>NC_044033.1:211273689-211971455 GCF_901765095.1 Microcaecilia unicolor
TTGTTGTTATAGAAATACTAACTTAGGTCCCAAAAAATGAGTGCTAACTTTTAGTGACCTATATAGAATTTATATCCCTATCTGTTTTGAGAGGTTTTAATGAGTGCTTTATTTAGTCATGTTTTGACTTTGTACTTTCCTGATATTTGAGTTCCTTTTCCCTACTGTTTATTATTTATGTGTACACTACACTGCCTAAATCTATTTTTGAAATAAACCATCAACTATAGTTGCAGGGTTAGCAGGAAAGCTATGGAAACAAGAGAATCCAAGACAGCGCTGTTCAGACTCGTCTGTATTTTGTCGCTTATGTATTGTTAAGGCCAATATGATAAGATAAAAGTGCATGAAACTTATTATTTACCTCCATACTAAAGATTAGCTTTACTACCAGAGTCCACTCAGAAAAGCAATGTGCAAAAAAGGGTAGCAAAGTTATAGAACACATTAACTTTACTACCATTTTTAACTTCAGCAGTTAGAGGTGGACGTTCTGCAGCAGGAGTTAAAAAAAACATTCTGCACCAAATTTCAGTACAAAATTTCAGAAATTCTGCAGTACATTTGCACAATAAAATTTTCCAGACTTGTTTTGAGTTTGCATACTTTATTTTGGTCTTTTGGGAGTTTTCAGAGTGACAGGAGAAAAAGTAATTTCAGGAATAAAAACGAGGAGAGCCAGGGAGGATCAGGTTTGGAGGGAAAAGGAGGAGGGGAGACATTACAGGTAAAAGATCAGGAATAACAGTTTATTTTATATTCCGCAATAACCTCAGTTCAATGTGGACCGAAATCTTAAAAGCTGGTTATAAAGCAAAGATACTTACCTGTAGCAGGTATTATCAGATGACAGCAGGCTTTATATTCTCACAAGTGGGTGATGCCAACCCACGTCGCCCAGTCCGGGACTTATAAAAGTATAAGTAGAGCTTTGTGGTGCACGAGACACGCTCCACTGTGTATATGTGTGTGCCTTCCTGCTTGCTGCACAGATGCGGTCTCCTCAGTTTAATACTACAGCAAAAATAAAATAAAAATAGCAAAGGAGACAACTCCAAGGGGAGGTGGGAGGGATTGTGAGAATATAAAGCCTGCTGTCCTTGGACAAGCAGGCTTATGTATTCTCACAAGTAGGGAATCCCTAGCATACAGGCTCACCAAAACCAAAAAACATTGGTCAACTGGGCCTCACAACAGCAAGGACATAACACAGATTAACCTGAAACTATATACAATCTGAATGAGAGTGCAGCCTGGAACAGAATATAATGTGCCTAGGAGGGTGGAGTTGGATTCTAGACCCCAAACAGATTCTGCAACATTGTCTGCTCGAACCGACTGTGGTGTCTGGTATCCTGTGATGTTAATGTGTGGACTGAAGATCACATTGCAGTTTTGAAAATTTCTTCAATGGAGGTTGACCTCAAGTGGGCTACCAATGCAGCCCATGGCTCTGACATTATGAGCCGTCAGCAGGGTGTAGCTACAGGTGGGCCTGGGTGGGCCCAGGCCCGCCCAGTGCCAGCGCCAGCTCCCATTGCCGCGGCGCTACAAAAAGAAGAAGCGCTCAGCTGACTGAGCTGAGCGCCAACGCGTCGCTAAGAACAAGAAAAAATGTTTTTAAAAAAATGCGGCACCGCAGGCAGCCTTGAAGCATTGGCTGCTGGCTCTGTGCAGGCTCCTCCCGTCTCTTACATCACTGCCCCTGTAGCGAAGCAGGGGCAGTGACGTAAGAGACGGAAGGAGCCTGCAGAGCCAGCAGCCAATGCTTCGAGGCTGCGTGCAGTGCCGCGTTTTTTTAAAAACATTTTTTCTTCGTCGGGTTAGCGACGCATTGGCGCTCAGCTCAGTCAGCTGAGCGCTTCTTCTTTTTGTAGCGCCGGCCCTGCTGCTCATCAGGAAAAGCAGCAGTGGCCGGCAATGGGAGCTGGGGCTGGTGGGCCTGAATGGGAGAGGGAAAATGGATGGCAGGATGGGGAGAAAGAGGGAAAACAGATGGCAGGATGGGGAGAGAAAGAGGGAAAACAGATGGCAGGATGGGGAGAAAGAGGGAAAATGGAAGGATGGGGAGAGAAAGAGGGAAAACAGATGGGAGGATGGCAGAGAAAGAGGGAAAATGGAAGGATGGGGAGAGAAAGAGGGAAAACAGATGGCAGGATGGGGAGAAAGAAGGAAAATGGAAGGATGGGGAGAGAGGGAAAATGGAAGGATGGGGAGAGAAAGAGGGAAAACAGATGGGAGGATGGCAGAGAAAGAGAGAAAACAGATGGGAGGATGGCAGAGAAAGAGGGAAAATGGAAGGATGGGGAGAGAAAGAGAGAAAACAGATGGGAGGATGGCAGAGAAAGAGGGAAAATGGAAGGATGTGGAGAGAGAGGGAAAACAGATGGCAGGATGGCAGAGAAAGAGGGAAAACGGAGGATGGGGAGAGAAAGAGGGAAGACGCTGGATGGAAGGGTAGGGAGAAAGAGGTGACACTGGATGGAAGGATGCAGAAAGAAAGAGGGGAGACTATTGGAAGGATGGGGAGAGAGAGGGGAGACACTGGAAGGATGGGGAGAGAAAGAGGGAAAACGGAAGGATGGGGAGAGAAAGAGGGAAACAGATGGGAAGATGGCAGAGAAAGAGGGAAAATGGATGGATGGGGAGAGAAAGAGGGAAAACAGATGGAAGGATGGGGAGAGAAAGGGAAAACAGATGGAAGGATGGCAGAGAAAGAGGGAAAACGGAAGGATAGGGAGAGAAAGAGGGAAAACAGATGGGAGGTGGCAGAGAAGGAGGGAAAACAGATGGGAGGATGGCAGAGAAAGAGGGAAAACGGAAGGATGGGGAGAGAAAGAGGGAAAACAGATGGGAAGATGGCAGAGAAAGAGGGAAAACAGAAGGATGGGGAGAGAAAGAGGGAAAACATGGGAGGATGGCAGAGAAAGAGGGAAAACGGAAGGATGGGGAGAGAAAGAGAGAAAACAGATGGGAGGATGGCAGAGAAAGAGGGAAAACGGAGGATGGGGAGAGAAAGAGGGAAAACAGATGGGAGGATGGCAGAGAAAGAGGGGAGATGGATGAAAGGATGCAGAGAAAAAGGGGAGAGTGGAAGGATGTGGAGAGAGAAGGGACACTGAACAGAAAAGGGTAGAGAGATAGACACTGGTTAGAAGGAAGGAGAGAGACATTAGATGGAAGGATCAGGAGAGAGGGTAGATGGGTGGAAGGATGGGGAGAGAAAGGAGAGCTGCTGCATGGAAAGGGGGAGTAGTGAAAGATTGGAGAATAAAAGGAAGGGGCATGGGGAGAACAAGGGTGAGAAAAAGATGAAAAGCCATAAGTAGATGAAGGAAATTAAAGAATGGATAGTAAGAATGAATTAAATCTGGACACAGAGAGAGGCAGAAAAATATTGAAGAAAGCAAAGAAAAAGGAGAGAAAAATGACAAATGGCCAGGAAACCCTGGCAGAAGAGTCAAGCGAAAACGAAGGAAAGCAGAATCTAGAGACTGGGAGCAACACAATGAGAAAAAGTAAATGGCCATACAACAAAGTTAAAGAAAATAATTTTATTTTTAATTTAGGATAAAGTAATATGGTGTTAATAAAGTTTCAGAGACCAATACTTCCTTCCTTAGGTCAGGAGAGGATACCGTAACAGCATTATACTGACCTGAGGCAGGAGGTTTTGGCCTCTGAAAGCTCACTGAAAAGGATTAGGCTATTAAATAAATTGTCTGAAATCTGATGCACTGAAAAGCAGCACTTTACCCTGTGTGAAAAATGCATTTGAGTGTGACTACATTTTGCTGGGGTGGGGGGGGGGGGGGGGGGGGTGGGGGGGTGGGTAGAGAGAAAATTTTGTGCCCACCCACTTTGGGTTCAGGCCCACCCAAAATTGGCAGTCTGGCTACGCCACTGGAGCCGTGACATGACCCTCTAGGGCTAGCCCAGCCTGGACATAAGTGAAGGAAATGCATCTGCCAGCCAATTAGAAATGGTAATGGTGACCCCCATCCTGTTGGGATCAAAAGAAACAAAAGGTTGGGCGGACTGTCTGTGGGGCCTGGTCCGCTCCATGTAGTAGGCCAATGCTCTCTTACAATCCAAGATGTGCAAGCTGCTTTTGCCAGGATGGACATGAGGTCGAGGAAAGAATGTTGGCAAGACCATTGACTGGTTCAGATGGAATTCCGACACCACTTTCAGCAGGAACTTAGGGTGAGTGCTGTTGTGGTGAAACTTAGTATAAGGTGCATCCACTATTAAAGGCCTGAAGCTCACTGACTCTGCAAGCTGAAGTAACAGCCACCAAGAAAATGACCTTCAGGTCAAATACTTCAGATGGCAGGAATTCAGAGGCTCAAAAGGAGGTTTCATCAGCTGGGTGAGGACGACGTTGAGATCCCATGACACTGGTGGAGGTTTGACAGGGGGCTTTGACAAAAGCAAACTTCTCATGAATCGAACAACTAAAGGCTGTCCAGAGATAGGCTTACCCTCTACACGATAAGGTGAACTCTTACGGAGTTGGTCTTGAGACCAGACTCTGACAGGTGTAGAAGGTAGTCAAGCAGGGTCTGTGTAGGACAAGAGCGAGGATCTAGGGCCTTGCTGTCACACCAGACGGCAAACCTCCTCCATTTAAAAGAGTAACACCTCTTTGTGGAATCTTTTCTGGAAGCAAGCAAGACTTGGGAGACACCCTCAGAGAGACCCATGGAGGCGAAGTCTATACTCTCAACATCCAGGCCGTGAGAGCCAGAGACTGGAGGTTGGGATGCAGACGCGCCCCCTCGTTCTGAGTGATGAGGGTTGGAAAACACTTCAATCTCCACGGTTCTTCTAAGGACAATTCCAGAAGAAGAGGGAACCAAATCTGACGCGGCCAAAAAGGAGCAATCAGAATCATGGTCCCGCGGTCTTGCCTGAGTTTCAGTAAAGTGTTCCCCACCAGAGGTATGGGAGGATATGCAAACAGAAGGCCCTTCCCCCAATGAAGGAGAAAGGCATCTGACGCTAGTCTGCCGTGGGCCTGAAGCCTGGAACAGAACTGAGGGACTTTGTGATTGATCTGAATGGCAAAAAGATCCACCAAGGGGGTGCCCCATGCTTGGAAGATCTTGTGTACTATGCCCGAGTTGAGTGACCACTCGTGAGGTTGCATGATCCTGCTCAATCTGTCGGCCAGACTGTTGTTTACGCCTGCCAGATATGTGGCTTGGAGAAACATGCTGTGATGGCGAGCCCAAAGCCACATCTGGACGGCTTCCCAACACAGGGGGCGAGATCCGGTGCCCCCCTACTTGTTGATGTAGTACATGGCAACCTGATTGTCTGTCTGAATTTGAATAATTTGATTGGTCAGTCGATCTCTGAAAGCCTTTAGAGAGTTCCAGATAGCCAATCATTTTGCTGAATCATGGGGAGAAGGGTGCCCAGGGAAACCATCCTGAACTTTTCTCAGACCAGGTACAGTGGGGGAAATAAGTATTTGATCCCTTGCTGATTTTGTAAGTTTGCCCACTGACAAAGACATGAGCAGCCCATAATTGAAGGGTAGGTTATTGGTAACAGTGAGAGATAGCACATCACAAATTAAATCCGGAAAATCACATTGTGGAAAGTATATGAATTTATTTGCATTCTGCAGAGGGAAATAAGTATTTAATCCCTCTGGCAAACAAGACCTAATACTTGGTGGCAAAACCCTTGTTGGCAAGCACAGCGGTCAGACGTCTTCTGTAGTTGATGATGAGGTTTGCACACATGTCAGGAGGAATTTTGGTCCACTCCTCTTTGCAGATCATCTCTAAATCATTAAGAGTTCTGGGCTGTCGCTTGGCAACTCGCATCTTCAGCTCCCTCCATAAGTTTTCAATGGGATTAAGGTCTGGTGACTGGCTAGGCCACTCCATGACCCTAATGTGCTTCTTCCTGAGCCACTCCTTTGTTGCCTTGGCTGTATGTTTTGGGTCATTGTCGTGCTGGAAGACCCAGCCACGACCCATTTTTAAGGCCCTGGCGGAGGGAAGGAGGTTGTCACTCAGAATTGTACGGTACATGGCCCCATCCATTCTCCCATTGATGCGGTGAAGTAGTCCTGTGCCCTTAGCAGAGAAACACCCCCAAAACATAACATTTCCACCTCCATGCTTGACAGTGGGGACGGTGGTCTTTGGGTCATAGGCAGCATTTCTCTTCCTCCAAACACGGCGAGTTGAGTTCATGCCAAAGAGCTCAATTTTTGTCTCATCTGACCACAGCACCTTCTCCCAATCACTCTTGGCATCATCCAGGTGTTCACTGGCAAACTTCAGACGGGCCGTCACATGTGCCTTCCGGAGCAGGGGGACCTTGCGGGCACTGCAGGATTGCAATCCGTTATGTCGTAATGTGTTACCAATGGTTTTCGTGGTGACAGTGGTCCCAGCTGCCTTGAGATCATTGACAAGTTCCCCCCTTGTAGTTGTAGGCTGATTTCTAACCTTCCTCATGATCAAGGATACCCCACGAGGTGAGATTTTGCGTGGAGCCCCAGATCTTTGTCGATTGACAGTCATTTTGTACTTCTTCCATTTTCTTACTATGGCACCAACAGTTGTCTCCTTCTCGCCCAGCGTCTTACTGATGGTTTTGTAGCCCATTCCAGCCTTGTGCAGGTGTATGATCTTGTCCCTGACATCCTTAGACAGCTCCTTGCTCTTGGCCATTTTGTAGAGGTTAGAGTCTGACTGATTCACTGAGTCTGTGGACAGGTGTCTTTCATACAGGTGACCATTGCCGACAGCTGTCTGTCATGCAGGTAACGAGTTGATTTGGAGCATCTACCTGGTCTGTAGGGGCCAGATCTCTTACTGGTTGGTGGGGGATCAAATACTTATTTCCCTCTGCAGAATGCAAATAAATTCATATACTTTCCACAATGTGATTTTCCGGATTTAATTTGTGATGTGCTATCTCTCACTGTTACCAATAACCTACCCTTCAATTATGGGCTGCTCATGTCTTTGTCAGTGGGCAAACTTACAAAATCAGCAAGGGATCAAATACTTATTTCCCCCACTGTATTTGTTCAGGGCCCTTAGGTCTAAGATGGGATGCATTCCACGTTTTCTTTTGCACAAGGAAGTACCTGGAATAGAATCCCAGCCCTTCCTGCCCTGGTGGAACGGGCTCGACCACATTGGTGCTGAGAAGGGTGGAGAGTTCCTCTGCAAGTACATGCCTGTGCTAGAAGCTGAAGGACTGAGCTCCCGGTGGGCAATTTGGAGGTTTGGAGATCAAATTGAGTGAGTATCCTAACTGGACTATTTGGAAAACCCACCGATCGGAGGTTACAAGAGGCTACCTTTGGTGAAAAAATTTTAACCTCCCTCTGACCGGTAGATCGTCTGGCACGGACACTTTTACAGCAACTATGCTCAGCTGGAGCCAGTCAAAAGCCCGTCCCTTGCTTTTGCCGGGGAGCTGCAGGGGCCTGTCTGGGCACACGCTGTTGACAAGAACGAGCGCGCTGGGGCTGAGCCAGAGAAGGCTGTCGGGAAGGAGGATTGTACCTATGCCTATTGTAGGCATAGGGAGCATTCCTTCTTCCCTGGAAAAAAACACCTACCTGATGAGGTAGAAGCTGAAGGCGCCCGGCGGGAAAGATTGTCCATAGCGGTTTCCCGCTGGTGGAGCTGTTCAACCATCTGCTCGACTTTCTCGCCAAAAATATTATCACCCCAGCAAGGGACATCCGCAAGCCGCTGCTGGACTCGATTGTCCAGGTTAGAGGCACGCAGCCATGAGAGTCTGCGTATCACTATACCCTGAGCAGCGGCTCTGGATGCAACATCAAAAGAGTCATAAGCACCCCTGGACAGGAATTTACGACACGCCTTCAACTGCCTGACCACCTCCTGAAAAGGCATGGCGTGCTCCAGAGGGAGCTTGTTCACCAAGTCTGCCAGTTGCTTTACATTGTTCCGCATGTGGATGCTCGTGTAGAGCTGGTATGACTGAATCTTGGACACGAGCATAGAGGACTGATAGGCCTTTCTCCCAAATGAGTCAAGAGTCCGAGATTCCCACCCCGGGGGCGCCGGGGCGAAATCTCTAGTATTCCTGGCCCTCGTGAGAGCGGAATCCACAACCATAGAGTTGTGAGGTAACTGCGACTTCATCAACTCAGGTTCTCCATGAATCCGATATTGGGACTCAGATATTTGGGGGATGGTGAGGTTAGTTAGTGGTTTCCTCCAGTTCCTCAGCAATGTCTCTTTAAGGACATTATGCAGAGGAACAGTGGATGATTCCATAGGTGGTGAAGGATAGTCAAGGACCTCGAGCATCTCAGTCCTGGGCTCATCCTCAGATACCACAGGGAAGGGAATAGCCACAGACATTTCTCGGACAAATGAAGCGAAAGAAAGACTCTCCCAAGGAGAAAGCTTTCTTTCTGGCGAAGGAGTAGGATCAGAGGATAGACCACAAGATTCCTCAGAAGAGAAATATCTGGGATCGTCTCCCTCATCCCATGAGGCATCCTCCTTTGTATCGGACAAGAGTTCCTGAACTGCAGTCTGAAACTGGGCCTATCTTGACGCCGAGGAACCGCCGAGGAACCATGTCCCCTATGGCGGTGCCGAGAAGTCAACTCCCATGCCGGTGGTGATGAAGCTCCCTCCATCGATGTCGACGGTGAGTCGACCTGGGTGGCAGCCGACGTCGATGCCGCAAGCGGCACCGGCGTCGGGGACCTCATCACAGGGCCAGAGCCAGCTGCCACTTCCATCAACGGTGCCGAAGGTGCAAGCACCCCCGGCACCGGAACAGGCTGACGCAGCAACCCTTCCAGCAAACCTGGGAGAATGGCTTGGATGCGCTCGTCCAGAGTCGCTGTCAAGCAAGGCTGAGGGGTCAGTGCAGGAACCGGGCCCAGAATCTGTTGAGGTCGAGGAGGCGGTACAGGGCTGTCCGAAGACCAACGCACCAACACCTCCTGAATGGAGGGTGAGTGCTCCTCCCGGCGTCAGCGCTTCACGGGTGCAGAATCCTTCGACACCCCGGAGCTCCCGGTACCATGCTTAGAAGGAGACCGATGATGATGCTTCTTCGCCTTTGCTTGATGCACGTCATCGATACTCCTCGGTACCGATGAGGAGGACGTGGAATCCACACGCCTTCTCGGGGTCGGGTCTTAGAGTGGTCGGTCCTATGGGGCCTGCACAGCAGGAGTCTTCGAGGCAGGTGGAGACCCACTCGATGGCTCACTGCTCCCAGCGTGTGGTCTCTGGACAGCCATTACCTGTGCTCCTGAGGTCAATGCCATCTCCGGTGCCGATATCAACGCTGCCGACCGCGGTACCAATGTTGACATCAATGCCGAAGAACCAGATGAAGCTCCAAAAAGACAATCTCGAAGAGCTGGTCTCGACGCGTGTCCGCTTTTTCAAGCTAAGACACAACTTACATGCGTCTGGGCGATGGTCTGGCACTGAAGACACCACGCATGAGGGTCAGTACCCAAGATTGCCTGGTTGCACCGAGTACACTTCTTGAAGCTGCTGGGCGTCCTCGATGACATGGACGGAAAAATAGTGGCGGCGAAATCAAAATTCTCAATGGTGCCAAAAATAAAGGCACAAAAAGGAGAAAAACACGTATGAGCGGCCTAAGAGGGCCGCGACGGAAGCGAAAGGAAACTTAAAAGGACCAAAAACTTAGAAATAAGGGTCTTTTTTTTTATTTTAAGGGAAAACAACGTAATTTTTTTTTATTTTAAGGGAAAACAACGTAAAAGAAAAAGAAAACGAGGGAAAAGGAGACAAAAAAACTGAAAAATACGCAAAGGCTCTTTCAGGGCGAACGGAGACCGCAAGCAGTCACTCCCTTACTGCGGAGAAAAAAAGAAGTAAAGCGGGACTCGCGCGTGATGGGCGGGAAGATGGCCGCGCCCGCGTGCTCGAAGGCTCTAGCAAACTTTTTGTTGCTAGGGAGATTTCCATTCCTGGGGCTGCCGTGGACGTCACCCAATCTTGAGAACAAGCAGCCTGCTTGTCCTCGGAGAAAGCCCGTCTACATGAGCCCCCCATCCCAGGAGAGATACATCTGTCATCAGAACTTTTTGTGGCCGAGGAATTTGGAATAGAAGTCCCAGAGTCAAATTGGATCGAATGGTCCACCACTGAAGAGAGCGTACAAGCTCTGGGGACACTTGGATGACATCTTACATGCTCCCTGTGGCTACATACCACTGAGAAACCAGGGTCCATTGAACTGATCTCATGTGAAGACATGTCATGGGTGCAACATACACTGTGGAAGCCATGTGACCCAACAATCTCAACATCTGCTGAGAGGCTCGAATCATGGAAGCAAGTGCGAAGAGTGTCCGCTCTTGTCTCCGGAAGGTAGGCTCGAACCTTCTGTGTACCGAGCAGGGCTCATGTGAATTTCAATCACTAGACAGGGTGAAAATGGGACTTGGGAGTAGTTTAAAATGAACCCTAGTAGCTTGAGCACCTGAATAGTCATTCGCATGGACTCCCGAGAGCCAGCTGAAGAGATGCTCTTCACCAGCCAATCGTCGAGATATGGGAACACATGGACTCCCAGTCTGTGTAGTGACGCTGCAACTACTGCTAGACATTTAGTGAAGACCCTGGGAGCTGACGCGAGACCAAAAGGCAACACGCGAAACTGAAAGCGATGTGTTCCCAGCTGAAACTGAAGATATGAAGATACTTCCAGTGGGCTAGAAGTACCGGGATGTGAGTATATGCATCCTTTAAGTACAATCGTTTTCTTGAATCATTGGTAGAAGGGTGCCCAGGAAAACCATCCTGAACTTTTCTCAGAGTAGGAATTTGTTCAGGGCCCTTAGGTCTAGGATGGGACACATCCCCTCTCCCCCACTTTCTTCTGTACAAGGAAGTACCTGGAATAGAATCCCCGCCTTTCCTCCCCTGGTGGAACGTGTTCAACCGCATGGGCCTTCAGAAAGGCTGAGAGTTCCTCTGCAAATACCTTCCTGTGCTGAGAACTGAAAGAATGGTGGGCAATCTGGCGATTTTTGATACCCAGTTCGTATCCAAGATGGACTATTTGAAGAACCCATCTGTCGGAGGTTATAAGGGGTCACCTTTCATGTAAAAGAACTTCAGCCTCTGCCCAACTGGCAAGCTGTCCAGGATGATGTACACTTTTGCTGTGGCCATGCTCTGCTGGAGCCAGTCAAAAACTCATCCCTTGCTTTGAGTGGGGAGCAGCAGGGGCCTTAGGCACACGCTGTTGACGTGAACGAGAGCACTGGGGCTAAGCCTGAACAGGCTGGCAAGCTGAGGGGTTATAACTACGCTTCTGATAGTAATAGGTACTCCTCCTTGGTTTGCCAAAAATCCTCCTGAGAAGACAGATGCAGTAGACGCCCAGCAGGAGAGAGAACAGATGGTATCAATATGTTTTTTTATTTTGATCAGTGACTTCCTCAACCTTCTCTCCAAAAAGGTTATCCCCCCGGCATGGGACATCCACCAACTGAACTGTTGCTGAACAGAATGTTCCAAATCAGAAACACACAACCATGACAATCTGTGCATTACTATGCTCTGAGCAGAGTATGTTCTTATGTTCTTAACTGGTGAAGTGATTCGGACTGCTCTGAATGAAGCATCTCAGCCAGGTCCGACAACTTGCACACTGAGTTTTGCAAATGAATGCTTGTTAAGAGCTGGTATGATTGTATTGAGATGAGCATTGAAGTCAGGTACATCCCAGACTTCCCAAGTACCCCATGGAGAGGGATAGTCACAGCCTCCCTAGGAGGTGACATGTAGTCCAGGACATCGAGCATCTTGGCCCTGGGCTCGTCCTCCACTTCCAAAGGAAAGGGAATAGCATCATCCATTTCCTTAACAAAAGAAGGGAATGAAAGGCTCTCCAGAGGAGCCTTTCTCTTTTCAGGTGGAGGGAAGGTTTCAAAAGGAAATCCATAGGACTCAGAGGAAAAGTACCTTGGATCCTCCTCTGAATCCCATGATCGCTCCTCTTCAGTGTCAGACAATACCTCCTGATGGGAGTGTCGAGACCAAACCTGCCTCGACGTGGAGGAACCATACCCTCAAGAACCGCAGTCAGTTCCCGCCTTGACTCCAGTGAAGCTCCCTCCATGCTGTTGAGGGAGTGCCAACTTGGGTGGCAGTCTACACTGGAGCTGCATGCAGCACTGGTGTTGGAGACCACACTGCAGGCTGAAGACCAAGCAGGGCCGCAATGGTAGGCAAGGTAGGTGCAAGCACCCCCGATGCACACCGTTGCATTAGGCCATCCAATAGCTCAGGGAGCAATGCCCGGATGCGCTCATCGAGGGCAGACACTAGGAAAGGCTGGGGCACTGGCTCAGGTGCAGGTTGCAGAACTGCTGGAATCAATGCAGGAGCTGGGTCTTGGCTGCTGGAAGATTGGCACATCAGTACCACCTGTATGGAACGGCCATAGTCCTCCCAGCACCGACGCTTCTTGGGTGCCAAATCCTTTGATGCCCCAGAGCTCCCGGCACCTTGCGTCGAGGATGACCGATGACTATGCTTCTTAGCCTTCGCCTGAAGCGTGTCACTGAGGATCCTCAGTGCTGACGAGGATGATATTGAATCCACACATCGCCTTGGGGTTGGGTCCGACGATGGACAGTCCCAAGGGCCGTGCACAGCAGGAGGCCTCTAAGCAGGTGAAGACCCACTCGATGCTTCACTGCTCCCAGTGTCTAAGGGTCTAGTGGCAGCCATCCTTACCAACGCTCCCGGTGCGACACTCAATGCCAATGAACAGGACTTGGTTCCAAAAAATATTCTCTCATTGACCCTCTCTGGAAATCTGGGTCCTCTTCTCCATGCAAAGACAGAGAACACAGTTAATGGGGCTATGGTTGGGCCCATGACACTGTAGACACCAAGAATGAGTGTCCTTCCAAGCGATTGTCCGATTGCACCGGGTACAGTGCTTAAAGTCACTGGGAACCTTTGTGGATGTGGAAGAAAAAGCTTCCTCAGTTAAATTAAACAAAGCGATAGTGCCTGAAAAAGGGGCAAGGGACGGCAAAAAACAACAAGAAATTCCCGGCCGAAGTCAAGGCCTAAAAGCGGCTGGACAATGAAAAACATAGGAAACAAAGCCGGGCAAAATAAATTAAAAATATAAGGGTATGACAAAAAAGGGGGTTCCACAACCGGGAACACAATACTGGATGAAAAAAAAACGCCAAAAGCACGAAAAAGCTCTTTAGGACCGAGCATTGTGAGGAGACAGTAAAAAAAACATGCCCTGGGTTCCGGTGACATCTCCAACCCAGATGGCGGTCTAGGATCGGAGCTCCAGACTACCCCTGTGATTTAAGCTAATATTAGCAACCTTAACGTTGAATTTTATACCTCCATCTACTCCGGTGGTCATTCGTGGCATCGAGATGTCTCAAAAAGCTAAAACTACGATATCTAAAAGTGGGGCGAGGAGCAGCGTGCAGGTCTCCAAGATGGACGGGCGCCATATTCCCTCGCAGAACGAGGAGACGTCAGATTCTGAGTCAGTGAGATCAGAGGAAGACGCAGGCAGTAACCGAGAACCCCATTTCACGAGGGTGCTTTGCAACCTCCTTAAAGACCTGGCGCATATGAAAGCTGACATTGTGGAGCGAATTAACAACTTAAGAGGTGAGATCAAAGAAGTTGGCTCCCGTATTGACGATCTTGAAGTACGGGTCGAAGAGCAGGTAGAGACTATGCTTCAGATGCGCCAGAGAGAGGATGATTTTACTAGTTAATTAGAAGACATGCAGTATAAAGTGGACGATATCGAAAATCGGGGGCGTTGCACTAACCTGAGATTTTGCAGGGTGCCGGAAGCAGGTGACTAGGAAGATGTAAACCGCATAGTGCATGAACTATGTACACAGATTCTCCTGGCTGCCCCTGGAAGTACGGTGCCCGAAATTGAGAGAGCTTATTGTGCTCTGGGGGTGCCACTCAATAATAAGCCAAGAGACATATAGTGTCACGTTTTCAAAGCTGGAAACTGGTTTGAGAGCCCTTGGGCCACTGCCGAGGAGCGGCAGTGGCAGGCAAAACCACCCCCACACCGGAGACAAGGCAGAGCTTAATGAACAGTTAGGCTTCACCTGCACCTGGCCACTTTTCATCAAGGGTTGAGCCCTTGGCTTCAGGTGGCCAGCAGGACTTGTAGGACAGGGCAGGAACAGGATCCCAACTAGACTGCACAGGGACTGAGGGTCAGAGGGGAAAGGAACATACAGGGACAGCAGGGCAAGGAAAGGGTAAAATAAAGGACAGACTGAAAGCTGTAAACAGCCACTAAAACGGAGCAAAACACTGACTAACAAGACACAAAACTAAAAGCTGCAGAGCAGCCACTAAGATACAAACAGACAAGGACTACACACAAAACTATAACCCAGAGACAAGACAAGCAAACAAACAACAATCTAATCTAACTAGCCACAGACTAGCAAGAACAGACAAGAATCAAGGCAGGAAACCAAACTAGAACTGGACTCAGCAGAAGTGCACCAGCACCCCAACGTACCAGGGCCTTAGACGATGCAAAGGCAAGCAGAAATGTTCCAAGATGGCTAATAAGCCCAGCAGCAGTTGAGACTCAGCTGCTGCAATCACCAGGCAGCTACGGGTGCTGTGCAGGCTCAAACAACACAAGCAAACCTGGCAGCCTGGAAGATCCGGACCGAACTGAGCTAAAATCTGGAATGGGTGATGGTCCATAGCAGCCATCCGTTCTGGCCACCAGAGGGCGAGGAAAGCACAGACGTAACACATAGTGGTACGCTTCTGGAAATATGCTGACAAAGAACAATTGCTTTCTCTGGCGAGACAGCAGCCTGACCTAAAGTTTAATGAAGCTTCAGTTGGAGTGTATCAAGATTTCTCCGCCTTGACCCTGCAACAGCGGTAGAATATGAAGCCCATTTTGGAAGTATTGAGTCAACATAATATAAAATATCGCTGGGCATTCCCATTTGCGTTGTGCTTTGCTGTGGCGGGTAAGCAACACCGAATTCGCACAGTAAATAGTGCCCGAATGCTTTTACAACAAGTGGGCCTTCTGGGCCTGGAGACCACGAATTCTACGATGTCGACGACCAACAGAGACAAGGTGTGTCAATGGCAACAGGTCTTCAATAAAGCGAAAAAGCCAAGACTGACTGTTGCAAATCCGCCACCATGAAGCGCCAAGAACTTTTGTAGAGAGATACCAATTCCCCTTTTGCTTGTGGGATATACATGACAAAGAAAGGACGTAGGTTGCTCTATGAGTTATGGTACAGGGTTAGGGGGGGGCTTGCTGGTTCTGGACAGTGAGATGGGGGGGTATGGTGGCCTTACTCGGGAGGTGTGTGTTTGACAAGAGGTTTTTTTCCTCTGTCTGGTTCACCATGGGATTGTTTTGTTGTGTGTTGGGGTGTTTGGGTGGGGGAGGGTGGGTTAACATGTTCTCCTGCAAGGTTCAGTGTGATAAGCTGATAATCTGTGATATGATTGATGGGACTTAACCTAAGGACTGTTACTCTGAATGTGAAGGGTCTCAATGCTCCTAGAAAGAGACAAGTGATCTGGCAGGAATTACTTCGCCTGCAACCACATGTGATATTGTTGCAAGAGACCCATCTAAAACGTGCTCATGAATATCTATTCCATCATGCCTTATACTCTAAGATTTTTTTTGCATCTGACACCTCTAAGAAGAAACAAAAAGGTGTTGCACTTATTTTTCGGAATGACCTTCCGGTGCAGATTCAACATGTGAAACGCGATCCACAGGGCCGCTTTGTTTTGGTCCGAGGTGTCCTTGAAAATAAAACTATTACCTGGGGTTCTGTGTATGGTCCTAACACGGGACAGTCTTCCTTCTTTAATTTGCTTAAAAAACAAATTCACTCTTTTGTTGAAGGCCAGCTCGTCATTGGTGGAGACTTTAATGCCACTTTGAACCCTGCTGTGGACAGGTCAGGCCCTGTGTCGAAGAGTGACAAGATTGTTGCTAAACACCTGGATATAGGACCTGGGATTATTTGACTCGTGGCGAGATTCTCATCCTACAGACCGGGACTATTCTTTTTATTCTTCAGCACATGCCTCTTATTCTAGAATTGACTATCTCTTTCTGGATAAATCTTTGGGTGGTCAGATTAAAGATGCTTACATTGGGAATATTACGATCTCTGACCATGCACCATGTGCGGTATCCCTTGAGTGGTCAGGAGATATGGG
Organism: Microcaecilia unicolor; assembly: GCF_901765095.1. NCBI lineage: Eukaryota > Metazoa > Chordata > Amphibia > Gymnophiona > Siphonopidae > Microcaecilia > Microcaecilia unicolor. Next base: position 211,289,955 of record NC_044033.1, read on the forward strand.
TCGAGGTGGTAGATGGATGTTCAATAATACCTTGTTACGTCAGGATGCTATCTGTAAAGAATATATTGCAGTAATTAAGGAATACCTACACTTTAATCTGAACTCGGGGCCATTATCAGTGATATGGGATGCTCTCAAGGCGGTACCTCGGGGCCATTTTATGCAAGTAGCTGGAAAACTTAAAAGACAGAAAGAAGCTGACATACTATATTGGCGGAGGCAGATTAGGGAACTGGAATTTAAACATAAACAAACGGGCTCTGTTAGGATCTACAAATCCTTGCAAACAGCTTGTTTACAACTGGAAACCTTGCTGTCTAGGGATTTGGCATTTCTTAATGAGAAATTGCGGTTGGGTGGGTATGTAGAGCGCAATAAGATTACTCGGCAATTGGCGCTAAAATTGTGTAAATTGTGAGCTGAACGTAATGTCTTTCGAATTACTACTACTACTAACATTTCTAAAGCGCTACTAGGGTTACGCAGCGCTGTACAATTTAATCATAGAAGGACAGTCCCTGCTCAAAGAGCTTACAATCTAAAAGACAAGAGAACAATCTAAAGACAAGTGAGAATTAAAGGACGGGGGGGGGGGGGGGGGGGGTGACATCCTTAGAACTTCCCAGGAGATCAGAGATAGATTTTGTACTTTTTATGCAGAGTTATATACTCGAGATTCCTCTATTAGAGATGAAGCTGTCCAATCATACCTTGAGGCGATGGATCTACCAACTCTTTCTCCAGAGCACAAAGTAATGTTGGAGACCCCGGTGGAGATGCAGGAAGTTTTAATAGCTATTAAAACGCTGAAAAATGGTAAGTCACCAGGAATGGATGGTTATACCGGTGAATTTTATAAAACTTTTGCACCTCAGCTAGCACCCCTCTTAACTGAAGTTTTAAATTTTGTATGCTCTGGTGGTGATCTCCCGCCAACAATGAAGGATGCATGGATTGCTGTCATTCCCAAGCCTCAAAAAGTCGTGATATCGGTGCTGAATGTTGATGTACGTATTTTGGCTAAGGTGCTGGCCACCAGAATGAACTCTGTACTGCCCAATTTGGTCCACCCGGATCAAGTGGGATTTGTTCCTAATAGACAGGCCTCTGTTACATCAGGCGCACCTTGGACATTATGTACATAGCAAAACAATGTGGGATACCCTACTGCAGTGATGGGCAACCTTTTGAGCTTGGTGTGTCAAAATTCGCCAAAAAACCGAGCATAACTCGGGTGGTGTGTCACTTCGAGAAAAAAACCATAATTTCGCGATATTTATAGTTTAAATAACAAAAATGTATAATTGTAATATATAACTGTATTTAATAAACCAAAACCTATTTATTTAACTTACCTGCTTAGTGACTTCTTTGTTCATCTGTCAGTCGGTTTCTTTTGTTGGTCTTGATATTATTTAACTTGTGTGGGGTGTCGTGAACTAAGATAAGTGAGGGGGAGGGGGAATTCTTTAACTAATCTGCCTATTAGTGACTTTTTTGTTGCTGAATTTCATTGGCTAAATCTTCAATTGAAGGTTGGTATTTTGTACACTTCAAGCCCAAGCAAGCACTACTAACTTCATCTTTCAATCTGTTTCTTTTGTTGGTTTTGATATTATTTAACGCTGAGAATAAGGTTTCACAAAACTACGTAGAGGGAAAAATTGTGAGTAAAGCCATTGCTATATTTTTCAGGGTGCTAAAAGTGTCTGGTAATCGGATCCAGGCACTCCAAATTTCCTGGTAACTCAGATATTCTCTTAATAATTGCATCTTTATTCTGCATATCATGAAATAGAACTGGTGCACATCTTAGGAGAGTTTCTTTAATAAATTCTCCCTCACTGAGTGCTTTTCCATGCTGAGCTATGGAGTGAGCAATGCTCAAACTTGCAGATGTTAAATTTGTAGAACCTTTTACAAATTTAAGGATGGACTTAGATTGGCTCTTATAAAAGTGTAGCTGCCTGGAAATGTATTCCTTCCTTTCATCCTCACTTTTTTTCAAGAGCTGGGAATGATTAGTTTCAAAATGTCTATTTATGTTCCACGTTCTGCTTACTACCGTTTCAGTACATAGAACGCAAAATTATCTGCCATTTTTTTCTATAATGCCATACATCTCGGTCCATGTCTCTTGAAAGGGTCGGCTACTGCTACTACCACTTCCTTTACTTAACCTTGGTTTTTTATTTTTTGGGTTCTCCATCAGGGGGGCAGTGACAGAAGATAGAATTATAGATAGCCTGTTAGCCCTGCAGGCAATTAGGGGTTAACTAGCCTAACTGACCACCTTATGTAAATTAAGATGGCTGCCGCTATTTCTAATGGCGGGAAACGGCACCCATAGCACATGCCCTCGCCTCTCCCAGCCTCCCCCTCACCTATCTCAGCAATGATGGTCAATTAGAAATCCACGACACCCCAGAACAGTAGATTGGATGATGGTTGCTGTGGTTATGTGGTAATGGCGATCACAGGGCCCCCAGAGATGCGTCCCCCACGGCATTCCGCTGCTCTCTGCTCCGCCGGCCGGAAGTGAGGTCAAAGATCCCCTAACGGCCGTGCAGGAGCCGGGGCAGAGGGAGCAGCAGGGAGGGAACAAGCGGAGGACTCGGAGGGAGCCAATAGGAGCGCACACGGCACCCCCCCCCAGCGGGTAAACATGCACCCGGGGGGGGGTGATTTCGCCGGGGGGGGGGGGAGGTCGCGCTGCACCTGGGGGGGGGGGACGCATCGGCGATCCGCCCCGGGGAATGCCGCTGCTTCTCTGTATGCGGCCACATGCGGCCGCGTGTCACCGAAAATGGCTAAGCGTGTCAGTACTGACACGCGTGTCATAGGTTCACCATCATGGCCCTACTGCTTGCTCAGTGTCGATGCTGAAAAAGCCTTTGATAGGGTGCACTGGGCTTTTTTACATGGTGTTTTACGTCGATTTGGGTTTGGGCCTTATTTTATTAATTGGATTAAGGAATTGTACTCTAAGCCGAAAGCATGTGTTAAGATCAATGGCCAGGTATCCTCTTTTTTTGACTTGCAGAGAGGCACCCGTCAAGGATGCCCTCTCTCACCTTTATTATTTGCCCTTGTGATGGAGCCCTTGGCCCTTGGCATTAGGAGTAATCTGGGGATTCGGGGAGTGCGGGCTGGGGGGTGGGAATCAAACATTGCTCTTTTCGCTGATGATGTCTTGTTGACTCTTTCTGAGCCCTTGGGGTCTTTGCCTGTTTTGTTCCAGGAGATGGAGCAATATGGTGGGGTCTCCGGGTTCAGAATTAATGTGACCAAGACAGAGGCACTAGCTATGGGTATGGAAGAGAGGGATTATTGCACCTGTAAACACCTCTATCCTTTGAAGTGGATGACTAAGGGCATTCGATACTTAGGAGTTTTTCTTACTCATTCTCTTGATGATTTAAACAATGCTAATTATACTCCCCTGTTGAAAGCGATTCAAACTGATTTGGAGTGGTGGGACCCTTTAAATCTGTCATGGTTTGATAGGAATGCCACTGTGAAAATGGACATTTTGCCTTGGCTGCTTTACCTTTTTCAAGCTATCCCGTTGCCATTGGAAGAGCTGGTACTCCAGTCGATGCAGACCCAGTTACAGAAATTTATCTGGCATGGAGGTCAACCTAGAATTCCCTAGTCTATTTTGTACAAGGCCTGCAAAGCAAGAGGTGGGTTGGGGGTTCCCAACCTGGTACTCTATCATAGGGCAGCCCAGGCTAAGGCGGCAGTGGAATGGTTCCAGGAGCCCAAGCATAAACTCTGGGTATAATTGGAACAATACTTGGTCCGCAGTCCACTGAAATTGGGACATCTGATATGGCTACCGCCTAAGCATAGACGCCTAGGGTCTAATTTATGTCCTGCAGTTCAGTTTACATTTTCCTGTTGGGATAAACTAGAGCGTGTGAAGCGCTTCTATAATTCCGGTTTATCCCCCATAGCATATAATCTGGCGTTTATTCAGGGCTGCACTCCCTCTGCATTTACTAGATGGAAGAGACAAGGTTTAGATTTATGGGAACAATTAATGGAGAAAGGAGGCTTTGCAACTTTCAAGGAATTGGCTGAAACATATCACTTGCCTTCAAAAGATCATTATGCTTATTGTCAACTTATTCCAGGGGTCAAAGATAAATTGTTTGGGGAAGTGACTTTTTTAGAAGAAATGTGTGTACGAAATTTAGGCTCTAAGGGCTTGATTTCTTTGCTCTATATATATCTGAGAGATTCACTACCGGTGACATGTAGACATCGTAGGAGCTGGGAAAAAGAATTAGGTGTCTCCTATGAAGAGGGGGAGTGGGAGCGCATGGAGCGGGTTTCGGTTCAGGTTTCCCCTGCGGTCAATATTCAGGAAAACAGTGTTAAACTGCTGTACCGCTGGTACTTGACACCGGTTCGATTGAATCGAATGTTTAAAAATGTTCAATCCTTATGTTGGAGAAACTGTGGTCAATTGGGCACTTTAGGTCATATCTGGTGGACATGCAAGAAGGTGAAAGCATTTTGGAAAGCTGTCCAGGGCAGAGTTCAATTGTGGATAAGATCTAGTATCCCTTGGGACCCAGCACTATTTCTGTTTAATAGGACCATTCTGGGGATACCTGCGGGAAGGAAAGCTTTGGCACGACACTGCTTTTGTGCTGGTCAGTTGATCATCGCTAAATCCTGGAAGCAGAGTAATAGCCCCTCGATAATCAAGTGGAGACAGCTGCTGGAATACATTGCTGAACGGGAACGGCTTTTGGCACGGGAGAGGCACACTCTAGCTAAATGGACAAAGATATGGGCTCCCTTTATGTCAATAGTGCAGTCCTAGGCTGGGTTAAGGTGGTTATACAAATAATTTTGGTTGAACCTTGCAGGGGCGGTGGGAGGTTTGGATGGGTAGGAGTAGGTTGGTTATTCAGAGCGTTTTATACCTATAGTTTTCTTTGCACTCCTTTAAACAAAAATACAACTGGGTTGTACTTTGAATGTGGGGGATCCTGCTTTGGTAGGACTCTCGATGCAGATGAATCTAACTGTTTGATATTACTACTACTACTTATCATTTCTAAAGCGCTACTAGACGTACGCAGCGCTGTACATTATTATTTTGCACTGTTTTGTACAATGTATATTTGCTGGATTCATTAAATAAACTTCCGGTTTAAAATAAAAAAAAAACAAAACATGCCCTCTCCTCACCACAGTAGAAAAAGAACTGAGGAGACCATGTTCGCGCGGCAGGCAGGAAGGCACACATGAATGCTCAGTGGAGCGCATCTCACACTCCACAAAGCTGTATTTATACTTTTTATAAGTCCAAGACCGAGTGACGCAGGTTGGCGTCACCCACTTGTGAAAATACATAAGTCTGCTTGTTCTTGGAGAACCAGAAGTACAGTCATTTAACAACTTTAACAAACCTTACAGATCATAAAAACATATAAACCTCCAGCAAAGTAAAAAGAGCTATACTACAACTGATACACATACATATTTTTTAAACAGAAGTTTTAATCCGACACCTAAAATCTAAGTATCCATTAGCATTTAATAACAGAAGAAAAACCATTGCCTAACTTTGCTGCCTGGTATGCTAATAAATTCTCCAACTGTCTGATTCTCTTCCTAGAGAGGGAAAAAGCAAAACTGATATTTCTCAAAACTCTAGGGATAAGGATTTCTAGGATCTTGGGAGGGCCCAGCAGAGGGAGACAGAGATTCTGTTTCCCCCTCACATCTCCATTCTGGTTCTCTTCTCCTCCTGGGTAGCCTCTCTCATCCCAAGTGTAAAAAAAACCCACATGAATACATCCATGCTTCCCATTCCCTCTTCCACATCCCAATTCACCCAGCTCCTAGTGCCCTTTCAACATCCTCTTTCGCTTTCCCACTCTATTCCCTTAGCAATTCTATCACACTGAAACCCAACCCTAAATCCCTATGTCTAAGCTTTTCTTTCACTCTCCTCCTCAAAAAAAAAAAAAAATCCTCACCAACCCCTGCTTCTCTTTCTTCTAGCATCCCATGTCCCATCCCTTCTGCTGAGCAGGCCATGGGAGGAAAACAACAGAGCAACGGTGGTGCCTCAGGCTATATCCTCCAACTATGCCACCCAAGGCATGGCTGCTGGTTTGACTTGTGCATGCCACTGCGCAGTCATGCGTTTAGGGCAGCAGTCAGATGATGATGATGCAGTTGGAGACACTGCTGCTGCTTTCCTCCTCCTTCTGGTGCCCAATCAGTGAGGGAGGGAGGGAGCAATTTTTTTTGTTGTTGTTACATTTGTACCCTGCACTTTTTCCCACTCATGGCAGGCTCAATGCAGCAGGCAATGGAGGGTTAAGTGACTTGCCCAGAGTCACAAGAAGCTGCCTGTGCCGGGAATCAAACTCAGTTCCTCAGTTCCCCAGGACCAAAGTCCACCACCCTAACCACTAGGCCACTCCTCCACTGGGAGAGGCAATGAAGGAGCTTGAAATACATCACAAGATAGGAGACAGGCCAGGTTTGAGAAGCATGGCTATCTCCCATGGCGATTCCATGGAAATCGGACAAATCCATAGAAAGGGTTGGATTTTGTGGCCCTTCCTGCAAGTTTAACTTGGTGCTATTGTAACTTGATATACCGCCTTTAACTGACAAGCACAGCAAGGTGGTTAACAATAAAAAAAATAAGACAGAAAGCAACGGAAAAGGAACTACAATATTTTGATAGGAAATATCAGCACACACGCAAGTGACAACCCACACATTACAAGCACCGAAGTTAAAAAAAAAAAGAAAAGAAAGAATCAGAGGCTCTATGAGAAGGGGGTGGAGAGTAGAGGAATGAGTTGGTTAGTGGTTGGAGAGTTAATTGGTAGGAAGGGAACAGATAAGGCTCTGTGACCTGGCGCTCTCACATCACAAGGCTCCTGGGCTTGAGGTTCCCCAGTCAGTAGTTATCTGATTCAGCTGTCTCAGGCAGATACTCTGGTGTGAGGCCCTGAGTCTGAGGCCTTTTGTTCCAGGTGTTAGTTCTAGCACTCCCAAGGATAAGAATCCTGTACTCAGGATTAGAAGCCTTAGAACCAACCACTGTGGACTTGGTATATTGGTTCCAGTGTTGAATAATCTAGTTACACAGGGCTCCTAGGATATTTTTCTTTTGTGAGTGTGTGGGGGGGGGGGGGGGGGGGGGGGGGGGGGGGAGGCGAGAGGCAAAGTCTGCAATGAGAACAGAGGATCCTTAATGGTGATGCAGCTAACAAAACTGGAGATGGCGCAGTCCATGCTATCTGAGAGAGGAAGAATTGGACAAGGACTGAGGCCCAGATGCACTAAACCTGAACGACCCTTTTAATGACCCTTAACGAAGAAATTTTCAAACGTACCATGCATCAAAGGCCATTTTCCGAGGAAGCTAGCAGCTAACGAAACTGGAATGCAAATGATAAACTACCATTGAAATGTAGACAATTTGGAATGCACTAACCATACCGACCATAGCAATGATTCACTTACTGCCAGAAATTTAACGTCCGCTCAGACCTGTCGTTAAAGCCTGAGCTGTCATCTCCCTGCTGCCCCCTGCACGATGAAAAACCAAATTGCTGGCATGTTTAAAAAGAAAAGTGGCTCCCTGCTTCCCTGTGCCTAAAATAAAAAACGAAACTAAATTAAAAAAGGATCGGGAGGGGGCAAAGGCACTCATCAGCAGCGTCCTGTTTGGATGGCCTTGCCTTGCCCCCCCCCCGAAGTCCCCACTGCTCCCCGCTGCTCCGATTGTGAAATAAAAGCTGTTAAAAATGAAACCTTTGCAGTTGCTGGGCTCCCCCTCCCTTCCTGTCTCTCTCTTCTTCAGTCGGCAATGCTCCGCCTCCTGCCCTCCTCCACCTCCGTGCCCCGCCCCCACCCCCGAGTTCGTCCCCGCCGCTCCCCCTCTCCACCGGACCCCCCCCTCCACCATAATGGCCGGTGCAGCGCCTCTCACCTATGTTTGAAGGCGCTGCACGGGATGGATCAGCTGTTCTTGATCTCTTCTGTCTCCTCCGATGTCTCCTTCTTCTTCCTGTGCCCGCCCTCCTCTGACGTCAGTTATCTATGTAGGGGCACAGGAAGAAGAAGGAGACATCGGAGGAGACAGAAGAGATCAAGAACAGCTGATCCATCCCGTGCAGCGCCTTCAAACATAGGTGAGAGGCGCTGCACCGGCCATTATGGTGGAGGGGGGTCCGGTGGAGGGGGGGAGCGGTGGGGACGAACTCGGGGGGGGGGGGGGGCCGGGGCACGGAGGTGGAGGAGGGCAGGAGGCGGAGCATTGCCGACTGAAGAAGAGAGAGACAGGAAGGGAGGGGGAGCCCAGCAACTGAAAAGGTTTCATTTTTAACAGCTTTTATTTCACAAACGGAGCTGCGGGGACTTTGGGGGGGGGGGGGGGGAAGCAAGGCAAGGCCGTCCATACAGGACGCTGCTGATGAGCACCTTTGCCCCCTCCCAATCCTTTAATGTTTGTGGAGACATGCAGGGCAAAGTGGGGAGCCACGTGTTTGTGTTTTCTTTTTTTTCTTTTACGTTTCTGGCATGCGCAGAGCAGCCAGCATAACGCTTGGCTGCTCTGCGCATACTTTACGAACCAATTACCGACGGGGATTAGTGCATCGTTCTTTACAATACCGCACCAAACTTGTGCGACTTGTTTTTTTGGAGCATTGGTCGTTTTTTTACATTCGGTAATGGCTTTAACGATTTTGCTTTTTTTACGTTTGGTTGATGCATCTGGGCCTCTATCCCTTAGCTGCCATCAGAGCCCTTTCCATGGCCAGTAATGGAATCATGGATCTGAAATAATTCAGCCACACCCTGCTGATTCATCTCAACCTTGCCTATTAGAGGGTAACAAAAGCCTTTCAGAGCAGCTGGAGGGCTAGAGAAGTCACATGACTCATGCTGCAGTATCCTTTAATAAGCTTAGATGTGCCCGAATCACAGGCTACAGGCCAAGCCAACCCTGGTTTTTGCCCCACTGGTTTCCTTACATGACATGGACTCTGAATGGAAGTGTTGAGGATTGATATTGGGAAAGTTGGATTTTGAAAAATCCATTTAAAAATACAAAAAACACTTTTCTGATTTCTATTTCACTTCCCAAAGAAACATGCTAATAGCTATGAAAGTTTTATAGAAAGCTGTTCCCAGAATTATGACTGGGTAAATGAAAGACAACACTGCGCTGATCATCAACCTAAAATCCTCATGCGGAAACCATACTGACAACACGGGAACGTTTGAATGCTGTTTGAGAACTGAAGACCGAGCACAGTTCAGGAAAACTATCCATAGTAACTGTAAGTTATAGACCCACACAGCAGTACTTAACAAGGAGGACAAGAAAAAAAAAATCTTTTCAATGCAGAGGTTGTGTTCTATAACAATCCTTGCCATGAAGCAGTAGGGACAATCTAGAACAGTAGATCAACTTCTGTAAGGTACTGTGAGTCTTCAATCCCAGAGACTGTCAGGACAGGCAGACAGAATCACGTGATTTTGTTCTTTTTGCTGCCTCCTCCGCTCCCCCCCCCCCCCCACCAAGCTCTTGTTTCAACAGAAATAAATACATAGGAGGTATGTCTCCAGCAGGAAAGAATTTTAATGAAATGCTTTGGGCTTCTCAAGCTGTGGTGTAACCTCTGTAAGAGTCCTTCCTCCTGTCTCTGCTCCACTCCCTTCTCTGTCCCTTTCTTCCCTTTGTGCTCTCAAATCTCTCTTTAGAGGCCTCACTTTCTTCCTCCCTTTAGCCCCTGCCCCCCCCCCCCTCTAAAACTCTTTCCTTGTGGAATGCTGCTGGGATTACTCAGTTCTTCCTCTCCACCTCCTTCCTCAGCATAACAGATGGGAGGGAGAAGGATGGGAGCCAGCTGTTTCCTGCCACACACCAGCCAAGGCGGCAAGCCTGGGACCCCCTGCCCCGAAAAGGGATATCCCAAGATTCTATGCATAGAGACCGAAGGAAAATTCCCTTCTTCCCCCATCTTACAACCCCCCAAAGCCCAAGGTCACATCATAAGGATCTCAGGCCATAAAAGGAAAAAAATTGCCTACCTTTCTGAACAACTGCATTGTCCCCAAAGAAATTTACATTTCCTGAAAGTTTTGGAGAACAAGAGGCCCCCAAAATAACCCTTCCAAGGTCCTATTCATACACATGTATACAAGCACCAATTTAAGCAGAAAGCACTAAAGGAATGTTTCCTACAAAGCACAGAATGGTCATTGAGGCACTTAGGACTCACCAGTAGGGGACAGAAACCCCAGGAAAATCACTTGTGGTAAGAGCTTCTGGAAGGGACAAGGGGTGCAGATCTGGGGGCATCAGCAGAGCGTTACCCACATCTCAGCCCTTCTCATCACATAGCTCCTGTGGACCTTTTTCTCATGAATTCAAACTGTCTGATAAACTAAGGCTTTTTTTTTTCACTGTAGCCTGAACAAGGGAATAAAGCCCCAAAGTTTGAGAAACCATCACATGCTAAAGTCCCTCTGTATCTTGGCAGGTCCATGCCACACACAGATCACTCAGTGGAACTATTCCTGGCCAAACATGTGCACAGACATGTTCTTAGGTAGTAAGATGCCACCCGTCACAGGCTATAGCTTGACTAGTACACAATTCTACATCCGAGCAAGATACTGCAGCTGTTCCACCCCAGCGTGATTTCACTTTTTGTCTCAACCTCCTCTGCATGCTCCTGTCTTCTCCTTTTTTTGGGAATGTCTGAGCTCTGCTCACCTCTTCTGTTTGTGGGCTAATGTGCCCCAGGGGGGAAAAGTGTTGTCCCTCCTGTCACCTAGTCTTTGCCCAGATCAATCTGCAAATAAGAAGCAACATAAGCACTGGCAAGTCAGATGCAAGGCATTAATAGAGAAGGCTAAAAGATTATGAAGATAAACTTGCTGCACAGGATAAAACTCACGGTAACAAATTTTTCAGATACATCAGAAGCACAAAGCCTGCGAGGGAATCCATGGGACTGTTACATCACAAAAGAGCAAAAGGGGCACTCAGGGAGGACAAGGCCATAGCGAAGAAACTGAATGAATTCTTTGCTTCTGTCTTTACGGAAGAAGATGAAAGATCTGCCTGTACTGGAAATGGTTTTCAAGGGTGATGTGGAGGAACTGAAAGAAATCTTGGTGAACCTGGGAAGATGTACTTATTTATTTGTTGCATTTGTACCCCACATTTTCCCACCTATTTGCAGGCTCAGTGTGGCTTACATAGTACCGTCAAAGGCGTTTGCTCAGTCGGTTGATAACAAATAAAGGTTGTATAGTGGTCGTATGAGGTATAAGTGGAGGGTTGGAAGGTATGAAGATTGCGTGTTGTCCAGTACGATTATAGTCATGCCGTGTTGCTGGGTGAAGAGGTTACGTGGGGTCGTTGGGGTAGGCCGTTTTGAAGAGGTTGGGTTTTAGTGATTTCCTTAAGTTCAGGTGGTCGTGGATTGTTTTCACAGCTTTTGGGAAGCCATTCCATAGTTTTGCACTTATGTAGGAGAAGCCGGATGCGTAAGTTGTTTTGTATTTCAGTCCTTTGCAATTTGGGTAGTGTAGGTTTTGGTAGAATCTTGATGATCTGACTTTGTTTCTGATTGGTAGCTCTATAAGGTCTGTCATGTATCCTGGGACGCCGCCGTATATGATTTTGTGGACTAAGGTACTGAGCCAAATTGACAAATTAAAGAGTAGTAAAGCACCTGGACCGGATGGCATACATCCAAGGGTACTCAAGCTTGAAATTGCTGATCTGCTGTTAGTAATATGTAACCTGTCATTAAAATCATCCGTATTACCTTAAAATTGGAAGGTGGCCAATGTGACGCCGATTTTTAAAAAGGGTTCTGGGAAATTACAGACCGGTAAGCCTGACGTCAGTGCTGGAAAAATAGTGGAAACTATTATAAAGAATAAAATTATGGAACACTTAGAAAAACATGGTTTAATGGGACAGAGTCAGCATGGGTTTAGCTGAGAAAGTCTTGCCTCACCAATTTGCTTCATTTCTTTGAAGGCGTGAATAAACATGTTGATAAAGGTGAGGCAGTTGACGTAGTGTATCTAGATTTTCAGAAAGCTTTTGATAAAGTTCCTCATGACAGGCTCCTGAGAAAATTAAAGAGTCATGGGTTAGGAGGCAAGGTTCTGGTATGGATTAGGAATTGGTTATTGGACAGAAAACTGAGGGTAGGGTTAAATGGTCATTTCTCTCAATGGAGGAGAGAAAACAGTGGAGTGCCGCAGGGATCGGTGCTGGGACAGGTGCTATTTAACATATTTATAAATGATATGGAAATCGGAATGAGTGAAGTGATTAAATTTGCAGATGATACAAAAATATTCAAGGCTGTTAAAACACATGAAGACTGTGAAATATTGCAGGAGGACCTTGGGAAACTGGAAGACTGGGCATCCAAACAGCAGATGAAATCTAATGTGGACAATGCAAGGTGATTCACATTGGAATGAATAATCCAAATCATAGTTACCTGACGCTAGGGTTCACCTTGGGGGTCAACACTCAAGAAAAAGATCTAGGTGTTGTAGATAATACACTGAAATCTTCTGCTCAGCGTGCAGTGGTGGCCAAAAAGGCAAACAAGATGCTAGAAATTATTAGGATAGGGATGGTGAATAAGATTGAAAATACTATAATGCCTCTGTATTGCTCCATGGTGCGACCACACCTTCAGTATTGCGTTAAGTTCTGGTCACTGTATCTCAAAAAAGATATAGTGGAATTAGAGAAGGTTCAAAGAAAAGCGACCAAAATCATAAAGTGGATGGAACTCCTCTCGTATGAGGAAAAGCTAAAGAGGTTAGGGCTCTTCAGCTTGGAAAAAAGACGGATGAGGGGAGATATGATTGAGGTCTACAAAAATCCTGAGTGGTGTAGAATGAGTAGAAGTAAATCGATTTTTTACTCATTCCAAAAGTACAAAGACTAGGGGACACTCCAGGAAGTTACATGGAAATACTTTTAACACAAACAGGAGGAAATATTTTTTCACTCAAGGAATAGTTACGCTCTGGAACTCTTTGCCAGAGGATGTGGCAATAGCAGTTAACATATCTGGGTTTAAAAAAGGTTTGGAGAAGTTCCTGGAGAAAAAGTCCATAGTTTGCTATTGAGACAAACATGGGGAGGCAGCTGCTTGTCCCAGGGTGGTAGCATGGAATAATGCTAATTGGGTTTCTGCCAGGTACTTGTGACCTGGATTGGTCACAGTTGGAAACAGGTTATTGGACTAGATGGACCACTGGTCTAACCCAATATGGCTACTCTTATGTTCTTATAGACAACTGAACTGAAACTGGTTTGAAGCCACTTTCAAATATGTTTAGCCAAGAAATTCTATGTTGAAAAGGTTCTGTGTGTTCTGCTAAGCCTTGTCCTCTACCAATCACTTACCTATTTTACTACTGAATTAATTTCTTAAGCCTCTTGAATCCCTAGCAGCAGCCAGATTAGCAAAAGAGGCAGGAATGACCTCACTGCACCTGACTGGTATGTTGGTTTTGCTCTCACAAATGAAATGAATCCCCAAGGCTAGCTTTTGGGATGTGCAACCTGTGCGGTTGTAACACAAATGGAAGCCATCGTGCCAATATCCTCTTCCCTTCCTACATATAAGAGCATTTTTTTCATTTCATTTCATTTCCAGGAAAGTCTGTTTCAATCAGTTTCGTTGGCCATTTTATTCATCAAGGGAGTAATGTTACTGTGCAAGTGCTCTTCCAGACGTGCATGCATTATTTGAAGAGATGGCACATATGTATACTATTCACCTTTGGGAAAAGCTGCACATTTTTTCTGAAGTGTGTGCCCTCTTTCCAATAGTGCACAATATAGTCAGAAAATGAAAAAAAAAATCCCTGAATTTTCATGTTTTTTCTTGCTCATTTTGGGGTTTTAATGACATGCAACTACTTTGGATATGTCACTGACATTTCCAGTATCTTTGCAAATGACAGCCCATCGTGTGGGCTAGGTTCCCAACTGGCAACAGATGCACTCACTATAGTTGATCCCATCCTGGGTTTACCTCATTGCATGCAGGGACATGTATTTCTAATACCACAACTGCATTCCCTAAGAAAAGCAAGACTACAAATCCTTGCATGCAATGGTGTAAACTCAGGACTGGATCAGGCAAATTCAGAACCAGCTAGCAACACTAGGGCAGAGGTTAGAGGGATAAAAAGAGGGGGACAGGGATGCTACATAGAGGAAGACAAAGGTGCTGCACTGAGCTGCCACAGGAGAACGGAAACACCAAATTCAGTTTTGGCACAGCAATTAGTCCACAGTTGGCCTGTGACTCCTACAGCACACACTTACTGTATTCAGGGAGTATTTATTTACATACTGCCTAGACCTAAGCTGTTTATAGGGAGTCAGAGAAGCAGTTGTTCACAAACCAACATCATTTTGGCTGAAACCCCTTTATTTATGGACCACAACTTGGCAGAGTACAGTTTTCCTTTGAAGGAGTTACCGTTTCTCAATTCTGGCTAATCTCAGCTGAGGCAGCTAAATACCAGGAGGCTTTGTGTCTCACGTGGACTTTAATAAGCACTGTTTCACTCTCCTGGTGCCTGAAATTACTTTCACTGTTTACTATAAATGTTAAGGGCTTTCTTTCACACAATCCTGCAGCTGATGAAAAATAACCTATTTGCACCACAAACAAATTTCTCGTCGGCTGTGCTGTGTTGTGCGTGTCAGCTGTCTCCTTGGAACTTGTGTAGTTCCAGCTGGGAGATAACTCATGCACCACAGTAGAGAGACATCCAAGGATGCCAACTTTTATCCTGGGCTGAGGATTTATGCCTGCTGAAACCTAGTGTAAATCCTCACACCCATTTGATGGCAGTTGGGCACACAAATGACCCTACCCTATGACACTGTGCCTAAATTTTGGGAATATACCTCTGACGCACCCATGCCCCTTTCAGAGGCATAGCCAGGTTCTGATCTCAGGGGGAGCGGTGTCTGTGTTGTTGCTCAGGTGCTATGGCGGGCAATGATTAATACAGGCTGTCTCTGTTGCATCCTGCCTACAAGGAAAGAGTAAGTTACATCAGGAGGCAGGACACAAAAGAGGTCCCTGGATTGGCCAGAGCAGGCAACCTGTCTTAACTACAAAGTAAAAATATGCAGGAATAGCACACACATTCCTTCCACTGCTAGACACCTTGTTTAAAATCAGATGGGCTTTTGTTTGTGTGGTGACTGGCAAGGGGGTACTCCATGACTGCCCTAAAACACAAAATGTACCACACCATAACAGCCCTAACCCACCATCCACCCCCCCCCCCCCGAGTTTTTAGAAAACATGGCGTCTATGCACCTCTCCTGCCCGCTCTCCCCATACGCGTGGTCACGTTTACTGCCCTGAAGTGCTGTTCTCCCTCCGACACCGGCAATTCCCATAGTCAGCCTTCTGCAAGCATCAGGGCCTCTCCTCAGGTGATTCCCGCCTCTGCGGAAAACAGGAAGTTGTATTAGAGTAGGCGTGATGCGCCTGAGAGGCCCCGACGCTTGCAGAAGGCTGACTATGGGAATCGCCGGTGCCGGAGGGAGAACGGCGCTTCAGGGCAGTAAACGTGACCACGCATATGGGGAGAGCGGGCAGGAGAGGCGCATAGGCGCCATTTTTTATCTTACACACATGTATAACAAAAATAACATACTTTAGATTGAGCATGCACATAAAGAGTTTCTAAATATAAAGGTTTGGACAAGGCTGAAGATGAATAAAACTTTAAACTAGATGTTTATCAAGTTCTGGCTACCCAGGCAGGTTTTGTGCAGGTCAGTCCCTCCCACATCTATTATCAAGCCACAAGAAAAGGTTCCCATCAGAAACAGCACAGGTGGGATAATTAAACAGCTTAAGAAATCCATGACACTCCTCCACTACTCTCTGCTATTCAGAAAGGGCTCCTTTTCAAATGATGAAACCCATATTTCAGGGTATAAATGAACCTTTCTGTGCTACCTGTGTGTGTAGCTGCTTGGTTGACTTTCAGCGCCTATCTTTTGTTTACTCTACCTACTGAAGTGTCACTGGCGCACAAAGCTCAAGATGCATTTATTTGCTGTAGTTCATGTCCCTAACCATAAACAATGCATTCAGGTGTTGTTTCTGAGAGCACCATCTACAACCTTCTCATTTTACTAGTTAGAAAGTACTTTTTATTTTTCATCCTACTCCTTTGAAGTTACAGATCCATCAAAACAAGGGCTAGAATTTTTTTCTTTATTTTATACCCCTTCCAAACTTAATTTAATCAAGTTAATGCAGGAGGAGCCGGGGCAATGCACCTATGCTCCTTCCAGCTCCTTATAATCAATGGGCTTACGTCTGCCCACAAGGTGTTGCCACTGCACAATGACTAAGATGCCCTCTTCTCCAGAAGCTTTATAAATTCTGCCTCTCCCAACCCAGCGAACAGAGGAGTGGACTAATGGTTAGTGCAGCGGGATACGGACTTGGGGAACCGGGTTCGATTCCCACTGCTGCCTAACGGTTGGCAGTGGGTTAAGATTCTGGGGAACCAGGTTCAATTCTCTCTGCAGCTTCACTTAGCCCTCCATTGCCCCAGGTATAATATACTTAGATTGTGAGCCCATCTGGGACAGTGCAAGCAGTTTAGCCTTGATTTGTGCTTCAATAGAAGCCACTGAATCAGTCTCAAAACACACAGAGAGATAATGGAATGTAAGCTGAAGATGTGCTGTTTCCTTAGGTACCACTGTTATTGCTTACACTATTTTCTCAGTGCAGTCAGTCAACAAAAAAGTGAATAGAACAGTCATTCTGCAACAACTGCCAATCATTGAACAAGCATCCACTTACAGAAAGAACACATCCTAAGCTCAAGAATCCATTGTCACTCTGCAGACTATGTTCTACAAAAGAGGTGCACAGGGCAGTTATTATACAAGGATGAGTCAATCACATGACATCCTCAGTTTTGCATTCTTTTAAATTCAGTCACATCCTGGGACATGGTGTATAGTGTGAACGTGCTCAGTATGTGAAATCTCTTAACGTCGGCAAAATATGCTCTCAGGACACGGATGGTGGGGCTGGGCTTTGAGCTCATGTTGACCACTTCCCATTTGTCACTTCACTTCCTGCGCCAGAGCTACAGAGCTAAATAAAGTCCCCGATGCCTCTGTACACACACACACACCGCTTCCTGTTTTTCTTAGTTTTTCTTTTTTAAGGTTGCCAGTTTTTCACTTGCTGTTATGTTGATAAAAACACATATGCAGATGCAAATGCAGGAATATAAAGATAGTTAACTGTCTGTAGTAAATGACAAAATTTGAGAGTTAAACTTTCAAACAGTATGCAAAAACTTCTAAAGATATTCTTTATATTATGCATGTGAGTCATTCTTTTCTCCCGTGCACTCATTTCTCATCATTCTCCTCTACCCAAATCACTCCTCCCTCCGTAACAGGCCCCCACCAAGTATATCAGCTACCAAGGTGGCCCAATTTTTGAGAAGATTTTAAGTCATGTCCCCAGCCCTGCCCAGGCCCACCCACTCTGCCTCCTGTCTGGCAGTAGAAGACATTCTAATAAAACATCTCCTGCTACCGCAGGGAAAGTCTCGTGAAAAAGACAGATTTTTCAGTTCTTAGGCAGCAGGAGATGATTTCTTATTAATGCATCTCTGCTGCCAACAGAGGGGGAGGCTGCTGAGTGGGAATTTCCTGCTTTCACATGAACTGAAGAGCGAGGACCTTCCACTGAGGGGCCAATGCTCAAAGCTGGGCGCTAAAGTCCACAACACAGAGCACAAAAATAGCTAAACAATGCTCAAAAGTCAGATCTTGATCCTCTGCAGGCCAAAAACTATCAACCAGTTTCAAATTTACCTTTTCTTTCTAAAGTTGTGGAATCAGAGGTTCTGGATCACCTTGCTAACTATATACACCCCCATCAATCTAGATGCCGTACAAGCTTTCATACAGAAACAGTACTCACAGCCTTATTGAGTGAACTTCATGGTAACCTGGAAAAGGGGAAATTACTTTATTAGTCTCTCTTGATCTATTGGCAGTATTTGACCTAATTAATCAAGACCTCCTTCTACAACATCTTTCATCTTTGGGCATCTCTGGTGTGGTTCTGGATTGATTTACTTCTTTTCTACCGCAACGTTTTTTCCGAGTGGTTCAGTCTTCCTCTACATCTACTCTGTTACCTCTGTCAAGTGGTGTTCCGCATGGGTCAGTGCTTTCTCCTACACTTTTCAATTTATTTGTTAGTCCTTTGGCTCTTCTTGTACAATCATTTGGGATCAGCTCCTATTCTTATGCTGACAACTTTTTTTTTTAGTTTTTTATTTGGATGCAATATTGATTGATCTACAGCCTCTTCAAACTTGTTTGGATCATGTCGCAGATTGGCTACATGATCATTTGGTTCTGCATCCTGAAAAAACTAGTTTGTTGGGTTACTGGGTCTAGATCTGCTTAATCCATTTCTCTTTGGTAGGCACATTGTCCCTGTATATTTTTTCCATTATCTGGGGGTTGTTCTTGATTCTGCACTGTTTGTCCCACAAATTTCTCAGGTTGTTAAAACTGTTTTTTTTTTCTTTTTGCATAAACTGAGGTCTGTTCATAATCTATTGGATTTTGATTCACGTTGCTCATTGTTTTATGCTTTTCTTCACTCTAGAATTTTGAACTTTATCCTGAACTCAATGGGTAACCAGTGAAGCTGTCGGAGAAGAGGTGACCTATGATCAAAACGGGAAGCTCGGCTGAGTATGTGTGCTGTGGGATTTTGTAAGGTTTGCAATCTCTTCAGATTCTGTTGGGAGACCCCAGCATAAATAACATTACAATAGTCCACTCTAGATAGGACTATTGTAATGTTATTTATGCTGGGGTCTCCCAACAGAATCTGAAGAGATTGCAAACCTTACAAAATCCCACAGCACACATACTCAGCCGAGCTTCCCGTTTTGATCATAGGTCACCTCTTCTCCGACAGCTTCACTGGTTACCCATTGAGTTCAGGATAAAGTTCAAAATTCTTACGCTAACCCACAAAGTTGTTTACAGCTGTTCTCCATCTTACCTTGCTTCCTTTGTAATCCCTTATACACCTTTCTCATACTATATGTTCTTTAAATAATTGACTGGTTGTTCCCCACCCCTCTAAAGCAAGATGAGAGTCTACTAGAGCGGGTGCATTTTACTTTTTGTCCCCAGCACTTTGGAATTCCCTACCTCAGCAACTCCACCTTGAAACATCTTATACCTCGTTCCGTACTCTTTTGAAAACGCACCTCTTTCAACAAGCTTTTTCTGTATAACTACAGCCGATTCTGGAGCGGGAGACCAGGAATGATGAATGGAAGTATATGATGGGTTTTAATAAAACTGCTTTAAGTTCCCTTTAGTTGTATGTATGCTTTTATTTCTCTTGTGTGAGTGATTATTAGTTCTTTCCTGTCATAATACGGCATTTCTTTGTTTTTAACTTGTACTTATTGTTATTTTAATGTAAACTACTTTAAGTCATTCACAATTAAGCAGTATAGCAAATGTAATAAATGAAATTTTATTTATTTATTTATTTATTGCATTTGTATCCCACATTTTCCCACCTTTTTGCGGGTTCAGTGTGGCTTACAATAAGAAATGAATGATGGAAGTACAATTTGTTACAAATTGGTTATGGATTACATTGTGCAGAATTATGCGAGACAATCGAAGTGTCCTTAAGGAGTACAACAATGGAACACAAACATTGAACATTGGAAGGAAGTGATATGCAAATAATATGCACAGTTACTTTGTCCTAGCAAACCAAAATCAAGAGGAAGAACGTGTCTGGCATATGAGTACATGGGTTTTGCAGCAAGTGTGGCTCTTGTGCGCATGTCCAGACAAAACCGAAGTGCAAGCACACATTGGTGCTGTTCTTCTGCGCTTTTAAATATGAACCCTTCAAAAATAGGTTTTACTTAAGATTTTGAAAGGCTCATATTTAAACGCAGAAAAACAGGCCCCAGTGTGTGCTTTCACTTTTGGTTTTGCTCAGACTCACATACGTTTGATTCTCACTATCAGCAAACTTGCAAGATGACAAAATCCATAGATTAATTTGAGAAATTGACAAGAAATCTTCTCCTGAAAGTCTTCTACACCACCCCTGACCTGGCGGTAAATTTTCGGCATTACAGTCATTTCTTTCTGTGCATTGGGAAGGAATACTGACCTCATTAACATCCATTTAAATGCAACGTGCAGCCATCTTTAGAGCGCACGTTAACACTGGTGCTCAAGCACTCTCGGCATTTGACACGCAAATGCAGCATTAACTGCACATTAATCCGAGTGGTAGTTTTGAACATCAGTATCAGAATGTAGGAGGACTTAGCAGATTTGATACTACTACTACTTAGCATTTCTATAGCGCTGCCAGGGTTACGCAGCGCTGTACAAGTTTAACAAGGGGAAGGACAGTCCCTGCTCAAGAGAGCTTACAATCTAAAGGTAATAAGCTATGTAGTCAGTGTAGGTATCATGAATGGGGAAGGTGGTTAGGCGCCAAAAGCAAGGGAGAAGAGATGGGCTTTGAGTAAGGACTTGAAAATGGGCAGGGAGGGCGCATGGCGTATGGGCTCGGGAAGGCTGTTCCAGGCATATGGTGATGCGAGGCAGAATGGGCGGAGTCTGGAGTTAGCGGTGGTGGAGAAGGGTACAGATAGGAGTGATTTGCCTTGAGAGCGGAGGTTACGGGTGGGAACATAGGGGGATAGGAGGGTAGAGAGGTAATGGGGGGCTGCAGATTGAGTGCATTTGAAGGTCAATACCTTCTTAAGCCTCAATTCCTCCTGCCTTGTGAGTGTGACTTTTGGGCACATGTGCGAAGCTCATGCATGCTCAATTTCATTAAAAACCAGCATATGACAGGGGAGGGGGAAGCAGAGCAGGCAGCGCAGCAGTGAATATCATTGCAGAAAAGATTCTGTTGGCAGGGCTTGGGACCCAAATCATCAGACCTTGGGGGCCCAAACCCAAATTTGGGGGGCCCAGCTCCCCCCTCCCCATGGCTACGCCACTGCTACAATATCAGTCTTTTTATGCAACTCCGTGTTGTGAAAAAAGAGCTTCAGCTGTATATTTACACAGATGCACGGAGGCAAAGGAAAATTGATGCTTGGTGGGGGGGGGGGGGGGGGGGGGCGATTGGGGGAAGTGGCACCGACAGAGAAAACATGATGGGGAGTAGGCTGTTTACCTATTCTAAGTACATAAGTAATGCCACACTTGGAAAAGACCAAGGGTCCATCGAGCCCTGCATCCTGTCCATGACAGCGGCCAATCCAGGCCAAGGGCACCTGGCAAGCTTCCCAAACGTACAAACATTCTATACATGTTATTCCCGGAATTGTGGATTTTTCCCAAGTCCATTTAGTAGCGGTTTATGGACTTGTCCTTTAGGAAACCGTCTAACCCCTTTTTAAACTCTGCCAAGCTAACCGCCTTCACCACGTTGTCTGGCAACGAATTCCAGAGTTTAATTACGCGTTGGGTGAAGACACATTTTCTCAAATTTTTTTTAAATTTACTACACTGTAGTTTCATCGCATGCCCCCTAGTCCTAGTATTTTTGGAAAGCGTGAACAGACGCTTCACATCCACCTGTTCCACTCCACTCATTATTTTATATACCTCTATCATGTCTCCTCTCAGCCGTTTCTTCTCCAAGCTGAAAAGCCCTAGCCTCCTTAGTCTTTCTTCATAGGGAAGTTGTCCCATCCCCGCTATCATTTTAGTCGCCCTTCGCTGCACCTTTTCCAATTCCACTAAGAAAAGAAGGAAATGAGCTGCCGAGGGAGGACACCGACACTGGTTGGCAGGAGATTCTACATCAGTCTATTTATGCAAGACACTAGGTGCTGCCATTGTGCAATGACTAGGATGCTCTCCTCTCCAGCAACTGTGAATTTTGCCTCTCTCAACCCAGAGAGCAGAGGATTTGCCACTGAACAGACAGCAAAGTCATTTACCTGTAACTGATGTTCTTTGTGAACAGTAGAATTACCAGTTCCACACCTCACTGCATGGCATCATATAAAAAGTTATTAGATTATTAGTAAACACCAGATTTTATTTATATAGAAGGGAGCATCCAATCAGACTCTTATATACAGTGGTGGAAATAAGTATTTGATCCCTTGCTGATTTTGTAAGTTTGCCCACTGACAAAGACATGAGCAGCCCATAATTGAAGGGTAGGTTATTGGTAACAGTGAGAGATAGCACATCACAAATTAAATCCGGAAAATCACATTGTGGAAAGTATATGAATTTATTTGCATTCTGCAGAGGGAAATAAGTATTTAATCCCTCTGGCAAACAAGACCTAATACTTGGTGGCAAAACCCTTGTTGGCAAGCACAGCGGTCAGACGTCTTCTGTAGTTGATGATGAGGTTTGCACACATGTCAGGAGGAATTTTGGTCCACTCCTCTTTGCAGATCATCTCTAAATCATTAAGAGTTCTGGGCTGTCGCTTGGCAACTCGCAGCTTCAGCTCCCTCCATAAGTTTTCAATGGGATTAAGGTCTGGTGACTGGCTAGGCCACTCCATGACCCTAATGTGCTTCTTCCTGAGCCACTCCTTTGTTGCCTTGGCTGTATGTTTTGGGTCATTGTCGTGCTGGAAGACCCAGCCACGACCCATTTTTAAGGCCCTGGCGGAGGGAAGGAGGTTGTCACTCAGAATTGTACGGTACATGGCCCCATCCATTCTCCCATTGATGCGGTGAAGTAGTCCTGTGCCCTTAGCAGAGAAACACCCCCAAAACATAACATTTCCACCTCCATGCTTGACAGTGGGGACGGTGTTCTTTGGGTCATAGGCAGCATTTCTCTTCCTCCAAACACGGCGAGTTGAGTTCATGCCAAAGAGCTCAATTTTTGTCTCATCTGACCACAGCACCTTCTCCCAATCACTCTCGGCATCATCCAGGTGTTCACTGGCAAACTTCAGACGGGCCGTCACATGTGCCTTCCGGAGCAGGGGGACCTTGCGGGCACTGCAGGATTGCAATCCGTTATGTCGTAATGTGTTACCAATGGTTTTCGTGGTGACAGTGGTCCCAGCTGCCTTGAGATCATTGACAAGTTCCCCCCTTGTAGTTGTAGGCTGATTTCTAACCTTCCTCATGATCAAGGATACCCCACGAGGTGAGATTTTGCGTGGAGCCCCAGATCTTTGTCGATTGACAGTCATTTTGTACTTCTTCCATTTTCTTACTATGGCACCAACAGTTGTCTCCTTCTCGCCCAGCGTCTTACTGATGGTTTTGTAGCCCATTCCAGCCTTGTGCAGGTGTATGATCTTGTCCCTGACATCCTTAGACAGCTCCTTGCTCTTGGCCATTTTGTAGAGGTTAGAGTCTGACTGATTCACTGAGTCTGTGGACAGGTGTCTTTCATACAGGTGACCATTGCCGACAGCTGTCTGTCATGCAGGTAACGAGTTGATTTGGAGCATCTACCTGGTCTGTAGGGGCCAGATCTCTTACTGGTTGGTGGGGGATCAAATACTTATTTCCCTCTGCAGAATGCAAATAAATTCATATACTTTCCACAATGTGATTTTCCGGATTTAATTTGTGATGTGCTATCTCTCACTGTTACCAATAACCTACCCTTCAATTATGGGCTGCTCATGTCTTTGTCAGTGGGCAAACTTACAAAATCAGCAAGGGATCAAATACTTATTTCCACCACTGTATATGCTCTACTTCAATCTATTAGGATCAGTCAGATCAGCGTACCCTCCCCTAATAAGGCTAAATGAGCCTAGCATATGTCAGTAAAGGGGTGTAACGCAATCCTCATCAATCCTTAAGACTACTTCCTTTAACATTTTCCAATCTCTTTCTTTTTTTCAAATATGTTTAAGCTTAATAGTGTTTTAATAATTATATAAAGCTTTCCAAGTTATTATACATAAGTTTCTCACTATATCGAAATACTTAGCTTTTAGCTTCAGCTACAGCTTTACATTTTCTTATATATGCAAAATTGGAGACCACATGTCAACCGACACAGATCCATGTTTCGCGTTGAAAAACGCTGTTTCAAGGTAGTCTCCACAGATATGTTAAACAATCTCCAAAGATGTTTTCTCCAGAATAATATGCAAATGATGCACTATTAGCAGATGACTGCTTCCTGACAAAAGAATCCAGCAGGTTTTGGTCCTTCTAAGACTGAGGCATGGTTTCTCATTTTTATTACCTTCTTTTCAAGGTGATCTTCAGTGCTACCAACTGATGAAGCAGATGGGCATTATTGAACCTTTAGATTTTACTATTACTTTGTATCCACTCTATTCATTACGGGTTTGGGTGTGAGTGGCACATCCTTTTTTTTTTTTAAACTTATGTAGATAAGTACATAAGTTCATAAGTATTGCCATCAAGCCCAGCATCCTGTTTCCAACAGTGGCCAATCCAGGTCACAAATACCTGGCAAGATCCCAAAAAAGTACAAAACATTTTATGCTGCTTATCCCAGAAATAAGCAGTGGATTTTCCCCAAGTCCATTTAATAATGCTCTATGGACTTTTCCTTTAGGAACCTTTTTTAAACCCCACTAAGCTAACCACCTTTACCACATTCTCTGGCAATGAATTCCAGAGTTTAATTACACGTTGAGTGAAGAAAAATTTCTCCGATTCGTTTTAAAATTGACTACTTTGTAGCTTCTTTGCATGCCCCCTAGTCCTAGTATTTTTGGAAAGAGTAAACAGAGCTTCACGTCTACCCGTTCAACTCCACTCATCATTTTATAGACCTCTATCATACCTCAGCTGTCTTTTCTCCAAGCTGAAGAGCGCTGCTTTACCCTTTCCTCATAGGGAAGTTGTCCCATCCCCTTTATCATTTTTGTCACCCTTCTCCTTGCTAATCTGGTGAACAATCATATTGGAGGATACTAAGCACTGTAGCTCTAGGCTCTACTTCCTCTTGAAGGTCACAAGAAATGATTTGATATATATTTTTAATAAAGGCCAGGGAAAGAGTCCAGGCTGGTGTACACAAGTAGTGAAGAATGGGTCTCCTTAGGAAGTAATCACAGGCTGCATGTCTGTCTTTCTTCATAGACCATTCCTACTATGTATATGAAACAGCTACATGGGGATAGTGTCTCCCTGTATCACTAATAGTGACAGAGATTTTGAGAACACACAGTCCAGAACAGGCTGCCAGATGTAGTTGACGCCAAGGATGTTAACACTCCACAGCATTGACCATGATGCTCTTATGGGGTTGACGTCAAGGCTCAATGATGCTCCAAGCCAAGCCTCTTTGTGAGGCACACCTCCTGGACTTCATCCTTAGGGCCAGCAGGCATGTTCAGGGGGCTGAGAAAATGAGGAAGCTGAGACATAGAAGTCTAGCTCAGTCTAAGCCTCTCACTCTCTAGTACCTGCTTTGTAACAAAGTGGTTAGAGTGGGTGTCCAGCTGTGCCACTTTGGGAGAACAAACCTCTTCAACATTACCTTCAGGGACCTCAGCCATGTCCCAGTGGGCTGAGATGAGTAAGCTGAGACATAGGAACCAAGCTCAGTCTGAAGCTCCTGCTCTCTCATTATCTGCCTTTTGAGATAAGGAACTAGTTAAAGACCAGGTGTCCTTTGCTTTATTTTACCAGAGCACTTGTGCTCCCAGGAAAACAGTTCCAATACTATGTGAAAAACATCTTAAGGTGAAATTTTGAGGTCTGCATGAGCTTCCTAAACAGCTCACATATCATTTACTTCCAGGCAGTGAATACATTGTACATGGCTGTCTGCGAGGGATATTTCTTAGTTAGAGGCTGAGCACCTTTAGAAACCTGAGGCCTTTTTCTGGAAAAAAAAATGGCTTCTTCAAAACTAAAAGAAGTTAGGATTGTATTCAAAATAAAGGAACAAGGGAATTTTAGGAAAATAAAGGATCTTAGAATATCAGAAAAGAAAAACCTGGGAGAAGTTATATGTAGCCCCTTTTGGCCTGGATGGCAGAATGCAGGGTCACATTTGGGATAGGTGGGGCTGTGCTTCCTAGGAAATGGAAAGAGAATGGGACTTGATATATCACCTTTCTATGTTTTTTGCAACTACATTCAAAGTGGTTTACATAGCATATACAAGCACTTATTTGTACCTGGGGCAAAGGTGGGTTAAGTGACTTGCCCTGAGTCACAAGGAGCTGCAGTGGGAATCGAACCCAGTTTCCCAGGATCAAAGTCCGCTGCTCTAACAGCTAGGCAGGCCTGTGCAGGATTTAGGCCTAGGCCATGGCCACATATATTGGTACCAGAGGTAGCTGCCTAACTTAGGTGCCGAAACATTGCTAATGCTGGCTAGGGCCTGTCTAGAACAAGGGATTGCAGACCATGTGCTAAATCTTACATAAGCAATCTAATTAAAGAGACCTTATATTTCTAGTGTGGAGATTATTTCAATATACAATTTTCATATTATCCCAAACACTTTACTTTCATGGATAGTAAATATTCCCACAGTGTGCCCACAGTCTTCATTTATAAATCAACATTGTTTAGTGAACGGGGATCCTCAGAATTTTTAACAACATACACCATCTAGGAACGCCGTTCCAATATAATAATGGTGCTGTTCACATCGTCATTGATCCACCCGTATACCTTCCTCTATGTACTTATGTACGATTCCTCTATCAAGATCTTTTTTCAATTTTTTTCAACGTTTTCATTAAATAATTTTCTTCTTAAATCAATATCTTCAAGTTAATTTCAAACTGTAGTATTCTAAATACTTGTTATAATATCACTTAGCTTTAAGCAGAGGTTTAAGCAGCAATTTTTCTCCCAATTCAAACCTCTGCTTAAAGCTAAGTGATATTATAACAAGTATTTAGAATACTACAGTTTGAAATTAGCTTGAAGATATTGATTTAAGAAAATTAAGGAAAACTATATGAAAACATTGAAAAAAATTGAAAAAAGATCTTGATAGAGGAATCTTACATAAGTACATAAGTATTGCCATACTGGGAAAGACCAAAGGTCCATCGAGCCCAGCATCCTGTTCCCAACAGTGGCCAATCCAGATCACAAATCCCCGGCAATATCCCCAAAATGTACAAAACATTTTATACTGCTTATCCCAGAAATAGTGGATTTTCCCCAAGTCCATTTAATAACGGTCTATGGACTTTTCCTTTAGGAAGCCGTCCAAATTTTTTAAAAACTCCACTAAGCTAACTGCCTTTACCACATTCTCTGGCAACGAATTTCAGAGTTTAATTACACGTTGAGTGAAGAAAAAGTTTCTCTGATTGGATTGGCCGCTGTCGTGGACAGGATGCTGGGCTCGATGGATCCTTGGTCTTTTCCCAGTGTGGCATTACTTATGTACATTGTAGCTTCATCGCATGCCCCCTAGTCCTAGTATTTTTGGAAAGCGTGAAAAGATGCTTCACATCTACCTGTTCAACTCCACTCATTATTTTATAGCCCTCTATCATATCTCCCCTCAGCCGCCTTTTCTCCAAGCTGAAGAGCCCTAGCCGTTTTAGCCTTTCCTCATAGGGAAGTCGTCCCATCCCCTTTATCATTTCCATCGCCCTTCTCTGCACCTTTTCTAATTCCACTATATCTTTTTTGAGATGCAGCGACCAGAACTGAACACAATATTCAAGGTGCGGTCGCACCATGGAGCAATACAAAGGCATTATAACATCCTCATTTTTGTTTTCCATTCCTTTCCTAATAATACCTAACACTCTATTTGCTTTCTTAGCTGCAGAACCACACTGAGCAGAAGGTTTCAACGTATCATCAACGACGACACCTAGATCCCTTTCTTGGTCCGTGACTCCTAACATGGAACCTTGCATGATGTAGCTATAATTCAGGTTCCTCTTTCCCACATGCATTACTTTGCACTTGCTCACATTAAACGTCATCTGCCATTTAGACGTCCAGTCTCGTAAGGTCCTCTTGTAATTTTTTACAATCCTCCCACGATTTAACGACTTTGAATAACTTTGTGTCATCAGCAAATTTAATTACCTCACTAGTTACTCCCATCTCTAAGTCATTTATAAATATGTTAAAAAGCAGCGGTCCCAGCACAGAGCCCTGGGGAACCCCACTAACTACCCTTCTCCATTGAGAATACTGACCATTTAACCCTACTCTCTGTTTTCTATTTTTTAACCAGTTTTTAATCCACAATAGAACACTACCTCCTATCCCATGACTCTCCAATTTCCTCTGGAGTCTTTCATGAGGTACTTTGTCAAACGCCTTCTGAAAATCCAGATACACAATATCAACCAGCTCCCCTTTATCCACATGTTTGTTCACCTCTTCAAAGAAATGTAGTAGATTGGTGAGGCAAGATTTCCCTTTACTAAATCCATGTTGACTTTGTCTCATTGATCCATGCTTTTGAATATGCTCTGTAATTTTGTTCTTAATAATAGTCTCTACCATTTTGCTCGGCACCGACGTCAGACTCACCGGTCTATAATTTCCCGGATCTCCTCTGGAACCTTTTTAAAAAATCAGCGTTACATTGGCCACCCTCCACTCTTCCGATACCACGCTCGATTTTAAGGATAAATTACATATTTCTAACAATAGCTCCGCAAGTACATTTTTCAGTTCTATCAGTACTCTGGGATGAATACCATCCAGTCCAGGAGATTTGCTACTCTTCAGTTTGTAGAACTGCCCCATTAGATCCTCCAGGTTAACAGAGAATTCATTAAGTTTCTCCGACTTGTCAGCTTCGAATACCATTTCCGGCACCGGTATCCCACCCAAATCTTCCTTGGTGAAGACCGAAGCAAAGAATTCATTTAATCTCTCCGCTACGGCTTTGTCTTCCCTGATCGCCCCTTTTACTCCTCGGTCATCTAGCGGTCCAACTGATTCTTTTGCCGGCTTCCTGCTTTTAATATACCTAAAAAAAAATTTACTATGTGTTTTTGCCTCCAACACAATCTTTTTTTCAAAGTCCCTCTTAGCTTTCCTTATGAGCGCTTTGCATTTGACTTGACATTCCTTATGCTGTTTCTTATTATTTTCAGTCAGTTCCTTCTTCCATTTTCTGAAGGATTTTCTTTTCGCTCTAATAGCTTCCTTCACCTCACTATTTAACCATGCTGGCTGTCGTTTGGTCTTCCGTCCTCCTTTTTTAATACGCGGAATATATTTGACCTGGGCTTCCAGGATGGTGTTTTTGAACAGCATCCACGCCTGATGTAAATTTTTGACCCTTGCAGTCGCTCCTCTAAGTTTTCTTTTCACAGTTCTTCTCATTTTATCATAGTCTCCTTTTTTAAAGTTAAACGCTAACGTATTTGATTTCCTATGTATACTTACTTCAAAGCTAATATCAAATCTGATCATATTATGATCACTGTTATCAAGCGGCCCCAGCACCATTACCTCCCGCACCAGATCATGCGCTCCACTAAGGACTAGGTCTAGAATTTTTCCTTCTCTCGTCGGGTCCTGTACCAGTTGCTCCATAAAGCTGTCCTTGATTTCATCAAGGAATTTTACCTCCCTAGCGTGTCCCAATGTTACATTTATCCAGTCAATATCAGGTAATTGAAATCACCCATTATTATTGTGTTGCCCAGTTTGTTTGCGTCCCTAATTTCCTTTAACATTTCTGCATGTCTGTTCATCCTGGCCAGGCGGACGGTAGTACACTCCTATCATTATCCTTTTCCCCTTTACACATGGAATTTCAATCCACAGTGGTCCTGGTCCTGCTCAGGCACCAAAGGAAGTAAGAGGGAATACTAGAAGGCAGAATTGGGGGTCAGAGGTGGAACTTCACTCCCAATTTCCTATGGGCCCTGAGGAGGAAAATCCCAGTCCCCTCAGTGAATAGGGAATGACATGCTCCTTTTGGGCTCTAGGTTTCTGAGAGTGCCAGCACAAGTACCAGTGTAAAGAAAAGTACACATCTGTTTAGGGCTTTACTGGAAACTTGTTAAAAATAGCAAAGATTACAGGCAGTGCACTTGATTTGGGCAAAATCTCAGTGCAGACAAACAAGATATTTAACCCAGAAACCCAAATAGAGAAGTCCAGCTCTGAAGTTTCTGCACATACTATAGACTAGGGTTGTTCCCCCCCCCCCCCCCCTTCATTCTGTAGTTTCTAAGGCATTATTCTGGGGTACACAAGCCAACTTTTCAGAATTATTGGGGGTGCTAAGCTGAATGGAAATAACCCCTCCCTGGATACATACAAGGAATTTTCTCAATACTGGAGGTGCTCAAGCACCCACAAAGCCAGCTCCTATGCTCTGGGGAACAGGACACTCCTTGTCCCCTTGGTAGTATCTGAAAATCTTAAGTGCAGACCAGTGGATAGGAGACACTCTCTTCAATAAGATACAATGGATCTACAGAAAAATCTTGAAACACCATACTCAGAAGTCTTCTGGGACAGGTAGCTCTCCCTAAGACTCACAACTGAAACCCCTCTGAGGATAGAGCTAAGGGAATTCTCGTGTGATACACATAAGCTCCTCCTGGCAGTCCTCACTAGGATTCCAAGAGCTCTCCTGCTTCCTAGGCTCAGGCACCCCACTTTGACTTTAATCTTCCTAGGTCAGAAGTTGAGAAAAAAATAACTCCATACACCAGGGCTCATGTTTTCTTCAGTACACCCACTTTTAGAGACCCCTTTCAAAGGAGGGTGTGTATTAACCACCAACATCTCACTATTCAGTCTGAAAGGGACTCTGATGTCTTTAGGAGGGAGAAGCTGCTCTTGAACACTAGGAGTGTGCAACCAAAACATTTTCATTTTCTTCAGTTCCCGTGTCATTTTCAAGTTTTATTTAAAATTTGATATACCACCCATGGGAATAAACTTCTGGGCAGTTTACAATTCAAAATCATATAAACAGAAATAAAAAGGAACACCATATAAAAAATAGGAAAGAATAAAACACAAAAATAAACAAACAATATAAAATAAACCAAACCCAACACGTCTCACATCGCGCCTTATCATATCCAGTGCTGACAATTCTGTCTCCAATCGAAGGGCTGACATCCATCTAAGAGGAGAGGACCAAAAAGTAATCATGGTAAGGTCTCAAAAGTTTCCTTAAGTAGATATGATTTAAGGGGGCGCTTAAACAAACAAAAAAAAACTCCTTCTCTAGCCACAAGTACAGTGGCATTTCATTCCAGGAAAGTGGTCCAGCAACACTAATGCGCACAGTTTCCAGGCCAAAGGTCCAAAAAGATTTTGTTATGGGTTATTTTCCATTTTAGGGGCAATATTGTAAATAGTGTGCACCATTTGGAGACAATGTGCACTGTTTGCAAAGAGTGCACATTATTTATGGCACACAAAGAACTAAAGGGATAGATGATATTCAGCTGGTGGTAGTCAGCATTATTCCCCAAATATTCAATACCAGGCCACGTCTGGGCACTGACAGTAAAAATCCAAGTTTATACGACCAGCACTCTTATCCAGTTAAGCACAATATTCAGCACTTAACTGCTTAAGTGACAAAGATAGGACTAAATGCTGATATCAGCATTTAGTCCTCTCATATGTGCCCAACTCCATCCCAGACTACCCACAAAATAGCTGGTTTTCAGTTCAGCAGTCTGTGATGATATTCAGCGGCACTACCCAGTTAAGTGTCGCTAAATATCAACAGACAGCCCCGCTCAGGCAATTTGGTACCAGGAGCCTACCCTGGCCACTTAAATCGCTTTGAATATTTCCAAAATGTTTCTTTCTTGTTGGTTCATATTGCTTATTTTGCAAATTGTTAAAAACATTGTCAGATTTGTAAATCATGTTTGATCTTTTTTTTTTTTCTTAAATTCTATTTGTAACATCTTATTGGTGTGAATGCATGTCTTTTCTGTCATTAATGGAGTTCCTTTCCTTCTGTGATTATAGATTGTACACCACTCTGCCACGGCAGCAGAAGCAGTGTACAATCTACTATAATAAAACGCACCCTGAACGTTCTGAGGACAAAGGTAATGAAGTCACAGCAGAATGATAAGGGTTCGTAAGTTCGTGGTGGTGAAGCCATCCCACTGAGAATGCCTCCAGCTCCGCTTCACACACTGCTTTTCTTTTCAAAGGAAAACCTACAGGAGCCCTAAAAGGCCAAAAAAAAACCGATCGATCGCAAAAATAACCTCCCTTCCGCCCACGTAAACAAACACTGCTGCCTCAGCACAACATCAAAGAAGCTTAAAAAAAAGAGAAACATCTATCCAGCACTCTGCAAACACTGACCCCCCTACAAACACCCTTACATTTCACAAAAACAAAGATCTACCTACACAAACCCCACAAAGAAACAGCTTGCTTGCAAGCACAGCACATCCCCCAACCCCCTCCCCAAAAACAAAAGTTAAAAAAAACCCCCACCAACAACCTGCACACACACACAAACTAACTCTGTCACACATGCTCTGTCACACATGCACAGACAATGCACCACAAACACATACATTAACTAACAGAAACACCCCTCCCCCCAAAAAACCACAGAATGTAAACAAAAATACATGCATACTCAATTGCTATCTGAATCACTCTATATCATCTCTGCAGCCATAAACACCCTCAAAGCCACACTCTGCTCCATGACACTTTGCAAGCCTGGGGAGGGGGAAATCCCTGCAACTGACATAAAGACCAGGGAACTGGGAGGGAGGGAGGGAGGGGGGACCCTGCCACATACTCTCATTCTCACACATGCTGGCAACCAGTCTCTGTCTCTCTGTGTGACACACAGACAAACGCACATTCACTCTCTCTCACACAGACCATCTCAACACACACTCTCCAAAGGTTGTTTGAAACTATGTGACTGGTAAGGATTTTTACCTAAACCCGACAAACATGTTTTTATAGTAAAGCTCTTTTTTGAAAACACTTATATCCCTTAATATCAAACAGGAAAAAAAAAAAAAAAAACCCAAACCACATGCTAGCGCCCGTTTCATTTGTTACGGAAACGGGCCTTTTTTACTAGTGTTTTAATAAACCATAAACGATAACACAGATACACAAAAAGCTTACACATTCTACATATTCACAAGCACATATACATCAATAGACACAGTATAATGAAAATTTGGAGATAGTTGTACCATAGACTAATGCAAGCATTTTTTGCAGTTATTAACCTTCTCCAACTGCTGCTATCCTGCAAGAGGCATCCCCCTCCCATTTTCACAGGCATTACTGGGAGGGGTGGTCCCTGCCACTTCAGCAGTCTTTGCTGGGAGGTGGGGGCCATGTAATCATCTAATTTACTCTCTCTTTATTGCTGGGCCTCTCTATACTATATATCCGATGGGGAACCATGTGTGCTGTTTGGTCTTCGATCTTGAATGTCTCTGTAAATGTTAGTGTTATGTCTTTGTGCACCCATCTGTCTCTGCATGTCTTTGTGTGTGTGGTTAGTTCCCCTATTATCCACTGATCCATGACTCCCCTCTCCTCCCTAACAATACCCAGTCAGCAGCTCTTCCTTGCTGCATTCCCCTGGTCTCCCCGCCCAGTCACAGCAGCTGGATTCTGTTATGCTGTCTGGCTTCTGTCAACCCCCCCCCCCCCCCCCCCCAAGCTACCTTTCCCATATTCCACAAAGATGATAGCTGCAAAGGATTCTCAGTGTTGGAGGGGAAAGAAGAGTAATGCTTGGTACATAGAGGATTTTTTTTTTAGCAGAGGAGGGGTTAAAGCCTGGACAAGCACAGAGGAACCTCAGTGGCAGAGGAGCAAAGGGTAAAGCCTGGTATGTGCACAGATGATCCACAGTTTTGGGAAAGTGATAAAGCCTGGGACAAGCATAGAGGATCTTCAGCAGAGAGGAAGCACAGGGTAAAACCTGGAAACAGGCATAGAGGAACCAAAGTGGTAGGGGAGCAAGGATTAAAGCTTAATCCTTAATTTTTTTTTGTTACATTTGTACCCCGCGCTTTCCCACTTATGGCAGGCTCAATGCAGCTTACATGGGACAATGGAGGGTTAAGTGACTTGCCCAGAGTCACAAGGAGCTACCTGTGCCTGAAGTGGGAATCAAACTCAGTTCCTCAGTTCCCCAGGACCAAAGTCCACCACCCTAACCACTAGGGAGATTAATAAAGCCTGGATCAGGGATTAATTTTGTGGGAGGGCTAAAGCCAGGGATAGGCACAACAAAGGGGACACAGCAGTGGGTAATGGGGGTGGGATGAATATACAAAGGGGTTTCTCAGAAGTGAGGAAGCAAGGAATCAGAAGGTGTGATAATATAGCAGGGAAAAATAAAGGGCAGAGACTTGATGGGCCTGGGCATCTTTATCTGTCCTCAGTCTCCAATTTGTCCTAGTACAACAGTATAGGAGCTGCACCCTCTCATCTCCCTTGTATGTAATGCTATCATGTGACAAAGCCTGTGATGCATAACACCTATTGATTTTTGTGATCCCCTTAGGGGAGAGTGAGCTGTAGATGGATTTGAGGGGTTGTGATCACAATACAGGGCACCCAGCTGACAAGACTGCAGAGCTGAGGATGCTTCTGTCAGTTCCTCTGGCTCTCTTCTGTGATTATCCTCTTCCTTACCTCCCTCACTAAAGGTCCCTTTGTGCCTGTCCCACGCATAACTGTATTCTGCCATTATTCTGGCAGCTATCTCCTCTGCTGATTCTGTCCCAGATGTCCACTGCCCTCTTTGTGGTAAAAGGATTTTCTCAATCTTTACAGCTTTCCTTCCTCCAGCTTCATTTGATCCCTTATTGTTGAGCTTTTCATTCTATGGAAAAAATGTTACCTACTGATTTGTTACTGTATTCTGCTAGGCATTTGGATCTTTGATCATGTCTCCTTTTCCCAGGGCCAGCCCAAAGACACCCTAGCCCAGGTGAACCTTCAGTTATGCAGCTTCCCAAGAGTGGCTAAAGGCCCTATTTACCTCTCTCCCTCCCATAGTCCAGCATATCTCCTCCTTTTCCCTAGGTCTCCCTCCCCAAGGTATGTAGCATTTCTTCTGCCCTTCTCTATTTATTTATTTACAAGCCGTTTAGCCCATTAAAATGGGCAGCATTTTTTATTTGTGAAATGTAATTCCCTTATTGTTGTAATATTTTGTCTGTGTGTGTGAGAGAGAGAGAGAGACAGTGAGTGTGTGAGAGAGGGAGAGAACATCTGTGTGTGTGCCTGTCTGAAAGAGAGTGAGAGTGTGACAGTGAGTTCAGAGAGAGAGAGAGAGAGAGAGAGAGAGTGTGTGTGTGTGTGTGTGAGAGAGAGAGAGACTGAGAAAGTGTGTGTTTGTCTCTGTCTGAAAGAGAGAGAGAGAGAGTGTCAAGGAAGGAGGAGATAAATTTCTCCCTGCTTCTGTGTGTGTGAGTGTGAGCGAGGGAAAGAAAGTGTATGTGTGTGTGCACCTGTCTGAATGAGAGTGTGAGAGTGAGTTGAGAGAGAGAGCGTGTGTGTGTATGACCATCTCTCCTCCTGGCTCTCCTCTCCAGGTCCCTTCCCCTCCATGGGCACCATTTCTCCCCTTCCCGATCACAGTCTCCTCCTGTTTTCTCCTCTTTTCCCTTTACTTCCCTTCCATTGGCACCAGCTATCCCCTGCCCTCCATGATCACCATTTCTCCCTTCCACTCCATGACCACAGTCTCCCTTGTTTTTTTTCATCCCCTATTCCCAGCATCTGTCCCTTTCAAACATCTCTCTCTCTCTCTGCCCTCCTTCTACCAGTAATTTTTCCTGCTCTCCTGAATCCCTATCCCTCCCCCATGGTCCCCTTTCTCTCTCTCTGTTAACTCCTGAACCCTCACTCCCCCCCCCCCCCAAGTCCACGTTCTCTCTCTCTTCTTATACCTGCTCCTCTCAGCCCTCCGACTTCATCTTCAGTGCTGCAGGCAGAAATCGGAATGCTGACAAGAGCAAGTATAAGGAGAGAGAACCACTGCTGCTGCCTACAGCCTGCCTCCGGGCACGCTGCAGTCTGCGCACACCTCGTTACTCTGCTTCCACTTTGACATGGGTTTCCCCTCAGCAGCCCCTCGCCTCCAGATGACAGGAGGGGAAACAGGAGCCGGGTTAAGAAGCGCTCTCGCAGCTCGTCGGGGTAGCTCCTGTAAACGACAGACGGTGCGGGCGGGACTCGGGAGTGATCTGTGACGTGCCGCACATGCGCAGAACAGCGCGCGGCATGTCAGTCACTCTTCATTTATATAGTAAGATTTATTCAGAACATTTATACCCCGCATAATACCACTTAAAGCAGCCTGAAAGTGGCTTACAATGAACTGAGGAAACAATTACAATGTCAGTTTAGAGGGTAGAAGGATCAGAGGGAGAAGGGAAGGGAAAATGCACTATAAGACTTTGCTCCCCTTGTGTCCGCCCCCACCCCAAAGCATTCAGTATCTCGTCTCCACCTCCCTATCCAATCCCCTTTCTCTAGTCCAGCATCTCCCCTTTCCATGCCTACCTCACCCCATCTCCAGCATCTCTCCTTCCTTTCCCTATCCCACATGGTGTCCAGCTCTCACATTCCCTTCCCTTCCCCCCCTCCACCCCAAGCAATTCTATGATTTAGGCACCCATATTACTAACCTTGAGATACATATGTGCTCACTCACATATGTAAATGCTTGTATGATGCAAATACCTGCTTAACTTACATAGCATATTTGCAAGGGGTGTATAGAGGGTCAGAGCACAGGCAGGATGCAGGCAGGCAGATCCACTTTTGTGCATAGCTGGTGTGATCGCACCTATACATTAGGTAGGTTAATACACTAGCTCCTCAGTACCTCTCCAATCTTATCTCTCCCTACATTCCTGGGTAAATCTCTCTTATCTGCACCCTTCTCCTCCACTGCTAACTCCAGACTCCGTTCCTTTTATGTTGCTTCACCATATGCCTGGAATAGACTTCCTGAGCCGGTACATCAAGCTCCATCTCTGGCCGTCTTCAAATCTAAGCTAAAAGCCCACCTTTTTGATGCTGTTTTTAACTCCTAACCCTTATTCACTTTGTTCAGAACCCTTATTTTAACATCCTCACTTTAATATTCCCTTATCTCTTGTTTGTTCTGTCTGTCCTAATTAGATTGTAAGCTCTGTCGAGCAGGGACTGTCTCTTCATGTTCAAGTGTACAGCACTGCATATGTCTAGTAGCGCTTTAGAAATAAGTAGTATTCTATAACAAAAAGTAGGCGCCTACTCGACTTTGTAGAATAGGCTTGTACTAGGCTGCACGAGTGCCCTCAGCATCTCACCTTCTTCCCCTTTCTCCACTCAGACCTACTGCATAGGCCGAGACTGCAGCAAAACTAAACTGAGTGGCGTGTGGGACCTTAAGCAGAGGCCCACATTCACAGCCTGCCAAGTTCCACCCTATCTGATGCAAACTTCCTGTCGGAAGGAGTGGGGTTTGTGGCAAGATTTGAGTGCAGACCTGTGCTAAAAGACCTAGTGCTACATTGACAATAGCTTTGAAGTGTTGCTCTCCTGCATAAGAGCCAGCTCTGTGGGTGCTATGGGTGATTGAACACCCCCAATATTGAACAAACTCCTTGACTGTGTACAGAGAGGGGTAATTTCCATTGGGTTTAGCACCCCCTGGTTTCTCTGCACACAGCTAACCGTGCAGGCTATGCATCATTTTGCTAGTTATCCTTTGAACTGCCTCCACCTTGTTAACACAGCTTCCAAGCTACCCAATTCCAGAAGGGAGATTTCAGCCCAATCCTGGATTTTTGGCAACACCATCTTCATGCATTAGTAGTCTTGCAGAAGATTCAGGGACTACAAATACCACACTGCTTTTGGGATCTGAGTTCAAAACCAGGACTAGCCAAAAAGTCTCTCTCCTGGAATGTCATCATAAAGCTGTGGTCTCCAGTACTGCACATGACTTTCAAAGTGGGGTCTCACCAGAGACATGTATAGAACTAATATTACTTCTCTTTTACTTTATGGCCCAAGTATACAACTAGTTAGGAAAATACTAATTGCTTTGTCAAACGAATAGGTCAATTGCTGTCAGCAGCAGTGTCTCGTGGAATGAAGGAATAGCCTAATGGTTAGTGCAGCCAGCTGAGAATCAGAGAACCAGGGGTTCACATCCTGCTTCTGGTCAAGCCACCTACCCCCCCCCCCCCCCAATTGTCTCCAATACAAACTTGATTGTAAGCCCTCTG
The DNA here is from genome assembly GCF_901765095.1 of Microcaecilia unicolor. Taxonomy (NCBI): domain Eukaryota; kingdom Metazoa; phylum Chordata; class Amphibia; order Gymnophiona; family Siphonopidae; genus Microcaecilia; species Microcaecilia unicolor. The sequence goes on from NC_044033.1 coordinate 211,328,264, forward strand.
CAGACAGGAAAATATCTAGTGTACCTGAATATAAAACTCACTCCATAATTTCTGTAATATTGACATTGATATTACAGGAACCTAACTCCTAAACCAGGGTATGATCTCGAACTCTTAAGTTTACTACTAAGGCTCTTTTTTAAAACTTGCATTGTGCCAAATACAGTCTCCTTCTGGAGTTACTGTTTGTTGACTGTTAGTTCTCCTCTCTGATTTTTAGTCTTGTCTTCAAATACATTACCTTATTACTGTTTGAATTTAAGTGCAGTTGCCAAATCATTGAAGGTTCTTCTAAAAATGTTCATATTATATGTTTTATCTGTCCCACCAACTCCATCTACTCTGTTGCAGATTTTCATGCCATCTACACATAGGACCACCATATAGTATACTGTACCCATATGCAACTTGCCTTGGGAAAAAAAAGGTACTAATAGAAACATAGAAAGTACTAAATAAAGCATGCAAAAACCCCACACACAACAGTCCTAGAGGTGGCTGCACGACTGTTTTGTTTCTTTGTTGTTGGTTTTTTTTTTTTTAAGGTTCTGCCCCTCTGGTCTAGCAATTTATTTTGATCAATACAATGTGGGGAAAGGGGATTTCAAACATTATGACAATGGCACTTTTGAAAGTAAGGTAGCTGAAGAACGAGGTTCCTTCTGCCTCCCTGTGAAAGTTCTGCTTTCTTGACTTTTGCTTCAGTGTATTAGTTAACAAGCAAAATGTGAAGCTGGTTTCCCAGTGCACACTGTAGAGGAAGTGACTCAGGGCAGCGGAGGTCAGTCACTGCCACGACTGATGTCAATAGCTTGCTTATATATTATTTTGGCTTGCTGACACAAACAGCTGGCACTCAGCTCTTCTAGATACACGTTAAGACAGGCAGGATTTGCAAGCCCTACATTTCTACCTCAGTTACAAAATGCCTCTGTACTCTCCGTCACACACATGCACATCTGATCTCTGTCCATACTTTCCAAACATACCTGGTTTGACTCATGTCTCCTCCCCTCCCCCACACACATACCTAAGCAGTCTGTCTTCCACTCCTGAGATGTCTCAATGTCCTCTAAACACCTGATCCCTCTCACAGCATGCAAGACCCATCTAGTTAACTCTGTTCCCTTCCTGTAACAACTATTCAGTGGCTGGCTTCACATTCACTTCCTGGGTAGTAGGTATCTTATGACTGTAATGAGCAATTTTGTATAACATAGGCAGCCGAGACCCCTCGGGCCTACTGGTATTCGTGATATTTGAAGAATAACAGACACAGGACATTTTCTTAACTTGGCACAACTTGGCCGCAGCTTTATTTAAATTACAAACATCATAAACCTGGGTATACCCAAGCCAATCAACCTTCCGGCTTAGCGGCCACACCCAGTCCGCCGTCACAGCAAGACTGACCAATCGTATACAGAGCTCCCCGCTGTACAGCAAGGGTGCTCAACTGTAAGCGCAGCTATCCCAGCTGCCTAGCTTACACCATCAGGCTTGGGTACCCTGCCACCAGCCCGGGGTAGCAAGGCTTGCCCCGGGCCCCCACGGACGCCAAAAGAGGACATCCAGGCTCAGCCTAGGGGTTTTAAACCCCCTTCTCTTTCCCCACCCTTCCCAGCAGGGTGCCTCTGAGGGGCGGGAACGAGCCTGCCTCACCCCGCTCGGGATATTGCGCATCCCCGTCGGGGCACGGCACCATGTTAATGGCGGCTCCGTGCACCCGTTGGGGCACTGTGCCTTGCTTTTCTACTTCTACCACCATCATCTTTTGATCTGTGCACCACCACCCTATGTATGAAGAAATACTGTATATTCTAACAATACTCCTAGGCTTACCCCCTTGGAGCTTCATACTGTGGGACATCTTGTTCTAGAGCTTCCTTTCCACTGAAAAAGTGCTTCATAGCCGCATGGTTAAAGCAATGGTCTGAGAACCAGGGAAGCCAGTGTTCAAATCCCACTGATGCTCCTTGTGATCTTGGGTAAAATCACAACTCACCATTTACCTCAATCACAAACTTAGATTGTAAGCCCTCCAGGGATAGGGAAACACCGAAATATAACACCTTAAACTACCACTGAAAAAAACAAGGGCTAAACCTCCCCCCAAAAAAATTATCTAGGACTACAAATATACAGCATTATATAAATATACCTAAAGGGACAGACTGCCTGCTATTTCTCTTCTTAAGTATACATATTTAGGTTCTGAAGTAGTGATTTCATAGAGTTTACAGTACAGACTGTTTTAGTAGCCCTTCTCTGGACCACCTTGCTCTTCCCTTACCCTTTTGGAGGTACATCCCCAGTGTTGGAAACAATGCTTCATCCAATGCTTCAGATGAGATCCCACCCCACTGCCCTGTTGTGCTGCTTTGGAACCTTAAGATCATCAAATATGATCACTCCTAAGGTTCTCTCTCCTGGTCACTGAACATTCCTAATTTCTCTGACCCCGCCATACATATGGCAAAAAAATGAGGAAACCAAGAGCTGAAAATATTAGAAGAGACTAGCAAAGTATGCACGTAAGCACATTATATCCTAGTTGATGGAGAGTTTCTTTCTAGAAATCTAGATGGCTTCATGTCTGTAGGGATGAGATGAGCCAGTCCAAGTTTTGTTCAGTACATTTTCAGCTTTTTCTTAAACCGGAACAAGTCCATGGATACAATAATGAGGGCCAGAAGAACTAGCTCATTCTGTCCCTGTGACTGAGACCTTCTAAGCTGACCAGGTTATCAGGACTGAACAGGCAAAGCTCCTGCGACTGTGCCGACAGGAAGGAAAGAGCTACTTTACATTCCACTGAAAGATTCCGCTAGCTTGCACCCCGCCCTATCCTGAAGGCAGCCTTCTGTCCTCTGGCCCCCTGCCTCCCCCTACCCCTCCAGTGTTCCACCTCATTGGTAAATGTTGCAGAGTGTCTCATCTCAGATCTACTCGTTTGACAAAGCGAAGCTCACTTTTTCACATGCTCAGTTACTCCAGTGAGTATTGAATACAAAGCTAAAATATATGTTTGCTTTCCTCTTTGTTTGATATCAATGGGAAAACATAAAAGCCTTTCTGAGTGATACCCCCAATTATGCATGCGAGTCTTTTTCTCTACAACTTCCAGCTCAGGGCTGCTTAAACTGCCACCTCAAAAACACTTTTTTTTACACTCAAACTGTAGAGAGAAAAATGGAGGCAGCATGGCCTGTGTTTCACTACATTGATGTTAGACAAAAGAAAATTTTTGTGATATCAGTTTGGGACACAGATGTGACCCTATTGCACCTCAATAGAATTAATAAGACAACTTCTTACCTTTTTACGATTGGGGTCATTCTTTGCCAGACAGGATCTCTCCAGTGACAGGTAGCCCCCCAGCACCTGGATCTCCTCTACTGTGGGGTACCTCTTCTTTACCAGAACTGCTTTGGAGGTGTCTGCGCTTGTTGTGGTATCAGTTTCCAGACAGCCATTTTCTGCTCTGGTGGGGGAGGCCCTGGTGCCAGCAGGTGGTCCCTTGCGTGGGTTGACTGTGATAGTATTGCCACTTCGCCGTTGCATAGCAGGGTGGGTCACCTTGCCCACAAGCTCAGGAGATGAAGGTACTACTGGAGATTCTAGGCGAGAAGGACCTCTTCCCACTGAAACTACATTGCCCATCCTGCTCATGGGCAGATCCTTTGCTGGCTGTATTCCCTGATCTGGTGGAAGGAGTGATATCATTGATCTCTCTGCCTTGCTAAACAGAGTACTGGCAGTGCGGATGCTGAAAGGGGAAAACCTCCCTTCCTCTGGTGTCAGTGAGGACATTTTTCCTGGCACTAGGGCTGGCTTCAGATTGTAAAATCTGCTCATGTTGGCAGAGTCCTGCAGGAACTGGCTATCCAGAGATGTTGTCTCCTTTTGCCCCTCCACGAGGTCCAAGGCAGACTGTGCCCGGCCGTTCAAAGGCCGGGCACCTTCCCAGCTGGCACCCAGAGCATTCTCAACTGGCTGCTGCCTGTCTTCAGTGCAGGAGATGGCAGCTGCAGAACCTGCTGAGAGGCAGGAAGAGGAAGGGGGAAGGCAGCAACTAGTTGAGGACTTGTAAAGGCAGCTGGCTTCCTCTCTGTGGCTAGGGCTGAACTGTGGACACAGGGGAGGGGCTGGCTGCTGGAGGGGGATAATCACAGAGGAACTCTTTGACTGCAGCCGGAGGTTGGCCAGGGCCTTCCCCTGAAGGTCATCTTCTGCCAGGAGGGAGAAGTCGGGAAGGGGAGCTGGCTGGATCTCAAAGCAGTCTCTGGGGCTGGTGGAGTCAGAAGTGACTTGATTTAGGCTTGGAACAAAGATCTCCCTTGTATCTGTGAGTTTTTCCTGGGTGGGTTCCTTCTCCAAATGGTTCTCATCTGTTGCCTCAAAGTGTCTTGAAGTCTCCTTGTGCCATAGTGGGCTGAAACAAGTCATGGACTTGCAAGGAGATTCCAACCCTGGCAGAGGCTCCTTGGCCTTGAACTGATTGTGAAAGGCCACTACAGCATGTTCGGGATCCTCTTGTGCCTTCTCTCTATCAAAAAGGGGGGTGGCCCTGGAGCTACTAAGCAATTGTGTGTTGGAGAGATTCAACAGCCTTGCCATATTGCTTGGATTCGGTTCAGTGGCATTGCCATCTTCCTGAAAAAGAAAGAGGTCCCCTGAATGTGGTGAGCTGCTGGCCTGAAAAGAGTCTTTGAAGCTATCTCGTGGTTCTGCTTTATCCACAATATTTTCAGTGCTCAGTGATCTTACAGGCCTAATCCACCTGCTCTTTTCTTGCCCAAACTTGCTCAGCAGCTTGCTGACAGTGCCACGATGAGGACGCCCTCTGACTCTGAGATCCTCCTGGCTCCTGAAAGAATTGATGTCCTCCACACTACGACTGAGGGAAGACTTGATGGACAGCATGTCAGCAGCATGGATGTCTGGTTTTGCACTGCTCTCATGTACAGTCATTGGCTCATTGAGGACCTCCACACTTTTGCACTTGGCATCTTCCTTCAGTGGGGCTGAATTTTGTTGGAAGATATGAGGATCTGACTCAATGATGATGATATTCTCAGCCTTGATGGTCCTCACCCCAGGCATTTGGGCGTAGAGATCAGTCATCTGCCTCACCCTAGAGGCCGTGTCACCCTCAAAACTCTCCTTCCGCTGCTTCTCTAGCTTGATGAAGGGGTTCTGGTGGACTGGACCAATCTTCTCCTGCAGAACCAAGTTTTCTGTTGGCTCAGCATTATTGCTGTGAAAAGTATTTGCTGTTTGGCTGCAAAAGGCAACACTGTGCAACTGTGAGCCATCCCAGTTCCCAGCTGCCTCCAAGGAACTAGTTCCAAAGGAGCCCATCTTAGTTCTCCTGCGCTCGATAATTTCTCGCTTCCAGGTGGGCATCTTTGACAGCCTCTCCCGTTGCTCCTCATCCCGCCTCCGCTGCTCTTCTTCATCTTTTCTCTTCCTCTCCAGCAGCTGTACCTTCCATTCTGGCAATCCTGACATTTTGCCTTCAAGTGAAAGCAGCTCCAAACAAGGACTACAGTAGGGAGATGAGGGAATATCTCCAGAGAAGAGATAGAGAGGGTGTGCAGTTGAATTAAAATATGTTGGGATTTCCAGGTGATAGGAATCTGTTTGGTGGTTCAATCATATCCAGTCAGTGAAATGAAAGGGGCTGATACTGATGCTAATAGACGAAACCCTAGTGTTGGCCTTTGCCCACAGATCTGTTCTGCCACCAATTCCGTTTCTCTCCTGATGACCCTCTGAATGAATACAATGAGGCAACAAAAGTTCTCTGATATGCCACCCGACATGTGCAAGGTTTGTTGCAGCCAGAGGTTGCCTTTAATCTTACCTTGGCGTGTTTGCCTCCACATGACCAGGTACTGTCCTCAGAAGGGCGAAACAATACATAAACCACATGTCTTAAGGGTGAACATCACTTGGACCTGTGCGTGGGAAGACAGTAACAGTCTGGTTATCTACAGCTGCTCCAGCCAAGAGTAATCCTTCCATCCAAAGGGGCACAAATCTGTCTGTCCAGACTGCTGCAAATCCCCTTATAAACCCAGGAAAATCAAAAAGAAAAAGAAAAAAATACGCAATGGGGGAAAATAAAATCAGGAATGTCTTTAGGAAACATTAATCAAGACTTTCAGAGTTGGGACAGATCCTGCTGGGATTTCTGTGTATTGAGCTAGCATCATAAATGTCCAATCCTGTCCAGAGAAAACTGGCTGATAAATGGTCCGAAGAGGAGCACTTATGTTAAAAAGCATGGCCAGTCCCTGGGTTTACAATTCAAAATGCTGGATTTCTTCCTCCGACATCCTCAGCAGCAGCACGGTTTGCCAAGTTCTGTTCTCTCTTTTAAAAATCAAGCACTTGAAAAAAACAAATCGAAGGGCAGGAAGCTGCCGAGAAAAAAGGAGGAAAATCCAGAGGAGCTAAGAAGAAATCATATCCATGCAGTTGTAAGGAAATGTCTCAGTAGTTGTCCTTTGTTAATAGGGAGGTCGATGGGGTGGGGAGGCGGGAGAGGATTTCCATTGCCTCCTTTCTTTCACTATCCTCCTTCCAAAGTCCTCGAAAAGTGAAGGCAGGAAAGGAGAAGAAACTAAAATCTTTGTACAGAAAAAACATCAGCTACATGGAAAGGAAGGAAGGGGAGGGAGAGGGGAGGGGAAAGGAGAGGGATTGTAGATCTCAGCTGCAGCTTGCAGGAGACAGAAAAAAAGGGTGAGGTTAGACTGGAGACATTAGCCTAGCATGGACTGCACCAAGCTGCTGTCCCGGTACAGATGTGGACAAAGAGGGGTTGGGGCTGGAATATGGAAAAGATGTTGCCTGTACACACTCCCCTTACTGCAGCTGGTGGGGATATTGACAAATGACCAGCTGAAACACTGAATGTGGAAAGAAAAAAAAGAAGGGGGAGGGGGAGCCGAGATGGGGAACTGACACATATCCTTCCCTCAAGGGGAATTCCTCCTTTGTGAGCTAATGTGAACCAGTCTAGGCTACACAAAATAATCTGCGAGGCTGAGCTAAATCATTGTGGCACGCCTATCAAACACATTTGAAAAAGGCTTTTAGACCAGCATTAGCTTATTTGCATCATCTGCAGCAACCACTGAAGACAAATTGCAGATTTAAAAAAAAAAAAAAAGACTTCTCTTATACACCACTGTAAGGAGCCTCTAGCAAACCAGATCATAGAACACCATGATGAAAACAAGAAAGGTTTATAGAGGATCAAAATGCTGAAAGTGCATTTTAAATGAATAAAGTTTTAGAAGAAACTATGGGATTCGATCTAGGGTGGGGGGAAGTTGTGTTACTGTAAAAAAAAAAAAAAATGGCCCTGCAGTTTCATCCAGCACAATTAGAACTAGCTTCTGTTTCCCTAATATATCAGGATCTTCCAATTGCAACTGCTGAAATGCTTTTGTTCTTCTCCAAATCCCCCATATAACTTATATATAGCATCGACAATCCTTGGCCAAGGGGTCCAGTTAGTGGCACCGTCTTGTCAGGAGGAGTCACTGTTAGGCAATGGCTAATCCCCTCCCATCAGAACTGTGAATGCTGCCTCTATACTACACTCAGCTAGCTGTGGGTGAGGAATGTATCCTGGGTATGCAGTTACATTTTTGACAACTCTATCACAGCGATGCTCTCTCAAAAGAACAGCTTCAGCTCTGAAGACATTCCCTGGGCAAAACTTTACATCTAAAAGATGAGTATTTTTCTCTAAAAATTGAAAGAATAGTTTATATTGGCTAAAGTTCACTGTATAAAGGAAGTATATTCAACAGTTAAAGATGAAAAATAATCACCATAATCACCGATGACGACGTGGGGGGGTGCAAGTCTTGCCAGTTAAGAAAGATACATATTAGTGAGCCACACTACTAAGGTCAGATGTGAAGCTGTTCTTTTGAGAGAACATCGCTGTGATACAAATTACTAGATATAGATGTTTTTCTCACAAATTTTGTCTGCCTGTAAGATTAGAGTTACAATTTTGACAGCATCTGTATTCTCAAACTGTATTAGTTATCTGAAGACATACAATAAAAAGTGTCAGATGCTTCCGAATTGTAATCCTGATTTTCAATCAGTACTAATTCCAGTGTTAATATTTACACTGAGCAGACGTCTCCTACCGCATGTTGCATGATAAAATCATATAGGGCCTTGCTATCCCACAGCCTTAGGGAAAACAATTCTCCTGTGTTAACTCTACCAGGTACCGTACCCTGACATTAGCGTTTGACCTGAATTTTAGCAAAAATGGCTTAAAACATGCTGTGGTGGATTTGGAGTGAATGCCAGATCAATGCATTTTAGTAAAAGGGCCTTGGTGGTGTTTATACCAATAATCGTTAACAAATATTCTTCTGTTTTCCTATTTAGGAGGCACTAGGTGCTCCCACATTAATGCTGTTATCCAATTAGCATGCACTAATATTTGCTAGCTTGATAACACAGGAATGCCCATTCTTCACCCATGCCGCACCTCCTCCTCCCCCCCCCCCCCCATTTTTTTTCAAAAATTGGTAATGTAGTGCGCTCAAAATACTGCAAAATGCTTTTTCTTCAAGTATCTTTACTAAGTTTCAAATATAAAACTGTAGCAGCAATAATAAAATTTAAAGGAGACTGCAAAAACGTAACGTTTCTGCAGTAGCTTGTTTGCTTGTGCTAACCATGCGCTAAGGGTTTAACGTCCTTTAAAAAAACAAAAGGCCCATATAAAGAGATACCTTTCTTGAAGCTCTCAAATTAGATCTCCCTGCAGTGTATAATAATGGTATACCTTTACAGTAACTATCTTTACAAAGAACAATGGTGTAGTGGCCATTCTTTACAAGGAAATTTTTTTTCCTGGACATTTCTATCAAAAGGTTTCTCCAAATGAAAGCAGTTACAACAAAATAAGAGAAAGGCCCAGACCTGGACAGAGGTATAAGCAGCAGGTTTAACCCTTCCGCTCTCAACTCTTTCCAGTTCAAACCCAGACAAGGATGTTTTATGGCAACATATAGGCAAGAGCTGAAATGAAGAATCAGCAGCTGGAATTTGCTTTATGCCAAGAAACTTTTCACAGCTTTGGTAACTTTATTCCAAGTCAGGAATAAATGAGTCACCTCTAGAATGGAGTATAAACTTTCATATAGTTTTCAAAAGTCTTCTGGAATAAACGAATCATCCTCTAACAGATCCAAGAATCTCCTTCATTAGAGAGTCTACCTTCAGGAAGAATAATCTTCCTATGGGTTTTCCAGCTTCAAAGTATAGAAGATTCCTCTTATAATCGCCTAGAAGATAAGTGATGCAGTATTTGGGAATAAGTTATTGAATCTGTCAAATAAACCTCCAAATCCAAAGATTCCACTATCAACTTTACCTGATCTTTTGTAATTGAAGTTTGATCTGTCAATAGATCAAACTCCGGAAGTTCTAAGGTTAACTATCAGATTCAAGATCCAGATGAAAGATGTCCAGCAGCGCAATCAAGTGGTGAGACCAGGTAGCAGCATATAGCTGAAGGACAAATAGACTGAGCAACTTCTGTGCTAAGGGCTCAGCTCAGAAGACATTAAATGGTTTTTTAATTAAAGAGCACTGGTGATGCAGACAAAGCTACAATTGAAGAATGCAATGTCCTATTCTTTGCTGAATAAGGGTGCCTAAACAGCTATATTTTTAGAGAAGCTGCTAAGGAGATTGAAAGAAGCCAAAATATAAGGACTTTCATTATCTAAAATAGACAACTTGAGTAAAAACAAAAGTTCCTATTAATTGCTCTCCCTTCAGATGATGATTCATGGCTCTGTTCCATGTGAGATAAATGAATCCTATATAATAATTCTCACCATCAACGTTCTAAAGTAGCTGCCCGTGTCCGTGGCTCCTGAGCTAGGCTCCGTAGCCAGGCTGACGTCACTCACAGCTGAACCACTCCCTGTAACACGACAAGCGCGGCACCGCAGACAACCCCCCCCCTCGGTGCATCAACCCCCCCCTCGGCGCATCACCCAAGCCCCTCCCCCAACACATCAACAGCCCCCCCAGGCACATCAACCCCCTCGCCACCCGCAGCTGCCAGTTCAAGACCCCAAATCCCTCCCTCCCTCCGCTTTCCAGACTCCCCCTCGGAGTCTGACATCAGACGCACGAACACAAACTGATTCCAACTTAATCACATCATTTGTCCATGCCGCGCAGCCGAGGACTTCAGCTACATGAGGGTTGGCGGCGGGAAGGGGAGCTAGAGAGAGTTGCGGCAGGAGGGTCCAGGGGTCAGGAACTCCGAGGAGGTCTGTAAATTGGAGGAAGGCAGGGAGGTGGGGTCTGGAACTCGGAGAGAGGGGGGTCTGCAAATCGGAGGGAGGCAGGGAGGTGGGGTCTGGAACTTGGAGAGCAGGAGGGAGGGGTCTGGAACTTGGAGGGGGGTCTGGAATTTGGAGGAAGGGGGGTCTGGAACTGGGGGGAGGAATGTACCACCTGTACAAAAACTTAAAAAAACAAAAACAGGGGGATGACCCTGGAACTCGGAGGAACGGAGGGAGGGGACGATGACCCTGGAACACGGAGGAAGGGGGGACACTGGAACTGGGTGGGGTGGGGGGCCCCAGGCACACACACTCACACACAGTCTCATTCACTCTGTCACGCACACACACTCGCAAATTCACTCTCTCTCACACAGTTACTCTCACACACACTCTCTCTCAAACATACACACTCCGAGGAAAACCTTGCTAGCGCCCGTTTCATTTGTGTCTGAAACGGGCCTTTTCTACTAGTAAAATATATAGTACTCTATATACAGAGGATGATGTACATGATTAGCTGGTTGGTCATAAAAGCCCTGATTTAGAATGTACAAGTTTAAACTATGTAGAAGTGGTGAGACTGGAATTTGGGTCTGCAGGTAGCACAGTTCTCTGTTCTCCATATTAGGAAACCACAGTGAGCTGGAATTAACAATGGGATTGCAATTTGTGCTTGCAGGTGTCACAATTGTGCCCTCACAGTGACTTTAGTAAGAGCACATACTAAGTTTACATGCCTGTCCTGAAACGTTAAGTTGCTTACCAGTAACAGGAGTTCTCCATAAAAGGCAGGGAATATGGCTACACAAACTAGTGATGTCATTAAGATGCATCCAGGCTGAGTGTTGCTCTCCTAAGATCCCAGAAAACCTATGAACCAAGCAAACCAAACTTATTGCTGTATAGGGATGTGAGCCATATTCTGTATTATCTCCTGGATTGCCGACGAGAAAGGGTATCAGCAAAAATGTGTAAAAGAAACTTTGACTCCAGGATATGGAGAAGATGCTGTGTGCTAACCTGTTCAAAGCCAGTCTTCTAGAGCAGGACAGTGCACAAAAGTCAGTGTTGGGGAGTGGAGACTTCAATCTTTGAATATTGTGTTACAGGCTAAATTCATTTATTAGGACCTAGTCTGTGACACAGTTTGGCAGCCACCTACTTGAGATAGCCCTGGAAGTAGGTGGCCTGCAGGATCCTCCCATTAGAAGCATCAGATCTCATATCTTGCTTATAGGATCCAAAATCTATATTTGTTGATGTAGAACTTAGCTACTTGGTTATAAGTCTAAAAGAGATATACCTTCTCTGTGGTGCAAAACATTGTCCAAAGTTCTAGGTGGTTGATGAAGAGATTTTTCTCTGTTGGTTGGTTCGGCAATACTTGGTGCTCTAGTGTAAAGCAAGGATAAGCAGATTTAAAATTTGTTACCACTGCACAGCCAGTGGTTATGACAATTCTGTGCGATAGTGGCTGATGATATTAATTCTATTGGGACTTTAGAAGCCATTATAGGGACCTCATTCACGATCTTGCAAAGGGATGACAGGACTGATGCCACCATGTACCCCAGTTGCTTGAGGATGTGGCAGGCAGGAGACAACCACTGACACAGCATTCCAAGAGTTCATAACCAGTCTTCTGGAAGACGTGGCTAGTCAGGCATCTATGAAGTTTAAAATCTGTAGAGACCAATATAGATCTTATTTTGTTATTTATTTAATTAGGATTTATTTACCACCTTTTTGAAGGAATTCACTCAAGGCAGTGTACAGTAAGAATAGATCAAACATGAGCAACAATTACAGTAGTTAAAATATTCAAAAACAATACAAAGTATGGAATGGTATACTACTTATAATGTCAACACAATACGTAATAGAACATTATAATTGATAGTGAAGGGTAAAGCAAAGATGTAACATATAGATAGGCAAGGAAGTAGGAAGAGTTAGAAAGTAAGGTGATTGATTTAAAGAAAGTTGCAAATGAGGTCAGAGAAATGGTTAAATATTATCTCAGCTAGGGTAGGAGTGGATAAAAATGAGGAATCCCAGCCCTCCTGAGTGTTTAGATGACTGTTTAGAGATTTCAGAGTGTCCTTTGACAAAGGCCCTGGAATTATCAAGGTATGGAAAGATGAAGATGCCTGCTTTATGCAGGTGTACTACAGCTGCTGAGGCATTTCATGAAGACTCTGGAGGCTGCTGATAGGCTGCACGGAGGAACTCAGTATTGGTAATATTTATTTAAAAAGGTGAACTAATAAGATTTCCAGTGGAGGGGGTGGATATCTATGCAAGAATAAGCATCTTTGAGAGATGCTAATCAGTCATTGTGATGGAGCAGTAACATGGGGACTAGGGAATTTATTTTGAACTCCCCTTTTTTAATGAATACACTGAGCTCACTGAAACCTTGATTAGGCCAGAGACCTCCCATCTTCTTTGAAATTAAGAAGTATATGGAATAGAAGCCACAACCCCTCTCCAGCATTGGCACCTCCTTCCCAGAACATAACAGTAGGAGGGACTGGAGCTATGCTACAATGAGATGCTGACCAAGTAATTCTTCCAGGAACAGGCCTCTGGCTGCTAGGAGTTGATTTGGTACCCCTGGGGGCTGATTTTCAACTTTGTAAGCTTTGAAAATACGCCTCCTGGTCAATTATGCTCAGTACCAGGCCTCCCTGAATAAAAGTAGCCCACATGCCACATTCATGAATGTGTTTTCAGAAGAAGCTAATTAACCAAATATTTAGGATAACTAGGGAAGAGGTGATGATGAAGCCATCTAGATTATTTTCCTGGGCGGCGATTCCTAATGTGGAACCTTGCATCATGTAGCTATATTGAGTTCCTCTTTTACATATGCATCACTTTGCACTTGCTTACATTAAATGTCATCTGCTATTTGGTTGCCCAGTCTTGTAATGTCCTCTTGCACTTTTTCACAATCCTCTTGCGATTTAGCAACTTTGAATAACTATCAGCAAACTTAACTACCTCACTAGTTACTCCCATCTCTAGATAATTTATAAACGTGTTAAAAAGCAGCGATCCCAGCACAAACCCCCGGGGAACCGGGGCTAGTGCTAGGCAGACTTATACGGTCTGTGCCCTGACAATGGCAGATACAAATCAAGGTAAGGTATACACAAAAAGTAGCACATATGAGTTTATCTTGTTGGGCAGACTAGATGGACCGTGCAGGTCTTTTTCTGCTGTCACCTACTATGTTACTATTTAACCTATTTTCTATCTTTTAACAGGTTTTTCATCCACAATATGACATTATCTCCTATCCCATGACTCTCTAATTTCCTCAAGAGTCTTTCATGAGGTATTTTGTCAAATGCCTTTTTGAAAATCGATACATAATATCCACCAGCTCACCTTTATCCACTTTTGCTCACACTTTCAAAGAAATGTAATAGATTGGTGAGGCACGATTTCCCATCATTAAACCCATGTTGGCTTTGTCTCATTGTCTATGCTTACGTTTATGCTCTGTAATTTTGTTTTTTATAATAATAATAGTCTCTACCATTTTGCCCGGCACAAATGTCAGGTTCACCGGTCTATAATTTCCGTGATCACCTCTGGAGCCCTTTTTAAAAATTGGCGTTACATTGGCCACCATCCAATCTTCTGATTGATTTTAAAGATAAATTACATATTACTAACAATAATTGTGCAAGTTCATTTTTTCAATTCTATCAGTACTCTGAGATACATATACCATCTGGTTCTGGCAATTTGTTACTCTTCAATTTGTCAAATTTCCCCATTACATCTTCCAGGTTTACAGAGATTTGAATCAGTTTCTCTGACTCATTAGCATGGAATATCATTTCTGGCATTGGTATCTCTCCCACATCTTTTCCTTGGTGAGGACCAAAACAAATAATTAATTTAAATATCTCCAGTGTGGCCTTGTCTTCCCTGAGTGCCCCCTTTACCCCTCTGTCATCTTGCAGCCCAACTGATTCTTTTGCCAGCTTCTTGCTTCTAAAAGTTAACATCTGTTCAAATGCAACATAGCCTTAGTCTAACAGTATTAAGTAAATCTTTCAGATCCTCAGCTTGCATTTTGTTTGCTCTATTAACACCTTTAAATCTTCTTCACAGAACTCATAAGTACATAAGCATCGCCATGCTGGGACAGACCAAGGGTCCATTGAGCCCAGCACCCTGACTCCAACAGCGGCCAAAAGAACAATTTGTCCCGCCCATCCCAGAAATAGTGGATTATTCCCACTTCCATTCAATAACATTCTATGGCCTTTTCCTCCAGGAAGCCGTCCAACCCTTTTTTTTAAAGTCGGCTAAGTCAACCGCCTTAACCACCTTTTCTGGCAACGAATTCCAGAGTCTAACTACGCGTTGAGTGAAGAAAAATTTCCTCCGATTCATTTTAAATTTACTACACTGCAGCTTCATTGCATGCCCCCTTGTCCTAGTATTTTTGGAAAGCGTAAACAGACGCTCCATATCGACCTGTTCCATTCCACTCATCTTATATTCTAATTTTTCCAGAGAATATTTTAACACTTTTTAAAACATCAGCAATGCAATTTTACTATAGATGTGTAGGGAAATTATATAAAACAAGGCATAAGAACATAATAGCCATACTGGGTCAGGCCAATGGTCCATCTAGCCCAGTATCCTGCTTCCAACAATGATCAATCCGGGTCACAAGTATCTGGCAAAAACCCAAACAGTAGCAACATTCCATGCTATGAATCCCAGGGAAAACAGTACATAAGTACAAGTGTTGCCATACTGGGACAGACCAAAGGTCCATCAAGCCCAGTATCCTGTTTCCAACAGTGGCCAATCCAGGTCACAAGTACCTAGCAAGATC
Source organism: Microcaecilia unicolor (assembly GCF_901765095.1). Taxonomy (NCBI): domain Eukaryota; kingdom Metazoa; phylum Chordata; class Amphibia; order Gymnophiona; family Siphonopidae; genus Microcaecilia; species Microcaecilia unicolor. The sequence goes on from NC_044033.1 coordinate 211,343,492, forward strand.
CCAACAGTACAATACTTTTTATGCTGCTTATCCTGGAAACAGTGGATTTTCCTAAGCCCGTTTTAATAATAGCTTATGGACTTTTTTTTAGGAAGCTTACCAAAACTTTTTTAAACCCCGCTAACTGCTTTTACCACATTCTCTGACAACGAATTCCAGAGTTTAATTACACATTGAGTGAAGAAATATTTTCTCGGATTAGTTTTAAATTTACTACTTTGTAGCTTCATTTCGTGCTCCCTAGTCCTAATATTTTTGGAAAGAATAAACAAGCGAGAACCCACTGGTCTGATGTGATCTGGGGCCACCTCTGGTAAAACTCTCTCAACCGAGCACCCACCTGCACCAGAGGCTGGATCCCCATACCTTCGTTAAGAACTGTGCACCGATCCGGAAGCCCCCGCTATGCTCCCATGAAAGGATTGCATCCGTTGAAAGTGACCTGTGGGAGCTCTTCCAGACGAACCTGGCCTGTAACGGCCTAGACTATCGAAAACGGCCACACGCTGAACCAACAGAGCCACCCAGCTTAGGCCAAACCTCTGGAAGCTGAGGAACCTTAGCCTCTCCAAGACCGCGCACCAGCTTATCCAACTTCTCTCCAAAAAGGATGGAACCTTTAAAGGAAAGCGAACACAATTTGGACTTAGAGGCTGCATCCGTGGCCCAGCCCCATAGTCAAAGCACCTGCCGAGCAACAATTACAATGGACATTTTTTGCTGAAGCCCATAGCAAGTCATAAAGGGCATCAGCCAAGAATGAAAAGCCCATCTCCAACTTGGCCAACTCCTGCACCAAAACAGCCCTGTCCAAAACTGAATCATCCAAGAGTCTCAGCCCAGTGAAAGCAAGCGCGAACCACTAGACCCCTACAAATGGACGCTTGTTGCACTAGAGCCAATAAATCAAAACTACGTAAACTCTAACTTCCTATCCTGGGGATAACAGAGCCACACCACCATCTAACGGAACTGCAGTCACTATAGTTACCACCGCATCCACAGTAAGAGGCTTGTGGGAATCTCTATCCTCCTGAGGGAGCTGGTAAAGCTTAGCCACGGCACGAACCACTTTACAAGGGGTATCTGGAGAAATTAATTCTTGCAATACCATCTCCCTAAGATCCTTATTCATAGGGAAAGACCGCGGAGGACGCCAAATCCCTTTAACCAAAGGATCCAACTGCTTAGTACTCCCCGCAGGAGTCTCCGCGGGTTCAAAGTTAAGTGTAGAAGACACCTGGGTCTACTAACTCCGCTAACTCATCTCTGTGAAAAATTCTGACCACAGAAGGGTCCTCCTTGGGCAGCAAGATATCCTTTCCCTGAGCCGACTCCAGAGAATTCTCTCTCCTTGAGGTTACTAAGGGAGGGAAACAGCCTCCAGATCCTCAGCCCAGTTCAGGCAAGGTCTTTTTGCTACTACTGGACCAGCTCCCCCACCCGGAGCAGGTGCTCGGACCAGCCCTGTCTTCCAGGCCTGATATAAGGTCCAAACAAACCCATTTCTTCTGAGCACTCACCGGGCAAGGCAGGACCTGACAAAAAAACAATCCTCCTGTAACAACTGAGGCAGCCCTGCAGGGCAGGAAGAATCCAAGATGGCGGAGTTCCCGCAAAAATCGAGACCCATCGCCGATGAACCCGCCTGCAGGACAGCCTCTGTTCCAGCCATTCCAGCACCGCTGTGCTCTATGGTCAGCGCCAAAGACGACTTCAGCTCGCCACATAGCCGACACTGCGTTCCAGGGGCCTCAATCCCCCAGCACACACAAGAGCGGCAGCACAGGAGCTTGGTCGCACATATCACTATGAGAAGGAACAGGAGGGGAGAAAGACGCAATCCGGCTCCAAATCAAGAAAAATAACCTTCCCTCCAGCACAGAACAGAAACACCTTGCTCTCCTGGACAGCTAAAAGCATCAGTCCACAACCCAGTGCTAGATTTATTTTTCCCAGTGCTTGAGCCCCGTTGCTATAGGCAGACTATGGTATTCAAGGCTCCTGCCCTGACACAGCAGCCGAGGCACACAGCTGAACACGCCAAATGAAAGCACACATCAAGGGACCAGGCACAGGGTTATTTATTTTTTTAATATTCAAGAGAAGAAAGCCCCCCCCCCCCCCCCAAAGCAAACAGAGCACCCAAAGTACCCCCTAGGGCCTACCAGACTGGCTAGACTGCACAGACTGTACGTCTGCCCTCTGCTGGAGACTGAAATACTGGCTGGTTGGGGTTCTACACAGGACAGATATGCAGTGTCCAAATTCAGGTGTTCTCAATCTCCCTCTGCTGGTAGGCGTGCATAACCAAGCGTCTTGACCAGTCTGGAGGATTGTTGAGGAAAGTGTGTATTAAGAGAAAGGGAAATGGGACTTCATATATCGCCTTTCTGAGGTTTTTGCAACTACATTCAAAGCGGTTTATATATATTCAGGTACTTATTTTATACCAGGGGCAATGGAGGGTTAAGTGACTTGCCCAGAGTCACAAGGAGCTGCAGTGGGAATCGAACTCAGTTCCCCAGGATCAAAGTCCACTGCACTAACCACTAGGCTACTAAGTAGTACCTATGCCCCTGTTTATGACAAGAATTTCTATACTAGTCTGATGAAAATTTACATATATAAGAGGAGTTCATGATTATAATGGGCAGTGACACCCGACAGCTGCGGTATTGGTTAATGGGGTGCGCACCCCACAGTTTCCCATCTGGCGGGGGACCAGACAAGGTTGTCCTCTATCCCCAGCATTATTCTTGTTAGCTGTCGAGCCTCTCCTAAGGACCCTGATTAGAGAAGAGGGAATAACAGGTGTAGAAGTGGGAGGAGAGAGGGTTAAGGTGATGGCCTTTGCCGATGATCTACTGATAGTGACAACCAACCCAGAGAAATCAGTGCGAACCTTGATTCAGAGAACCACATGTTTTGGGGATATCTCGGGATTTAAGATAAACCTGCAGAAATCCTCTATCATTCAAGTGCACCCTCTGGGAGTGGGAAAGTGGAAGGTGGAGGGGAGCCAGTTGAAAACGGGGGTAGAGATTAAATACTTAGGGGTGCGGATTCCACAAGACCTGACTAAGCTTTATGACCTCAATATTCAACCCTTGCTTTCAGAGACAATAACAAAACTGACACAATGGCAGACGCTGCCCATTTCGCTTATAGGGCGAATAGGCCTGTATAACATGATGATAGTACCATGCTGGCTGTATGTGTTCCAAATGTTACCATCGTACTTGAAAGGTGCAGATGAGAAGAAATTGAACTCAGCGCTGACAAAATTCCTGTGGCGGGGTAAGAGGCCGAGATTACCTCTTGCTATGGTCTGCACTCCAAAAGAATATGGAGGATTGGGTTTATTAAACATCAGATCACTTACTGTAGCAAGTGCCATGAGACATTTAAACGACTGGTTTAGAGGCACTACAGACTTCTCGGCAACCAAGATCGAACTAGAGTTGTTTAGACCATACCACTTTAGTAGCTTACTGCATGGTATGAAATGTAAAATCTCGCCAATATTGGTGGCATCTCATATACTACCTACAGCCCAAAAAGCTTGGCGGTGGATCTGCAAACTTCACCATTTCTCTCATAAAGTAACCCCTCTGTTGCCGTTGTGTGGCAATCCAGCTTTCCCACCAGGACTTATCTATAGAATATTTAGCAGATGGAAAGAACGAGAAGTTACCTTTCTACAACAAATTATAACAGAAGAGGGGAAACTGCAATCCTACACAACCTTACAAGAGTCGCAGCTGTTAGGGCCAAAAGACCAATTGTTTTACTGGCAAATAAAACACTATGTATCTAGTCTCCCCTGGGAGGCGTTAGCAGAAGATGTACAGGAGGAGCTACCCTCAGCGCTCTCCCTAAACTCTCAGCAGAAGGTACCGTTGCTCTACCATCACAGGCACATTAAGGATACTAAATTGGAATTAGACTATGCCAAATATGCTAAAGAATGGGAAAAAGACCTACCAATACAGTTAACAGCCCGTGTTTTCCAGGAGCACGTTCTAACTCTGAGACAGCTGACTACCTGGACTGATCTATGGGAGCTCCAGTATCGATTTGCGTTACGGCTCTATGTTCCACCCCGAAGAGCTTTTCATATGGGATTGTCCCCTGATGGTGCCTGCCCTAAATGCAAAGGGAGCGGAGCAACATTAGGACATATGTTTTGGAACTGTCCGAGAGTTGCCCAGTTTTGGTCAAATTTGCTCAGTCAAATAGAGTGTTTGTGGAAAGCAAAATGGAGATGCTCGCCACTGCTGTTGTTCGGCAAACCAGAGATTAGCCGACCTGGACCTAAAGGATATCTAGCATTTGTGAAAAGAGCTATTATGATGGCAAAGAAAACGATTTTAATCGACTGGCTTGAAGTAAAAGGTCCCTCAATGCAGATATGGAGAACTCAGATGATAACCATGATGAGAATGGAACGATTACAGGCTAGAGAGAAGCCTCACCAAGAGTTTGAACTATTTATGGACAGATGGAGCCCATTCCTGAGCACAATGCCCTCTGAATCTAGAAGCCAGATATTGAATATGTAATACCATATTCCTGCTGTATTTGTATTCTGTTCAATTTAGGGGGGGGGGGGGGGAGAGGGGCGGGTTAGAAAGAAGTAGAAGGGGGAAGAGAGGAGTTAGGGGATAAGCTAGGGATAGGGAGTAAATATGGTACAAGAGCTTTGTGGAATGTCATTATGAAAGTTATGTTTTGTTATTCTTAATGATAATAAAAAAGATTTAAACATAATGGGCAGTGACTTAAAGAGATTTATGATGCTCTGCTTGATAGATCTCATGAAGGACAGAGACTGGGGAGGACATCTCATGGAGGGCTAGTGAGACTATGTGGAGTCCTTGACAGGGCATGTGTGGCGTACACTGGATCCTGTGGAGAGAGATTACACTCATCTCTCCAGGGCCCACTGCACCATGTCTCAGATGGACTACATTCATCACCAGGGACCTTATTCCAGAGGTTCAATCCTCCACTATAGGGCCTATTGAAATTTCTGACCATGCGCGGGTGGAGGTTACACTGCGACTCTCTGTGGGTCAGGGGCAACCACCTTGCTGGCAATTTCCGGCATGATTGTATGAAGATGTTAATTTTCAGGAATATTTAACTCAAAAATGGGCTCTATACGAACTAATCAAGAACATCTTTCAGATCCCCTTTTGTTTTGGGAGGCTGCAAAGGCCGTCGAGGGGGGAAATCCTGGCCTACTCGAGCTTTCAGAGGCGTACACAGTAGAGATGTATTGAGGCTGGTGCAGAGAGTCACCCATTTACATTGCACATTATGTTATAAAATCCTGCTTATGGAGGCCCAGCAGGCTCTCAATACATATCTAAAGCAGATGGCCCAGCGGTCTGATTATTATAAATATAACTTGTACAAGCATGCTAAATTGGCTAAATTGGTCAGGGCGACTAGGGGACCGGTAAAGATTCTGACTATATGGGATGACATGGTCCGAATGGATATCAAAGCGAGTTTTACAAGTTTCTTGGGGAACGCTTAGTCCCAATTCTGACCATTGTTTTTAACACTTTCATTGATAAGGACTCTTTACCGGATTCTTTACAGTTAGCACAGACTGTTGTATGTATAAAGCCGGGTTCAGAACCAGAATGTGTAGAATCCTATTAACCTATTTTGCTTTTAAACTGTGAAGCCAAGCTGTTTGCTAAGATTCTGCATACTCGTTTGTCTAGAATCTTACAGACCTTATTGGCAGATGCACAGGTGGGCTTTGTAAGTGGGCGGGTGGTTTCCAAGAATATGTGGAAAATTATAGTGGAACTGGAGCAGATGAAGTTATGGGAGGGGGAAGCTTTGGCCAGTTCAGAGAGGGTGCGGCAGGATTGGGGGGGGGGGGGTCTTTTCTGCTAGAGTGGACAATAGATTTGTTTCGTTATCTAGGTGTCCGCTTAGCAATGAATCCTGCTGGTCGGCTGAATATCAATAAACTTTTGCACGATATTCAACAGCTTGAACTCTGGGTTCATTTACCTCTCTGATGGGTAGTATCCATTTCAGATGGTTTTGTTCCCTCGTTAGCTTTATGTCTTACAAACCCTATCGTGATGCCTTTTGTGTAAGCACATTCAGGCTCTATACAAATTGGTCAGTAAATTTTGTTGGCCTGGAAGTGACCCAACTTAAGTTGGAATTATTTGCTGACAAATTGGAGTTGCTGGGGCCTGAGGATGCTGGATCTCAAGCTGTATAATCAGGCTCGTCTGCTACATCATTTGACAGTCTGGGTATGGGAGTCTTCTACATATACTATTTGTTTGGCACCGTTGCATCTGCCGGCTAGAAGTTTGCCGTCCCGTGTCCGTAATACCATTTTGCTGCGTCCACTTTGGCACTAAGAATTGCTCTTGAACTGGAGTTAGCTCCCTATTAGTGTCCCGATACCGGTGGTGGGAATGCAGCTTTCAATCCAAGTATGGACAACGAAGTGTTTCAGTGTTGGCAATCCTGGGGAATTTTATCGTTGGAACACCTGATACATGTTAATGGTTCATTACTGTCTTTTGCAGACTTGCAACATAAGTTTTCAGTTCCTGGAAGTGATTATTTTACCTATCTTCAAATGACAAGTTACTACTATAGTCTGCCTGCTGAGAATTTGACTCTCTGGTTTGCCTCACCACTTCATGACTTTTTGGAGGGGAACACAGCAGGTCAAGTGTCTATATTGTGATTTCATAAACTGCTTGCCTCATGGCGGCAGGCTCCTTCTTATGCAGTTTTGCAAGATATCTGATCGCAAGATCTTGGGTACCCAATACTTTGTGTAGAGTCTTCAGATGTTTAAATTTATTCCACAAGTGGTACATCAGGTGGAACTTTGGGAACGTCATTATAGGGTGCTGCTCAGGGCCTATTTTTTTTTTTTTTTTACATCATCATGCATTTCTTGCAGGTTGCACAACTACTTCTCATTGTCTAAAATGTAGGGGATGCGACAACACTTTCGTCCATGGTATGTGGTCTTGTCGCCTTTTTCGAGCCTTCTGGGTGGCTCTCCAGCTTTACCTGCAGCGCTTTCTTGGACATCCTTCTTTGGAGAGGCTTCTATTGAACCATATGGCTTACTCTGGAGCCCAGGGAAAATGAATGATACATACCTGTAGCAGGTGTTCTCCGAGGACAGCAGGCTGATTGTTCTCACGACTGGGTGACGTCCGCGGCAGCCCCCACCAACCGGAAGAAGCTTCGCGGGCGGTCCGCACGCAGGGCACGCCCACCGCGCATGCGCGGCCGTCTTCCCGCCCGTGCGCGACCGTTCCCGCCAGTTGAATGACAAGCAAAAAGATGAAAACGCAACTCCAAAGGGGAGGAGGGAGGGTAGGTGAGAACAATCAGCCTGCTGTCCTCGGAGAACACCTGCTACAGGTATGTATCATTCACTTTCTCCGAGGACAAGCAGGCTGCTTGTTCTCACGACTGGGGTATCCCTAGCTCTCAGGCTCACTCAAAACAAGAACCCAGGTCAATGGAACCTCGCAATGGCGAGAGTATAACAGAAAATTGACCTACGAAGAACAACTAACTGAGAGTGCAGCCTGACCAGAATAAATTCGGGTCCTGGAGGGTGGAGTTGGATTTACACCCCAAACAGATTCTGCAGCACCGACTGCCCGAACCGACTGTCACGTCGAGTATCCTGCTGGAGGCAGTAATGTGATGTGAATGTGTGGACAGATGACCACGTCGCAGCCTTGCAGATCTCTTCAATAGTGGCTGACTTCAAGTGGGCCACTGACGCTGCCATGGCTCTAACACTATGAGCCGTGACATGACCCTCAAGAGCCAGCCCAGCCTGGGCGTAAGTGAAGGAAATGCAATCTGCTAGCCAATTGGAGATGGTGCGTTTCCCGACAGCGACCCCTAGCCTGTTAGGGTCGAAAGAAACAAACAAGTGGGCGGACTGTCTGTGGGGCTGTGTCCGCTCCAAGTAGAAGGCCAATGTTCTCTTGCAGTCCAATGTGTGCAACTGACGTTCAGCAGGGCAGGTATGCGGCCTGGGGAAGAATGTTGGCAAGACAATTGACTGGTTAAGATGGAACTCCGACACCACCTTCGTCAGGAACTTTGGGTGGGTGCGGAGCACTACTCTGTTGTGATGAAATTTGGTATATGGAGCATGAGCTACCAGGGCTTGAAGCTCACTGACCCTACGAGCTGAAGTAACTGCCACCAAGAAAATGACCTTCCAGGTCAAGTACTTCAGATGGCAGGTATTCAGTGGCTCAAAAGGAGGTTTCATCAGCTGGGTGAGGACAACGTTGAGATCCCATGACACTGCAGGAGGCTTGATAGGGGGCTTTGACAGAAGCAAGCCTCTCATGAATCGAACGACTAAAGGCTCTCCAGAGATGGCTTTACCTTCCACACGATAATGGTAAGCACTAATCGCACTAAGGTGATTCCTTACTGAGTTGGTCTTGAGGCCAGACTCTGATAAGTGCAGAAGGTATTCAAGCAGGTTCTGTGCAGGGCAAGAACGAGGTTCTAGGGCCTTACTCTCACACCACACGACAAACCTCCTCCACTTGAAAAGGTAACTCTTTTTAGTGGAATCCTTCCTAGAGGCAGGCAAGCAAGACACGGGAGACACCCTCCGACAGACCCAACGCAGCGAGGTCTACGCCCTCAACATCCAGGCCGTGAGAGCCAGGGACTGAAGGTTGGGGTGCAGCAACGCTCCGTCGTTCTGCGAAATGAGAGTCGGAAAACACTCCAATCTCCACGGTTCTTCGGAGGACAACTCCAGAAGAAGAGGGAACCAGATCTGACGGGGCCAAAAGGGCGCTATCAGAATCATGGTGCCGCGGTCTTGCTTGAGCTTCAGTAAGGTCTTCCCCACCAAAGGTATGGGAGGATAAGCATACAGGAGGCCGGTCCCCCAATGAAGGAGAAAGGCATCCGACGCTAGCCTGCCGTGTGTCTGAAGTCTGGAACAGAACAGCTTGTGGTTGGTCTGAGAGGCGAAAAGGTCCACCGAGGGGGTGCCCCACTCTCGGAAGATCTTGCGTACCACTCTGGAATGGAGCGACCACTCGTGCGGTTGCATGACTCTGCTCAGTCTGTCGGCCAGACTGTTGTTTACGCCTGCCAGGTATGTGGCTTGGAGGAGCATGCCGAACTGGCAAGCCCAACGCCACATCCCGACGGCTTCCTGACACAGGGGGCGAGATCCGGTGCCCCCCTGCTTGTTGACGTAATACATTGCAACCTGATTGTCTGTCCGAATTTGGATAATTTGGCAGGACAGCCGATCTCTGAAAGCCTTCAGTGCGTTCCAGATCGCTCGGAGCTCCAGGAGGTTGATCTGCAGATCCTTTTCCTGGAGGGACCACAGACCCTGGGTGTGGAGTCCATCGACATGAGCTCCCCACCCCAGGCGAGATGCATCCATCGTCAGCACTTTCGTGGGCTGTGGAATTTGGAATGGACGTCCCAGGGTCAAATTGGTCCGAATGGTCCACCAGAGCAGTGAAGTGCGGCAACTGGTGGAGAGGCGGATGACATCCTCTAGATTCCCGGTGGCTTGGAACCACTGGGAAGCTAGGGTCCATTGAGCAGATCTCATGTGAAGACGAGCCATGGGAGTCACATGGACTGTGGAGGCCATATGACCCAGAAGTCTCAACATCTGCCGAGCTGTGACCTGCTGAGACGCTCTGGTCTGCGAAGCCAGGGACAGGAGGTTGTTGGCCCTCGCTTCGGGAAGGAAGGCCTGAGCCGTCTGGGTATTCAGCAGAGCTCCTATGAATTCCAGAGACTGGGTTGGCTGGAGATGGGACTTTGGGTAATTTATCACAAACCCCAGCAGCTCCAGGAGTTGAATAGTGCACTGCATGGACCGGAGGGCTCCTGCCTCCGAGGTGTTCTTGACCAGCCAATCGTCGAGATATGGGAACACGTGCACTCCCAGCTTGCGTAGATACGCCGCCACCACCACGAGGCACTTTGTAAACACCCGTGGGGCAGAGGCGAGCCCAAAGGGCAGCACACAATACTGAAAGTGCCGTGCGCCCAGGCGGAATCTGAGATACTGTCTGTGAGCTGGCAGTATCGGGATGTGAGTGTATGCGTCCTTTAAATCCAGGGAACATAGCCAATCGTTTTTCTGAATCATTGGCAGAAGGGTGCCCAAGGAAAGCATCCTGAACTTTTCTTTGACCAGGAATTTGTTCAGGCCTCTCAGGTCTAGGATGGGGCGCATCCCCCCTGTTTTCTTTTCCACAAGGAAGTACCTGGAATAGAATCCCTGCCCTTCCTGCCCGGGTGGTACGGGCTCGACCGCATTGGCGCTGAGAAGGGCGGAGAGTTCCTCTGCAAGTACCTGCTTGTGATGGGAGCTGAAGGATTGAGCTCCCGGAGGACAATTTGGTGGAAGGGAGGCCAAATTTAGGGCGTATCCGCACCGCACTATTTGGAGAACCCACTGGTCGGAGGTTATGAGAGGCCACCTTTGGTGAAAAAATTTTAACCTCCCTCCGACCGGCAGATCGTCCGGCACGAACACTTTGAGGACGGCTATGTTCCCGTGGATCCAGTCAAAAGCCCGTCCCCGGCTTTTGCTGTGGAGGCGCAGGGGGCTGCTTAGGCGCACGCTGTTGACGAGAACGAGCGCGCTGGGGCTGTCCCTGTGCCTGTCGAGGCCTTCGGGCCGGCTGGGTGTATCTACGCTTGGCAAAAGCATAGGGCGCAGCCTGCCGGGCCCGGGAAAAACGTCCACCTGCTGAGGTGGATGCTGAAGGCGCCCGGTGGGAGAGCTTGTCGAGGGCGGTTTCCCGCTGATGCAGTTGGTCCACCAGCTGCTCGACCTTCTCACCAAAAATATTATCCCCCCGGCAAGGGACGTCGGCCAGTCTCTGCTGGGTGCGGTTGTCCAGGTCAGAGGCACGCAGCCATGAGAGCCTGCGCATCACTATACCTTGGGCCGCAGCACGAGATGCCACGTCACAGGTGTCATAGATACCCCTGGACAGGAACTTTCTGCACGCCTTCAGCTGCCTGACCACCTCCTGATAAGGCCTGGACTGCTCCGGCGGGAGCTTATCAACCAGGTCCGCCAGTTGCTTCACAGTGTTCCGCATGTGGATGCTCGTGTAGAGCTGGTAAGATTGGATGCGGGTCACGAGCATGGAAGATTGGTAGGCCTTCCTCCCAAACGAGTCCAGAGTGCGAGACTCCCGCCCCGGGGGCGCCGAGGCGGTATCCCTCGAACTCCGTGCCCTCTTGAGAGCAGAATCCACGACCGCCGAGTCATGGGGCAATTGGGGCCGCATTAACTCTGGGTCCGAGTGGATTCTGTACTGGGACTCTGCTTTCTTGGGAATGGTGGGATTAGATAATGGTCTCATCCAGTTCCGAAGCAGTGTCTCTTTGAGGACATTGTGCAACGGCACCGTGGAGGACTCTCTAGGTGGTGATGGATAGTCGAGGACCTCGAGCATCTCAGCCCTCGGCTCATCCACAGAGACCACGGGGAAGGGAACGCAAATGGACATGTCTCGTACAAAGGAGGCAAAGGAGAGGCTCTCAGGAGGCGAGAGCTTCCTCTCTGGTGAAGGCGTGGGGTCAGAGGGGAGGCCCGCAGACTCCTCTGAGGAGAAATATCTGGGGTCCTCCTCTTCCCTCCACGAGGCCTCTTCCTCGGTATCGGACATAAGCTCATGTAGCTGAGTCCTTAACCGGGCCCGGCTCGACGTCGAGGCACCGAGGCCTCGGTGTCGTCGAGCGGTGGACTCCCGCGCCGGCGGGGACGAAGCTCCCTCCATCGACGTCGACGGGGACTCCACCTGCGTGGCGGTCGAGACCGGCGCCGCAAGCAGCGGTGGTGTCGAAGGCCTCGGCACCGGGCTAGAGCTCGCCGGCGCCACAGTCAACGGCGCCGAGGGCGCAAGCACCCCCGGCGCCGGCACAGCCTGGCGCATCAGCCCTTCCAGGATCCCCGGAAGGATGGCTCGGAGGCACTCGTCCAGGCCCGCTGTCGGGAAAGATGGGGGGGCCAGTAGAGGTGTCGGTGCCGGAAGCTGCTCGGGTCCAGGAGACTGCACCGAAGTGCTGGGACCCTGACGCGTCGGTACCTCCACTACCGAAGGGGACCTCTCCTCTCGACGCTGACGCTTCGGCGTCGACTCCTCGCCGGCACCGATAGCCGGATGCATCGAAGGCGACCGATGACGGTGCTTCTTTGATTTTTTGCGGTGCCCGTCATCGGCGCCAGGTGGAACGGAGGAGGAGGAGGTCGATCCCCCTCGGTCTCGAGGAACCGGGTCAGACAGGGTTCGGTCCCGAGGGCCATGGGCAGAGGGAGTGACCGGGGCCGATTGCCCACGCGGCCTCTCACCCCTACCCTCACCGGAGGACCGGTGGGCCGACGGGACCTGTGCTTCTGGGGTCGATGCCATCGGTGCCGATTTCGCGGACATCGATACCGGTACAGAAGAACCGGCCGTCGATACCGATGCCGTCGACGTCGAGGGGCCGGCGCAAGTTCCAAAAAGACGGTCCCGTAGAACTTGCCTCGCAACCTGAGTCCGTTTCCAGAGACCAAGACACAAAGAGCACGACTTGATATTGTGCTCCAGCCCGAGGCACTGGAGGCACCAAGCGTGGGTGTCGGTCTGCGAGATAGGCCGGCCGCACCGACCACACTTCTTAAATCCACTCGGGACCTTCGAGGACATCGACGGAAAAATCGCGTCGGCGAAATTAAAGTCGTCGATGGTGGCGGTAAATCACACCTCGAAAAATAAATCGACTGCGCGACCACAAGGCCGCAACGCGACGACAAGCGCGTTCACACTTTTTTTTTTTTTTAACAAGAAAAAGAAAAAGGGGTCCGGAACGCGCGGGAACCAGAAACAAAAAATAAGAAATAAGAAATTCGCAAAAACGCGACGCTTTTTCGGGGCTGACAAGAGAGAGCGGCGACGCACGACTCTCTCCAGCACGGAAAAAACAAGACTGGCGGGAACGGTCGCGCACGGGCGGGAAGACGGCCGCGCATTCGCGGTGGGCGTGCCCTGCGTGCGGACCGCCCGCGAAGCTTCTTCCGGTTGGTGGGGGCTGCCGTGGACGTCACCCAGTCGTGAGAACAAGCAGCCTGCTTGTCCTCGGAGAAAAGAAGAACATTTATTTTGGGGGAAAGCATACATTCTAGTTCAGAAGGTAAAATTATGTATAATCATACCTGATAATTTTCTTTCCATTAATCATAGCTGATCAATCCATAGACTGGTGGGTTGTGTCCATCTACCAGCAGGTGGAGATAGAGAGCAAACTTTTGCCTCCCTATATGTGGTCATGTGCTGCCGGAAACTCCTCAGTATGTCGATATCAAAGCTCCATCCGCAGGACTCAGCACTTAGAGAATTACACCCACGAAGGGACACTCTGCCCAGCTCACCACCGCCGAAACGGGGGAGGGGAAATAACCCAGCTCATCCCCACACAAGTGGGGGAGGGGAATCCGTCCAGCTCATCCCCGCGGAGCGGGGGAGGGACACCACACCCGCCGATGCGGGGGGATCTGGCTTATCCTGCAACCGCAACCGCGGGAGGAGCTGACTGACCCTAACACCGCCGAAGCGGGAAGGGTACAAAGCTGCCCTACAGCCGCACGAAGCGGGAGGGAGTGCCGGCAGAATTTATGTCTCAATCCAGCCCCGTAAAACGGGGGGGAGAGGAATGCAGCAGCTCACTGTAACACAAACTCGTCTCAACTCTTGAAGAATCCAAGTGAAAAAACTTGAACACGAAGTCTTTCTGAAGGAACTGAAGACTAAACTTGCACCTGAAATGCAATCAGAATAAAAACAGTACAGATATCTGGGAGGGGCTATGGATTGATCAGCTATGATTAATGGAAAGAAAATTATCAGGTATGATTATACATAATTTTACCTTCCATATCATCAAGCTGATCAATCCATAGACTGGTGGGATGTACCGAAGCAGTACTCACCCAGGGCGGGACATTGAAATCCCTGACCTCAACACTGAAGCTCCAAACCGGGCCTCCGCCCGTGCAGCCACCGTCAAACGGTAATGCTTGGAGAAAGTATGAGCCGAAGCCCAAATTGCCGCCTTGCATATCTCTTCCAAGGAGACGGATCCGGCCTCTGCCATCGAGGCCGCCTGAGCTCTCGTGGAGTGAGCCTTCAGCTGGATAGGCGGCACCTTCCTTGCGGCCACATAAGCCGCTGCAATGGCTTCCTTGACCCATCTTGCCACTGTAGGCTTAGCAGCCTGCAGACCCTTACAAGGACCTGCAAACAGGACAAACAGATGATCCGATTTCTTGAAATCATTGGTCACTTCCAAGTATCTGATGATGACTCGCCTCACATCCAGATATTTAAGAGCAGAGTACTCCTCTGGGTAGTCCTCCCTACGAAAGGAAGGGAGACAGAGCTGCTGAATCACATGGAAGCGAGAAACAATCTTGGGCAGGAAGGAAGGCACTGTGCGAATAGTCACTCCTGCCTCAGTGAACTGCAGAAAAGGCTCTCGACATGAGAGCGCCTGGAGCTCGGAAACTCTTCTGGCTGAAGTGATAGCCACCAAAAAGACTGCTTTCCACGTCAGGTCTTTCAGAGATGCCCTTGACAAGGGTTCAAAAGGCGGCTTCTGCAATGCTCTTAGCACCAGGTTGAGATTCCACGCAGGCACCACTGAGTGCAGAGGAGGGCGCAGGTGATTAACTCCCTTGAGAAAGCGCACCACATCTGGCTGCGAAGCCAGGGAAGCACCCTTCAGGCGGCCCCTGAAGCAAGCCAGAGCCACTACCTGGACTTTAAGGGAACTGAGCGACAGGCCTTTCTCCAGACCTTCTTGCAGGAACGCCAACACTGAAGAAATTGAAGCAGTGAAGGGAGAAAGTGAGCCTGCTTCACACCACGCTGCAAAGATACGCCAAACCCTGGCGTAAGCAGTAGAAGTAGAGCGCTTCCTCGCTCTTAGCATAGTGGCGATGACCTTGTCTGAGAAGCCCTTCTTCCTCAGACGCTGCCGCTCAATAGCCAGGCCTTAAGCCCAAAGGGGGAGGGATCCTCCATCACCACGGGACCCTGATGTAACAGGCCCTGCTCCACTGACAGCCGCAGAGGATCGTCGCCTGAGAGCCTGATCAAGTCCGCATACCAGGGACGTCTGGGCCAATCCGGACCCACCCGGTCTAGCACCCTGCCCAACCTGGGCCAGGGCGGGAACACATAGAGGAGCTCTTGTGTCGGCCACTGCTGGAGAAGAGCATCTACTCCCAGGTATCGAGGGTCCCGTCCTCTGCTGAAAAAGCGCGGCACTTGGCAATTGGCCAATGACGCCATCAAATCTAGGCTCGGCTGGCCCCAGCGCTTCGTGATGTCCAAGAACGCCTGAGCAGATAGTTGCCACTCTCCGGGCTCCAAGGTATGGCGACTGAGAAAGACCGCCTTGACATTCATGGCTCCGGCAATGTGGGCCGCTGAAAGCTGCTCCAGGTTCGCTTCCGCCCACTGGCAAAGATTCATAGCCTCCTTGGCTAGAGGGGCGCTCTTGGTACCTCCCTGGCGGTTGATATAGGCCACAGCCGTGGCATTGTCCGACAGGACCCGTACAGGCTTCAACACCAGTACCGGGATGAACTCCAATAACACCAACCGAATGGCTCTGAGTTCCAGGAGGTTGATAGACCACTTGCCTCTGCAGGAGACCAGAGCCCCTGCGCTGTCCTTCCCAAGCAGTGGGCTCCCCAGCCCATCAAAGAGGCGTCTGTCGTGACGACAATCCACTCCGGGGTCACCAGAGGCATTCCTGCAGACAACTTGTCTGTCTGCGTCCACCAGCTCAGCGCCTTGCGCACTGCTGGGTCCAAGGGAAGGCGCACAGCATAATCCTCCGACATCGGAGTCCAGCGCAGCAGCAGAGATAGCTGTAGTGGTCTCATATGAGCCCTGGCCCAGGGCACTACTTCCATCGTGGCCGTCATAGAGCCCAACAGCTGCACGTAGTCCCAAGCCCGAATAGGAGAGGCTACTAGGAACTAGTCCACCTGAGCCTGAAGCTTGACAATCCGATTGTCTGGCAGGAACACTCTGCCCACTTGGGTGTCGAATCGAACTCCCAGATACTCCAGGGACTGAGTCGGGCGCAGCTGGCTCTTCTTCCAGTTGATGATCCATCCCAGGGAGCTCAAAAGAGCAACTACCCGGTCCATAGCCTTGCCGCACTCTTCAGAAGAGGGGGCTCGGATCAACCAGTCGTCCAGATAAGGATGGACTTGTACTCCTTCCTTTAGCAGGAAGGCCGCTATGACCCCCATTACTTTGGAAAAGGTCCGCGGAGCAGTAGCCAACCCAAAAGGGAGGGCTCTGAACTGGAAGTGTCGTCTCAGGACTGTAAAACGCAGAAAGCGTTGGAGAGGAGGCCAGATGGGAATATGCAGGTACGCTTCCTTGATGTCCAAGGAAGCCAAGACCTCTCCTGCCTTCACTGCCGCTATAACAGAGCGGAGAGTCTCCATGCGAAAGTGCCGTACTTTCAAGGCCCGATTGACCCCCTTTGAGGTCGAGGATAGGCCGGACAGAACCTCCTTTCTTTGGGACCACAAAGTAAATGGAGTAACGTCCCTTGCCAATCTGATCTTTTGGCACCGGAACGACCGCACCCAGGCGGATCAGGCTGTCCAAGGTCTGCTGCACTGCCACAGCTTGACCGGAGACTTGCAGGGAGAGAGTACAAACCTGTCTCTTAAGGGTCGGCAGAACTGTAGCTTGTAGCCGTCTCTGATGACTTCCAGCACCCAAGCGTGTGAAGTTACTGTGGTCCGCTCACCCAGAAACGAGGACAGCCGTCCTCCAATCTGCACTGGGGCGTGAACCAAGGCCCCGTCACTGGGTACGAGACCCTGGGGGAGGACCGGAGGGAGCACCTCCGGGACGGCGGTCTCTGCGAAAGGAATGCTGCTTGGGGGAGAAATTCCTCTTGAAGGAAGAAGGGGCAGAGGAGCCCGACTTGCCCGGGCGGTACCGACGGGCTTCCTGCAACCGTCCTCTGGAGGTACCGGGACGAGTACTAGCCCGAGCCCTGACCTCTGGTAATCTCTTGCCCTTAGACGTGCCGAGATCGGTCACGATTTTGTCCAGCTCGACCCCAAAGAGCAGCTTGCCTTTAAAAGGCAATCTAGCCAGGCGGGATTTAGAGGCGTGGTCAGCAGACCAATGTTTCAGCCATAGCCACCGCCGCGCAGAGATTGTCTGAGCCATGCCTTTAGCTGAGGCCCTCAAGACATCATACAGCAAGTCTGCCAAATAGGCTAAGCCCGATTTCAGGGCCGGCCAATCAGCCCTCGAGGAATGATCCGAGGGGGAAGCCCGCTGCACCATAGTCAGGCACGCCCTGTCACATATGAGCCGCAAACTGAGGCCTGCAAACTTAAAGCAGCTGCCTCAAAGGACGACCTTAAGGCCGCCTCCAATCTTCTGTCTTGGGCGTCCTTTAGGGCCGTGCCACCTTCCACCGGCAAAGCCGTTTTCTTAGTCACCGCAGTGATTAAAGAATCCACGGTAGGCCACAGATAGGCCTCACGTTCACTCACAGCCAAAGGATAGAGGCAGGACATAGCCCTAGCCACTTTAAGGCTCGCTTCCGGGACATCCCATGGAGCCGAAATTAAGGTGTGCATGGCATCATGCACGTGGAAGGTTCTAGGCGGGCGCTTCGTCCCCAGCATAATGGCAGAGCCAACAGGGGCTGAGGGAGAGACGTCCTCCGGAGAGGAAATCTTCAAAGTGTCCATGGCCTGTAACAACAGGTTGGGCAAATCCTCTGGGCTAAAAAGCCGCGCTGCAGAGGGGTCATCCGCTCCATCCGAGCGGGGATCCATCTCCTCCAAGGAATCCGCAAAGGACCGTTGGGAGAACTCAGACACGCTGCCCTCATCTACATCGGAGGAGACAAAGTCCTCCAAGGCCTGAGAATCAACCCGAGGACGTTTACCTCTGGGAACCTCAACCTCTTTACCAGACGAGGGAGCAGGGGCAGCGTTGTGCATGAGGAAAGCCTGATGCAGCAGCAAAACAAACTCGGGGGAGAAACCCCCCAGACTGTGCACTTCCGCAGCCTGGGCAACAGCCCTAGACGCACCCTCAACCGGCGCTCGCAAGAGCGGGGGAGAAACATGCTGCGCATCCAAGATGGCGTCCGGCGCGACACTCCGCGAAGGAGCCGCGCGGGAAGAGCGGCGCTCAACTTTAGCCGCTTTGTGCCCTCGCCCAAATTAAGGGCGTACATGGCATTAATGTCTCCAACCTCAAGGGCGGCCCCGAAGAAGCCGTCCGAGCCGCGTGGCCGGCCAACATGGCGGAGGCGAGGAGCGGGGGATGGGCGTTTATGGCGGGAAAAACCGCCACGCCGGAGGAAGGACCGGGACATTCATCGGTCACGAAACTGTCACCCAACAAGGGCGAATCAGGCTGTAAGACCCCCGCATCCCCTCTAGAAGCGCACAAGCGAACCGGGGAGCGACCCTTTGCGCCCTCGCCCTCCGACGCCATATGCCACGAGGAGAAGAATCGGGGAACCCCCTGCCCGCTATAAAAAGGTAAAAATTACCTGCTTGCCGCTCCGAGCTGTAACGAACTGGTGTCCCAGTGAGTAGCTGCAATGAACGTTTAAATAAACGTCGAAATAAACGCCTTTAAGGACGTTTAAAATTTTTTTTTTTTTTTTTTTTAACGGAGCCAGCGGGAGGGGGGAGAAAAGGAGGGACCTGGCACCACCAGGTTTGCACTTGCTCAAGAAGAGCCCTCAACCCCAGGCCTCAACAAAACCTAAGGATTAGGCTTGGAGGCCTAGCCAGAGCTGCTGCTGTGTGTGACCACCACCTGCTGAGATAGAGAACATACTGAGGAGTTTCCGGCAGCACATGACCACATATAGGGAGGCAAAAGTTTGCTCTCTATCTCCACCTGCTGGTAGATGGACACAACCCACCAGTCTATGGATTGATCAGCTTGATGATATGGAAATGTTATTTTAAACCATTGGCTACAGGTCTTTCCACCTACATTTTGGTACTGGCACAACAAACTCCATATGCTCAAGATGTGGGAATTGTACTGTGCATCTCACCTTAAGCGTCAGAAAATTGTTTGGGAAGTTTGGATGCCGTATTTGTCTATCATCTCCCCAGCTGCTCATGGTCGAGCCATTAATAGCTTGAGAGGGGGCTCCACAGGAATTTACTGCATAAAGGGGGTAGGGGATCTTTGGGTTGGGGGAGGGTAAGGGGTAGGTATTGCTATTTTGGTTTAAGGGTATAAGGGTACAACCCTTGAACTTTTTGCTGTCTTTGGTTGTTCATTATGTGGTTAGGTAGGTGTAGGGATTTATTACTGTTACAAAATTCAGGATTTTTTTTGAATTACTCTGCATTATATGTTCCTTAATAAAGAGAAGATACTTACCTGTAGCAGGTATTCTCCGAGGACAGCAGGCTGATTGTTCTCACGTGTGGGTCAATGTCCGTGTCGGCCCAGGAATTGGACGGCATTTTGCAAGCAAAATATAAAACGTTTTGCGTGTCCAGCACGCACCGCGCATGCGCAGACTGATTTCCCAATCGTCGCGTGAGCACGTTCCCTCAGTTAAATCAAAAAGCATAAAGAGAAGCAAATAACTTCAAAGGGGAGGTGGGTGGGTTCGTAAGAACAATCAGCCTGCTGTCCTCGGAGAATACCTGCTACAGGTATCTTCGCTTTCTCTGAGGACAAGCAGGCTGCTTGTTGTCACATGTGGGGTATCCCTAGCAAGCAGGCTCACTCAAAACAATGAACATTGGTCAATTGGGCCTCGCAATGGCAAGGACATAACATAGATTGACCTGAAACCATAAAACAACTAACAGAGTGCAGCCTGGAACAGAACAAAAATGGGTCTAGGGGGTGGAGTTGGATTCTAAACCCCGAACAGATTCTGCAGCACTGACTGCCCAAACCGACTGTCGCGTTGGGTAGCCAGTCGGGTAGGCAGTAGTGAGATGTGAATGTGTGGATTGATGACCACGTTGCAGCCTTGCAAATCTCTTCAATGGAGGCTAACTTTAAATGAGCCACTGACACAGCCATGGCTCTAACATTATGAGCCGTGACATGGCCCTCCAGAGTCAGCCCAGCTTGGGCATAAGTGAAGGAAATGCAATCTGCTAGTCAATTTGAGATAGTGCGTTTTCTGGTGGCAACTCCCCTCCTGTTGGGATCGAAAGAAACAACTGGGCGAACTGTCTAAAGGGCTTTGTCCGCTCCACGTAAAAGGCTGTCCAGAGATAGGCTTACCCTCTACATGGCAATGATAGGA
The DNA here is from genome assembly GCF_901765095.1 of Microcaecilia unicolor. Lineage (NCBI taxonomy): Eukaryota > Metazoa > Chordata > Amphibia > Gymnophiona > Siphonopidae > Microcaecilia > Microcaecilia unicolor. The sequence goes on from NC_044033.1 coordinate 211,363,886, forward strand.
ACTAATCTCACTAAGATGAACCCTTAATGAGTTGGTTTTGAGGCCAGACTCTGATAAGTGTAGAAGATATTCAAGCAGGGTCTGTGTAGGACAAGAAAGAGGATCTAGGGCCTTGCTGTCACACCAGATGGCAAACCTCCTCCATTTGAAAGAGTAACACCTCTTTGCGGAATCTTTTCTCGAAGCAAGCAAGACTTGGGAGACACCCTCTGAAAAACCCAAGGAGGCGAATTCTAAGCTCTGAGCATCCAGGTCATGAGAGCCAGAGACTGGAGGTTGGGATGTAGAAGTGACCCCTCATTCTGGGTGATGAGGGTTGAAAAACATTCCAATCTCCACAGTTCCTCGGAGAACAACTCCAGAAGAAGAGGGGACCAAATCTGACACGGCCAGAAGGATGCAATCAGGATTATGGTTCCGCAGTCTTGCTTGAGTCTCAGCAAAGTCTTCCCTACTAGAGGTATGGGAGGATACACATACAGAAGGCCTGTCCCCCAATGCAGGAGAAAGGCATCTGACGCTAGTCTGTCGTGGGCCTGAAGCCTGGAACAGAACTGAGGGACCTTGTGATTGATCTGAGTGGCAAAAAGATCCACCGAGGGGGTGCCCCATGCTCGGAAGATCTTGCGGACTATGCCCATGTTCAGTGACCACTCACGAGGTTGCATTATCCTGCTCAACCTGTCGGCCTGACTGTTGTTTACGCCTGCCAGATAAGTGGCTTGGAGAAACATGCCGTGACGGCGAGTCCAAAGCCACATCTGGATGGCTTCCTGACACATAGGGTGAGATCCGGTGCCCCCGCTTGTTGGTGTAATACATGGCAACCTGATTGTCTGAATTAAAATGATTTGGTTGGATAGCTGATCTCTGAAAGCCTTTAGAGCGTTCCAGATCGCTCTTAATTCCAGGAGATTGATCTGCAGACCTTTTTCCTGAAAGGACCAGGCTCCCTGAGTGTGGAGCCCATCTACATGAGCTCCCAACCCCAGGAGAGATGCATCCGTCATCAGCACTTTTTGTGGTTGAGGAACTTGGAATGGTTGCCCCAAAGTCAAATTAGATCGAATCGCCCACCACTGAAGTGAATTCCGAAAGTCAGTGGACAGCTGGATTATATCCTCTAGATCTCCCGCAGCTTGAAACCACTGGGAAGCTAGGGTCCACTGAGCTGATCTCATATGTAGACGTGCCATGGGCGTTACATGAACTGTGGAGGCCATGTGCCCCAGAAGTCTCAACAACTGCCAAGCCGTGACCTTCTGAGACACTCGAACCATGAACACCAGGGACAGAAGGTTGTCCACCCTCGCCTCGGGGAGATAAGCTCGAGCTGAGTGTTTAGCAGAGCTCCAATGAATTCCAATTTTTGGACTGGGGTGAGATGGGACTTAGGATAATTTATAACGAACCACAGTAGCTCCAGCACCTGAAGAGTCATTTGCATGGACTCCAGAGCACCTTCCTTCAAGGTGCTCTTCACCAGCCAATCATCGAGATAAGGAAACACATGCACTCCTAGTCTGCGTAGAAATGCTGCGACTACAGCTAGGCATTTTGTAAACACTCTGGGCACAGACACCAGGCCAAAAGGCAGTACACGATACTGAAAGTGCTGTGTTCCCAGCCGAAATTGAAGATACTTCCTGTGAGTTGGAAGTATCGAGATGTGTGTATAAGCATCCTTTAAGTCCAGAGAGCATAGCCAATCGTTTTCCTGAATCATGGGAAGAAGGGTGCCCAGGGAAACCATCCTGAATTTTTCTCGGCTAAGAAATTTGTTCAGGGCCCTTAGGTCTAGGATGGGACGCATCCCCCCTGTTTTCTTTTGCACAAGGCAGTACCTGGAATAGAATCCCAGCCCTTCTTCTCCTGGTGGAACGGGTTCAACCGCATTGGCCTGTAGAAGGGCAGAGAGTTCATCTGCAAGTACCTGCTTGTGCTGGGAGCTGTAGAGCTGAGCTCCCGGTGGGCAATTTGGAAGCTTGGATACCAGATTGAGGGTGTATCCTAACCGGACAATTTGAAGAACCCACCAGTCGGAGGTTATAAGAGGCCACCTTTGACGAAAAAACATTAACCTCCCCCCAACTGGCAAGTCGTCCGGTACGGACACGTTTACTGAGGCTATGCTGAACAGGAGCCAGTCAAAAGCCCATCCCTTGCTTTTGCTGGGGAGTCGCAGTGGCCTTAGGCGAACGCTGTTGACGAGAACGAGCTCGCTGGGACTAGCCTGGGCAGGCTGCTGAGAAGCAGGAGTGTACCTACACCTAGCATAGGAATAGGGAGCACTCCTCTTCCCTGCAAAAAATCTCCTGGATGAGGAGGTAGTAGCAGAAGACGCCCAGCAGGAGAGAGAATCCATAGCATCATTATGCTTCTTGATCTGGTCAACTAGATCATCTACTTTCTGACCAAAAAGGTTGTCCCCCCGGCAAGGAACATCCGGCATCCACTGCTGGACTGAATGATCCAGGTCAGAGACACGCAGCCACGAGAGTCTGCGCATCAGTATACCTTGGGCAGCGATCCTGGATGCTACATCAAAAGTGGCGAACTTACCCCTGGCCAGGAATTTGACACGCCTTCTGTCTGACCACCTGGCAAAAAGGCTCGGCCTGCTCCGGAGGGAGTGCATCAACCAAGCTGGACAGTTGCCTCACCGAGTTCCGCAAGTGGACGCTCATGAAGAGCTGGTAAGTCTGGATCTTGGCAGCGAGCATAGTGGCCTGATACGTCTTCCTCCCAAAAGAGTCCAAGGTTCTAGATTCTCTGCCTGGGGGAGCCGAGGCATAATCCCTAGTACTCTTGGCTCTTTTGAGGACGGAATCCACCACCATGGAATTGTGAGGTAGCTGAGACCTCATCAAACCAGGTTCACCGTGGATCCGATATTGGGATTCATCTTTTTTCGGGATCACGGTATTAGAGGGAATGACCAGTTTTGCATAAGGACTTCCTTCAGTACATTATGCAAAGGAGCTGTTGCAGCCTCTCTAGGTGGAGAAGGATAATCCAGGACCTCGAGCATCTCAGCCCTGGGTTCATCCTCAACCTCCATAGGGAAGGGAATAGCCACAGCCATTTCCCGGACAAAGGAGGTAAAAGATAGACTCTCCGGTGGAGAAAAGTCTCCTCTCTGGTGGAGAAAAGTCTCCACTCTGGTGGAGGAGAAGGTTCAGAGGGAATCCCATAGGACTTGTCAGAAAAAAGTACCTGGGATCTTCCTCTTCCTCCCACGAACGCTCATCTTCAGTATCGGACAAGACATCCCTCAGAGCAGTCCGAAACTGAGCATGCCTCGACGCCGAGGAGTGACGTCCTCGATGGCGGTGCTGAGAAGTCGACACCCGCCTGGACTGCGGTGAAGCTTCCTCCACCAATGCCGCAGGTGGCACCAAGGTCGGGGACCTCACCACAGGCGAAGGACCAGATGCCGCTGCAGCAGACAGTATGGAAGGTGCAAGCACCCCCGACACCGAAGCAGACTGGTGCAGCAATCCTTCCAGAAGTTCTGGAAGCAGGGACCTGATGCACTCATCGAGAGCTGCCATCAGACAAGGCTGCGGGGTTCGTAAAGGAGCTGGTGGCAGAATCTGTCGAGGCTCGGGAGCAGGTACCAGGCTGCCAGAAGACAGACGCATCAGCACCTCATGAATAGAGGGGGAGCGATCCTCTCGGTGCCGACGCTTCTCGGGTGCCAATTCCCTCGACGCCCTGGAGCTCCCGGCACTGTGTGTCGAAGGAGAACAATGACGGTGCTTCTTTGCCTTCGCTCGTCGAGACTCCTCGATACAGAGGAGGACGTGGAATCCTCACGTCTCCTCGGGGTCGGTCCCGGGGGGGGCCTGCACAACAGGAGGCCTTGAGGCAGGTGGAAACCCACTCGATGCCTCACTGCTCCCAGCGCAAATTGGTCTTTCAGCAGCCATTACCTCCGCTCCCGACGTCGATGCTTCCCTCAATGTCGATGCCATGGGCCTCGGTACCAATGTCGATATCGACGTTGAAGGACCGGACCGAGCCCCAAAAAGCTTTTCTCGTTGGGCTTCTCGAGACAGACAGACTGCAAGCGGCTGGGCTATGGCCGGGCCCAAGGCACTGGATACACCAGGCGTGGGTATCGGTACCTAAGATGGTCCGGTTGCACCGAGTACAATGTTTGAAGCCGCTGGGTATCTTCAATGACATGGGAGGAAAAACGGCTTCAGCAAAATCAAAAGACGCGAGTGTGCCTGATAAAGAACAAGGGCACAAAAATAAGGGAAAAAACCGGCCGCGACAAAAAACAAAGGAAACTTGAAAGGGGACAAAACAAAGTACACTATGGGAACTTTTTTTTTTTTTTTTAAATGACAATAATAATAATAAAATAAAGAAAAAATCAGAAAAAAACAAAAACTCGAAGACTCTTTCCTGGGCCTGAAAGGAGCACAGAAAAAAAACAAACTACCGCACCTCAACACGGAGAAAACTGAGGGAACACGCTCACGTGAGAGGCAGGAAATCAGTCCGCGCATACGCAGTGCACGCACTGGCAAAATTTTTTATCCAATTCCTGGGCCGATGCGGACGTCGACCCACATGTGAGAACAAGCAGCCTGGAGTGGGGGACTAGCCTAGTGGTTAGTGCAGTGGATTTTGATCCTGGGGAACTGAGTTTGATTCCCACTGCAGCTCCTTGTGACTCTGGGCAAGTCACTTAACCCTCCATTGCTCCTGGTACAAAATAAGTACCTGAATATATGTAAACCGCTTTGAATGTAGGTGCAAAAAAATTCAGAAAGGCGGTATATCAAGTCCCATTTCCCTTTCCCTCGGAGAAAAAAGATTTATTGTAACATCTCACTAAAGATTTATACACAAGCACTATCAGCTATTTTCCTGTTGGCCATTCCCCTCCCTCTACAACCAGACCTCCTCTGGTTTTTCCTCACCCTGATCACATTCTTGTTCATGCACAGAACTTTACAGCTTATCCTGAAGCTCTTCTTTGGGTTCTTGCAGCCCATATACACGACCCTGCATTGCTTTACATTAAAACTTAACTCTAAACCATATCTTATATGTTGCTAGAGTCCTGCTCATGTCATCTGCTAGTTCCAGCATGTCAGCACTGTTGCAAAGTTTATCATATGCAAAAAGGCAAATCATTTCTACAGACCCTCTACAATATCAATTATGAAAATACTGAAAAGAACTGAAGGAAAGATTGCTACCTGCAGCCCACCACCGTTAATGCCCCTTGGTGTGAAGTCTGTTTACCATTTTTATTTAGTGATTTCAATTTAGATCATGACTTTTCACTGGTAATGCAAGATGAGGTACATTCAGGTTTGGTGGGTGATTTCCCAATCTAAGTTTAAATAAGGTAATGGAGTGTTACATGACTTGCCCAAGATCATAAGGAATGGTAGCAAGATTTGAATACCTGGTTCTGAATCTGCTGCTCAACTGATTTCTAATGTGCCCAGTCACCTTAGAGCTCTCATAACAAGGGCACATTAGTTACTAGTACCTAAACCATGTCAAAAGGCCTTGCTGAAATCCAAGTACACCACATCTAGAACTTGCCCCTAATCCAATTCGATGGTCACCTGGTTAAAGAAATTGATTTAGATTTCTCTCAGCAGATCTTCACCAACTTGAAGCTTACACCATACTCTCAAAGATTCACTCTTCAGCTGCCTGTGTTGTATTCATGCTTTACATGCACAGGTAAGGTCTGCATGAGGTTCCAACAAAGATCAGCATAGCAGTGCCTCCAATTTATTCCACTCACAGTAGGTTTAGTTATTAAACAATAAAGGCAATCTTAATGATCAAACGTAGTTATGACCAATACTGCTGCTTTAAATAGGGGATTTCAAGGCATAAGAGAGATGATGGATGGAAGCAATTGGAGGTGGGTCAAATACTATAACCAACCTATTATGGTTGCAGGGGGTCAACTCAGGAACATCAGGAAGTACATTTTCACAGAGAAGGTGGCAGATACCTTGAATGCCCTCCCATGGCTGGCGAAGATAAAAACGGTAATAGAATTCAAAAACAAATGGGATAAACAAACGAAGCCTGTATAGAAAGAAAATGGAACCGAACAAACTTAGATGGCAACTCCAGTAATTGGGAAGCAAAGCCAGTACTGCACAGACTTCTATGGTATGTGCCCTGATCACGGCTGGACAAATTTGGAAGGGCTGGAGTGGGGCTTTGACAACAGCATCAGTAGTTGGAGAACAAGGCCAGTGCTAGGTAGACTTCTATGGTCTGTGCCCTGAAAATAGCAAGGACAAATGAAAATCAAGCATGCACTTTGTTAGTCTTTGTAACATATATTTTGTACACAGTTATGCTTTGCTATGCAACAACAATATAGTAAAATAAACGATATGTAGTAGTACTGCATCATACCTCATGCTATGAGTTTATCTTGTTCAGGCAGACTGGATGACCATACTAGCTGCCATCATCTACTATGTTATATGTTACTATATTATGCAACCCCCCCCCCCCACCCCAGGACATTTACCTGCTAATTTGCTTTCCTTGTCTCTCTCCAAACCATTCCCGATGAGTGGGTAATATGCACTCCTACCAGCACAGGGAGAAAGAATTATTGAGTAGCGACACCTGTATAAAGGGCTGTGCAACTCTGACCTACTCAGTATTTTGAATAGCCAAGCACCATAGAAGAATCACAAAAGCCTAGAAACAGATAAACACAACAAACTCCCTTCAGGAACACCCGGAAGAGAGCACCAAACATCCAACCAAACGAGACTGCAACATCACAGTAGCCGCTTGCAGCCCCCAGAAGCATCAGGCACTCCACCACCCCACCAAAGTGACACGCTGCTCCCGGGCAGGGTTCGGGAATGGTCTGGAGACACTCAAAGAAAGCAAAATTAGCAGGTAAGATCTAATTTCTCCTTATCGTCTGCTCCAGACCATTTCCGACGGGTGGGAAGTACCAAAACAGTACTCACCGAGGGTGGGAAATTCCCTGGACCAATACAGAAGCCCCAAAAGAAGCATCCTGCAGGAACTGAATATCCAACTGGTAATGCCTGACAAAGGAATGAAGAGAGGACCAAGTTGCTGCCTGGCAAATGTCCTGCAGAGGAATAAGAGAATTCTCCGCACAAGAGGAGGTCTAAGCCCACACAGAATGCACCCGCAACACGGCAGGTGCATCCTTACCCTGTAATAGATAAACGGACGCCACAGCCTCCTTAATCCAGCAAACGATGGAGGCCTTCGATGCTGCCTCCCTTTTCCGCAGACCGCCAAACAAAACAAAGAGATGATCCCGAATACGAAACTCCACCGTCCGGCGAACATTAAACACTTAAGCGCCCTACGGCCATCAAACCTGTACAAGGAAGGAGACTCCTCCCGCAAAAAGGATGGCAAAGAAATAGACTAACATGAAAAGGAGAAATTACCTTGGGCGAAAAGGACGGAACTGGCTGCAGACAGCTTCTCTTTACAGAAAACCAGAAAAGGCTCCCAACACGCTAGAGCCTGCAACTCCGAAATTCGCCACCAAAACCACCACCTTAGGAGAAAGGTCCTGGAGGGAGGATTGCTGAAGAGGCTCGAAAGGGGCCTTGACTAAGGCCGACAGCACCAAATTCAAACCCCAAGGAAGAATGACCGGCCGAACCGGTGGTCTCAACCATTTGACACCCCCCCCCTTGGAAAAACCGGAAAACATCCAGTTGGAAAGCCAAAGCCTTCCCCTGAATCGGGCCCCAAAAACAAGCCAGTTGCACCCGAAGGGAAGACAACCCTTTCTCCAATCCACACTGAAGGAATTCCAAAAGGTTTCCAAGCAAAGCCTACAGGGGAAGCACCTCTCGCTCTTCACACCAAGCTTGAAAAATACATCAAACTCGTATGTAGGCCAAAAGGTGGAATGCTTCCTAGAACTCAAGGGGGTACAATTCACCCTGGAGAAATACCCCTTCTTCAACCACCTCGCCCGCTCAACAGCCAAGCCATAAGCGAGAACTGAGCAACATCAGGCATGAGAACGGAACCCTGATGCAGCAGACCGCCCTCTAAGGGAAAAAGAATCAGATCGTACACCTGCAACTGAACCAGATCGGCATACCACAGTCGGTCGCCACCAGAACTACTCGACCGCCGTGACCCTGAATGTGCTGCAGAATTTGACCATCAAGCAGCCATGGAGGGAACACAAATAGAACCTGAGACGGCAAGGGCTGAGCCAACGCATCCAGACCCTCTAACAATGGTTTCTTTCAATGACTGAAGAACCTTGGGGCCTTTGCATTCTCGGCTGTGGCCATTAGACTCATGACCGGAGGACCCCACCAGTCAACAATGAGTTGCCTGACGCCATATTGGCAGAGCCCACCACATGTGCCACTGACAGGAACCGTAGATTCTGCCCCAACCGGGCCATGATCATAAGCGGTAGCTTATGTCAATTGCCAGGGAGGTACCAAGAGCCCTCTGGCAACCTCCCTGGCAATTGACATAAGCTACCACGGTCACGAGAGTACGCAAACATCCTGAAGATGAATCAACTGTTGAAATGCCAACGGGGTGAGACATTATCGCCCAAGTCTTTAGACAGCTGATTGACCAGCGGGACTCAACCAGCAGCCCTGGGCCATTTGCCGCTGACAATGGGCTCCCCACCCAGAGAGACTGGCGTCCGTAGTCACCAGCGCCCAGTCCGCAGGGTCCAGAGGCATGCCCCAATTCAGATGCCGTCGATCCAGCCACCACTGAAGGCTGAGGCGCACTGCCCTGCGAAGCCACACCCTGCAAGACAGTGCATCCAACTACCAACACATCAAGAGAGCAGACTGGAGAGCCCTCGCCCATGGGAACACTTCAATTGCCGCCATCATGGAACCAAGGACCTGGAGAATCGCCCAAGCGAACAGATCCTTGACTATGAGAAGCCAACGAATCTGTGACAATCTTCTGGATCCGTGCTTCTGGGAGGCACACCATGCCATCCCACATGTCAAAATGATCCCCCATATATTCCAATGGCTGACTGGGGGAAGAGAACTCTTGCCTACCCTGACAATCCAACCCAGATGTTGAAACAGTTGGACCACCCAAGCCATGGTTGTGCGGTTCTCCTCAATGGACTTTGCTCTTATCAGCTAGTCGTCCAAGTCACATCTGGCGCAGTAGTCAAGCCGAAGGGCATTGGCCAAAACTGGTGTTCCCCCAAGACTGCAAACCGAAGAAAATGCTGATGATCCCAAAGACTTGGAATATGAAGGTACACTTCTGACAGCTCAGACTCTCCTTCGCTGCACCGCTACTATCACTGAACATAGGATCTCCATGTGAAAGGGAAAAATGTGCAAGGCCCAGTTCATCCCCTTGAGATCGGGGGTAGGACGCCAGAATCCTCCTTTTTGGGCACCACAAAATAAATGGAATACCTCCCAGAACCTCTTTCTTCTGGAGGGACCGGAATCACTGCCCTCAGGGCCAAAACCCTCTCCAGGGTCTGCCAGACAGCTGCCATCTTTTTTTTTTTTTTTTAAACATTTTCTTTATTGGTAGACAGCTGCCATCTTGACCGGAGACTTGCAAGGCGAAACGAGGAAAGCATCTGAAAGAGGATGACGAAACTCCAGCGCATAGCCGTCCTTGATAATGTCCATGACCCATTGATCTGATGTCATGCAGGCCCACCTCTGGTAAAAATAGCGGCACCCTGCCGCCAATTGGCACTACCTGAGGCTGGGCCCCTGAACCTTCACTGTGAAGCTCTGGAACCTCCAGCACATCCGAGGCCCCATCACAACCTCCCCGCCTGTTGCCCCAAAAGGAAGGGCAGGACTGAAAAGGCTTACTTCTACTCCAGTAACGACTACGCTGGGAACCAGCCCCTCGACTTGGCTGATACCTGCACAGCTCCCTCAGGCGTCCCTGACCCGAGGAACCTTGGATTCACCCAAGCTCTTCACCAGCTTATCCTCAAAGAGCAATTTGCCCTGGAATAGAGGTTGACTCAAATGAACCTTGGAGACCACATCTGCCAACTAATTCCGGAGCCACAGAAAACGCCTTTCTGCAACCAACAGAACTAGGTTCTTTGCAGACACAGGGACAAAGTCAGAGAGCATCTGAGAGAAAGGCTGACATCCGAAGACGCCTGCAAGGATGATGCCGATGGGGCGCCCAGGAGGCCCTCAACCCACTGATAAGCAGGCCCGTGCCACGTAATACCCACAAATGGCTGCCTGTAATGCCAAGTCCAAAACCTCAAAGGAGTGACTCAGTATAGCTTCCGTTCTATGATCCTGAGGGTCCTTAAGGGTTGCCCCACCCTCTACAGGAATAGCTGTCTTGGTGACTGCTGTCACCAGAGCATTCACTGTAGGAACCCAGAAAAAGTCCAGGTACGACATAGGGAGCTGATAAAGTCAAGCCATTGCCTGACCAACGCACAAGGGTGAATCCGGCGTCTGCCATTCACCCTCCACCAACTCCCCCAACTCCTTGTGATATGGAGAGGTCTGGGGCAGCCGGCACACCCCTTTTAACAGAGGATCACCCTTCCGAGACACCTGAGAAGAGTCTTCAGACAAATTGAGAGCCCGTAGGACCTCTGCCAACAAAGCTGGCAATGCCTGCCGCCTAAAAATCCAAACCAAGGCACCTGAGCAGGCTCTCTGCATCCCAGGATCTCCATGATCCGCATCCTCTGAGAATGGGAGCTCTGACCTGAGGGACAGCACCTTCTCCAGGTCCACCCCAGCACCAATGCGGGCCTTCCTTGCCCCAAGGGCCCCCAAGTGCCCCTTCCGGGGCCTGGTCACCAGGGCATCTCCCACAGCCTCCACAGGGCGCCTCCTCTTCAGGAAATAAGCCAGATGAAGTAATAGAACAAGTTTGGGGGTACATGAGAGTGGACCGCAGAGGTATTATGCTCGGTAAGAAGTGGCAGTCCCTTTCCCAAGTCCAGACCCGCAGCACTCAAACCCAAAATGGTGGACATTCCCGCCAAAACAGCATCAGGAGCGTCACATGCCAGGAGTGCAGTTTCCCCAAGAAAAGCCTCCTTACTCTGCCAAGGGCCCTTCCCAGCACTCCCTGCCCCCAGGATACCCGATTCCGGGTCAGCGCCCGTCACCATCTCCACTTCCTCAAATACGTGGCAAAGACCGCTGTGTACAGAAACCACCTGCCGAGCAGAACAGATAACCCACCTATATGCCCTCTCCGCCTGGGAGGCCATGCCAAACTGTACCAGAGCAGTGTCCAGCTTTCCACTGCAAAGGCTCTCCCCTACCTGATAGCGTGCTACAACCGGCCCCAAGTGTAGGCTTGTTATTTTTTTAAATACTGGCAGAGCTCTGTTCCAATTAAAGGCCTGCCTTGGGGAACTTCTCCCAGGTAAACGGAGGAAAGGCCGAGGCACACCACTCACCAAAGAAGAGCAGAACGGGGAGGGAGGGACCTGGAGTATACATCCCCAAAAGCGCAGGAGCCCAAGCCTGAGGCCAGAGAGACTTTTTTTTCTGCTGTGTATTCTGTTTCTTGGCTTTTTTTTTTTTTAAACCAGCAGCAAAATCTGCTCAAGGACACCCCTGAAGCAATCCCTTAAATACTATTCTAACTTTTGTTACTAAGGGCCAGATGCACTAAACTTAACGAGCCATTAACGAGCAAGTAGTAAACCCTGGCATGCACTAAAGACTTCTCCGAGCCATTTTCCGACGACGGTAGCAGCTAACGAAAACGGAATGCAGATGAGCAAATAGTGTAGAAACCCTATTGTAATGAGATGCACTAACCTTTTACGATACTATCGCCTTAACGCTGGAAAATCTAACGAGAGGTCTGTACCAGTCGTTGGGGCTGCGCGGGATTGAAAAACGTCTATGTTACAAAAAAAAAAAAAAAAATCGTGGAAAAAAGTGCTAGTCAGGGACGTCCTTTATAGATGTGCCTCACTCAGCTGAGACCTGGAAGTCTCTCACAGCGCGTTTAGCTCAGCCTCCCCCCCAACGTTGTCACCGCCGCCGCTCACCCCCCCGCATTGAAATGACAGCTTCCCGCAGCCCCGGGGCCTCCCCGCTATCCTCCGTACCCCCGCCCCCGAGGTCGTCGTTGTCGCCGCTCTCCTCCGTCTGCCACCAGGCCGGGCCCTCACAGCGCCTCTCACCTCCGTGTGAAGGCGTTGCAGCAAGCAACAGCTGATCGCTTGCTTTCGGACTTCCCTCCTTGGCCCGCCCTCGCCTGACTTAAGTTACTTACATCAACGAGGGCGGGCCAGGGAGGAAAGGAGGGAAGTCCGAAGGGAAGCGCTTGCTGCAGCGCCTTCACACGGAGATGAGAGGTGCTGTAAGGGCCCGACCCGGTGGCAGACGGAGGGGGGTGGGGAGAGCGGCAAAGGACGTTCATAGGCACAGCTCATGAGAGAGAGAGAGAGAGAGAGAGTGTGTGTGTGTGAAGGACGTCCATAGGCACAGTTCGCCTTTTTTTATATATAGTGAAGGACGTCCATGGCATGCGCAGAGCAGCCAGCATAACGCTTGGCTGCTCTGCGCATGCTAGACTGGCCGACTGTTTAACGATGGAATAGAGAATGCAAGTGAGCTACAACGAGCAGCTCATTTGCATTCCTATTCCTTCATGCATGCCCGTTCCTTACCGATTCGCTAAGGGAATCGGTAAGGGAAGGGCTTTAACGATTTTTTAGTGCATCTTGCCCTAAATGGGGCCAAAAATGGCACACCAAAGAAGAGCAGGGCTGCACAGACTCACCTACCTCTGCTGGGAGACAGAGAAATACTGAGCTGGTCAGGGCTGCACAGCCCCTTATACAGGTGTCCCTTATCTCTTGTTTGTCTGTCCTAATTAGATTGTAAGCTCTGTCAAGCAGGAACTGTCTCTTCATGTTCAAGTGTACAGCCCTGCTCACATCTAGTAGCGCTATAGAAATGATAAGTAGTAGTAGTAGTCACTACTCAATTCTCAGTCTCCCTCTGCTGGTAGGAGTGCATATTACCCCCTCATCGGGAACTGTCTGGAGCAGATAAGGAATGATCAGATTAGTTAATGGGGAACTTCACCTATCTGGCCATATAACATGCACATAAGGATAGTTGCTGAAGTATGTGGGGAGGGAGAAGGGAATGAACAGAATGAAGTACAATTCCATCTATATAAAAAATAAACTCATGAAACTGTGGAACCAGGTACTCACTCTGCTGTGGAGATTTTGGACTTGTAATTTCAAGCTATAGATTGAACAAGCTGACTAGCAGGCCTATAAAAAGATGAGGCAAGCGAGAATGGAGGAAGAAAGGCTAAAGACTGGGGACGAGGTCCAAATGACATAGGTGATGCTGATCAGATAACTGAACCTACTAACCTTAGTACCTTCTCCATCCAAACAGCTGTGGTTGGATATGTCAGATATTCCAATTTAAAATTTTAACTCACTTCTTATCAAAGTACCTATGTATCTGCAACACTAGTTGTAAAGGAGAAAGGATAGATTCCCTGAAACAAATAACACACACTTATAAAAAAAAGATTTTTAATGATTTTTTTCACATGATTACATGAAATTTGGATACAGTGATTAAATTTCAGACAGTAAAACCAAGCAATAAAAAAGGATTCAAGTGATAGGACATTTGCATTAGCACTTAAATAACCTGCTTGAGAGAAATTTCACATGTGCACTTTCAAAGAGGGAGACAGTCTGGGAGTTAAAAATACAAAAAATACAGGATTGAAAAAAAAATCTACTGTATATTTCAGAAGTTTAGCAATGATGCTCTTAAAAACTAGATTTTTTTTTTGTGCAGCCATGTTAGACAGGTTGTATCTGAACACAGCTGTGAGCCACCTGCACCTTGTCACAAAAACTACCAGAGGATAAAGGCCACCAAACAGGCCAACACTAATGAAGGGGCCTTCCTATAAACCAGATCCTAGGAGGAACTGACATTTTTAAATTATATAAGTGGGGCTGTTCCATTTACTGGAAGCAAGGCTGGGTATCTGGAGCACTAGAACCTTAAAGAAAGCTTCATGCCATCACTAGGAGGAAATTTGTCATAACCAAATTCAGTCAGTACCTAGGATTGCTGCTCTTGTATTCAAGGTTGTACTTCTCCCATTCCCAGTAAGTTAATCCAAATGCAAAACTTCCATCAGCTTTTAAAAGCATTAGTAAATAAAAACATGCACAAAGCAAAGTCCTTAAAAAAAGAAAAAAAAAAAAACCAACTCAATCCTGCTTAGAAAAAAAACAAAACAGCAAGTCACAGGATTGAAACAGATATGCCCAGACATCCACTATAACCTATGGATCTCCTCCTCAGAAGCTCCAGAACACTGGAGTTAAGTCCACACATTATGCTTGAGATTCAGATGCACTTCAGCAAAATGCACAAAGAAAAAACACTTAAAATGTACACTCTTAATTTCTAGCTGAATTGTTCTTGGCTGCAGCCCAGAAGACTGGCATGATTACTTCATCTTTACCGGCAGCTGTACTTCCTAATTAGAAACCTCAAACCTCTCTTTGAAAGAGAAAAAAATCCTGAGCTATAAATTAAAATGCCCATAAAAACCTCTCTTCCAGCTCAATTCTAAATATTATGTGCTTCAAGCACACTTAGAAGATGGAATACAAAAGCAGTTTCACTCCCCCCTCCCCCACAAATCTCAGTCTAATAGCTTTTTTTTTTTTTAAGTGCTTTATCCTTCTGACCCCCTTCTTGGGAGGGAGGCACGTAAGAGTGACCATCAAGTCTACAGCCCCTATAGTCCTGCTTGTAATGGACTCATGCATGGTCACCACGTAGTCCAAACTTTCTTTGAATAGCTGCAATGTAGCTTCTGTAAGCAACTTTGTGTACTCCTGGCATTTGCTTTAAAAAACAAAAAATATGAAAGCACCACAGGTAACTCCTAAATGCACTCTAACACTGAGGGGCCTTGACATTTGCATGTTTACATGCTGCCATGTAGTTACTTTTCAAGTATAAGCTCCTGAAATTGGAATAAGTATACACTTGTGAAAATCTGAAGTATGCAATAGAGCATGAACAAATTCACACGACAAGCACAGCCAACAGAAGACCAGACTAGAATCTTCACTCCTACCATATTCCTTCATCTTCCCCACCATCCAAAAATGCATTGTTTTAAACAACAGTAAGGGGAAACCAGAAGCAAAGAAGAATTTTGGATGTATGGAGAAAGCTAACCCAGCAGAATATTTGGTTTGAACTGGAGAATTATGGGTCATATGCGCAGTAGGCTCTTCTTGGCTCTGCTGGATGAACATAGAGGTTCCTGAAGCTTCCAATGCACTGGTCCTTTCAAGCATGCACAAATATGTGTAAAAGCAGGGTAAAAATATGTCCCTGGGATATTCAGTCCTCCGTCTGCAGTCTACTCCCACTGCCACCATTCTGCAGGAAACTGAGCCCACAGCTTGTCTCCTCCCGGGAAAAGATGAGGAATTTCTTGTTAAGCTGGGAGCGCAGGTAGATATAGTCCTGCTGGTCCAGACCATGCCAACAGGTCAGGTACAGGGTGAGGAGTCCAGCCAGAAGAAGCCGGTCTAAGGGGAAGCAGGGAACCACCCAAAGGATAAGCAGAAACTCCAGGTACACAGGGTGACGGAGGTGCGAATATAGACGCACAACACTTGCAGACTTCAGTTCTAAAGGGTCACCCAAATCCAAGCAATAATAGTACACCTGAAAGAAGGGGGAAGAAAATCATATAAAGGATGTACTACAGGCAAGTTCTCAATAGAAGAAATTAAAGCTTACAGTCAGTATAAAGGAAACCAAGCTAGAAACAGCATCCAGGTTCCAAACCCACAGTTGTCACCAACGTGAC
This sequence comes from Microcaecilia unicolor, assembly GCF_901765095.1. Taxonomy (NCBI): domain Eukaryota; kingdom Metazoa; phylum Chordata; class Amphibia; order Gymnophiona; family Siphonopidae; genus Microcaecilia; species Microcaecilia unicolor. Next base: position 211,379,768 of record NC_044033.1, read on the forward strand.
AGCCCAGGTTACGACAAATCCCAAGCACCAGGTTGACATGGCAACAAAAATTGGACCTGGTGCTGAAGGCTTAGAACACACTGGCAGCACAAAGGATAATGTGCATAGGCATCAGGATAGAGGGGTTCACACACCAAAGTATTACTACCAACTGCTCAGCACTTCTAAACCCCTGTACAGTGGAAAGAGCTCATGCTTTCGCTGCCACTGCTCTGCCACCTCTTGGTGCTGCACAGAATTGAAAGTGGAAAGTAAAGTAACTTACTTTCTGCAGATAGGCAAACTGTAGAAGCGACAACAAGCTCCTTGACACTATGCAGGGGATTTAGAGGAGCCAGCCAGATAGAATTACTTCATTCTTTTGTTCTAGGACAGACTATAACTCTTTTTTCACTGGTTTTAAGCAAGAGACATACAAAACTTAAATTGTCCAAAACACAAACAGTAAAACTGATTACAAATGCTAAGCAATACAATCAATCATGTTATTTCATTACTACAAAGAAAAAATTATCCTGGTTGATATTGCTAGCCAATGCTCCTTATACACAACTTTGGTGTACAATACCCTTATCCTAGGTTTCCCTTTGTTCCTATCACATATTTTGATACCCTATCAACCTACTCACTCTATGTTCTCCTCCCCCACCACCACCTATTAACAGTTCCACCCTATCATCAGATGTCCTTTGAATGCACTAGCTCTTCAATTTTCAGCGTCTTAGGACACACACTAAGTTACCACTTGAATTTTTGATATGATGGTTCAAGCCGCAGTTCAAGTCAAACTAAAATGTTACTTAAAAAAAATCATTTGCAGCTTGAATCCTGACTACTGGGAACTATCAATACAGAATGATGTACAGAATTGTAGAAATACATTGCAAATTGAAGGTCTTTTATACTTAAAGCTGTTCTTTTAAGATTGTAATTTTCTCTTCACATTCACTGATTTTGTTATATTGTAAACCACTACGAAGCGAATGCTACATACCTGTAGAAGGTATTCTCCGAGGACAGCAGGCTGATTGTTCTCACTGATGGGTGACGTCTACGGCACCCCCCTCCAATCGGAATCTTCACTAGCAAAGACGTTTGCTAGCCCTTGTGCGCCCATGCGCACTGCGCATGAGCGACTGTCTTCCCGCCCGAACTGGCTCGTGTTTGTCAGTCCCGTATGTAGCAAGACAAAGACAAGGGAAGACACAACTCCAAAGGGGAGGCGGGCGGGTTTGTGAGAACAATCAGCCTGCTGTCCTCGGAGAATACCTTCTACAGGTATGTAGCATTCGCTTTCTCCGAGGACAAACAGGCTGCTTGTTCTCACTGATGGGGTATCCCTAGCCCCCAGGCTCACTCAAAACAACTAACATGGTCAATTGGGCCTCGCAACGGCGAGGACATAACTGAGATTGACCTAACAACTTATCCAACTAACTGAGAGTGTAGCCTGGAACAGAATAAAAAATGGACCTAGGGGGGTGGAGTTGGATTCTAAACCCCAAACAGATTCTGAAGCACCGACTGCCCGAACCGACTGTCGCGTCGGGTATCCTGCTGCAGGCAGTAATGAGATGTGAATGCGTGGACAGATGACCACGTCGCAGCCTTGCAGATCTCTTCAATAGTGGCTGACTTCAAGTGGGCCACTGATGCTGCCATGGCTCTAACATTGTGAGCCGTGACATGACCCTCAAGAGCCAGCCCAGCCTGGGCGTAAGTGAAGGAAATGCAGTCTGCTAGCCAATTTGATAAGGTGCTTTTCCCCACAGCCACTCCCCTCCTGTTGGGATCAAAAGAAACAAACATTTGGGCGGACTGTCTGTTGGGCTGCGTCCGCTCCAGATGTGTGCAACTGACGTTCAGCAGGGCAGGAATGCGGACGGGGAAAGAATGTTGGCAAGACAATTGACTGGTTCAGATGGAACTCCGACACCACCTTCGGCAAAAACTTAGGGTGAGTGCGGAGGACTACTCTATTATGATGAAATTTGGTGTAAGGAGCATGGGCTACCAGGGCCTGAAGCTCACTGACTCTACGAGCTGAAGTTACTGCCACCAAGAAAATGACCTTCCAGGTCAAGTACTTCAGATGGCATGAATTCAGTGACTCAAAAGGAGGTTTCATCAGCTGGGTGAGAACGACATTGAGATCCCATGATACTGTAGGAGGTTTGATGGGGGGCTTTGACAAAAGCAAACCTCTCATAAAGCGAACAACTAAAGGCTGTCCCGAGATCGGCTTACCTTCTACACGGTAACTGCGCTAAGGTGAACCCTTACCGAGTTGGTCTTGAGACCAGACTCAGATAAGTGCAGAAGGTAGTCAAGCAGGGTCTGTGTAGGACAAGAGCGAGGATCTAAGGCCTTGCTGTCACACCAGACGGCAAACCTCCTCCATAGAAAGAAGTAACTCCTCTTAGTGGAATCTTTCCTGGAAGCAAGCAAGACACGGGAGACACCCTCTGACAGACCCAAAGAGGCAAAGTCTACGCTCTCAACATCCAGGCCGTGAGAGCCAGAGACTGGAGGTTGGGATGCAGAAGCGCCCCTTCGTTCTGGGTGATGAGGGTCGGAAAACACTCCAATCTCCACGGTTCTTCGGAAGACAACTCCAGAAGAAGATGGAACCAGATCTGATGTGGCCAAAAAGGAGCAATCAGAATCATGGTGCCTCGGTCCTGCTTGAGTTTCAGCAAAGTCTTCCCCACCAGAGGTATGGGAGGATAAGCATACAGCAGGCCTTCCCCCCAATCCAGGAGGAAGGCATCCAATGCCAGTCGGCCGTGGGCCTGAAGTCTGGAACAGAACTGAGGGACCTTGTGGTTGGCTTGAGATGCGAAGAGATCTACCAAAGGGGTGCCCCACACTTGGAAGATCCGGAGCACTATTCTGGAATTGAGCTCGTGAGGTTGCATAATCCTGCTCAACCTGTTGGCCAGACTGTTGTTTACGCCTGCCAGATATGTGGCTTGCAGAAACTTGCCGTGACGGCGAGCCCACAGCCACAAGCTGACGCTTCCTGACACAGGGGGCGAGATCCGGTGCCCCCCTGCTTGTTGATGTAATACATGGCAACCTGGTTGTCTGTCTGAATTTGAATAATTTGGTGGGACAGCCGATCTCTGAAAGCCTTCAGAGTGTTCCAGACCGCTCGTAACTCCAGGAGATTGATCTGTAGACCTTGTTCCTGGAGGGACCAGCTACCCTGGGTGTGAAGCCCATTGACATGAGCTCCCCACCCCAGGAGAGACGCATCCGTAGTCAGCACTTTTTGTGGCTGAGGAATTTGGAAAGGGCGTCCCAGAGTCAAATTGGACCAAATCGTCCACCAGTGCAGGGATTCGAGAAAACTCGTGGACAGGTGGATCACGTCCTCTAGATCCCCAGCAGCCTGAAACCACTGGCAAGCTAGGATCCATTGAGCAGATCGCATGCGAAGACGAGCCATGGGAGTCACATGAACCGTGGAGGCCATGTGGCCGAGCAATCTCAACATCTGCCGAGCTGTGATCTGCTGGGACGCTCGCACTAGGGAGACGAGGGACAACAGATTGTTGGCCCTTGTCTCCGGAAGATAGGCACAAGCCGTCCGAGAATCCAGCAGAGCTCCTATGAATTCGAGTCTCTGGACTGGGAGAAGATGGGACTTTGGATAATTTATCACAAACCCCAGTAGCTCCAGGAGTCGAATAGTCATCTGCATGGACTGTAGAGCTCCTGCCTTGGATGTGTTCTTCACCAGCCAATCGTCGAGATAAGGGAACACGTGCACTCCAAGCCTGCGGAACGCTGCTGCTACCACAGCCAGGCACTTCGTGAATACCCTGGGCGCAGAGGCGAGCCCAAAGGGTAGCACACAGTACTGGAAGTGACGTGTTCCCAGACGGAATCGAAGATACTGTCTGTGAGCTGGCAGTATTGGAATATGCGTGTAAGCATCCTTTAAGTCCAGAGAGCATAGCCAATCTTGTTACTGAATCATGGGAAGAAGGGTGCCCAGGGAAAGCATTCTGAACTTTTCCTTGACCAGATATTTGTTCAGGGCCCTTAGGTCTAGGATGGGACGCATCCCCCTGTTTTCTTTTCCACAAGGAAGTACCTGGAATAGAATCCCTGCCCTTCTTGCCCGGGTGGCACGGGCTCGACCGCATTGGCGCTGAGAAGGGCGGAGAGTTCCTCTGCAAGTACCTGCTTGTGCTGGAAGCTGAAAGACTGAGCTCCCGGTGGGCAATTTGGAGGCATGGAGGCCAAATTGAGGGCGTATCCTTGCCGGACTATTTGAAGAACCCAACGGTCGGAGGTTATAAGAGGCCACCTTTGGTGAAAAACTTTTAACCTCCCCCCGACTGGCAGATCGTCTGGCACGGACACTGTGATATCGGCTATGCTCTGCTGGAGCCAGTTAAAAGCTCGCCCCCTGCTTTTGCTGGGGAGCTGTGGGGCCTTGCTGAGGCGCACGCTGCTGACAAGAGCGAGCGCGCTGGGTCTTAGCCTGGGCCGCAGGCTGGCGAGGAGGATTGTACCTACGCTTACCAGAAGAGTAGGGAACAGCCCTCCTTCCCCCATAAAAACGTCTACCTGAAGGCTGCCGGCGGGAGAATTTGTCGAAAGCGTTATCCCGCTGGTGGTGCTGTTCTACCACCTGTTCGACCTTTTCCTCAAAAATGTTATCCGCTCGGCAAGGGGAGTCCGCAATCCGCTGCTGGATCCTATTCTCCAGGTCGGAGGCACGCAGCCATGAGAGTCTGTGCATCACCACACCTTGAGCAGCGGCCCTGGACGCAACATCGAAGGTATCAAATACCCCTCTGGCCAGGAATTTCCTACATGCCTTCAGCTGCCTGACCACCTTCTGAAACGGCTTGCTCAGAAGGGAGCTTGTCCACCAAGTCCGCCAGCTGCCGCACATTGTTCCACATATGGATGCTCGTGTAGAGCTGGTATGATTGAATCTTGGCCATGAGCATGGAAGAATGATAGGCCTTCCTCCCAAAGGAGTCTAAGGTTCTGGGGTCTTTGCCCGGGGGCGCCGAAGCATGCTCCCTAGAACTCTTAGCATTCTTCACGGCCAGATCCACCACACCAGAGTCGTGAGGCAACTGAGTGCGCATCAACTCTGGGTCCCCATGGATCCGATACTGGGATTCTTTTTGGGAATGTGGGGATTAGTTAGTGGCTTGGTCCAGTTCGCCAGCAATGTCTTTTTCAGGACATGATACATGGGTACTTTGGACGCTTCCTTAGGTGGAGAATCCAGACGTCGCTTCCTCGGGGCCGGGTCCGAAGATGGTCGATCCCGGGGGGGGGGGGGGCTATACCGCAGAAGCCCTCAGGGCAGGAGGAGACCTACCCGAAGGCTCACCGCCACCAGCAGGGGAATGGACAGCCCTCACCTGCACTCCAGACGAAGTACCACCGTCCGACGACATCAGCACCAGCGGGGGTCCCGGTACCGCCGACGCACTCTTCCGAAGTCTCGGTACCGTCGATGCAGGAGGAATACACCTCGATGCCGTTGACGCTGATGCACTTCCCGAAGACTTCGGTGCTGCCGATGCACTAGACGAATCCCGCGATGCTGTTGCCGAAGCGCCGGAGAACAGAACGTTCCACTGGGCTAATCTCGCTACCCGAGTCCTCTTCTGCAAAAGAGCACAAAGACTACAGGCCTGCGGGCGGTGCCCAGCCCCCAAGCACTGAAGACACGAAGCGTGCCTATCAGTGAGCGAGATTATCCGGGCGCACTGGGTGCACTTCTTGAAGCCGCTAGAAGGCTTCGATGACATGGGCGGAAAAATCGCGCCAGCGAAATTAAAATTCGCGATGACAATAGGCACCGAAAAAAAAAGGGAGAAAAACCCCTACGGGCGGCCAACAAGGCCGCTCCCGAAAGCGAAAGGATACTTACGCTGGGAAAAAACTAGAAATACGGGAAAAAGGGTAAGCTCTTTTTTTTTTTAAACAAACACAGAGAAAAGTAGAAAAAACTGCGAAAGATGTGCGAGGTCTTCTGAGGGGCACGAAACGGCGGCAAAACATGACCGTCCCGAGCGCGGACAAAAGAAGACTGACGAACACGAGCCGGTTCGGGCGGGAAGATGGTCGCGCACAGGCGCGCGAGGGCTAGCAAACGTCTTTGCTAGTGAAGATTCCGATTGGAGGGGGGTGCCGTGGACGTCACCCATCAGTGAGAACAAGCAGCCTGCTTGTCCTCGGAGAAGGGTACTTATTGATTAGTGGTATATCAAATGGTAAACTTGAAAACTAAAAGGGAGCAGATGTTAAGGGTGGAAGAGGCAGAAGCAGCAGAAGGGGGCTTGCAGCTAATATGGGGGTCTGGACATAGAAGAAGGGAAAATTAGGTTCTTACCGTGATAATTTTCTTTCCTTTAGTTATAGCAGATGCAGCCATTATAGATGGGTTGTGTCCATCAACCAGCAGAGGGAGATAGAGAGCACACTTTTTTCAGTGCCTCAAACCAGCTTGCTCCACTGCCTCTCTTCAGTATTTGAAGCTTCCAAAGCAGTATGGCAAACCGCAATGGGAATAACATAAGCTTTCCTCACAGCGAACGATGGCCCTACAACAAAGGGCATTAACTCAGAATGGAGGGAATGAAACGTCCTCCCGGAGGGCATAAACTCAACCTCCACTGAGACGTAACTGGAGGGAATAAACTCATCTTCCCGGAGGGAATAAACTCATCCTCCAAAACATGAAACTGGAGGGAATTAAGTCATCCTCCTTTAATTGAACAAAAATCCTGAAGACTGTTTTCCGACTTTCTCCCAAGGACGGAATCTCCAGGAAACACGAACAGAACCTGAAATAGATTTACAGCAGATAGCATCGGACAGGGAGGGATCATGGCTGCATCTGCTATGACTAAAGGAAAGAAAATTATCATGGTAAGAACCTAATTTTCCCTGCCTTGTCATCAAGCAGATGCAGCCATTACAGATGGGATGTATCAAAGCAATCCCTAGATAGGGTGGGAACAAGCCACACCACGCGCCAGCACTTGCGCTCCAAAATGTGCGTCCCTCCTGGCAGCCACATCCAGCCTGTAATGTCGGGCAAAAGAGAGCTCAGAAGCCCATGTTGCTGCACTACAAATCTCTTGAAGAGAGAGTGCTCCAGTTTCAGCCCAAGAAGAGGAAATTCCTCTAGTGGAATGCGCCTTAAAGGCATCAGGCGGAGGCTGGCTGGCAAGCAAATAAGCTAAAAAGATAGATTCTTTAAGCCAGTGGGCAATAGTGGCTTTAGACGCTGGAGACCCTCTGCGAGGACCTGATAGCAAAACAAACAGATGATCAGAGGTCCTGAAAGAGTTAGTAACTCGCAGATACTGCAGCAGAGTCCTGCGCACGCCCAACAGGTGCAATTGCCCAAAAGATTCTGGAAACTCCTCCTCGACAAAGGAGGGCAAGAAAATAGGTTGGTTTAGGTGAAACGCTGAAACCACCTTAGGCAAGAAGGAAGGCACAGTCCGAACTGTGACCCCAGACTCTGAAAACTGCAGAAAAGGGTCTCTACAAGACAGCGCCTGGAGCTCTGACACCTGTCTCGCCGAAGTAATGGCCACTAACAAGACGGCCTTCAGTGTCAAATCTTTCTCTGAAGCACGCCGAAGTGGTTCAAAGGGAGCACCCTGAAGGGCCTTCAGCACTAGCCCCAGGTTCCAAGCTGGACAAGGTGCACGCACGGGAGGACGGAGCCGAAGCACCCCTCTAAGAACCGTGCCACATCCGGATGAGCAGCTAAAGACGCGTCTTCAACCTTGCCACGCAGGGAGGCCAATGCTGCCACTTGCACCCGCAGAGAATTATAGGCCAAGCCTTTTTGTACACCATCCTGCAAAAAGTCCAGAATCGGCGAGACAGGAGCCCGCAGGGGTGTGATCTCTCTGGAAGCACACCAGACTTCAAACTGGCGCCAAATCCTGGCATAAGCCACGGAAGTGGAAAGCTTGCGGGCTTGCAGGAGAGTGGTAATTACTTTATTGGAATAGCCTTTGCCTCTCAATTGCGCCATCTCAATCGCCAGGCCATAAGACCAAATTGGCCGGCATCCTCAATGGTCACCGGACCCTGTGACAACAGGTTGGGAACCAGAGGTCACTGAAGGGGATCCTCTACGAGCATCTGTCGGAGGTCCGCATACCAAGGCCTCCTGGGCCAATCCGGGGCGACGAGAACCACTTCTCCTGGATGCAGCCGAATCCGCAGGAGAACTCGCCTATCAAGGGCCACGGAGGGAACACATACAGTAGGCCCGGAGGCCAGGGTTGAGCCAAGGCATCCAACCCCGCCACGTGAGGATCCCTCCGTCTGCTGAAGAAGCACGGGACTTTGGCATTGGAGCTTGTCGCCATTAGATCCATCACGGGCTTGCCCCACTTGGCACATATCTGCAGGAACACTTTGTCTGCAAGTTCCCACTCTGCTGGATCGATCTGATGCCTGCTTAGATAATCGGCTTGCACGTTGCTCTGACCTGCAATGTGAGCTGCCGACAGAAACTGTAGATGCAGCTCAGCCCAGTGGCAAATTTGTTCGGCCTGCGCGGCTAGAGCTCTGCACTGAGTGCCGCCTTATCGATTTATGTAGGCCACTGTTGTCGTGTTGTCCGACATCACTCTGACAGCCAATCCTTCCAGGGTCACTTGAAAGGCCAGAAGCACCTGATGGACCACTCCGACTCCTCAGGTGTCCATAGACCCTGGGCATGCTTCTCCTTGCAATGTGCGCCCCAGCCTTTCAGACTGGCATCTGTCACCACTAGGCACCAATCGGGGAGCGCCAGCAGCATTCCTCGCCGCAGCATGCTGTCTGAGAGCCACCACTCCATGCTGAGTCGGGCCGCAGGGAGCCAAGAGAGTCTGCATTGGTAATCCTGAGATACTGGAGACCATCTTTGGAGTAGAGCATAATGTAGAGGTCTCAGGTGCACTCTCGCCCAGGGCACCAGTTCCATGGTGGCCGTCATCGATCCAAGCAGCTGGACAATGTCCCAAGCTCGCGGGCGGGGCATCCTCAGGAGCAGACGGACCTGATTCCATCTGTAATGGCTTCATCTGCTTGATGACAAGGAAAGGGAAGATGCTAAGGGATAGGAGGAGACGGGGTGGGGGGGGGGGGGAACGACTGGGGCAAGTAGGTGGTGGCTCTTGCTGGCAGATAGTAGGAGTAGCAGAAGGGTGCACAGAACAAACAGGGGCTGAGAGAAAAAGCAGATAAGAGATGGAGGTGGGAAAAGGGGTTTAGTGTTGGGCCTGGAAGAAGAGAGCTGAAGGCAAAAGGCTTGTAAGATGGGTCTGATAAGTCAGGTGAAGGCCAGAGACTGAGGCTGTTGGGATGGGGTTTGGAAGTGATGGCAGGATATAAATGTCAAAAATAACAAGGCCAGAAGCAGAGGGTGTGCATAGATATTTTCATTCATGCACATCTCAGAAGCCTCAGTCTCTGGCTAAAATCACCCACCTGACCATGCATACCAGATCCTAGGAAAATCCAGGCCCGCCAAGGGGGGGGGGGGGGGGGGGGGGGGGGGAGGGAGATTGAAAAAAAAAAAAGCTTTTCTGTGATGCCAGCGTCTTAACCTCCCTTCCAACCCCCCTCCCCATGTCCTCTATTTGCCACTGCAGCAGCTTCCAGTGGCAGGCAGAAGGCTGGATTGGTCTCCTGCGCCAGGTTTTTAAAATTTATTTTGACATTTATATCCTGCATTTTCCCAATGTTTAGGTTCAATGTGGCTTACAGATACAAACATTTAGAGAAATACTGTATAGTGCAGTTGATTGCAATTAAACATAAAGCGAAGATACTTACCTGTAGCAGGTATTCTCTGAGGACAGCAGGCTGATTGTTCTCACTGATGGGTCGGCATCCACGGCGGCCCGGAATCGGCAAGTTTTCTCAGCAAAAATAAGCAAACCTTTGACAGATCATTCCAGAATGCAGGGCGCGCGCACCGCGCAGCCATCTTCCCACGCAGCGCGAATCCCCGCTCAGTTATGTAAAAAAACAAAGAGAAGAAAACAACTCCAAATGGGAGGAGGGCGGGTTTGTGAGAACAATCAGCCTGCTGTCCTCTGAGAATACCTGCTACAGGTAAGTATCTTCGCTTTCTCAGAGGACAGGCTGCTTGTTCTCACTGATGGGGTACCCCTAGCACCCCAGGCTCACTAAAAACGAAAACGGTCAATTGGGCCTCACAACGGCGAAGACAGAACAAAGATTGACCTATGAAGTAAACATCTGAGAGTGCAGCCTGGAACAGAACAAAATTGGGTCTAGGGGGGTGGAGTTGGATTCTAAACCCCAAACAGATTCTGCAGCACAGACTGCCCAAACCGAATGTTGCGTCGGGAACATGAGATGTGAATGTGTGGACTGATGACCACGTCACAGCATTGCAAATCTCTTCTATGGTGGCTGACTTCAAGTGGGCCACCAACGCTGCTATGGCTCGAACACTATGAGCCGTGACATGACCCTCAAGAGTCAGCCCAGCTTGGGCATAAGTGAAGGAAATGCAATCTGCTAGCCAATTGGAAATGGTGCGTTTCCGAACAGCAACTCCCCTTCTGTTGGGATCAAAAGAAACAAACATTTGGGCGGACTGTCTGAAGGGCCTTGTCCACTCCACATAAAAGGCCGATGCTCTCTTACAGTCCAATGTATGCAACTGACGTTCAGCAGGGCGGGTATGAGGATGGGGAAAAAATGTTGGCAAGACAATTGACTGGTTCAGATGGAACTCCAAACACCACCTTCGGCAAGAACTTATTAGGGTGAGTGTGGAGGACTACTCTGTTGTGATGAAACTTGAGATAAGGAGCATGCACTACCAAGGCTTGAAGCTTACTGACTCTACGAGCCGAAGTAACAGCCACCAAGAAAATGACCTTCCAGGTCAAATACTTCAAATGGCAGGAATTCAGTGGCTCAAAAGGAGGCTTCATCAGCTGGGTGAGAACGACGTTAAGATCCCATGACACTGGTGGAGGTTTGACAGGGGGCTTTGACAAAAGCGAACCTCTCATGAATTGAACAACTAAAGGCTGTCCAGAGATAGGCTTACCCTCTACACGATAATGATAAGCACTAATTGAACTAAGGTGAACTTTTACGGAGTTGGTCTTGAGACCAGACTCTGACAAGTGTAGAAGGTATTCAAGCAGGGTCTGTGTAGGACAACAGCGAGGATCTAGGGCCTTGCTGTCACACCAGTCAGCAAACCTCCTCCATTTAAAAGAGTAACATCTCTTTGTGGAATCTTTCCTGGAAGCAAGACTTGGGAGACACCCTCAGAAAGATCCAAGGAAGCGAATTCTACACTCTTAACATCCAGGCCGTGAAAGCCAGAGGCTGGAAGTTGGGAGACAGAAGCGCCCCCTCGTTCTGAGGGTTGGAACACACTCCAATCTCCAAGGTTCTTTGGAGGACAACTCCAGAAGAAGAGGAAACTAAATCTGACGCGGCCAAAAAGGAGCAATCAGAATCATGGTTCCGCAGTCTTGCTTGAGTTTCAGCAAAGTCTTCCCCACCAGAGGTATGGGAGGATATGCATACAGAAGGCCCTTCCCCCAATGAAGAAGAAAGGCATCTGACACTAGTCTATCGTGGGCCTGAAGCCTAGAACAGAACTGAGGGACCTTGTGATTGGTCTGAGTGGCAAAAAGATCCACCAAGGGGGTGCCCCACCCTTGGAAGATCTTGAGGCATATTTTCAAAGCCTATGGAACTTTGGAAGGCTAAGTGCTTTGAAAATATGCCTGTTTGCGTACTATGCCCAAGTTGAGCGACCACTCGTGAGTTGCATGATCCTGCTCAACCTGTTGGCCAGACTGTTTACGCCTGCCAGATACGTGGAATGGAGACACATGCTGTGACGGCGAGCCCAAAGCCACATCTGGATGGCTTCCAGACACAAGGGGGCGAGATCCGGTGCCCTCTGCTTGTTGATGTAGTACATGGCAACCTGATTGTCTGTCTGAATTTGAATAATTTAATTGGGCAGCTGATCTCTGAAAGTCTTTAGAGAGTTCCAGACCGCTCACAACTTCAGGAGACTGATCTGAAGACCTCAATAGGTCAACCTATTGACTTATAACTGGAACAGAAATTTATTATGGGATCTTAATGTAACTTTTTTTCTTGGAGGGACCAAGCTCCTTGAGTGTGAAGCCCATCTACATGCGCTCCCCACCCCAGGAGGGATGCATCCGTTGTCAGCACTTTTTGAGGCTGAGGAATTTGGGACGTCCCAAGGTCAAATTGGATCGAGTTGTCCACCACCGAAGGGAATTGTGAAAATCGATGGACAGCTGGATCACATCCTCTAGATTCCCTGCAGCCTGATACCACTGGGAAGCCAGGGTCCATTGAACAGATCTCATGTGAAGGTGGGCCATGGGCGTCACATAATTGTGGAGGCCATATGGCCCAGAAGTCTCAACATCTGCCGAGCTGTGATCTGCTGAGATGCTCTGGCCAAGGAAACAAGGGACAGAAGATTGTCTGCCCTCGCTTCGGGAAGATAGGTGCGAGCCGTCTGTGAATCCAGCAGATCTCCAATAAATTCCAGTCTTTGAACAGGGAAAAGATGGGACTTGGGGTAATTTATAACAAACCCTAGTAGCTGCAGCAGTTGAATAGTCATCTGCGTGGACTGTAGAGCTGCTGCCTCCGAGGTGTTCTTCACCAGCCAATCGTCGAGATTAGGGAACACATGCACTCCCAAGTCTGCATAGCGACGCTGCAACTACTGCCAGGCATTTTGTAAAGACCCTGGGCGCAGATGCCAGACCAAAGAGCAGCACACAATACTGAAAGTGCTGCGTTCCCAGACAGAATCGAAGATACTTCCTGTGGGCTGAAAGTATCGGGATGTGAGTATACGCATCCTTTAAGTCCAGAGAGCATAGCCAATCGTTCTCCTGAATCATAGGAAGAAGGGTGCCCAGGGAAACCATCCTGAACTTCTCTCGGACCAGGTATTTGTTCAGGGCCCTTAGGTCTAGGATGGGACACATCCCCCATTTTCTTTTGTACAAGTACCTGGAATAGAATCCCAGCCCTTCCTGCCCTGGTGGAATGGGCTCGACTGCATTGGCGCTGAGAAGGGTGGAGAGTTCCTCTGCAAGTACTTGCCTGTGCAGGAAGTTGAAGGACTGAGCTCCCGTTGGGCAATTTGGAGGTCTGGAGATCAAATTGAGGGAGTATCCTAATCGGACTAATTGAAGAACCCACCGATAGGAGGTTACAAGAGGCCACCTTTGGTGAAAAAATTTTAACCTCCCTCTGACCGGTAGATTGTCCGGCACGGACACATTGATAGCGGCTATGCTTAGCTGGAGCCAGTCAAAAGCCTATCCCTTGCTTTTGCTGGGGAGCTGCAGGGGCCTGTCTGGGCGCACGCTGTTGACGAGAACGAGCGCGCTGGGGCTGAGCCAGAGAAGGCTGTCGGGAAGGAGGATTGTATCTATGCTTATTGTAGGCATAGGGAGCATTCCTCCTTCCCCGGAAAAATCATCTACCTGATGAGGCAGAAGCTGAAGGTGCCTGGCGGGAGAGATTGTCCATAGCGGTTTCCCGCTGGTGGAGCTGTTCGACCACCTGCTCGACTTTCTCGCCAAAAATATTATCCCCCGGCAAGGGACATCCGCAATCTGCTGCTGGACCCGATTGTCCAGGTCAGAGGCACGCAGCCATGAGAGTCTGCGTATCACTATACCCTGAGCAGCGGCTCTGGATGCAACATCAAAAGAGTCATAAGCAACCCTGGACAGGAATTTACGACACGCCTTCAGCTGCCTGACCACCTCCTGAAAAGGCCTGGCGTGCTCTGGAGGGAGCTTGTCCACCAAGTCCGCCAGTTGTTTCACATTGTTCCACATGTGGATGCTCATATAGAGCTGGTATGACTGAATCTTGGACATGAGCATAGAGGACTGATAGGCCTTTCTCCCAAAAGAGTCCAGAGTTCTAGATTCTCGTCCCGTGGGCGCCGGGGCAAAATCTCTAGAACTCTTAGCTCTCTTGTGAGCGGAATCCACAACCATAGAGTCGTGAGGTAACTGCGACTTCAACAACTCAGGTTCTCGGTGAATCCGATATTGGGACTCAGCTTTTTTGGGGGATGGTGGGATTACTTAATGGCTTCATCCAGTTCCTCAGAAGGGTCTCCTTAAGGATATTGTGCAAAGGAACAGTGGACGATTCCTTAGTTGGCGAAGGATTGTCAAGGACCTCGAGCATCTCAGTCCTGGGCTCATCCTCAGATACCACAGGGAAGGGAATAGCCACAGACATTTCCCAAACAACTGAAGAGAAAGAAAGACTCTCCGGAGAAAGCTTTCTTTCTGGTGGAGTAGGATCAGAGGGAAGACCACAAGACTCCTCGGAAGAGAAATACCTGGGATCTTCTCCTTCATCCCAAGAGGCATCCCTCCTCGGTATCGGACAAGAGTTCTCTAACTGCTGTCCGAAACCTGGCCCGTCTCAACGCCGAGGAACCACGTCCTCGATGGCGGTGCCGAGAAGTCGAAGCCGATGCCGCAGGCGGCACCGGCGTCGGGGACCTCACCACAGGCCTAGAGCCAGCTGCCACTTCCATCAACGGTGCCAAAGGCGCAAGCACCCCCGGCACTGGAACAGGCTGACGCAGCAACCCCTCCAGCAGACCTGGAAGAATGGCTCGGATGCGCACATCCAGAGTCGCTGTCGACCAAGGCTGCAGGGTCGGTGCAAGAATCGGGTCCAGAATCTCTTGAGGTCGAGGAGCCAGTACCGGGCTGTCCAAAGACTAACACACCGATACCTCCTGAATGGAGGATGAGCGCTCCTCCCATCATTGGTGCTTCACGGGTTCCAAATCCTTCGATGCCCCGGAGCTCCCGGTACCATGCTTAGGAGGAGACCAATGACTATGCTTCTTCGCCTTCGCTCGATGCACGTCATCGATACTCCTCGGTACCGACGAGGAATCCACATGTCTCCTCGGGGTTGGGTCCGAGTGGTCGGTCCCGTGGGGCCTGCACAGCAGGAGTCTTCGAGGCAGGTGGAGACCCACTCAACGGCTCACTGCTCCCAGCGTGTGGACTCCCGACAGCCATTACCCGCGCTCCCAAAGTCAATGCCATTTCCGGTACCGATGTCGACGTTGAAGAACCGGACGAAGCTCCAAAAAGTTGGTCCCGCTGAGCTTGACTCGACGCCTGTGTCCGCTTTTTCAAGCTAAGACACAACTTACATGCGTCTGGGCAATGGTCGGGCCCAAGGCACTGAAGACACCACGCGTGGGGATCAATGCCCGAGATCATCCGGTTGCGCCGAGTACACTTTTTGAAGCCGCTGGAAGTCCTCGATGACATGGACGGAAAAATCGTAGCAGCAAAATCAAAATTTTCAATGGTGCCAAAAGGAGGCACAAAAAAGAAGATTCGCAGACGAGCGGCCTAAGAGGGCCGCAGCAGAAGCGAAAGGAAACTTAAGGGGACCAGTTCCAGGGTCATCATCCCTCCCTTCCAGTTCCAGCAACCCTCCCTCCGAATTTAAGAAGTCAAATTCACTAACCAAGTCAGGGTTACGGCGGCCGTCAGTAGAATTAAAAGGCGTGCAGGCTCGGCCCTTCTCGCTCTCTCAGCTCTGGTCCCGCCCTCATTTCCTGTTTCCGCAAAGGCGGGACCAGAGCTGAGAGACAGAGAAGGGCCGAGCCTGCACGCCTTTTACCACTGTTGCTGCCGTCCGCCATAAACCCAACTTGGTAAGTGAAGACGACTTTTAAAATTTGGAGGGAGGGGGCCTGGAACTGGAAGGGAGGGAGGGACGATGACACCCTCATGCGTGTGACGTCGCTTTCCGTTGCCTGGCAACTCTGCAGCATTCCCTTCCAGTGATTGGTCACTGCTGTTTGTGACGAACCGGGAAGTACGTGACGTCAATTCAGGAGATGGATACAGCAGCAGCACGAATACTTCAAGGCTTCACTTTTACGAAGTCAGCTGTTAAATTGCAATTTGTTCCCTGTCACTGTTCCGCCCTCGACGTCATTACGTTTTGACGCGAGGGTGGGACAGAGAGAGATAGTGACAGACTTACAAACCTAACAAACTTAAGAATGTTACGAATCCTTCACTTCTGTGGCTTCAGAACGTTGGAGGTGCTTTTTATTATATAGGATTTTCTTACAGTTGGGATAGTGAAGTAGGAAGTCCCTGGATTCTCAGATGGAATTATGAGCAGGATGTAATCCGGTGTCAATACATAAATGATTTGGAAAGCAAATACACAATTTATAAGCTACCCTAGCTTTGATCAGAAGCCAATGTAATGAATGAAGCAAAGGAGAGGCTTTGTTAAATCATGAAACATTACGAACAAGTCTTGCTGATGTTTTAAATAGTTTGTAATTTCTTCACTATTTTGTCTTTGCAGCCCACAAGGTAAAATTATGTATAATCATACCTGATAATTTTCTTTCCATTAATCATAGCTGATCAATCCATAGACTGGTGGGTTGTGTCCATCTACCAGCAGGTGGAGATAGAGAGCAAACTTTTGCCTCCCTATATGTGGTCATGTGCTGCCGGAAACTCCTCAGTATGTCGATATCAAAGCTCCATCCGCAGGACTCAGCACTTAGAGAATTACACCCACAAAGGGACACTCTGCCCAGCTCACCACCACCGAAACGGGGGAGGGGAATCAACCCAGCTCATCCCCACACAAGTGGGGGAGGGGAATCCGTCCAGCTCATCCCCGCGGAGCGGGGGAGGGACACCACACCCGCCGATGCGGGGGGATCTGGCTTATCCTGCAACCGCAACCGCGGGAGGAGCTGACTGACCCTAACACCGCCGAAGCGGGAGGGGTACAAGCTGCCCTACAGCCGCACGAAGCGGGAGGGAGTGCCGGCAGAATTTATGTCTCGATCCAGCCCCGTAAAACGGGGGGGAGAGGAATGCAGCAGCTCACTGTAACACAAACTCGTCTCAACTCTTGAAGAATCCAAGTGAAAAAACTTGAACACGAAGTCTTTCTGAAGTAACTGAAGACTAAACTTGAACCTGAAATGCAACCAGAATAAAAACAGTACAGATATCTGGGAGGGGCTATGGATTGATCAGCTATGATTAATGGAAAGAAAATTATCAGGTATGATTATACATAATTTTACCTTCCATATCATCAAGCTGATCAATCCATAGACTGGTGGGATGTACCGAAGCAGTACTCACCCAGGGCGGGACATTGAAATCCCTGACCGCAACACTGAAGCTCCAAACCGGGCCTCCGCCCGAGCAGCCACAGTCAAGCGGTAATGCTTGGAGAATGTATGGGCCGAAGCCCAAGTTGCCGCCTTGCATATCTCTGCCAAGGAGACGGAACCGGCCTCTGCCATCGAGGCCGCCTGAGCTCTCGTGGAGTGGGCCTTCAGCTGGATAGGCGGCACCTTCCTTGCGGCCACATAAGCCGCTGCAATGGCTTCCTTGACCCATCTTGCCACTGTAGGCTTAGCAGCCTGCAGACCCTTACGAGGACCTGCAAACAGGACAAACAGATGATCTGATTTCCGGAAATCATTGGTCACTTCCAAGTATCTGATGATGACTCGCCTCACATCCAGATATTTAAGAGCAGAGTACTCCTCTGGGTAGTCCTCCCTACGAAAGGAAGGGAGACAGAGCTGCTGATTCACATGGAAGCGAAAAACAATCTTGGGCAGAAAGGAAGGCACTGTGCGAATAGTCACTCCTGCCTCAGTGAACTGCAGAAAAGGCTCTCGACATGAGAGCGCCTGGAGCTCGGAAACTCTTCTGGCTGAAGTGATAGCCACCAAAAAGACTGCTTTCCACGTCAGGTCTTTCAGAGATGCCATTGACAAGGGTTCAAAAGGCGGCTTCTGCAACGCTTTTAGCACCAGGTTGAGATTCCACGCAGGCACCACTGAGTGCAGAGGAGGGCGCAGGTGATTAACTCCCTTGAGAAAGCGCACCACATCTGGCTGCGAAGCCAGGGAAGCACCCTTCAGGCGGCCCCTGAAGAAAGCCAGAGCCGCTACCTGGACTTTAAGGGAACTGAGCGACAGGCCTTTCTCCAGCCTTCTTGCAGGAACGCCAACACTGAAGAAATTGGAGCAGTGAAGGGAGAAAGGGAGCCTGCTTCACACCACGCTGCAAAGATACGCCAAACCCTGGCGTAAGCAGTAGAAGTAGAGCGCTTCCTCGCTCTTAGCATAGTGGCGATGACCTTGTCTGAGAAGCCCTTCTTCCTCAGACGCTGCCGCTCAATAGCCAGGCCGTAAGACCAAAGGGGGAGGGATCCTCCATCACCACGGGACCCTGATGTAACAGGCCCTGCTCCACTGACAGCCGCAGAGGATCGTCGACTGAGAGCCTGATCAAGTCCGCATACCAGGGACGTCTGGGCCAATCCGGACCCACCTGGATTACCCTGCCGGGATGCTTTGCCACCCGGTCTAGCACCCTGCCCAACATGGGCCAGGGCGGGAACACATAGAGGAGCTCTTGTGTCGGCCACTGTTGGAGAAGAGCATCTACTCCCAGGGATCGAGGGTCCCGTCCTCTGCTGAAAAAGCGCGGCACTTGGCAATTGGCCGATGACGCCATCAGAACTAGGCTCAGCTGGCCCCAGCGCTTCGTGATGTCCAAGAACGCCTGAGCAGATAGTTGCCAGTCTCCGGGCTCCAAGGTATGGCGACTGAGAAAGACCGCCTTGACATTCATGACTCCGGCAATGAGGGCCGCTGAAAGCTGCTCCAGGTTCGCTTCCGCCCACTGGCAAAGATTCATAGCCTCCTTGGCTAGAGGGGCGCTCTTGGTACCTCCCTGGCGGTTGACATAGACCACAGCCGTGGCATTGTCTGACAGGACCCGTACAGGCTTCAACACCAGTACCGGGATGAACTCCAAAAGCGCCAACCGAATGGCTCTGAGTTCCAGGAGGTTGATAGACCACTTTGCCTCTGCAGGAGACCAGAGCCCCTGCGCTGTCCTTCCCAAGTAGTGGGCTCTCCAGCCCGACAAAGAGGCGTCCGTCGTGACGACAATCCACTCTGGGGTCACCAGAGGCATTCCCGCAGACAACTTGTCTGTCTGCATCCACCAGCTCAGCGCCTTGCGCACTGCTGGGTCCAAGGGAAGGCGCACAGCATAATCCTACGACATCGGAGTCCAGCGCCGCAGCAAAGATTGTTGAAGTGGTCTCCTATGAGCCCTGGCCCAGGGCACTACTTCCATCATGGCCGTCATAGAGCCCAACAGCTGCACATAGTCCCAATCCCGAGGAGGAGAGGCTACTAGGAACTGGTCCACTTGAGCCTGAAGTTTGACAATTCGATTGTCTGGCAGGAACACTCTGCCCACTTGGGTGTCGAATCGAACTCCCAGGTATTCCAGGGACTGAGTCGGGCGCAGCTGGCTCTTCTCCCAGTTGATGATCCATCCCAGGGAGCTCAAAAGAGCAACTACCCGGTTCACAGCTTGCCGCACTCTGTATAAGAGGGGGCTCGGATCAAACAGTCGTCCAGATAAGGATGGACTTGTACCCCTTCCTTTCGTAGGAAGGCCGCGATGACCACCATTACTTTAGAAAAGGTCCGCGGAGCAGTAGCCAACCCGAAAGGGAGGGCTCTGAACTGGAAGTGTCGTCCCAGGACTGCAAAACGCAGAAAGCGTTGAAGAGGAGGCCAGATGGGAATATGCAGGTACGCTTCCTTGATGCCCAAGGATGCCAGGAACTCTCCTGCCTTCACTGCCGCTATAACAGAGCGGAGAGTCTCCATGCGAAAGTGCCGCACTTTCAAGGCCCGATTGACCCCTTGAGGTCGAGGATAGGCCGGACAGAACCTCCTTTCTTTGGTACCACAAAGGAAATGGAGTAACGTCCCTTGCCAAGCTGACTTTCTGGCACCGGAACGACCGCGCCCAGGCGGATCAGATTGTCCAAGGTCTGCTGCTCTGCCACAGCTTTGACCGGAGACTTGCAGGGAGAGAGTACGAACCCGCTTTTAAGGGTCGGCAGAACTCTAGCTTGTAGCCGTCTCTGATGACTTCCAGCACCCACGCGTCTGAAGTTATTGTGGTCCACTCGCCCAGAAACGAGGACAGCCGTCCTCCAATCTGCACTGGGGCGTGGACCAAGGCCCCGTCATCAGGTACGAGACCCTGGGGGAGGACCGGAGGGAGCACCTCCGGGACGGCGATCTCTGCGAAAAGAATGCTGCTTGGGGGAGTTTTAAATTCCTCTTGAAGGAAGAAGGGGCAGAGGAGCCCGCTTGCCCGGGCGGTACCGACGGGCTTCCTGCAACCGTCCTCTGAAGGTACCGGGACGAGTACTAGCCCGAGCCCTGACCTCTGGTAATTTCTTGCCCTTAGACGTGCCGAGATCGGTCACGATTTTATCCAGCTCGACCCCAAAGAGCAGCTTGCCTTTAAAAGGCAATCTAGCCAGGCGGGATTTAGAGGCGTGGTCAGCAGACCAATGTTTCAGCCAAAGCCACCGCCGCGCAGAGACTGTCTGAGCCATGCCTTTAGCTGAGGCTCTCAAGACATCATACAGCAAGTCTGCCAAATAGGCTAAGCCCGATTCCAGGGCCGGCCAATCAGCCCTCAAGGAATGATCCGAGGGGGAAGCCCGCTGCACCATAGTCAGGCACGCCCTGGCCACATAGGAACCGCAAACCGAGGCCTGCAAACTTAAAGCAGTCGCCTCAAAGGACGACCTTAAGGCCGCCTCCAATCTTCTGTCTTGGGCGTCCTTTAGGGCCGTGCCACCTTCCACCGGCAAAGCCGTTTTCTTAGTCACTGCAGTGATTAAAGAATCCACGGTAGGCCACAGATAGGCCTCACGTTCACTTTCAGGCAAAGGATAGAGGCGGGACATAGCCCTAGCCACTTTGAGGCTCGCTTCCGGGACATCCCACTGAGCCGAAATTAAGGTGTGCATGGCATCATGCACGTGGAAGGTTCTAGGCGGGCGCTTCGTCCCCAGCATAATGGCAGAGCCAACAGGGGCTGAGGGAGAGACGTCCTCCGGAGAGGAAATCTTCAAAGTGTCCATGGCCTGTAACAACAGGTTGGGCAAATCCTCTGGGCTAAAAAGCCGCGCTGCAGAGGGGTCATCCGCTCCATCCGAGCGGGGATCTATCTCCTCCAAGGAATCCGCAAAGGACCGTTGGGAGACCTCAGACACGCTGCCCTCATCTACATCGGAGGAGACAAAGTCCTCCAAGGCCTGGGAATCAACCCGAGGGCGTTTACCTCTGGGAACCTCAACCTCTTTACCAGACGAGGGAGCAGGGGCAGCGTTTTGCATGAGGAAGGCCTGATGCAGCAGCAAAACAAACTCGGGGGAGAAACCCCCCAGACTGTGCACTTCCGCAGCCTGGGCCACAGCCCTAGACGCACCCTCAACCGGCGCTCGCAAGAGCGGGGGAGAGACATGCTGCGCATCCAAAATGGCGTCCGGCGCGACACTCCGCAAAGGAGCCGCGCGGGAAGAACGGCGCTTAACTTTAGCCGCTTTTGTGCCGTCGCCCAAATTAAGGGCGTTCATGGCATTAATTTCTCCAACCTCAAGGGCGGCCCACGAAGAAGCCGTCCGAGCCGCGTGGCCGGCCAAGATGGCGGAGGCGAGGAGCGGGGGAAGGGCGCTTATGGCGGGAAAAACCGCCACGCCGGAGGAAGGACCGGGACATTCATCGGTCACTAAACTGTCACCCAACAAGGGCGAATCAGGCTGTAAAACCCCCGCATCCCCTTTAGAAGCGCTCCAGCGATCCGGGGAGCGACCCTTTGCGCCCTCGCCCTCCGACGCCATATGCCACGAGGAGAAGAATCGGGGAACCCCCTGCCCGCTATAAAAAGGTAAAATTACCTGCTTGCCGCTCCGAGCTGTAACGAACTGGTGTCCCAGTGAGTAGCTGCAATGAACGTTTAAATAAACGTCGAAATAAACGCCTTTAAGGACGTTTAAAATTTTTTTTTTTTTTTTTTAACGGAGCCAGCGGGAGGGGGGAGAAAAGGAGGGACCTGGCACCACCAGGTTTGCACTTGCTCAAAAGAGCCCTCAACCCCAGGCCTCAACAAAACCTAAGGATTAGGCTTGGAGGCCTAGCCAGAGCTGCTGCTGTGTGTGACCACCACCTGCTGAGATAGAGAACATACTGAGGAGTTTCCGGCAGCACATGACCACATATAGGGAGGCAAAAGTTTGCTCTCTATCTCCACCTGCTGGTAGATGGACACAACCCACCAGTCTATGGATTGATCAGCTTGATGATATGGAAACTGCTTTGCAATAGTCGAAATGGGACAGTATAGTTTGAACTAAGCTTCTGAATAATTCTTTAGAGAAAAAGAGGTCTGATTCTTTTGAACTGCCATAAAGCTTTAAAGACTTTCGTTACCATTGCTGATGCTTGAGGCTCAAAAGAAAGGTGTTATACCCAGTATTTTCATTTTCTCTTTTAATGGATATTTACAATTGTCTATGGTGAATTCTTTAGTAAGGTAGGAATGAAACAGGTCTGTAAAGACTAGAAATTTAGTTTTCCCCTGTAATTCTAGTTTGAATGCTGATGCCCGTGATTCTATTAAGTCCAATTCTGATTTAATACTGTTCAGAATTTTATTAATATCATTATTAAATGGTCACCTCATCAGCGTAAATAAAGCTTTACCAGCCACAGGTCCTCCTTCCTGCTGTGTCCCACCTTGGCACAGAAGGACCAATCCAGCCTTCTGCCCACCACCAAGCTTCCCTTCACACATGGGGACGCAGCAGGGGGCCCGGCACAGGAGCGGGGGAAACAGAGCAGTAAATTATTGCTTCACAACCAGGTGGTTCATTTCCATTCAAACAACCGGGGGGGGGGGGGGGGGGGGGGGGGGGGATATTAAGACTGCCCTGGGCCCAACTTTGTCTCTCGGTGGCCCTGGGAAAATCTGTCAAGGACTGCAACATCCTAATAGACCACAGTGCAACACCTGCAAGCCCATGTTGTAAGCTTGCCAGGTCACCAGGCCATGCTATAACCTTCATCAACTGACTCACTAATCAAAAAACCCAGACTTATGCAGCCAAGCATAAAAAGTATAAATAAATAATTCTGTTTTCTACTGTTACCCATCTCTGGCTAGGAAACGTGACAGTTCTCACTCCAAAAGTTAGGGCATCTATGACATCAGGGGCATTGAAGGCCGGCTCCTTTCCTCTTACCTGCTTTAGACCCATCAGCTCAGCATAGTCAAAGATGAGGACAATACTGCAGATGACTAGCCAGGCAACAAAGTGAAGGATAAAGCAGATTAGGGAGATCCAAGTGCCCCAAGGCTCTGTGCAGGCATTCCAGAGGAAGGGGCCATGTTTCACAGGCTGCCAATACCTTATCAGCACCTGTGAAAGGAAGCAGATTTGAGCTTGAATAAAAGGTAGGTCTTCTTTAACAGTGATTCCAAACATGGCAGACCTTACCTGCAGAGCAAGGGCAGTACAAAAGACATACACAGATCTTTGCAGGACCCCGAAGCACATCACAGTCCACTGCTTCACTGTGTGGCTGGCCATTAAGCTATGCTGCAGTACAAATAGGGCAACGAGTGCCAGGTTAACTCCCAGAGGCTGTAGAACTCTGGAATCCTGCAGGGCAACGTTCCATTTGGGACTTGCCGCCTCTGTGGGGAAAAAAACGGAGGGTTGTTTCAGGAAAAAATCCCTACACATTCTAGGATAGGAAAACAGATCCCAGGTACCACCACCATCTTTGAACCAGGCAGGAAGGCATTCATGCTTCAAAATTTTACTGATGTGCACCTTATCTTAAAGAAAAAAAACCCCAAAAACACTTGAGAACAGGCTAGTAAGGTAAAATTATGTATCATACCTGATAATTTTCTTTCCATTAATCATAGCTGATCAATCCATAGACTGGTGGGTTGTGTCCATCTACCAGCAGGTGGAGATAGAGAGCAATCCTTTTGCCTCCCTATATGTGGTCATGTGCTGCCGGAAACTCCTCAGTATGTCGATATCAAAGCTCCATCCGCAGGACTCAGCACTTAGAGAATTACACCCACAAAGGGACACTCTGCCCAGCTCACCACCGCCAAAACGGGGGAGGGGAATCAACCCAGCTCATCCCCACACAAGTGGGGGAGGGGAATCTGTCCAGCTCATCCCCGCGGAGCGGGGGAGGGACACCACACCCGCCGATGCGGGGGGATCTGGCTTATTCTGCAACCGCAACCGCGGGAGGAGCTGACTGACCCTAATACTGCCGAAGCAGGAGGGGTACAAAGCTGTCCTACAGCCGCACGAAGCGGGAGGGAGGGCCGGCAGAATTTAGGTCTCAGTCCAGCCCCGTAAAACGGAGGGGAGAGGAATGCAGCAGCTCACTGTAACACAAAATTGTCTCAACTCCTGAAGAATTCAATTGAAAAAACTTGAACACGAAGTCCTCCTGAACAGGAACTGAAGACTAAACTTGAACCTGAAATGCAACCAGAATATAAACAGTACAGATATCTGGGAGGGGATATGGATTGATCAGCTATGATTAATGGAAAGAAAATTATCAGGTATGATACATAATTTTACCTTCCATATCATCATGCTGATCAATCCATAGACTGGTGGGATGTACCGAAGCAGTACTCACCCAGGGCGGGACATAGAAATCCCTGACCGCAACACAAGCTCCAAACCGGGCCTCCGCCCGAGCAGCCACAGTCAAGCGGTAATGACTGGAGAAGGTATGAGGCGATGCCCAAATTGCCGCCTTACAAATCACTTCCAAAGAGACGGACCCAGCCTCTGCCATCGAGGCCGCCTGTGCTCTAGTGGAGTGAGCCTTCAGCCGGATAGGCGGCACCTTCCCCGCGGCCACATAAGCCGCTGCAATGGCTTCCTTGACCCATCGTGCTACTGTAGGCTTGGCAGCCTGCAGACCCTTACGAGGACCTGCGAACAGCACAAACAGATGATCCGACTTCCGGAAATCATTGGTCACTTCCAAGTATCTGATGATGACTCGTCTCACATCTAGATATTTGAGAGCAGAGTACTCCTCTGGGTAGTCCTCCCTACGAAAGGACGGTAGACAGAGCTGCTCACATGGAAGCGAGAAACAATCTTGGGCAGGAAGGAAGGCACTGTGCGAATAGACACTCCTGCCTCAGTGAACTGCAGAAAGGGCTCTCGACATAATAGTGCCTGGAGCTCGGACACTCTTCTGGCTGAAGTGATAGCCACCAAAACGTCAGGTCTTTCAGAGATGCCCTCGACAAGGGTTCAAAAGGCGGCTTCTGCAAGGCTCTTAGCACCAGATTGAGATTCCACGCAGGTACCACTGAGTGCAGGGGAGGGCGCAGGTGATTAACTCCCTTGAGAAAGCGCTCCACATCTGGCTGCGAGGCTAGGGAAGCACCCTTCAGGTGACCCCTGAAGCAAGCCAGAGCCGCTACCTGGACTTTAAGGGAACTGAGCGACAGGCCTTTCTCCAGATCTTCTTGCAGGAACGCCAACACTGAAGAAATCAGAGCAGTGAAAGGAGAAAGAGAGCCTGCCTCACACCATGATGCAAAGGTATGCCAAACCCTGGCGTAAGCAGTAGAAGTAGAGCGCTTCCTCGCTCTCAGCATAGTGGCGATGACCTTGTCTGAGAAGCCCTTCTTCCTCAGACGCTGCCGCTCAATAGCCAGGTTGAAAGACCAAAGGGGAAGGGATCCTCCATCACCACGGGACCCTGATGCAACAGGCCCTGCTCCGCTGGCAGCCGCAGAGGGCCGTCCACTGAGAGCCTGATCAAGTCCGCATACCAGGGACGTCTGGGCCAGTCCGGACCCACCAGGATTATTCGGCCCGGATGCTTTGCCACCCAGTCTAGCACCCTGCCCAACATGGGCCAGGGCGGGAACACACAGAGAAGCTCCTGTGTCGGCCACTGTTGGAGAAGAGCATCTACTCCCAGAGATCGAGGGTCCCGTCCTCTGCTGAAAAAACGCGGCACTTGGGAATTGGCCGATGACGCCATCAGATCTAGGCTCGGCTGGCCCCAGCGCTTCGTGATGTCCAAGAACGCCTGAGCCGATAGCTGCCACTCTCCGGGATCCAAGGTATGGCGACTGAGAAAGTCCGCCTTGACATTCATGACTCCCACAATGTGGGCCGCCGACAGCTGTTCCAGGTTCGCTTCCGCCCACTGACATAGATTCATGGCCTCCTTGGCTAGAGGGGCACTCTTTGTACCTCCCTGGCGATTGACATAGGCCACAGCCGTGGCATTGTCCGACAGGACCCGTACTGGCTTCAACGCCAGTACCGGGAGAAACTCCAAAAGCGCCAACCAAATGGCTCTGAGTTCCAGGAGGTTGATAGACCACTTTGCCTCTGCAGGAGACCAGAGCCCCTGCGCTGTCCTTCCCAAGCAGTGGGCTCCCCAGCCCGTCAAAGAGGCGTCTGTCGTGACGACAACCCACTCCGGGGTCCAAAGAGGCATTCCTGCGGACAGCTTGTCTGGCCTCAGCCACCAGCTCAGCGCCTTGTGCACCACCGGATCCAAGGGAAGGCACACAGCGTAATCCTCCGAGACTGGAGTCCATCGCTGCAGCAGAGAGAGCTGTAGAGGTCTCATATGGGCCCTGGCCCAGGGCACTACTTCCATCGTGGCCGTCATAGAGCCCAACAGCTGCACATAGTCCCAAGCCCGAAGAGGAGAGGCTACTAGGAATTGGTCCACCTGAGCCTGAAGCTTGACAATCCGATTTTCTGGCAGGAACACTCTGCCCACTTGGGTGTCGAAACAAACTCCCAGATACTCCAGGGACTGAGTTGGGCGCAGCTGGCTTTTCTCCCAGTTGATGATCCACCCCAGGGAGCTCAAAAGAGCAATCACCCGGTCTGAAGCTCTGCCGCACTCTGCATAAGAGGGGGCTTGGATCAACCAGTCGTCCAGATAAGGATGGACTTGTACTCCTTCCTTGCGTAGGAAGGCCGCGAATACCCCCATTACTTTGGAGAAGGTCCGCGGAGCAGTAGCCAACCCGAACCGGAGGGCTCTGAACTGGAAGTGTCGGCCCAGGACCGCAAAAGGCCAGATGGGAATATGCAAGTAAGCTTCCTTGATGTCCAAGGATGCCAGGAACTCCCCTGCCTTCACTGCCGCTATAACAGAGCGGAGAGTCTCCATTCGGAAGTGTCGAACTTTCAAGGCCCGATTGACCCCTTTGAGGTCGAGGATAGGCCGTACAGAATCTCCTTTCTTTGGTACCACAAAGTAAATGGAGTAACGTCCCTTGCCAAGCTGATCTTCTGGCACCGGAACGACCGCACCCAGGCGGATCAGATTGTCCAAAGTCTGCTGCACTGCTACAGCTTTGACCGGAGACTTGCAGGGAGAGTGCACAAATCCGTCTCTTAAGGGTCGGCAGAACTGTAGCTTGTAGCTGTTGGATTATTTGTAGTAAATAATTAGCAGATTTTAGTACACACAGCTTCAGCTTTAGAAATGTTAATTTCTTTCTTCATCTCTCTCTCATTCACCCCTGAATAATTCACTGCTGAGTCACTTTAAAGTTGAAGTAACAAAACATCTGTTTACTCACAGTTTGCAGTTAGATTATAATCAGACAGGCTTATATATACATATTACTATACATTTGTATTATCAGCTCCTTCCATGTGCTTAGATGGTAATGGATGCTCACACCACCATAGATCCTCTCAGGTTAGGAGAGATCATGAGCTCCATGTGCTCCATGTGCTGCATGTGCTGCATCTATCCCCCACAGGAAGTTGCATAGCAGTGTGACCTCTCTAAGTAATTCACATCAGAGGTCACAGAGTAATCACAGAGAAATAATAGGTGACAGGCAATGCATGTAAAATACAATAAATTCCAACAAACCCCTTCTCATGCATAACTGTCATGCAATTATTTATTCATACAAAGTCCAAGCTTTATACGCAGATTCACAAAATGTTCTCTGGGTAACGGTTTGGTCATGATGTCAGCTGGCATCTCACTGGTGTGACAATAGTGTAGACTGATGACCCCTTCTTTCGCCAACTCTCGCACGTTGTGGTATTTCGTTGCGATGTGCTTGGTGCGTGACTGAACCTTGTCATTCTGTGACAGTCGGATGCAGCTCTGATTATCTTCCATTATCTGGATTGGTTTCTTTTCAGCTATTCCAAAATCCAGCAAAAGTTTTTCAATCCACATCAGTTCTCTGCACGCTTCCGATACGGCCACGTATTCAGCTTCTGTAGAAGACAAACTCACAATACTTTGTTTATGACTGGCCCATGAAATGTGTACATTTCCATACATAAACACATATCCACTTGTGGATTTATAATCAGAATGATCCCCTGCCCAATCTGAATCACAGTAACATATTAGTTTTGGATTACTATTGGCTGAAATCTTTAATTTACAATCAATGGTACCCTTTAAATACCTTACCATCCTTTTAACTGCAGTCCAATCTGATTTGGTAGGTGAGCTGACCCTTCTGCTCAAAATTCCTACTGCATTTGCTATATCAGCCCTGTATGTGGTAGCTAGATATAAAAGCTTACCTATGGCTGATCTATATTGGATGTTATCTGGTAAAGGTTCTCTTACTGTTTCATCCTTCAGAAAATCAGTGATCATGGGAGTGCTTACAACTTGGGCATCTTGCATACCTAAACTTTCAATAAGCTCATTTATTTTCTGCTTCTGGCTTAGAAGATAAGAACCATCATTTTGTTTCTCAATTTCTATACCAAGATAGTATGACACATTACCCAGTTCTTTTATCTCAACATTCAGGTTTAAACACTTTACAATGTCCTTGTACTCTTGCTCACTTTTGCTTGCAATGAGCAGATCATCAACAAAAGCTAAAATGTATGCATATTGTCCATTTGTGCACCTAGTGTACAAACATTTATCTGCTTCACCTTGCTTAAATCCTAAATTTGTCAATATTTCATGCAATTTTTCATTCCAACATTTTGCACTTTGCTTTAATCCATAAAGACCTTTGTTTAATTTACACACTAGCTGTCTTTGTTTTGTATTTATGAAACCTGTTGGCTGTTCCATGTACAAGTCTTCAGTTATATCTCCGTGAAGAAATGCTGTTTTCACATCAATGTGGTTGACTTGCATGCCTTTTGAGACTGCAATGCTCAGAAGTGTTCTGATTGTCGTGTGTTTCACTACAGGTGCAAACACTTCATCAAAATCTTCTCCATATTTTTGAAGATATCCCTTTGCCACTAATCTGGCTTTATACCTTTCCACTTTTCCTTGTGCATTCCTTTTTAACTTGAATACCCATTTGCATCCTATAGCTTTCTTGCCAGGAGGTAATTTTGTAAGAATCCAAGTATTATTTTTATCCAATGCATCAATTTCTTCTTGTGCAGCTTTATGCCATTCAGCAGCTTCTTCTGCTGGCATTTTCTCAATCTCATCCCATGTTAAGGGCTCTTGAGCTTCTGCTGACTTTGTTAGGTAAGACAGTCTTGGGGGTGGAACACCTTTGTTTTCCCTGGATGAGCGTCTGACAACAGGTTGGTCTGACCTTTCCGCATCCTCAAAATCTGAGAGTTCTTCTCCAATTGATTCCCCTTCTCCAACTGTACTGTCTTCTTCAATGATCCTTTCTGTGTCTGTTTCCTCTGCCTGTTCCTCGTTAGATACAGATGAGTTGCTTTCAGACATCTGCCTTGGTATGGCATTTATATACACTGGCATGTCTATTATGGTTCTAGTTTCATATTCTGGATGATAAGGCTCATCTGGGATAATCCAGCCTTTATCAACCCTTTTGTTTTCATCAAAATATGTAACATGTCTTATGCCAACAATGCCAGTTTTCAGATTCAAAATTCTATATCCTTTGTGTCCTGGAGTATAGCCAACTAAAATGCCCCTTTCTGTTGTGGAATCCAGCTTATGCCTTCTTTGCTTTGGTACATGAGCATATGCTGTACTTCCAAATGTTCTTATGTGTGACAGGTTTGGCTTCCTACCATGCCATGTCTCATGTGGTGTGCGCTCCGCGCCTTTAGTTTGCATTCTGTTTTGTAGGTACACTGCTGTGAGAATGGCTTCCCCCCATAGTCTTTTAGGGAGATTGCTATCTGACAGCATACATCTGGTCATTTCCACAAGTGACCTAAATTTTCTCTCTGCAACAGAATTTTGTTCTGGTGTATAAGCTACTGTTGTGATATGTTGAATGCCTTCTTGTTCTAGAAATGTGCGCATGCTTTGTGAAGTGAACTCACCACCATTGTCGGTCTGAAGAACCTTTGGTTTTCTTTCAAATTTATTGCTCACCATGGCTACGTATTTCTTCAGCATGTCTGTGACTTGACTTTTCTCTTTCAGCAAATAGGCCACACAATATCTAGAGAAATCATCCAAGAATATTAGCACAAATCTGTTATTTCCCAATGATGGGATATTAAACGGTCCACATAAGTCACTGTGTATTAAGTCCAGTACTTTATTACTCCTATTTCCTGTGTATGCAGGAAATGAGGGTCTCACACCTTTTTGAGTAACACAGTCTATGCATTTCTCCATTTTACCAGCATTTGCACTTATCTGAATGCCGGTGGCTAGTTGCTTACTGTAAAGATCCTGGATCACCTTAGAATCACGATGTCCCAGGCGGCGGTGCCAGATTTCCAGACTACATTTACCATCATTCTTCCTTACTTGCGCCATATGTGAGGCTTCACCTGAAATGCTCAGTTTATAAACATCATTATGCATAAAAGCTTCAGCATACACTTCATCATTTTTAGAGATTGTGCACTTACTGTTTTCAAAATGAATCACAAATCCCTTCTTATCTAATGTAGATACACTAAGCATATTGCAAACTGCTTGGGGAATATACAAGACATCACTTACAGGAATCTCTTTAACTTCATTAGACACTTTGCATTTTAAGAATCCAATACCTTTTGCTTGGATCTTAGCAGTCCCTGCGTTTGCAGTTTTAAGAATACCTTCCTCTGGACACATTTCCTGAAAGAAATCTTTACAATTGGTTAAATGGCATGTGCTCCCTGAATCCAAAATCCAAGTACTTTCATTTGAATTATTATTTACCATAGTCAAAGATTTTTCTGCCATTAGAAAGCCCTTGTGTTTATCTTTGTCCTTCATACATTTCCTGGTTTGAAAATTCTTTAGTTCCATTGGCTTAGGTGAGCTAGAGGGAGTGTTTTGTGTTTCCTTACACCATTTAGATACATGTCCCTCCTTTCCACATGAGTAGCAAATCAGCTTGCCCTTGGGTGGAGTTTTCCCATAGCTCCGCTTTCCTCTGTTCTTTGCCAAGAAATTTGTTTCATTTCTCTCTGACTGACTTTGAGAACACATCTCCTCAGAATCATTTATTATGCATTCCTGCCTTAGTTTTGATGTTGCCTGTTCAAAAGATTGCCCTTCAATGGCCTCATTTACAGACCTAAAAACATCAAACTTCTTTGATAGTGAGGTAAAAAGAAATGCTCTTTTCAATGCATCACACATGGGAATTCCAGAAAGTTCTAACTTTTGAAATGAAGACATAAGATGCATAATGTGATCATTACATTTACTTTTATCCCTTAATTTGGTTTCATTCAACTCTGCTAACCAAATTGGTTGCTGCTTTGCATATGTAGTTGCATACATAGTTCTCAGTTTATATAAAATGTCCTTTGGTGTATCTTTTCCCTCCACTAATATGGCTTGTTTCTCTGAGAGAGCTTCCAAAAGCATGCACTTCACATAATAGTTTGCATTGTCCCATTCAGCCATATTTTCAGCTGTTCTGTCTTGGTCTAAGCATATATCTAATCTTTTTGCTCGAAGGAGACATATGAATCTTAGTTCCCACTGCCGATAATTAAACTCAGTTAATCTAGGCACCTTGAGAGAATAGAAAAATGGTGAATTTCCTCCCTCAGCCATTTTCTTAGCCTTCTGTCTGCTGTGTGGGGGGAGAGAGAGACAAACTGAATCTTTCCTTTAAAACTTAAGAGAAAAATGTGGCCTTTTTTTCTGCCTGGTAATATTTCTCTTCTTTTTCAATTCCTGGCCCTGGGCCCATAACCCTTTTGTTGGATTATTTGTAGTAAATAATTAGCAGATTTTAGTACACACAGCTTCAGCTTTAGAAATGTTAATTTCTTTCTTCATCTCTCTCTCATTCACCCCTGAATAATTCACTGCTGAGTCACTTTAAAGTTGAAGTAACAAAACATCTGTTTACTCACAGTTTGCAGTTAGATTATAATCAGACAGGCTTATATATACATATTACTATACATTTGTATTATCAGCTCCTTCCATGTGCTTAGATGGTAATGGATGCTCACACCACCATAGATCCTCTCAGGTTAGGAGAGATCATGAGCTCCATGTGCTGCATGTGCTGCATCTATCCCCCACAGGAAGTTGCATAGCAGTGTGACCTCTCTAAGTAATTCACATCAGAGGTCACAGAGTAATCACAGAGAAATAATAGGTGACAGGCAATGCATGTAAAATACAATAAATTCCAACAGTAGCCGTCTCTGATGACTTCCAGCACCCAAGCTTCTGAAGTTACCCTGGTCCACTCGCCCAGAAACGAGGATAGGCGTCCTCCAATCTGCTCTGAGCCATGGACCAGGGCCCCGTCATTGGGTACAAGACACTGGGGGAGGACCGGAGGACGCACCTCCGGGACGGCGGTCTCTGCGAAAGGAATGCTGCTTGGGGGAGAAGTTCCTTTTGAAGGAAGAGGGGGCAGAGGAGCCCGACTTGCCCAGGCGATACCGACGGGCTTCCTGAAACCGTCTTTTGGAGGAACCGGGGCGGGCACCACTGGCCCGAGCCCTGACCTCCGGTAACCTCTTGCCCTTAGACATGCCGAGATCGGTCACAATCTTGTCCAGCTCGACCCCAAAGAGCAGCTTGCCTTTAAAAGGCAACTTAGCCAGGCGAGACTTAGAGGCGTGGTCAGCAGACCAATGCTTCAGCCAAAGCCAGCGCCGCGCAGAGACTGTCTTAGCCATACCTTTAGCCGAGGCTCTCAAGACATCATACAGCAAGTCTGCCAAGTAGGCCAAGCCCGATTCCAGGGCCGGCCAATCAGCCCACAAGGAAGGATCCGAGGGGGAAGCCCGCTGCACAATCGTAAGACACGCCCTGGCCACATAGGAGCCACAAACTGAGGCCTGCAAACTTAAAGCAGCCGCCTCGAAGGACGACCTTAAGGCCGCCTCCAATCTTCTGTCTTGGGCGTCCTTTAGGGCCGTGCCACCTTCCACCGGCAACGCCATTTTCTTAGTCACCGCAATGATTAAAGAATCCACGGTAGGCCAAAGAAAGGCCTCCCGTTCACCTTCAGGGAGAGGATAGAGGCGGGACATAGCCCTAGCCACTTTAAGGCTCGCTTCTGGGAAATCCCATTGAGCCGAAATCAAGGTGTGCATGGCTTCATGCACGTAGAAGGTTCTAGGCGGGCGCTTCGTCCCCAGCATAATGGCAGAGCCAGCAGAGGCTGAGGGAGAGACGTCCTCCGGGGAGGAAATCTTCAAAATGCTCATGGCCTGCGCTAACAGGTTGGGCAAATCCTCTGAGCGAAAGATCCATGCTGCAAAGGGGTCATCCGCTCCATCCGAGCGGGAATCCGTCTCCTCCAAGGAATCTCCAAAGGACTGTTGGGAGAACTCAGATACGCTGCCCTCATCTACATCAGAGGAGACAGAATCCTCTAGGGCCTGGAAATCCACCCGAGGGCGTTTGCTTCCGGAGGCCTCAACCCCTTTATCAGACAGGGGAGCAGGGGCAGTGTTTTGCATAAGAAAAGCCTGATGCAGCAGCAAAATGAACTCAGGGGAGAAACCCCCCAAACTGTGCACTTCTGCAGCTTGGGCCACGGCCCTAGACGCACCCTCAACCGGCGCTCGCAAGAGCGGGGGAGAAACATGCTGTGCATACAAAATGGCGTCTGGCGCGAAACTCCGAGAAGGAGCCGCGCGGGAAGAACGGCTCTTAACTTTGGCAGCTTTCTTGCCGTCGCCCGAATCAAGGGCGACCATAGCATTAACGTCTCCCACCTTGAGGGAGGCCCAAGAAGCTGTCCGAGCAGAGTGGCCGGCCAAAATGGAGGGGGCGAGCTGCGGGGGATGGGCGCTTATGGCGGGAAAAACCGCCGCACTGGAGGAAGAACCGGGACACTGACCGGACTCCAAACTGACGCCCAAAAAAAGCGATTCAGGCTTTGAAACCCCCGCATCCCCGCCTACGCGGTCCGGGGAGCGATTCTTCGTGCCCTCGCCCTCCGACGCCAAAAGCCACGTGGAGACCGATCGGGGAACCCCCTGCCCGCTACAAAAGGTAAAAATTATCTGCTTCTCGCTCCGAGCTGTAATGAACTGGTGTCCCAGTGAGCAACTGCAATAAACGCTGATATAAACGTTGAAATAAACGCCCTTAAAGGACGTTCAAATTTTTTTTTTTTTTTTTAACGGAGCCAGCGGGAGGAGGGAGAAAAGGAGGGACCTGGCACCACCAGATTGTAAGCTCTTTGAGCAGGGACTGTCTTTCTTCTGTGTTTGTACAGCGCTGCGTACACTTTGTAGCGCTCTAGAAATGTTAAATAGTAGTAGTAGTAGTTTGCACTTGCTCAAGAAGAGCCCTCAACCCCAGGTACTCAACAAAACCTAAGAATTAGGCTTGGAGACCTAGCCAGAGCTGCTGCTGTGTGTGACCACCACCTGCTGAGATAGAGAACATACTGAGGAGTTTCCGGCAGCACATGACCACATATAGGGAGGCAAAAGGATTGCTCTCTATCTCCACCTGCTGGTAGATGGACACAACCCACCAGTCTATGGATTGATCAGCATGATGATATGGAAAATATTTTACGTTAGCAACCCTGAATATAAAGAATCACCCTGCTGGCTCAGTAACAGAACAGCACTAACATGCAGAATAGGTCAAATCCCAAATTAGCATCCCCTGACTGATCCCTGCTTGAAGACCTACCACCTTTGTAACTAAAACTTTTTCACTTAAATATCAACAGTATCTCTGTACATTCTAACATTCTTCCCACATACAGTATTAAATAATTTTTGCTACAGTATCAATCCATTTCATAGTTACCATTGAATGTTACTGAAAGTTTATTATTGAAACTACATAAAAGACATTAAAGTATCACCAATCCCAAGGTCACAGCTTTTTTTTTTCTCTATGCAAGTATTTGAAGAATAGGTTATGAGATTTATGCATGCTTCATTATATTATACTAGCGAATCTAGCACAGCAAATGTGATAATGCCCATAGGAATTGAATGGGCCAGAATTGCTAGCGTGGCTTTGTAAAAGAGCCCTTACATTTGGGCCCTATTATCAAACAGCTAAAAGGCCCTTTTACTAAAACTCAGCGCGCACTAAATGCTAAGAAGCCCATCTTATACCTACAGTATAGATTTCTTAGCATTTCGCACTGGCTAAACTTTAATAAAAGGGCCTTTTAAGTTTTTATCTGAAAATTCATCTTCATGTTTTGCTTAACAATTTAGGCCTCCCATTTATTTGCCTAGACTCAAGAACTTAATTTAGTACTGATTTTTAATACTGGTCTCATAATAATCTCTTAACTCCCCCCCCCCCCTACCCTAAATCCACTCCAGTCACCACCCCTAGTTACATTATTGTGTTACATAAGTATTGCCATACTGGTCTGGGACTGATCAAAGGTCCATCAAACCCAGCATCCTGTTTCCAACAGTGGCCAATCCAGGTCACAAATACCAGACAAGATCCCAAAAATGTACAAAACATTTTATGCTGCTTATCCCAGAAATATTTTCCCCAAGTCAATTTAATAATGGTTTACAGACTTTTCCATTAGGAAGCTGTCCAAACCTTTTTAAAACTCTGCTGAGCTAACTGCCTTTACCACATTTTCTGGTTCTTAAATGCTCTTACATTTAGGAGTCAGCATTTGTACTTAAAATTTCACTAGACACTCTCAGCCCTGGTAAATTTCGAGAGCCAATTTGGAAGCACAATTAGAAGACATAACAGACCCACTGTTTTTGCCTCTGAAGTTGTCAATTATAACCCGCCTAGAACTTTTGACAAAATATGACTTAATAAATGGGTAACATACATTAAGCACAGCATTTCTGCCTAAACTTCAAAAATATTTATTCAAACTCACTGAACATTAACTTATGACTACATTAGCTCATATTCACTTACAAAATCAAATGAATAAACTAAATAGGTCGACTTATAACTGGAACAGTAATTTATTATGGGATCTTAATGTAACTTTTTTTTTCATATATTCATCACTGGCTAGTCACTTTATGTACATTATATGCCATTATTTTATACTAAATTCATTTAAAAGTGCACTTAGAGCACAGACCAATCGCTGTCAATTACATTTCTGAGGAGATCTCTCTCCTCGCCCACCCCCTGGCTCTCTCACCCGACTCGTGCCGCGGGAGGCCGCCGCTGATATTGCGGAAGACGGCACTAAAGGAGACAAAACGTACGAACTCGGCGGCCGTGCAGAAAGCGAAAAGGAAGCTGAGAAGGGAGAGGGCAGCCAGGGGCAGAGCACGAACCAAGGAGACCGCCATAACCGCGGCCGAGAGGACGGAGAGATCTGAAAGGAAGGGGGGGATTTTGCCGCGCGCTAGCCCCTCTCTACAGGTTACAGCGGCCACCTGCGTCCCAATCTCCCCTCTTCGGAATGGGATGTTCCAAGTGGGTTGGAAAAAGCAAAACAGCGTTCCCAACGGTCTAGGCGTCGCGCGCCCTTGGCTGGGTGTGGTCGGGTAGTGGAGCGCGGGAGGGCGGTGCTGAGAGGGGATGCACGGGCCCCTCCCCCTCAGACCCCCCCCCCCCGGAGTGTCTTCATGGTTGATCCTAGCTAGGACTTGAATTTGCATGGGGATAAACCATTCTCGAAATGGGGTGGGGAACAAAGGTTGTGAAGGAAGAAATGTAAATGCGAAACGGGGTGGAGAACAAAGGACGTGAAAAGAAAAAAACACACATTTTCTTAACTTCGTTTACTATTGTGTATATAACGATTTTAGTAGGGAATTTTTGTTTAAATCGCTTTGAATTACTCTGCTTTTATTCATAAACAATGTAAAGTAGAAGTGAGTGTGGCATATATTTTATCAAAGCTAGCAGGGCGAATACTTACAAGGAGCCCGGCTAGCTCAGTCGGTAGAGCATGAGACTCTTAATCTCAGGGTCGTGGGTTCGAGCCCCACGTTGGGCGAAATTTCATATTTTAGTTGTAAATTCATTATATGGAAGTGTTGACTTAATTTTTTTTACATTTATTGCAGTTTTAAATTTAACTCAAATGCAGGACAATTCTATATTCCTGACTCAGGTCAGGAAATATACAGATCTTCCCATCCATATATAATATAGCACAATATGGGTTGTGGTTGACGGGGGGGAGGGGGGGGGGCTAGCAAGAGCTGCTTATAGCCGGGGAGAGAGCCTGCGGGAGGGGGGGGGGGAGAAGGGGGCAATCTAATTCATGTTTAATGTGGGATAAAATGCCATAAATAAAAATAAACTTTTAATGTTGAGCACCTGATTCTCAAAGTGGATATATTCCAAACACTATGAAAATAAAATGATTTTTTCTACCTTTGTTGTCTGGTGACTTTGTTTTTCTGATCATGCTGGCCCAGTGTCCAATTCTGCTGCTATCTGTCCTCTTAACTCCATTTCCAGGGCTTCCTTTCCATTTATTTCTTTCCTTTCTTCCTTTCTTCTTCATTTCTGGTCCTCAGCTTCTGCCTATTTTCTTCATCCATGTGCAGTTTTTCTCCTCTCTTCCTTTGCCCTCTTCTCATCTCCTTCTTCACCCTTCCCTCTCCTCCATCCATGTCCAGCAACCCTCCTCTCCTCCTGCCCTCCATCCACCCATGTCCAGCAGCAACCCTCCTCTCCCCTGCCCTCCATGCACCCATGTTCAGCAACCCTCCTGTCAAACAGCCTGCCGAGGCCCGAACAACGAGGCCGCCGCCGCCAGGCAAACCATTTCCCACCCTCCCACTCAGCGATGGGGGGTGGGGCTGAAGGTCCGGAGGACCTCCGGTCCCCCCCCCCACGATCCTCCCCCATGTTCATGGAGGGCTGGAGATCCGGTGGGTCTCCAGCCCCCCAAACCCCCACAAATCGTTGATTGGCCGCCTCCGGCCAAAGGATCGCCCACACGGTGATGTATCGATGGGGGTGGGGGCTGTAGGTCCGGTCCCAACTCCTCCCCCCCCAGCGTTCTACTTAGATTCCCTGGTGGTCCGTGGTGTGGTGTGGTGTTGTGAACCCCCCCCTCCCGACCCCCCTACCTTTTATTGGAGGAGGGATGCAGCCTGCCTGCCTCCCTCCTCTTCTAGTCAGTCGACGGCCAAAATGGCGGCGCCCAGCCCCGCCCATTGCATCCTGGGATGCGCTGGGCGGGGCTACAGACCATGTCGGCTGCAAACTCTGGCGCTAGTATGGCGTTAACAGCCTCTAGCGCCGGAGTTTGCTTTTGATCATGAGGGCCAGAGATAGTGGGGCTTCTGCCCTCTCTCCCCTCCCCCCTCTGAGTCCTTCACTGTTACAGAGAGAGCGATTTGATTTCGTGCTTTGCTGTGTTTTCCTTCACTGTTTGTGTTACAGAGAGAGCGAGGGCGGGGCAGACACTCATGGGGAAACCTATATAATATAGCACAATATGGGTTGTGGTTTATTGATTTATATTTTGTACATACAATACATAAAGATAAAATACATCAATAAAATACAATTTAAATTAAAATATCATTAAATATCTTCACAGATTTAAAAATATAATAAAAGTAAATGCTGCCATACTGTGATCACAAATGCTTTAGCAAACAAAACTCATTTTGGTAATTTTCTAAATACAATAGCCTTTGATATTGTCCTCCTTGTTGCACTGTTGAGGTCCCACTTTTGGGTTCAGTTTTGCTCATTGTTATAGAATAAGCTTGGATTTTGGTGCGAAACACTAAAATGCGCTATGCAGAATCTGGGGGATAGTGCATAACTACAAGGGGGTGTATATGTGGGCGGAGCACGGGTGGGACTCCCACTTATGGGCACAAATTATAGAATAGCGTCAGTGGCACACGCCACTTGCTGCACTGAGGTGCAGCCATTTAAACACCTGTCATAGACCTGGCATCAGTGGCACTGTTCCCTCCAAGCTAAGCAAGTCCTCCAACTGCATTGCTACCAGTAGAGGGCGGTGCTTCAATATTCTGTTTTCAATCACTAGGGACAGGTAGCTTCCCTGGAGTCCTGTAGAACTTGTCTATCCCTCACTATTGAAATGTGATAGTGAAACAGTGCCCCCCTCCCCACTGGCAGGACTGTAGATGGAGGACTCACTCAGCATCAGGGGCGTAGCCAGCCTTCCGTGGGTGAGGGGTCCAGAGCCCGGGGGGAGGGGGCACATTTTAGCCCTCCCCCCGGCGCCGCCCCCCCACCGCCGAAATTGCCGCCCCCCTCCCACCGCGACCCCGCTGCTGCTGCAGCCTACCTTTACTTTTGCTGGCGGGGGATCCCACTCCCCGCCAGCCGACGTCTTCTTCTTAGTCGCTTCCCGCTCTTCAATTTGTTTGCTGACGTCCTGCACGTTGTACGTGCAGGACGTCAGACTCAGAGAACAGAACTGTTCTCTGAGTCTGACGTCCTGCACGTACAATTACGTGCAGGACGTCAGCAAACAAACTGAAGAGCAGGAAGGACTGAGAAGACGTCGGCTGGCGGGGAGTGGGATCCCCCGCCAGCAAAAGTAAAGGTAGGCGGCGGCGGGGGCGGGTTCGCCGGGAGGGGGGTCCTGGGGTGAATCTGCGGGGGCCCCGGCCCCCTCAGGCCCCACGTAGCTACGCCACTGCTCAGCATAGAGGGAACAGCAGTCACTAGGTGTGCCTACATTTAGGAACGCCGAGGGTTTACGCTAGTATTCTGTAGCAGAATCTGGGCCCGCAGATGCCATTATAGAAAACTCCTTGGCCTCCATCAGGGCACCTACCTCTAAAGTGCCCCATTATAGAACTGCCCCCAACATGCTCACATGGACCATCATTTCATTTTCATTTAAGTATGTACATACTGCTTATTATTATTACATTTGTATCCCACATTATCCCACCTTTTTGCAGGCTCAATTCATCGTGGATACTGGAAATAGAAAAGAATGTACATTTGGATTTACAGCAAGTTTTGGGTACATGATGGTGAAATACATAATATTGGGAATAGAAAAGAGTATACATTTGTTTTAGCAGAAGTTTTCTTTGCATAATGGTGAAATACATGATAGTGTTAGAGTCAAAGGCATTAGGTACAAGAAGGTGTGAGAGCAAAAGACATTAAAGAACATTCCTGGATATCTTGAAGAAGGTGGAGTTACGCATGTTGTTCTTTATGATATATTTTGTCGAAGAGATAAGTCTTCAGGAGTTTGCGGAAAGTGGTCACTTCGTAGACCTAAGTGGTTTACAGTTTCATTTTACAGGTACTGGGTCTGTCCCTAGTGGGGTCACAATCTAAGTAGTACGTTGTACTCGTGGCTGGCCCAAGGCAAGATGCCGCCTGAGGTGGAGCTTATATGCCACACCCCTAGGCTGAGATGCGGCCCCCCCCACTGGTGTTTTACCTCGTCACAGTGACGTTCCAAACCCGACAGTGGCAGCAATTTGCATACGCTGCCCTGCCGCTGCCGACAGCTGCCTTTTCCCTTTACTGTGGCTGCCTGAGCGAAACAGGAAGTTACTTCAGGGAATGGCAGAGGCAGGTGCCGGTGGCAGCAGAGCAGCATATGGAAATTGCTGCCGCTTCTGAGTTTGGAACGTCACCGTGATGAGATAAAGTGCCGCGAAGCTGCCCCCTGAGATGCTGCTCCTGAAGAGTGCCACCTGAGGCCCTCGCCTCAGGTGGCCTAATGGTCGGACTGCCCCTGGTTGTACTGCTGTTGCACCTAGGGTCACACGGAGCTGCAGAGGGAATTGAACCTGGTTCCCCAGGATCTCGACCCACTGCTGACCCTCATGCAGCAGAGGAAATCAAACCCAGTTCACTAACCTACTACACTAACCGTTAGGCCAGTCCTCCACTCTACAGCAGCAGTGACACTTGAACCCTGGCTTCTCTGCTTCTCAGCCCAATGGCTCGTCCTGCACTATACAAGAGCAATGTATAATTTGTAGCTCCTATATAAATATATTGCTCCTGCAACTTTGTATGCTGTAGATTAAATGATTCTGGATGTAATGTGTACACAGCTGTCAAGGGGCACTGACTTGATGGCATACTAATTTCACAATTATACCTTACAGGAAACAGCTATGGCATGTTTAAGTTGAGAAAACCCAATGTCAGAGAGAGGTTACTTAGAAAGTGCTGTTGCCTAATTTTTTTTTGGGGGGGGAGGGTTGGCTCCTAGATCAAAATTTGTCAAGGCCTACTCTAGCCCCTTCTGCCATGAGTCAGCAGGAACTATGCAGAAGGGCTAAGTGTCCTTGTAACACATCCTGCCTTGAGACATCAGGGAGCAAGCAGAAGGGCCAACTCTACTATTAAAGGAAACAGTATTATACAGAATATTTGGAAAAAAAAAAGATCTGTAACCACCGAAAAAAATCAGAAATACATATGATTTATTTATATATTTTACACGTATAATTTATTCAGTAGCTAGGAAATACAAAAATGTATATAAATTACAATTTCAGCAACATATGAATAAAACGACATAAATTCACAGTCACATACATTAACTGTACAGTTCTGGTCCAGCAGAAATACCGCAGGTTCAACCAGCGCTTAGTGCATGGGGGGTCAACTTTGCATGCACTTCCCGTCTGTAAAATCACATGCAAGCTTTGGGTTGTACCCTTCTATCCCACGATCGCAGGAAGTCAGTTCTCTGATCTTACACTTGTAATAACTCTGAAACGTCAGACCATTCCATTCTGCAGCAACGCCAGTGCGGCTTAACCGTTAGACAAACTAGACCATCGCATAGGGTGACACCTTCAGGGGGAGGGGGGGGGATAAAAGAGTACCTGCAGTCAAAACAAAAAGATCCTGTCCACCACACCAATGTACAGAGCCTTCAACTTGAGTTTTTAATATTTAAGGGATCCTTTTACCAAGCCGCGTAGGCGCCTACGCACATACAATGTGCGTCAATTTGGAACTACTGCCTGGCTAACGTGTGGCCCGGGCGGTAATTCCATTTTTTTACGTGCATCTGCTACGTGCGCCTGAAATTATTTTTTATTTTCTAACGCGCTGTGCTAACCGGGCGGTAATTGGCATTGTACGCGCGCTGATGATTACCGCCAGAACACAGACAAACAGAAACTAAACACAGAATTACAAACAAGAAACCAGGCAAGGAAAGCAAGTAAAAAACCTAAACTAAACTAAACACAGACTAACTAGAAACAGGCAAGAATCTCAGGCAAACAACCGGACTAGCAGAAGTGCAACAAGCACCAACATACCAGGGCCTTAGACGCAATGCAAAGGCAAAGCAGCAAGGTTTCAGAATGGCTAATAAGCCCAGCAGCACCTGGATCTCAGCTGCAACCATCACCAGGAAACTACAGGTGCTGTGTAGGTTCAATCCAAGCAAGCAAGTCTGGCAGCCCAGAAGATCCGGACCGGACTAAGCTGAAATCTGGAACAGGTGACGGTCCACAGCAGCCACCGGTTCTGGCCACCAGAGGGCGAGGTGAGCACAGACGTGACACACTGGGACAGACCAAAGGTCCATCAAGCCCAGCATCCTGTTTCCAACAGTGGCCAATTCAGGTCACAAATACCTGACAAGATCCCAAAAAAGCTCAATACATTTTATGCTGCTTATCCCAGAAATAAGCTGTGGATTTTCCCCAAGTCAATTTAACAATGGTCTATGAACTTTTCCTTTAGGAAGCTGTCCAGACCCTTTTAAAACCCCACTAAGCTAACCGCATATTTACCACATTCACTGGCAACAA
Source organism: Microcaecilia unicolor (assembly GCF_901765095.1). NCBI lineage: Eukaryota > Metazoa > Chordata > Amphibia > Gymnophiona > Siphonopidae > Microcaecilia > Microcaecilia unicolor. The sequence continues at coordinate 211,422,869 of NC_044033.1, forward strand.
AATCCAGAGTTTAATTACACGTTGAGTGAAGAAATATTTTCATGTGGATATCATTTTACCTGGGAGAATGTGAGGCAGGTTCAGAGATGGCAATAGGTTGGGGGAAGCAGCGAGGTGCATGGTTTTGTATTCTTAAAAACTCTGCACGTTGCTTTGAAGGAGTTAAAGTATCTGTACAGAAAAAGCAGATCCAAAAAACAAACTAGGAATGGCGTCAAAACAACACCTTTTCTGCACACTCCCCTTGTTCTTTGCTTGATTTTAGTTCTCCTTTTGTGGCGTTCTGGACTTCCCTCCTTCTCTGCTGAGAAAAAGCAGATGCAATTCTTTCTGTGTCCTTCTTCTGTAGGAACTTTTACAAAATCACAGGGAAAAGTACCCCAGGTGTTTTGACAAGTGCCCGCCCTAAAGAACAGTAAGACTATTTAGAAATGTTTACAGGGAAATTCTATAAGGAGTGGAGGAGTGGCCTAGTAGTTAAGAGCACTGGTCTTGCAATCCAGAGGTGGCCGGTTCAAATACTGATGCTGCTCCTTGTGATCTTGGGCAAGTTACTTAACCCTCCATTGCCTCAGGTTCAAACTTAGATTGTGAGCCCTCCTGGGACAGAGAAATATTCAGTGTACCTGAATGTAACTCACCTTGAGCTACAACTGAAAAAGGTGTGAGCAAAATCCAAATAAATAAACTGTGAGCCACTGGTTAGACACCAGATGCACACGTGAATGGCCCCTCAGCTGTCACTTATGGGCGCACCTACCCTAAGCACTAATCCATTGGTTCCCAAACTTTCTCAGGTCACGGTGCACCTAGGCTACACATTTCCTCTCAGGTCTCTCCCCCCAAACAGCATAGAGTCCCACAAGCCTCACCAGCCAAAGAGGTCTGAGGCCCAAGCTCCATGCTGCATGAGGCATGCTTCAGTCACTAACGCCTGCATTCCTGTGTATGCCTTTCTTCACTCCCCACGTTCATCCAGCCTCTGCCCTCTCTCTCTCCCTGCTTCCATCTAGCTTCTACCCCCTCTGCTTCTCTAGACCAGCAGCAAAGCAAGCTACAGCTACCATGAAGCAGGACTCTTCAGTCACGCGGCTGACGGCTGTTCCCTGGAACAGGAAGTGACATCCGAGGGGGCAGGACCATCAGCCGTGTGAATGAAGAGCCCAGCCCCACGGTGGCTGCAGCTTGTTTTGCCGCTGCTGCTTGTCTTCTAGAGAAGCTTGTGCGGCAGCAGGAGGGATGTGTGGAAAACGTGCCATGGCACCCCTGAGAGTTTGATGCAGCACACATTTGGAAACGTGGGTGGAGCTCGGGCAGGACATGGGCTTATCTCGCAACGATGCATGCATCTTATAGAGTACAATGAGATGAACACATCGCTGGCTGAATTAACGTCTCCCCATTTATGCAGTAGTAGGGCAAACTAGGCAGTCGCCTAGAGTAGGCACGCATACATTTTCGTGTGCCAATGCTGGCTTGTACTAGTATTCTAGAATTGGGGCAAACCATATTGCATTGAGACACCCAAATGTGGGCATCAATTTATGGATTTGCCATCTTAGTGCATGATAACATTGTCATCACATGCTATAGGCCACAAAGCCCATTTCATAGTTATTCCCCAGACATTCTACTTTATATCAGGCTCGTTGTTTACGCAGAAGAGACAAATTAAGGATCGTCAGGTATTCACGCCGTACAAATTAACACCTATTAATTATAAAGCGCTGTCAGCATGTATAACACATCTCATGAGCACAATACCTTTGCCCCAGAAAGCCTTCTTACCGACTCTGAGCTCAGCAAGGTTTGCTCAGGGCCATAGAATGGAATGTTGGTGTTAGAAGTGGGATTGAACCCTAGAGCTGCAGGTGTCCATCACACAGGGAGCGCTCACGGCAGTAAGCTCATCCTTTTCTGAATCACTGTACAAGGTGCTTGAGGCTTCAGTGAACCCATGAGTAATATAAAATTCCTGGAGGTAGCCATCTCTTCCCCACCTCCCTGTTTGGGACCACAATATGCCAAAAATGGATTTACTGAAGAGGAAGGAACACACTGTTCAGTCCGAGGTATCCACAAGAAAGTTGAACCAGAATTTAGGGATATTCCTTCTCTATCGAACCTGTAAAGGAATAAAAAAAATTGGTTTTGAATTTTGAATAGAAGGGTCTGTACCATTCTGGATTCTTCAGCAATGAAGTACCGTATTTTTACGCATATGCCCTCAGATTCTATATAGCGCGAATTACGTTGCGTGCGCAAACTGGTTCTATTTTGGATTTGTGCGTGCAACTTAATAATTAACCAGCCAATCAGCGCTGATAATTGCTGGTTAACTAATTAAGTTGCATACACAAATCCAGAATATGACTGGATTTGTGCATGCGATCAGGCTTATTTTCGAAAGAGAAGGGTGCCCATCTTTCGACACAAATCGGGAGATGGGCGTTCTTCTCCCAGGGTCGCCCAAATCAGCATAATCAAAAGCCGATTTTGGGCGTCCTAACTGCTTTCCATTGCGGGGACGACCAAAGTTCCCTGGGTCGTGTCGGAAGCATAGCGAAGGTGGGACTGGGGCGTACTTAACACATGGGCGTCCTTGGCCGATAATGGAAAAAAGAAGGGCATCCCTGATGAGTACTAGGCCGGCTTTACTTGGTCCATTTTTTTCTTATGACCAAGCTTCAAAAAGGTGCCCGAACTGACCAGATGACCACCGGAGGGAATTGGAGATGACCTCCCCTTACTTCCCCAGTGGTCACTAACCTCCTCACACCCTAAAAAAAAAACTTTTAAAATATTTTTTGCCAGCCTCTATGCCAGCTTCAAATGTCATACCCAGCTCCCTGACAGCAGTATGCAGGTCCTTGGAGCAGTTTTAGTGGGTGCAGTGCACTTCAGGCAGGCAGACCCAGGCCCACCCCCCCCCCCCCCCACTACCTGTTACACTTGCGGTGGTCAATGTGAGCCCTTCAAAACCCACCAGAAACCCACTGTACCCACATGTAGGTGCCGCCCTTCATCCCTTAGGGCTATGGTAGTGTTGTACAGTTGTGGGGAGTGGGTTTTGGGGGGGGGGGGCTCAGCATACAAGGTAAGGGAGCTATGCACCTGGGAGCAATTTCTGAAGTCCACTGCAGTGCCCCCTAGAGTGCCTGGTTGGTGTCCTGGCATGTCAGGGGGACCAGTGCACTACGAATGCTGGGTTCTCCCATGACCAAATGACTTGGATTTGGTCGTTTCTGAGATGGGCATCCTCGGTTTCCATTATCGGCGAAAACCGGGGACGATCATCTCTAAGATCAACCTAAATGCTGCGATTTGGGCGTCCCTGACCATATTATTGAAACAAAAGATGGCCGCCCATCTTGTTTCGATAATACGGGTTTCCCCGCCCCTTCGCCGGGACATCCTGTGAGGACGCCCTCAGGAAAACTTGGGTGCCCCGTTCGATTATGCCCCTCAATGTAAGTTGCGCTATATGGAATCCACATAAGTGATGCATTACCTCTAAGCACGGGTTTATAACACTGCCTTAATCCATTTTTGCTCAAATTTTTATCTTCACCCTAGATTTCTAAAACAATTTTGGAACACTGAGCAAAATTGGGTTAATAACTTATAGAATGCTATAAGTTATGAGCGTATCTGTAAAATACTTGAGTAGAGTGGAAAGGGTAGACGTGAATCGCTTGTTTACTCTTTCCAAAAATACTAGGGGCCCTGATTACTAAGCTACGCTAGAGGCGCACTAGCATTTTTAGCATGTGCTAAGCATTAGCACGCGCTAACCGTGTAGATGCCCATAATATTCTTATGGGTGTCTACAAGATTAGCGGGTGCTAAAAACGCTAGTGCACCTTAGTAAACAGGGTCCTAGGACTAGGGGGAATACAATGAAGCTACTAAGTAATAAAATTAAAACAAATCAGAGAAAATATTTCTTCACTTTAACCTATAATTAAACCCTGGAATTTGTTGCCAGAGAATTTGGTAAAAAGTAGTTAGCTTAGCAGGGTTAAAAAAACGTTTTGGACTTGTTCTTAAAAGAAAAGTCTGTAAGGTAATCTTAAAATGAACTTGGGAAAATCTACTGCTTATTCTTGGATAACTTATAACATAAGATTTATTATAACAAATCCATTGTGTTTAATTGTAGCCAATTGTATTAATATAATATGCATTTTTCAAAACATTTGTGTTTGTAAGTCACATTGAACCTAAACATTGGGGCCCTTTTACTAAGGCTTGTGTATCGAAAATTGGGTGATAACTACATGGTTAAGTTTTCAACATTTTTTATTGATGACAATCAGAGTTAGACATATTCCACATCTGGCCTTAATAACATGGCCACAACATAACATACTTAACAAAAGGCTAGTGCTTAAGTCTGTCATCAATTTTTCTTTTTCCCCCTTTTCATCCCCCCCCCCACACCCTCCCCCCTCCCCCCGCCCCTCCCTCTCGTGCCCCAGGGCTTGGACTCTGATAGTCCTAGGGCACCCCCCCCTTCCCCCCCTAGTGAAGCCATTTATATATCGTTTGGACGCTCTCTGGGATTCCTTATAGTATCCTCTTACCCTTTATTCAGAAGCAAGCTTCGCCCCTTAGAACTCAATGTCTGTAGATAGGGGCCCCAAATCTGTGTAAACCGTGCTAAGCTCTTCGGGGACCCCTTAGCCCCCCTGGCTTCCCAAGTAGCCAACAAATGTACTTGATTTCTCCAATGCCAGTAGGCTGGCACCTCCGGTACCGTCCAGTATTGTAAGATGCTGATAACTACATGGTTAATGCGAGAGACCTTACCGCTAAGTCAAAGGCTGGCTTTATTTCGCTGCACGTCCATTTTCGGCAAAAATTATAAAAAGGCCTTTTTTTTACAGGCACACTGAAAAAGTGGATCTGCGCGCGTCCAAAAACACGTGCTTACACTAGCACAGCCCATTTTTCGGTGCACCTTAGTAAAAGGACCCCACAGACAACCAAACCCACCAAATTTCACTCTCTAGACAGGAACCAGCTGCAGCTCCTCAGTGACATCATCTCTCTAAGCTGAAAGGACTTGAGAGGTTATCGTCTCTGTAATGTCTCTGTAACGCATTCTAGGGGAGCAATGTGTCCAATGTTCTCTCTAATTTTTGCTGGCTCATATACACATGAAAAACATTTCCCCAGATTACAAATGCAAATTTAGGTGGGTTCTCTATTTGCATGCACAATTTAATTTAATTTATTTTTTATTTATTTATTTGTTACAGTTGTATCCCACATTTTCCCACCTATTTGCAGGTTCAATGTGGCTTACATAGTACCGTGAAGACATTCGCCATCTCCAGTAGAGAAACAAATACAACATGGTGTTATGGTCGAATAAGAATCATGTGTTACAGACACATAGAGAATCGCAGAGAGGAAGAGTTAGTTAGTGACCAATTACGAGCTTTGGTTTCATTGTGTTGCAGGGTTCAGGCATTTACGTGGGGTCTGTTGGGTATGCCTTTTTGAACAGGTTTGTTTTTAGTAACTTCCGGAAGTTTAAGTGGTCGTACGTTGTTTTCACGACTTTTGGTAGTGTGTTCCACAGTTGTGTGCTTATATAGGAGAAGCTGGATGCATAAGTTGATTTGTATTTTAGTCCTTTGCAATTTGGGTATTGGAGGTTTAGAATAATGAGCCAATTAGTGCCAATAATTGGCTTGTTAACAAGCAATTATTGACACTAATTAGATTTCATTGGGACCAACACACATAAAGATAAGCATGGAAGAGTGGCCTAGTGGTTAGAGCACCAGTCTTGTAATCCGTTGCTGTCGCCTACCTTTGCTGGCTGGGGACCCCAACCCCTGGCAGCCGAGGTCCTCTTTTTCCTTCATTCTGTTTCTGAGTCTGACGTCCTGCACGTTGTACGTGCAGGACATCAGAATCAGAAACAGAACAAAGGAAGAAGAGGACCTCGGCTGGCGGGGGTTGGGGTACCCCGCCAGCAAAGGTAGGCGACGGCGGGTTGGCGGGTTGGCGGCGTGAGGGGGATGGAGAGGGTCGTCGGCAAGGGGATCCAGGGCCAAATCTACGGGGACCCAGGCCCCCGTGGCCCCAAGTAACTACGCCCCTGGTTGGTGAGACCCCACTTGGAATATTGTGTTCAGTTTTGGAGGCCTTATCTGGCTAAAGATGTAAAAAGACTGGAAGCGGTGCAAAGAAAAGCTACGAAAATGGTATGGGATTTGCATTGCAAGCCGTACGAGGAGAGACTTGCAAACCTGAACATGTATACCTTGGAGGAAAGGAGAAACAGGGGTGACATGATACAGACGTTCAAATATTTGAAAGGTACTAATCCACATACGAACCTTTTCCGGAGACGGGAAGGTGGTAGAACTAGAGGACATGAATTGAGGTTGAAGGGGGGCAGACTCAGGAGTAATGTCAGGAAGTATTTTTTCACGGAGAGGGTGGTGGATACGTGAAATGCCCTCCCGTGGGAGGTGGTGGAGATGAAAACGGTAATGGAATTCAAACATGCGTGGGATAAACACAAAGGAATCCTGTTTAGAAGGAATGGATCTATGGAATCTTAGCGGATATGGGTGGCGACACCGGCATTTGGAGAGTAAAACCAGTGCAGGGCGAACTTCTACAGTCTGTGCCCTGAGAAAGGCAGGGACAAATCAAACTCAGATATACATATAAAGTATTACATGCCATGTAAAATTAGTTTATATTGTTGGGCAGACTGGATGGACCATTCAGGTCTTTATCTGCCATCATTTACTATGTTACATAGCCGCACAGCTTCGAGAGAACACTGGACGTGGCAGAGAGGGAAGTGTGAAACTTCAGTCAGTTGGGTTTGTGGTAGAGAGACAAGTAGAACTGGAAGACCCGCCCACCCTCAGCCCTCAAGCCCCTCCCTCCATCCCGCGTGCATGCACATGCTCTCTATCCTTACAAAGAAGAAGCAGATGGCGAAGACCCCTCCAGTAAACACGACTATGACAGCCAAGGCGATGAGGATGATCCCCCAGTACGGTATCGTCTCCGCTGTCTCTGCCTGCTGGATGGTTGTACCTAGAGGACCAGATTGATCAAAAGTCAGAAGAACTTTTCCTGCAATTTTAGGGCTTCAGATCTAATTTAACCTTTGATTTATCCACGCCTTTCCATAAAAAGGGTGCCCCAAGCTGTTATAATAAATGCATGAGAGAAATAAATGTACATTGGCATTCATCAAAAATTAACCTTTTCAAAAGCTGCAAAGAAAATAATTTAAAAAAATTAAGAACAGTATGATAAATACATTCCATTTCTCTCCCAACTCATACTCTTACAAGAAGTGAGATAAAATTAACAACCTCCCCAACCTCCTCCTCACAGCTGAGCCATTCCTAATGGAGTTAGCAGATAGTTTTATGAACATTTCCCTATTCCTAGAATTAGGATAAATAACTACTCTGTAATAACTGGTTAAATCGTGGGTGTGCAAAAGCTGTGGGGCCCCTTTTCCTAAGCTGCATAGGTGTCTATGCATGCCCAACGGGTGGCAAATTGGAGTTACCACCCGGTTATCACGTGGCCCTTGTGGTAATTTCAATTTTGGCTCATGTCTGCTAGGCGCGTCTGAAAAATATTTGTTATTTTCTGGCACGTGGCATTTGACGCACATAGACTGTTACCACCCGGTTACCGCATGAAACCTTACCGCTAGGTCAATGGCTTGTGGTAAGGTCTCACACCCAAAATGGACGTGCGACAATTTTCATTTTGCTGCATGTCCGTTTTTGGCAAAAAAAGGCATTTTTTTGTAGATGCGCTAAAAAATAATTCTGTGCACACCCAAACCATGTGTCTACACTACTGCAGGCCATTTTCAGTGCACCTTAGTAAAAGGACCCCTGTGTTTTTGTTTACAGCACTAATTTGGAATGGGAAAGGGAAAGGGAAATGGGACTTGATATACTGCCTTTCTGTGGTATTTTGCAACTACATTTGAAGTGGTTTACATATATTCAGGTACTTATGTTGTACCTGGGGCAATGGAGGGTTAGGTGACTTGCCCAGAGTCACAGGGAGCTGCAGTGGGAATTGAACCCAATTCCCCAGGATCAGAGTCTGCTGCATTAACCACTAAGCTACTCCTCCACCCCACCCATGGCATCACTAAGGACAGATCTGATTGGTTCATGCCTTGTATGAGATCACTTATGACACCATTGCCATCTATAGCTGTATTAGGGTCAAAGTCATTAACTAGCTCCAAGGTCATCTGGGACACCTGGGATTTTTCCAATGCATCTATGAACTTGAGATTCCTTTATTATTTAACTGGGCACATAAGCTGCCAACCTTTCAAAATTATTGGAGGGGGGTGCTAAACCAATGGAAATAACCTCTCCTTGGACAAAGTCAGAGTTTGTTCAATATTGGGCGTTCTCAGTCACCCACAAAGCTGGCTTCTTTGATTAGGTCTGGAGTGGAGGAGTAGCATAATGGTTAGTGCAGTGGGCTTTGATCCTGGTCACCTGGGTTCAGTTCCCACTACAGCTCCTTGTGACCTTGGCAAGTAATTTAACCCTCCATTGCCCCAGGTACAAAAACTTAGATCATGAACCCTGGTAGCACCAGTGCATTTTTTCTAGCAAAAAAGGTGCCAGTACTCAAATGCTAAGCCACCCTTCAGGGTTGGGGTGATCACTGAGGGACTCACCCTACAATAGCCAGGTCCCCTGCAACCAGTCACAGAACCTATGACAAGGCAGAATTGGTGTGTAGAGCCTGAGCTCTTTCATTAAAACTTGGGGTCCATGGGTCAATTTTAGCAGACAATGGAAAAGGTGCCGGTACTCAGTACCCCCAAGTACCCCCTCAAAAAAGCCCTGGGTAGCACTATAGAAATGATTAGTAGTAGGGTCTACAGAGACAAAACCCAGACTCATTCAACCTCTCACTGATGACCTGGAGATAATTGGTGACTTTAACCCTGATGCTGCCCTGGGTGACAATGATGTCATGAGTCTAACTGGTGAATATCCTGTAGATCAGTGATTTCATTGGTAACCCTCTAAGAAAATGAGTTCCAGTGTTGTGCCCTGTTATAAGGGTTATTTATCAGGAACACACTGAGCCCCATCACAGACACTTTGCAGAATAAAAGAACCTGGCCTGGTTACTCAGACTGATGCCCAAAGAAGGCCTGGCACAATTGATTCTACCAAGAAGAACCACTGTAGAACTGCACAAAATAGACAAGAAATTATCGGAGCGTGAAAGTAAGAGTCCACTTACCATTGGTGGCACCAGTCAGGGCTGTGGATTTGCTAGTCATGCTACTCGTGAGTGTGGTTGCATTATCCATACCGCTTGTAGTTGTGGACATACTGGCCATGCTACCCAGTGTTACTGGGTTGGCGGTCATATTATTCATGGGTATGGTCGATTTGGTTATGTCACTTGTGGTTGAGTTGTTTGTGCTACTCATGAATGTAGTTGCATTCATCATCCCACTCAGACTTGTAGTCACGTTGGTCGTGCCACTCAGTGTAGTTGGATTGGTTGTGCCACTCATGGGCGTGGTTGCCTTGGTCATGTCACTAGTGGGGGTAGTCACATCAGCTGTGCTACTTGTTGGCTTTGTTACACTGCTCATATTACTCATGGGTGTAGTTGATTTGGTTATGTGACTTGTAGTCATCTTACTTATGGGTGCAGGAGTGCTGATGGCCATGGAATCTGTACAAATGCAAAAATAAGATGAAACAGTCCAGTCAAAAAGCATTTATGTAATAATCATCACATTCTGGCTACATAAATGCTATTTAATTAAAATTTCCCACAGGTAAACGCATACATTTTGGGCTAGATTCTATATATCGCGCCTTGATTTCTGCATAGAAATCAAAGCATATTCTACGCTCAGTGCTGCTCTGCATGACTAAATTTAGTCACGGTCAATTACGCCAACTAAAACCTGGTGTAAATCCGGACACCTAAATTAGGCGTGGAGCGGGCATGTTCTATAACAACGCGCATAGATCTTAGAAACTCCCACAACCTGCCCCATTCCCCTCCCATAAACATATTCACTTTTCAACTATGCGACTTAGAATTTACGCGCACCACGTTACAGAATACGCTTAGCAAGTAGTGTGCGTAAATTCTAATTCATGCCAATTAGTGCTGATAATGGCTTGTTAACATCCAATTATCAGAACTAATTAAGTTGTTAACTAAGTTATGCACATTGTTATGGGATACACTTCGATTTCCACACAGAAATCTTGGTGCGATATATAGAATCCAGGGGTTTGTCCATATAAATTAATATACAACCAAGAGTTATGTGTTTAGGTATAGGAGGGGTCAGGAATGTTCTGAAGGCAGGGCCAAAAGTTATGCAGATAGCGCTGATAGCCACTGGCTAGATTAAGTTTTATCCATATAAGTGGACTACATAAATCCTAAATTTAAATGGATAACTTATCTGTGCATCTTTAGAATGGCATGTTCAGTGGTCCAACTTAATCCACATAGAAATATCCAGATAAATTGTGCGGATATGTGCACAGGGCCAAAATCGGAAGCCACAGCTTTCACAATAGAAACACACTGACACAGCGAATGTGAAGAACATATCTGTATCTCCTAACAGATACAGGGCCCCTTTTAATAAGTCGCGTAGTCGCCTACGCGTGTCCAACGCGCTCCAAAATGGAGTTACCGCCTGAATACCGCGTGGCTCTTGTGGTAATTTCATTTTTGGCGTGGGTCTGAAAGATATTTGTTATTTTCTGGTGCGTGTAGCGGACGCGCACCAAGTGGCATCTGACACACGTAGGTCATTGCCGCCCAAATTCTTTACCGCTAGGTCTATGGCTGGCGGTAAGGTCTCAGTCCCAGAATGGAAGCGCGGCACTTTTGTTTTTGCCGCACGTCCATTTTTAGGGAAAAAAGGCCATTTTTACAGGTGCGCTGAAAAATGATTCTGTGCATGCCCAAAACCCGCGCCTATACTATCGCAGGCCATTTTTCAGCACACCTTTGTAAAAGGACCCCACATTGTTCACATCAGCATGTATCTATTGCAAAAGCTGTGGCTTCTGATTGATATTTCGTTTTTGAAGATAGGTTGATGACCTAACTGATAAAGGTTTCTTTTGAACCCAGAGCTTTTCTCTTCATGAGAGTGGCAGACTCCTGACGCAGGCCCTATTGCCGAAACACGGCCGTGCCGAATCAGATTGAGGAATTCTCATTAAAGATCTCCCAGCCATGTTTAGAACATAAGAGTAGATGGAGGAGTCAAGATGGCGGCTCTGGCTCGAGGCTCCGCTGCAGTCTGAGCTGAAATCTCTTTTGCTTTCGCTATATTCCTTCCAGATGCCCCATACAAAGAGAAAAGGGGTAGTAAAGGGTCTACCGCTATCAGCCCGAATACTTACCCCTGGTCAGCAAACACTCCAGCGGTTCGTCACGAGTACCCCAGCAGTAACCGGCAGAAGGGATCCCGCTTATGGAGCTGTCGGAGGAGCGACATCCCCATTAGGGATTGAGACATCTTTATCCCCACCGGCGCTTACTCCACCGCTTTGTCCTGCTATTCTTCGGGAACGTGTGGAGGTCTCAACGGAGCCAGAAGTCGGCGACCAGAGGGCCTCAGAAGGCGGTACACAACCCCAGGAAGTAGAGATTATGAACATGGAGCTTTCTTCTGCTCCCCAAGCGGTGACTCTACAAACTATCTGGACTGCTTTACAACAGTTAACGGCAGCAGTAACAAAAACGTCTCAAGAAACGTCTTTAATGGTTAGTAAACTTGACTCTTTAACGTCTGCGCTTGAGAATGTTAAAACTGAATCGTCAGCCCAAAAATCTGAGATCTTAACTTTGAAATCTGTAGCGGAAACACTGATAAAGGATAAAACCAGGACTTCTTTAAAGTTGGAACAAATAGAAAATTATAATAGACGGTTGAACTTGCGGTTTATAAATTTCCCCATTGTATATGGAATTTCACCGACAGATCTTTGGAAAATATACCTAATTGAAGTTTTGGCTTACCCTCAAACTGCGGTTCCACCGATTAACAAAATTTACTATCTACCTGAATCTAAACAAACTAAAGTGACTCCAACAGATAATAACCAGGTTACGAATCTTCAAGATATTTCAGCTTTCCTGGAAGATTCTATGACAGAGGTGTCCACTCGTAGGACGCTCCTAGTAACATTTGTATTCGAACAAGACTCAAATGCCTTATTAAGATTGTTCTTTAAGAATTCACATAAATTATTTTGTGGTCAGAAAATTTGGATCTTCCAGGATGTGACTAGATTAACACAGGAACGAAGGAAAGCTTTCTTAGCCTACAGAGAAGAAGCTAAAGCAATGGGGGCTACATTTTTGTTAGCTTACCCATGCAAATGTTGTATAAAATACTTGGGTAACAAATATGTCTTTTTTGAATCAGACCAGCTTAAATTGTTTATTGAAAATAAGAAGTTGTCCAGGTAGAATGTGTTGAGTTACTTAGCGTTAGAATTAAGTTGGGGGTATAGAGCCAGGCCATTTTCTTTTTCATTTGATTCTATCATTTAATCTCCTCTTTTTTCTTTCTCCTCCCCCACCAAGTATGGTGGTCTAAGGAAGCAATTGTCTATTATTATGTTTGTTTAACTTGCCTTTGAGCTTATATAAAATTTTTATTTTACTGACAAATAATGTAGTTGGTAAATGTATGGCTGTATTACCATTTATAAGTGAGATCTTGTAAATTTTCAAAAAATAAATAAAGAAAAAAAAAAAAAGAACATAAGAGTAGCCACACTGGGTCAGACCAATGGTCCATCTAGCCCAGTATTCTGCTTTCCAAACAGTGGCCAGGCCAGGTCACAAGTACCTGGCAGAGACCCAAATCGTGACAATAGCAGACTATGGACTTTTCCTCCAGGAATTTGTCCAAACCTTTTTAAAACCCAGATACACTAACCGCTGTTACCACATTCTCCGGCAAAGAGTTCCAGAGCTTAACTGTTCATTGAGTGACAAAATATTTCCTCCTATTTATTTTAAAAATATTTCCATGTAACTTCCTTGACTGTCCCATAGTCTTTGTACTTTTGGAATGAGTAAACAAATCGATTTACTTCTACTCGTTCTACACTCGTTTGTCACCTCTGCTGTTGTTTGAGCCTGTAGTATATTCATAATGGAGTACAAGACTGTCTTGACCATCTCTGGTGGCACGAGAACTTTTATCGCAGTATTTATTCATGCTGCAAAAAATCAGCTCTAAGCGCTCAGACATAAATCCTCCTAACACATTTTTCTTATCACTACAAGTGCTGCTCCCTGAACAGAAAATTACTAGTTCCTCTCAGAAATCTGAGACATTATCTACAGGCCACAACCAAGAGAGAACAGCTTATCTGTATGTCTGCCTCTCTCCACTTGTCTCTGCCTGTCTGGCTCTTTAGAAAATTTTTGACATTATTTTGATGAAGAATAGATTACACTGGCTTATAAGGACAAGAGTGCAACGCTTGTGTTTAGAATCACACTCAGGATACATTTCTCCAAAATAAGAGCAAACGTGCAAGCTGACTCCCAACGTGCCACTTTGATACAAACCTTTCTAAATTGGTGAATTATAATGACGGTGTCCAGGCTTAATGCAAAATGACAGTAGTGTGCATGAAAAGAAGGTGAACGTTTATCCTGCTGAAGTGCTTGTTGCCTTCTTTCTCTAGATTGATCCTCCTCTCCTGTTTCTTTCTTCTCTTTTTTTCTACTCTTCTTTCTCACGTCCTTTTGCTGTCCTTCATCTCTCTCTCTCTCTCTCTCTCTCTCTCCCTTCTTCCTCCCTCCCTCTTTGTTGTCCTTTTATTTTTTGTTTTCTAGATTGATCCTTCTCTCCTGTTTCTTTGTTCTCTTTTTTTCTACTCTTCTTTCTCACATCCTTTTGCTGTCCTTCATCTCTCTCTCTCTCTCTCTCTCTCTCTCCCTTCTTCCTCCCTCCCTCTTTGTTGTCCTTTTATTTTTTGTTTTCTAGATTGATCCTCCTCTCCTGTTGCTTTGTTCTCTTTTTTCTACTCTTCTTTCTCACCTCCTTTTGCTGTCCTTCATCTCTCTCTCTCTCTCTCTCTCTCTCTCTCTCTCTCTCTCTCCCTTCTTCCTCCCTCCCTCTTTGTTGTCCTTTTATTTTTTGTTTTCTAGATTGATCCTTCTCTCCTGTTTCTTTGTTCTCTTTTTTTCTACTCTTCTTTCTCACATCCTTTTGCTGTCCTTCATCTCTCTCTCTCCTCTCTCTCTCTCCCTTCTTCCTCCCTCCCTCTCTCTTTGTTGTCCTTTTATTTTTTGTTTTCTAGATTTATCCTTCTCTCCTTAGCATGCCTCTTTCTCCTCTTTGTTTTTCTACTCTTCTCTTTCAGGTCCTTTTGCTGTCCTTCCTCTCTCTCTCTCCTGTTGTGGTTCTCTCTCTCTTTCTCCTTTCTCCCTCCCTCCTGCTCTCTTTTTTTGTCATTTATTTTTCTTTCTCTAGCTTTATCTTTCTCTCCTTAGCCTGTTTCTTTCTTCTCTTTTTGCTAGTTTCTTTTTCACTTCCTTTTGCTATCCTCTCTCTCATTTGTTGCAGTTTTCTCTGTTTCTAGTTTTCTTTCTCCTTCCTCTCTCTTTCCTTTTTTGTCTTTCTCTCTCTAGCTTTATCCTTTTCTCCATACCCTGTTTCTTTCTTCTCTTTTTCCTACTTTTCTCTCTTACTTCCTTTTCCTATTCATCATTTCTGTTTCTCTCCCTCCCTCCCACTACAGTTTTATCTCTTCTTCTTTCTCATTCCCTCCCTCCCTCTCTCTTCTCTTCTTTTCCTCTTTTTTCCTTCTTTCTTGCTCCCTTTTTGTCTCCGTCTTTATATTCTCCATCTTTCTCTTTCTTCTTTCATATTTTGTCTCTTCCTTTTTTCTCTGTTGCCTTCTTTCTATTTCATTCCCCATCTCCATTTTCTCTCCTCCTTTTCTTTGTATCATTTTGTATTTCTCTCTCCTTCCGTTTGCCTCGCTCTTCTTTTTTCTCCTTTCTCTCTCCCTTTCTCGCCTTCCTTTATTTTCTCTCCTCTTCTCTTAACGTTTGATGTTCAGTCAGCAGCTTAAAATACAAGGTCTGTCAAAGCTATTAATAGTCGATCAAATCAACATTAGCAAAATGTGACCTCTGAAAATATAAATGGGGTATCGCTAGGTCCTTGGTCTTTAAGGTCTGCCGCTAACAAGTCTTCACACCCAGTCCCAAAGGCTGCCAACAGGCCAGGTTTACAGGATATCCCTAAAGAATGCATGAGAAAGATTTGCATACAATGGGAGTAGTAGGTATGCAAATCTTTCTCATGCATTCTTTAGGGATATCCTGTAAACCTGGCCTGTTGGCAGCCTTTGGGACTGGGTGTGAAGACCAAGGCTGTGGGTGGATTGAACTTGTCTATATGTCTGTTGAATTTCACCTCTTCGATTCCACACCTTCCTGTTTCTGTTTCTTTTTCTTGTTATACTATGATCGCAGCTTCAGATTTGAGAACCCTTCTTGACATAACCAACAAAGGGGTACTTTTGTTAAGCTGCGGTAAGGTCTCATGTATTAACCGAGCGGTAATCACCGGCGTGCGTACACTGCCAATTACCGTCCCGTTAGTGCCACACGGTAGAAAATAGAAATTATTTTCTGCTACATGTTTTGGATGTGCACAGAAATGAGAATTACCACCTGGGGTATGAAGTAGCTGGGCAATAGTTCTAATTTAACGCAAGTGGTACATGTGTAGGTGCCTACATGTCTTAGTCAGTGGTGTAGCTACGTGGGGCTATGGGTGCCTGGGCCATCCCAAATTTCCTGTGGCTCCCTGGTTTTGCTGGGGGGGGGGGTCCCCAACCCCTGCCAGCTGAGGCATTGTCCAGCGCGGGTCTCCGGCACCGCTGCGTTGCCTACCATGCTCTGTCTTCCCCTCACATCCTGCAAGTTCCTTTTAGTGAAACTGAGCAGTGGGTGGGAAGCTGCAGGGTGGTAGGGGGGAGCGAGACGGTGGTGGGGGGGGGGGCGGCGGCAGACCAAAATGTGCCTCTGCACCTCGGGCTCCTGCCCCCTCCCACCGTGATGTCTGGCTACGCCCCTGGTCCTAGTAAAAGGACCCCTCTGTATGTGGGTAGAAAGGGTTTTCACCCACAAGTTCTCGGAGGCACTCCCAGGGTGGGGGAAGGAATGATGCGTGCAGCTTTGCATTTTTAAAACAAACCATGTTATTTTTGCTGAAAGAAACTGCCACTGAAATTTTCACAGATACTTTTCAAAGGGAACTGCGGAATGCCTGGGGCAAAGTACCCACTGGCTTTGCCTCTGCTGGCACGGTTCTGAAAATTGCCCCCATAATATGACTATTAAGTGATATAGGTGATATCATAAAAGCATTATTGAACAATATCGCCACTTGTTAACATTGCCTACTAAAGGTTGCAAGGGGTAACATCTATCCTATCTCTTTTCTCCTACAGCCTCAGGTTGTTCACCCTATTCTCACTCCTATTATTCCATTTCCCCATGCCGCCCCCTCTGCCCCAATGACATGTTTGGTGCCAGGGGAGACAGCGACGGCCAGGACTTACCTGACCCCAGCAGGCATACGAGCAAGAGTGAAGCACTCAGGAAGGGTAGGCTGTGGAGGGAAAGCCGTGGTTGTGCCATTGTGCTGTGGAACTGCATTTCCTTGTCGTGGAACCCCTGGCTCAGAGCATGTGTCTCAGGTGAGCACTGGAGAAAATCTGATCACCGGAGCCGTCCAACCTGCTGTATTTATAACGTTGTTTCCAACTGTATTGCACAAACGTCCCTGCCCACTTTCTTTCCCCTAAGGTGTGCCTTGATGAACAGGGAGGGGAGCCTGGAATCCCAGAAAATGTTTCTATCTCCTTATCTCTTCATTTCCACAATGACGTAATTTTGTACATATTTCTGTTCTAGGAGGAACCAGTTGTTCCTGAACATGTGCTCTGTGGGTATATTTCTATTTCTATATTTATTTAGATTTTGCTCACACCTTTTTCAGTAGTAGCTCAAGGTGACTTACATTCAAGTATTCTGGATATTTCTTTGTCACAGGAGGGCTCACAATCTAATTTTGTATCTAGGAAAATGGAGGGTTAAGTGACTTGCCCAAGATCACAAGGAGCAGCAGTGGGATTTACACTGGCCACCTCTGGATTGCAAGGCCAGTGCCCTAACCACTATGCCACTCCTCCACTCCTGATGTTACCAGTTACCACAGGGATTGGTCCTCAGGCCGACCCTGTTTAACATCTTTGTGAATGATATTGCGGAAGGGCTATCTGGTAAGATTTGTCACTTTGCGGATGATACCAAACTCTGTAATAGGGTGGACACCCCAGAGGGTGTGGTTGGCATGAAGAAGGATGTAGCAAAGCTTGAAGAACGGTCCAATAATTGGCAACTAAGATTTAATGCTAAGAAATGCAGGGTCATGCACTTGGGTTACAAGAATTCAAGGGTGCGGTTCAATATAGGGGATGAAGTGCTTCTGTGTACGAAAGAAGAGTGGGACTTGGGGGTGATTGTGCCTGGTGAACTTAAAAGGTGGCCAGATAGGTAGAAAAAGTGATGGCCAAAGCCAAAAGGATGCTTGGGTGCATAAGGAGAGGGATGACCAGCAGGAAAAAAAAGAGGTGATAGTGCCCTTATATAAGTCTCTGGTGAGGCCTCATTTGGGGTACTGAGTGCAATTCTGGAGACCGCACCTAGGGTAAGATATAAACAGAATGGAGTCGGTCCAGAGGGCGCTTACCAAATTGGTAAATGGTCTCTGTCATAAAACATATAGGGACAGGCTTATGGACCTCAACATGTATATGCTGGAAGAAAGAGGGGATATGAGAGAGATGTTTAAATACCTCAGAGGCGTTAATGTACCGGAGGTGAGCCTTTTCCAAATGAAGGAAAACTCTGGAACGAGAGGGCATAGGATGAAGTTAAGAGGAAACAGGCTTAGGAGGAATCTAAGAAAATACTCTTTCACAGAAAGGGTGGTGGATGTGTGGAATGGCCTCCCGGTGGAGTTTGTGGAGTGTTTAGGAATTTAAGAAAGTGTGAGACAGGCATGTGGGATTCCTTAGGAAAAAAAGGAGCTGGTGGTTACTGAGGAAGGGCAGACTGGATGGGCCATTTGGCCCTTGTCATGATTCTATGTTTAATTATCAAAGTACAAACATCCACCAGATCTCAACAGTCTTCCACAGCAACTCACATGGCTCAAGGGGAACCGCTAGACCAGGGGTGTAGCTACGGAGGGCCACGGGGACCTGGGCCCCCGCAAATTATGTCCAGGCCCCTGGTGTGGCTAGCAGGGGTCCCCAATCTCCGCCAGCTGAAGCCTTCCTTCAGCGCTGTCTCCGGCACAGCCACATTCCTGCCCTGCTCTTCTTGCTCCTCCTGTCCTGTGCACGCTGACGCTCCTTCTCAGTTTCACGTAAAGGAGCCTCAGTGTGCACAGGACAGGAGGAGCAAGAAGAGCAGGGCAGGAACGCGGCTGCGCCAGAGAAAGCGCTGAAGAAGGCTTCGCCAACCCCCACCAGCAAAGGTATTTGCGAGGCAAGGGGGGTGCGAGGAGGCAGGAGGCAGTGGCGGGGGGGAGGTGAGGCGAAGCGAGGCGTGGCGTGGCGGTGGGGTGGCACTCAAAATATGCCCCTAACCTTGTGCTCTGGCCCCCTCCCACCTTAAGGTCTGGCTACGCCCCTGCTCTAGACCTCCTCTATAAAAGCCTTAATAGACAAATCAGACCCCGGTGGCTGAGACAGTTTCTGTGTGTGCCTTCCCTCTTCCTTCCTTTCTCTCTATCTTAGCTTCTCTTATTGTCCTGTCGCTATCTCTCTCTCTCCCTCTCTGTCATTCTCAGAAACCATTACTCAGAAACTCCTGGGGCTCTCTGACTCAGTCTACATGGCTAAGTTACACCTAACAGGGAAAAACAATTGTTTAAGCTGAATGAGTAATACGCGAGAACAATAAAACCAATTTGCTGAAATATTAGAAATATTTAAAACATAAGCCTACTTGGAGGATTAATTTATTACAGTGCTGATAATCATTTCCTCCTCATGGCAGATAAAGACCTGTTTAGTCCATCCAGTCTGCCCAAGAAGATAAACTCATAATAGCAGATTACTCTGTCATGGGCACCACTCAGAACGTTTTTCACAGCGTCTCTGGTGTTATTCACTGTGCGCCTGTGGGAACATTGAAGTGGGTGATTGAAACAACCAGTGGATGTCCACAGCAAGGGGATAATTCTATATAGTGGGACTAGCATAATGAACACAAGAACATAAGCATCGCCATACTGGGACAGACTGAAGGTCCATCATGCACAGTATCCTGTTTCCAATAGTGGCCAATCCAGGTCACAAGTACCTGGCAAGATCCCAAAAAAGTTCAATACATTTTATGCTACTTATCCTAGAAATAAGCAGTGGATTCTCCCAAATCCATCATAATAATGATATGGTAACGTGAGTAAGTGACGGCAGATAAAAACCTAAACGGTCCATCCAGTCTGCCCAACAAGATAAACTCATTTTACTTGATATGTGATACTTTATATATATATATATATATATATATATATATATATATATATATATATATATATATATATATATATATCTACTATAATAAAAAGCAACCTCAACGTTCTGAGGACACTGACGTCACTGAAGTCAGTCTCCCAGAACGGTTTGTGGATTCATGGTGGTGAAGCCATCCCACAGACCCGTGCCCCGCCCTCGCGTCAAACGTCATGACATCGAGGGCAGGAAAAAAAAATCACCTAAACAAACGGTCGACCCCCCCCTAAAGCTGCAGCTCAACACAAGGACCTCCAGCACCCCCCCCCCCCGCAACAACCCCCTCCTGAGACACCCACCTTTGCATTGCTTTGCCGGCGGGGGACCCGAAACCCCACCAGCACAAGCCCTGTCTGCTCACTACGGCGTCATCTTCGGCGTTCCTAGCCTGTGGAGGCAGGGCTTCTGTGCGTCTGATGTCCTGCACGTGCATGACGTCAGACGCACAGAACTCCGCCCTGCACAGCTACCAATGCCGACGATGACGCCGTACTCAGCACACAGGACTTGTGGTGGCGGGGTTCCGGGTCCCCTGCCGCCAAACCAACGCGAAGGTGGGTGCGATGGGCACGGTGGGTCGGATGGCTGCGGCCGGATGCATCGCCGTGGGTGGGATGGTGCCGGAAGGGGGGGCATCGCACCTCACAGGCAACTGCTCAATGAGGAAAACCTTGCTAGTGCCCGTTTCATTTGGGTCAGAAACGAGCCTTTTTTACTAGTATATATATATATATATATATATATATATATATATATATATATATATATACACACACAATTCTAACTCAAGTTCCAATGTAAATAATGGTTGCATATAAATATCAAACCATAAATTATCAAGCAACCGTTCAACATTAAATCTTTATTTAATTATCAAAATATAAAAAAACTAAACATAAACATAATATACTGTCATCCTATCACATCTACACACTCTCATTCATACCCACATACACAATCTAAAATCATTACACATAAACAGTGGAGGAGTTAATGCTTATACAATAACTACTGTATGAAAATCTGCAGCATTTCTTTTCATAATATTGTAGACAGTCTCTTGCTCAACGTGTACACTCCTTTTCTGAGCAGATGTAGACAGTCATAACTTGATGCATCAGCTCTGAAATGAGCTCATTCTGCATATTCACCACTAAATCATCCCATATAGTGTAAAGTGGCTCAATGCTCACGGAGTCTGCAGAGTCTGTTGCAATAATAGTCAATAAGCATCGGAAAAAGATAGCTGCACATTCCTTAGTAGTCCCGCTTCAACTCAAGCACTCTTATTCACTGCCTCCTCCGCAGTACAGCTTAACTCAACTGCTGATAAAATTCAGAAAAGACCGACATGGCCATGTTTCGCTAACCAGCGTCTTCAAAGGTCTTTCATTCTAGATCAAGAGACAATACATGTAAACCTAACTTACCTAATATAAACTTAACAAAAACTACCACACAAAGAAATGAATAAATACTTACTAGCTACTTTCCGTAGTCAGAAACTCGCCCCAGCAAGCAGCCGGTGGAACCGTCGAAAGGACGCCCACACCTGCGCACTAGCCGGTTGAGACTCTCAGCGGTTTAAATATCTACCTAGATGCTCAGCCAATCGATCTCTTTATTGAGCCCACCTGGGGCAACCGTGCCCCATAGAAAAATCAAGCGTTGCTCCTTCCTTAATAACACTAAAGGAAGATTTCCACCTCGCTCTCCCTGTACTTGATTTAAAACAACAAATCTAAGATCCTGTACTGAGTGCTGAGCTGCAAGCCAATGGGAGACTAGGGGAGCGTCAGTGTGTCCAGTACGAATACAGCTCAAATGCTGAACTATCCGACATTTAATTTTACGTGTGGTAAGCCCAATGTACCAAAGTCCGCACGGGCACATTACTCCATATACACAGCCACTAGTATCGCAATCAGTATAAGTTTTTAATTGATACCTTTTATTGGTATGAGGAATAGGAATCTCATAAACATCCAATGAGTATTGGCAATAAACGCAATGATTGCAATTATGATGACCAGATTCACCAGTCATCCCATTCCTACCCCGTCCCCTCATCAGCTGTTCACCTAAATTACTGCCACGAGTAAAAGCAAAATGTGGCTTCGATTTAAATGTATCGTGCATAGTTAGTACCGGTCAATGCCGCTGTAATATCTGAATGATACTATGTGAAGACCGGGTATATGGAAGAACACATGTGAGGGGCTGATCAGCGTTGTTAATAGCTCTCTTACTTTGTTGCCACCCTCGATGAAAATTAAAGGCACGTTTAGCAGCCTTTTTAAGTACATTAAACGGATAACCCCTCTGTTGGAATCTATTAATCATCCTGTCATCTTGCCTTCAATACTCATCTTTGGAGCTACATAACCGGCGAATCCGGAGTAGCTGGCTGGCCGGTATACTGTTCTTCAACAAATTAGGGTGGTGACTACAGTAGTGTAGCACTGTATTGCGATCCGTCTCTTTGCGGAACAATCCAGTGCTAAACTTTCCATTGGACCAGGCTATATTAACATCTAAAAAATTAACCTGATGGTGACCTATAACCTATTTTGATAATTAAATAAAGATTTAATGTTGAACGGTTGTTTGATCATTTATAGTTATATATATATATATATATATATATATATATATATATATATATATATATATATACAGTGGTGGAAATAAGTATTTGATCCCTTGCTGATTTTGTAAGTTTGCCCACTGACAAAGACATGAGCAGCCCATAATTGAAGGGTAGGTTATTGGTAACAGTGAGACATAGCACATCACAAATTAAATCCGGAAAATCACATTGTGGAAAGTATATGAATTTATTTGCATTCTGCAGAGGGAAATAAGTATTTGATCCCCCACCAACCAGTAAGAGATCTGGCCCCTACAGACCAGGTAGATGCTCCAAATCAACTCGTTACCTGCATGACAGACAGCTGTCGGCAATGGTCACCTGTATGAAAGACACCTGTCCACAGACTCAGTGAATCAGTCAGACTCTAACCTCTACAAAATGGCCAAGAGCAAGGAGCTGTCTAAGGATGTCAGGGACAAGATCATACACCTGCACAAGGCTGGAATGGGCTACAAAACCATCAGTAAGACGCTGGGCGAGAAGGAGACAACTGTTGGTGCCATAGTAAGAAAATGGAAGAAGTACAAAATGACTGTCAATCGACAAAGATCTGGGGCTCCACGCAAAATCTCACCTCGTGGGGTATCCTTGATCATGAGGAAGGTTAGAAATCAGCCTACAACTACAAGGGGGGAACTTGTCAATGATCTCAAGGCAGCTGGGACCACTGTCACCACGAAAACCATTGGTAACACATTACGACATAACGGATTGCAATCCTGCAGTGCCCGCAAGGTCCCCCTGCTCCGGAAGGCACATGTGACGGCCCGTCTGAAGTTTGCCAGTGAACACCTGGATGATGCCGAGAGTGATTGGGAGAAGGTGCTGTGGTCAGATGAGACAAAAATTGAGCTCTTTGGCATGAACTCAACTCGCCGTGTTTGGAGGAAGAGAAATGCTGCCTATGACCCAAAGAACACCGTCCCCACTGTCAAGCATGGAGGTGGAAATGTTATGTTTTGGGGGTGTTTCTCTGCTAAGGGCACAGGACTACTTCACCGCATCAATGGGAGAATGGATGGGGCCATGTACCGTACAATTCTGAGTGACAACCTCCTTCCCTCCGCCAGGGCCTTAAAAATGGGTCGTGGCTGGGTCTTCCAGCACGACAATGACCCAAAACATACAGCCAAGGCAACAAAGGAGTGGCTCAGGAAGAAGCACATTAGGGTCATGGAGTGGCCTAGCCAGTCACCAGACCTTAATCCCATTGAAAACTTATGGAGGGAGCTGAAGCTGCGAGTTGCCAAGCGACAGCCCAGAACTCTTAATGATTTAGAGATGATCTGCAAAGAGGAGTGGACCAAAATTCCTCCTGACATGTGTGCAAACCTCATCATCAACTACAGAAGACGTCTGACCGCTGTGCTTGCCAACAAGGGTTTTGCCACCAAGTATTAGGTCTTGTTTGCCAGAGGGATTAAATACTTATTTCCCTCTGCAGAATGCAAATAAATTCATATACTTTCCACAATGTGATTTTCCGGATTTAATTTGTGATGTGCTATCTCTCACTGTTACCAATAACCTACCCTTCAATTATGGGCTGCTCATGTCTTTGTCAGTGGGCAAACTTACAAAATCAGCAAGGGATCAAATACTTATTTCCACCACTGTATATATATATATACCTGTTTGATTTGTCCTTGCCATTCTCAGGGCACAGACCGTAGAAGTCTGCCCAGCACTGTTTTTGTACTAAAAGTTCTGAAGCTAACGTCAAAGCCCCTTAAAATTTACACTCAAGCCCTTCCCTATCTATTCAGTCACGATCAGGGTGTAGACCATAGGAGTCTGCCCAGCACTGGTTTTGCTTCCCAATTACCAGTGTCGCTACCCAATCTCCGCTAAGATTCCATGGATCCATTCCTTCTAAACAGGATTACTTTGTGTTTATCCCACGCAAGTTTGAATTCCATTACCGTTTTCATCTCCACCACCTCCCTTGGGAGGGCATTCCACATATCCACCACCATCTCTGTGAAAAAATACTTCCTGACATTACTCCTGAGTCTGCCCCTCTTCAACCTCAATTCATGTCCTCTAGTTCTACCACCTTCCCGTCTCCAGAAAAGGTTTGTTTGCAGATTAATACCTTTCAAATATTTGAACGTCTGTATTATGTCACCCCTGTTTCTCCTTTCCTGGAAAGTATACATGTTCAGGTCGGCAAGTCTCTTCTCGTACGGTTTGCAACGTAAATCCCATACCATTTTCGTAGCTTCTCTTTGCACCGCTTCCAGTCTTTTTACATCCTTAGCTAGATACAGACTCCAAAACAGAACACATAACACAATATTCCAAGTGGGCTTTTTCGTTTAGGAAATTATCCAAACCTTTTTAAAACCCTGCTAAGCTAAATGCTTTTACCACATTCTCTGGCATAGAATTCCAGAGTTCAATTACACATTGAGTATGAAATATTTTCTCCAATTTGTTTTAAATTTATTGCTTAGTAGCTTCATTGCTTGCCTCCTAGTCCTTGTATGTTTGGAAAGGTGATTAGAATACCAGCATAGATGTGCGTAAATGGCGAAAATCTTCTTAAGTACTATTCTGTAAATATGCGCATATCTTACATAGTGCACATTTGACAGGTGGGCATACACCTAGTCAGAGTCTGGGAGGAACTCACAGTTATGCGTGTAACTTATAGAAGTTACACAAATGGGCTCATTTTCGAAAGAGAAGGACGTCCATCTTTTGACATAAATTGGAAGATGGACGTCCTTCTCCCAGGGACATCCAAATCGGTATAATTGAAACCCGATTTAGGACATCTCCAACTGCACTCCGTCGCAAGAATGGCCAAAGTTCAAGGGGACGTGTCAGAGATATAGCGAAGGTGGGACTTTGGCGTGCCTAACATTTGGACGTCCTTGACTCATAATCGAAAAAAACAAGGACGTCGCTGACGAACACTTGGATGTTTTCATCTGGACCTGTTTTTCTTACGACTGAGGCACAAAAAGATGCCCGAAATGACCACCGGAGAGAATTGGGGATGACCTCCCGTTACTCCCCCAATGGTCACTAACCCACCCTCAAAAAACATCTTTCAAAATATGTTGTGCCAGCCTCTATGCCAGCCTCAGATGTCATATTCAGGTCCATGACAGCGCATGCAGGTCCCTGAAGCAGTTTTAGTGGGACTGAGGCCCATACCCCCCCCCTACCTATTACACTTTTGCTGGTAAATGTGAGCCCTTCAAAACCCACCCGAAACCCACTGTACCCACATGTAGGTGCCCCCTTCACCCCTTAGTGGTACTGGTGCACAGTTGTGGGGAGTGGGTTTTTTTTTTTGGGGGGGGGGGGTTGGGGGACTCAGCACACAAGGCAAGGGAGCTATGTACCTGGGAGCAATTTATGAACTCCACTGCAGTGCCCCCTAGGGTGCCC
Source organism: Microcaecilia unicolor (assembly GCF_901765095.1). Classification (NCBI taxonomy): domain Eukaryota; kingdom Metazoa; phylum Chordata; class Amphibia; order Gymnophiona; family Siphonopidae; genus Microcaecilia; species Microcaecilia unicolor. The sequence goes on from NC_044033.1 coordinate 211,448,594, forward strand.
GGTTGGTGTCCTGGCATGTCAGGGGGACCAGTGCACTACAAATGCTGGCTCCTCCTATGACCAAATGGCTTGCATTAGGACAATTTTGACATGGACATCTTTGGTTTCGAAAATCGCCGAGAGTCAGAAACGTCCACGTCTAGGGATGTCCAAATCTAGGGATGTCTAAATTTAAGAATTTGAATGTCTCTGGTCCCGCCCTCATTTCCTGTTTCTGCAAGGGCAGGACCAGAGCTGAGAGAGAGAAGGGTTGATCCTGCACGCCTGTTACCGTTGCTGCTTTCGGCCGCCATAAACCCGACTTCGTAAGTGAAGTTGACTTTTAAAATTTGGAGGTAGGGGGCCTGGAACTGGAAGGGAGGGACGACGACACCCTCATGCGTGTGACGTCGCGTTCCGTTGCCTGGCAACTCTGCAGCGTTCCCTTGCAGTGATTAGTCTTTACAAACACAGAAGTAGTGACATAATTTCAGGAGATGGATACAGCAGGAGCATGAATGCTTCAGGCTTCACTTTCTCAGGGTCAGCTTCAGAACGTTGGAGGTGCTTTTTATTATATAGGATGTGCTTGGGATTCTGAATGGAATCTTGCTACTCTTTGGGGTTCTACATGGAATGTTGGTACACTTTGAAATTCGGCATGGAATCTTGTTATAGAATTCTACTCTTTGGGGGTTCTGGAATGTTGCTACTATTTGGGTTTCTGCCAGGTCCTTGTGACCTGGATTGGCCACTGTTGGAAACAGGATGCTGGGCTTGATGGACCTTTGGTCTGTCCCAGTATGGCAATACTTGTGTACTTATGTACATTGCTACCTAAGCTTTATGCACCAAATCATCATTAGTTCTAAGTTTTGAACAAAAATTCTAAACATGATTTTTCTTAATTTATATTCTAATTCGCTACAGCTTAATACATGATACATGAATATAAAAATCAGGAAAGCATTTAGCTTAATCCTAAGCAGTAGCAACCATAGCAATGTTAAAGCTAATTTCCAGCAGTGGTATGTTGGCAAAGCAGCTCCTATACAATAGTGGAAATGAGCTTTAAAGCTGCTACAATTGCTACCACTACTACTTAGGATTAAGATAAATGAAGTGTTTGTATGTAGTTAATGTGATTCCTGAAGCAGGTGTTCCACGACGAAACATGGGTCCATAAGAACATAAGCATAAGTGTTGCATACTGGGACAGACTGAAGGTCCATCAAGTCCAGTATCCTGTTTCCATCAGTGGCCAATTCAGGTCACAAGTACCTGGCCAGATCCCAGAACAGTAAAACAGATTTTATGCTGCTTATCCTAGAAAAGAGCAATAGATTTTCCCAACTCCATTTTAATAGTGGCTTATGGACCTTTCTTTTAGAAAAGTATTCAAGCCTTTGTTTAAACCCTGCTAAACTAACTGCTTTTATCACATTCTCTGGCAATGAATTCCAGAGCTTAATTACACATTGAATGAAGAAATATTTCTCCAGTTTGTTTCAAATTTATTAGTAGCTTCATTCGTGTCCCCTAGTCGTCCCCCCCCCCGATATTTAGACCGTGGGAGAAGCTTGTCAGTTCCATTTTTTGTTTACATTAACCTTGAAAACTCAGAATGTATTCTCCCAGACACTTAATACCATGTGATAGTAGCACAGATACTGGTTGAATAGTGGCACTTGTCTGGTCTGCACAAGCACAGGAGAGAACACATTTTGAGCTGCTTATGCCACTGTCACACTGCAGTAACAGGGTGTAATAAAGGTATTTTTAACCAGTGACTTTGTATTCATAGATCACATAAACCCTTGACACGCTTATTGGGTATTTGAGAGCACTGATGTTCTAAACATTGAAACTAGGTACAGGAAAAAAAATGGATTACCAAATACCAGGATGTTGTACACCAGAGCCAATGGCAGAAGACATTCACAGTTTAATGATGCCAGCGCTCCTGAATTAGGCTCAAGCTGCCTTTGGCCATATTCAAAATCCTCCCTAAAAAATACTACCTTTGCTAAATTACTTCGAGAATTTCTGTTCAGGTGGTATTTGGTCATCTTAAACTATACCAAGTTCCACAGAGCAGGAGACTCCCTACAGAGCTAGCCCGAGTATCCAGTGCCCTAGGGCCTAGCCCAAGCTTCAGTTGTGCACCCCCTTTACTTCCCTACCCTCCCACCAGGTGTTCAGCACCCCTCTTCCTCTTCTTCCCCCTAAGGAGCCAGGATCTCCCTTCCCTATCCTCCCGCAGGTGGCCAACATTCCCCCTTCCACTTCCTACCCCCACCCCTTGCTCTGCATCTTCTTTCTTTTCTCTGCTCCCACTGTTGCTGCCCTACCTCTTCCCCGAGATACAGGGCCAAAGTTGGGAATGAGACAGAGTATCATCAGCCCACAACCTTTTATCACAGTGCCATGGTCAAGCGCTGCCATCCCCACCCCCTCGGATACTTGAGTTCCTACTGGGGGAGGGGTGGATGTGGCAGCACTTTAAGAGTAGTTATCACAACAAGGACTAGAGAGTATCAAATCAGGGGCGTAGCTACGGGCGGGCCTGGATGGGCCCAGGCCCACCCAGTTTTGTCTCAGGCCCATCCAGAACAGTCCCACCACCTCCGTCATCGTGTCTCCTCACCTTCTCCCACCACCTTAGCTCCTTTAACTCAGTCTCTGCAGTGTCAGTCGGCTGCTTTTATTAGTGCTGTTTTCCTACTCCGGGAGCTCTCACTGCCCTGTTAAACTTTACGATGGCGCTAATATATCTCTCCTCCGGGACTCGGGGCTCCCTCTCTGCTGCTCTCGTCCTCTTCCTCATCCAGGCCCGCCCGTAGCTATGCCCCTGAACACAACAATTTCTCTCATATGATGGCAATAAGTAAGAAGGCTGAATGTGTCTGATACTATTGGCAAGTCTGAGACAGCACATAGCGAAACTCTGGCCAAAGTCGGTGGGACGGACCGATCATTTACACGTTGTTCACTACATTTGAAAATTAAGTAATTTTTCACTCTTTTTTTGTGGATCCATCCAAAGTCAGTTCTGTGAAGTTAGCATTTTTACACTCAAAGAAATAAGGGGGTTTTTTTTGGTGCCAGTGAAGATAAAACAGCCCATTGACTTTTCTCAACCCTCGTTTTTATGAACAATCTTTTGGGTTGGTGGTTGGGCTTCTTTCAGAGGCTTTTTCCCCTTGTTCTTAAAAAAATTTCAAAAATGTTAATGCACTTCACAGAACTATAGTCTCATGAAAGTACTTATTGCCATCATGAGAGAAATTGTTGTGTTATATAGCACTTTATTTAGGTTTTGCTCACACTTTTTTCAGTAGTAGCTCAAGGTGAGTTACATTCAGGTACACTGGGGTATTTCACTGTCCTAGGAGGGCTCACAATCTAGTTTGTACCTGAGGCAATGGAGGATTAAGTGACTTGCCCAAGATCACACAGAGCAGCAGTGGGATTTGAACTAGCCACCTTTGGAGTGCAAAACTGGTGCTTTAACCACTAGGCCACTCCTCTTGAGAGTAGGCCTGTGGTTAATGGTGCTAATGACAATTACAACTTCAGCTCAAGTCTGGAAAGAGGTATGTTGCAAAATAACTCTCCTCTCGTGTGTCTGGGCAAAAAAACCTTTATTTGGGAGTCAATCCCCTTCTTATATACTCTATGAATATTCATGGATATTACATGTATTATCATTACTATTGGTTACATTTTGCTTACACAACCATGATCATGCATTGCTTACAAGAACAACTCTACATGAACAGCTCGTGAACCTGCTCAGGAATGTACAAACATCACCTGCTATTCTGCTACTTTCTCAGGAAAGAACAAAAACATCACATGCTAGATTCTCAGGAATATACAAAACATCATCTGCTGCCTGTATCCAAATACATTCTATCTACATCTCCACCTTTTTTTTTTTTTTTTTTTAATGAAATCTCCGTGGTGTGCCAGCTGGAGATGGAGGTGGAGATGTTTGTAATAGCTTATAAACATATTGAGCAGAGTGACGTGTTGGAGCGAATGGACGAGGAAAACATAAAGAAAAAAGGTTAGGAATGCATTGTATACAACAGCAAAAAATAGTGAAAACAAAAATACCAATGACTAAATACTGGATAATAGGGCGGAGCCAGGTCCAAGGGATCCATTGCCACAATTGATCCCATACATCAGAGAGTAGGTTATTATGAATAGTAATATGAGTAGTTAAATTCCGTAGGAAAGCTAATTGTTTGTCAATGGCCTTTGAATTGTCAGATAAATTAAAACAGCACATGTCCTGAAACTCTTCGCAACCATGATGGTTAAGTAATAAAAGATAATCAATGGCTGCTCGATTTTGTAAAACTCCATGACGTAATTGCTGTTGCTCAGCATTAAGTAAACTAATAGCAGTGGAGGTTGCATTGATTGATTTAATTGCCCAACAGGCTAATTCACGAATATTTTTTGCATTTGCCGCTGCCAATGCAGGGACACCTATTAATGAAAATGCAAGTGCCAGATATTCAGTTTGACTCAGAAATTTAACATTATCATTGCAATTGGCAGCAAGGGTCATACGCTTGGATCGCATATGTGAGGAGTTAGAAAATAAAATATGTTTACTGGGAAGTACCATAGTGAGTCGACTTAGACAGCATGTAGTACCATCAGATATATTAGCTGGAATATAATTAAAGGTATACATTCCACATGACCAAAACCAGCCAGGGGGTAAATGAGTAAATTTATAAATATATGAAACATTTTCGTAGGAGCTACAATTTAACAAAGTTGGTCCAAAATTAACACAATTTGATCGGGTACAATTAACCATACGAGCACATGTCATATTGATACTAGCTATTTGATTGGTTCTCACATGCATTGCCAAAGTAGGCGGCAACAGGGTTTGTGTTCCCCAATTATGGTATTCATAAGAAGCATTTCGATAGGATGAATTAACAGGAAGCTGTGAATAAAACCAAGTATCATTTTGCATATCTTTAGGATCATGACATACTGGAATCAGGCAAGTTGCCAAAACTTCTCCAACTGCCTTTTGATGAGAAAGACAGAAATCAGTTTGGTTCAGTGAAATTGCAAACGCTTCCCAAATATTTTTTGTGGGAAGTAACTGTGACTGTCCACAAGGTATGTACAAACAACAACACAGTAGAAGCAATGTAATGGAATTAGCATTAAGCGCTGCAATAATAGCCACTACGAAGTTATCATCAGTCTTTTCAATATGAGCTTTTTCTAAAGTCTCTGTAGCTTGTTGACTCAAGGCTTTAATTTGTCCCCAAGTAACAGGAGCATTAGGTTGACGAGTCACTGACCGTTTGCGTGTTTGCATCTGCGGTCCTTGAAGGGTGAGTGTGAAATTGGGAATTGGGTTGTGAAGACCTTGATGCCACGACATGAGGTTTCACCCACTTTGCTGGAATCCACACCGGGCCAGAATCTGTTTGAACAGCAGCGTAACCACGACCCCAGGTAAGGAGAGGCACAGGGGAACTCCACTGATCAGAAGGTAGTTGTCGGTATATGACCAAAGGACGAGATAAAGGTGGGGCAGGAGTACGAAAATGTTGTTCAAATCTGGAAGAAAAAGTTTTTGTAGCAGGATTATTGATGAGATTGAGATGATTCAGTGTGTAAAGGATTTGTGCTAAGCATTCATCAATGCTTACTCTATGACGGAGAATACCGTCTTTTTTTGTAGTCAGATTACTTAAAGCAGTTTTCAGTGTGCGATTAGCACGTTCAACAATAGCTTGACCAGTGGAGTTATAGGGGATACCAAAAAGGTGCTCAATATGCCAGAGGGTCAGGAACTCCTGTAAGGAGGTGGAAGTATAAGCAGGGGCATTGTCTGTCTTGAGAGTTTTAGGAACACCCATGACCGCAAAAGCTTGGAGAAGATGAGAGCGGACATGAGATGTAGTTTCCCCTTTTTGTGCAGTGACCCACAAAAATCCAGAATGAGTATCAACAACCACATGAAGCTTAGACCATTGACCAAAAGGGGGAAAGTGAGTAACGTCCATTTGCCAGAGGCTATTAACTTCCAGACCACGAGGATTAACTCCAGGAAAAAAGGTAGTAGGAGCTGAAAAGGAACATTGTGGACAATTTTTGATAATAGCTCTAGCTTCTTCTAAAGAAATTTGAAACTGGCGAGCTAGGCTAGGTGCATTTTGATGATGAAGTTCATGACTGCAGTGTGCTGTGGAGAAAAAATGAAGATGGCGATCCGCTCGAGCATTCCCTTCAGACAGACCACCAGGAAAAGGTTGATGACTGCGGATATGACCTATAAAGAGAGAAGAAAGGCGATTCTCCAAGTAACCTTGGAGGGTTAACAGTAAAGCATAAAAAGAGGCATCCATTTTGAATGATACATAACTGTCGGGCATGCGACGGACAAGATTAGCACAATATTGACTGTCAACAATAAGATTCAGTGGTTGATCTGAAAATAAAGAAAGAGCCAGGATGATGGCAGCAAGCTCTGAACGTTGAGCAGAGGTTTGTGGAGAGGTAAATTTGACGTGCCATTTGTTCAGATTGTACCAAGTAACCACCCCACGAGTGGGACTACCATCTGTAAAGACGGTGAGAGCAGTAGGGAGTGGACGTAAAGAAATGGGATCATGAAGAGTGATTGGCAAAATGGATGTGCCCTGTATGCGAGGGTCTTTAGGATAGTGGCAATCTATAATACCAACATAAGTGGCTAAAATAAATTGCAAGTCGTCGGAGAACTGAATCATTTTTTCCCACTGCCACAAAGAATGAGGAATGATGAGTTTAAGAATGTCGAAACCAGTCATGAATGTTGCTCGCTCTCGAGCTTTAGTAATCAGCAAGGCTAGTTGCTGGGGCCATTGTGTAATAGTAGAATGGAGAGTATTCTGTAAATAGACCCATTCTATCAATTTCGGAGGAGTTGTATCTTGATATAAGACACCAAACGGTTGTCGGTGGGTGGGGTCTTTGAGAACGCAAAAACAAAAAAGGGCAAATGCATCTCGTCTATCTGTCCATTTTGTTTGTAAGATTTGATCCAATTGTGACAGAATTGTTTGTTGCGATGCAGTGAGTGTAATTAATTCAGCAGGTGTTTTATGACCTTTTAATGCGAGAAACAGGGGTTGTAAAAATTCTGTAGGAAGTTTCAAGTAGGGACGTAACCAATTGAGATTTCCTAAAATCTCTTGTAATTGATGTAATGTCGTGGGAGACTGTAAATTGAGATGAGGAGCGACAGGTTGGGCTGCAGCTTTAGTCATACGGAAACCTAGATATAAATAGGGTTCCTTTTCTTGAACCTTCTCTGAGGCAATTGTTAATCCTGAGGAGGCCAAGATAGAAATTAAAGTAGATTTCCAAGAAGGGGGAAGAGTTATCCCTGCAATTAGTATATCATCCATATAATGATATACCAAAAGTTGAGGGAAATAGGCACGAAATGGTTGCAAGGCTTGATGAACATAGTATTGACAAATAGTGGGTGAATTTAACATTCCCTGGGGCAAAACTTTCCAACAATACCTAGTAGTAGGGTGTGCATTATTGTAAACAGGTACAGTAAAAGCAAAGTATTTATAATCTTTTTCCTGGAGAGGAATTGAAAAAAAACAATCCTTCAGATCTATAATAGCTAATTGATAATCATAAGGAATCAAATTAGGATTTGGAATACCACATTGTAACGGGCCCATTGGTTCTAAAATCGCATTAATAGCTCGTAGGTCATGTAAAAATCTCCATTTTCCGGATTTTTTCTTGATCACAAATACCGGAGTATTATATGGAGAATTGGTAGGCTCAATGTGATTTAATTGTAATTGTTCTTCCACCAATTGATGTAAAATCAACAGTTTTTCTCTGGTAATCGGCCACTGCTCTACCCAAACAGGTTTGTCAGTTTTCCATTCCAAAGGAAGAGAAAAAGACATATTTATGAACTGTTAATCAGGTAGGATCAATGATGCATCTAATTGTTCCAAAAGGTCACGACCCCATAAATTAAAGGGTACTTGTAAAATACAGGGCTTAATATGTCCTAGAACCTTGGTATCGTTAGGATATGTAATAGATAACCATTGAGAACTTTGGGAGGCTGACTGAGTTCCCCCTATTCCTGTCACATGTGAAGTATCTTCAATGGGCCATTCCACAGGCCATTGTTTATAAGCTATGACAGAAACATCCGCCCCGGTATCTAATATACCAACAAAGGGCTTTTGTTGCAATAAAAATTGAGCAGTGGGTCGTGCATTAGAAACCGGTTTTAAAACTGCACTTACCTGTCGCGTAGATCCAAAGCCCCCTGTACGAGAGACAGTAGAAGGAATAGGTGCTGTAAAATATGGTAAAATAATTAATTGTGCCCACGAGTCCCCGGGAGAAATTGTTAAAGGTGATGAGGACCATACTTGAATTTTAACAATGCCTGTGTAATCAGCATCAATAACTCCAGGGATAACATGAATACCTGCCTTCGATGCAGAGGAGCGAGGTAATACTAAACCTACAGTAGCCGCTGGAATGGGTCCTTTAAAGGTAGTATTATATACCAAAACTTCATGAGGTAAGATGGCAGTTTTACATTCCGCTGCAATAAGGTCAATTCCTGCACTACCTTGTGTAGCAGTAGTACTATGAGCAAAAGACCCTTGCACTCCCTTTGGACCGAGGTTAGGAGTTAACCCGGAGCAAAGTTTTTTGGGGGTGGCGGTGTGGAATTAATTGGATTAGAGCGACATTGATTGGCCCAATGATATCCTTTTTGACATCGAGGACATTTTCGAGAAGGTCGAGAAGGTCCTTTTGCAAAGTTGGCACCCCCTCCTGGGGCTCTACACTGAGCTCGAAAATGTCCTGGTTTCTTACAATTAAAACACGTCCCCTGTGGCTTATTACCTTTTTGTATAGCTCCTGCTAACAAATTCATAGAATAACCATGAGTCCCCACATCTGCACATGCGCTCAATAAATCTGCTAAAGTAATTCCTGGGCGATGAGCTACAGTCTGCAATGCCTTTTTGCAATCTGAATTTGCATTTTCTTGGGCTAATTTAATCAATAACTCTGTTTGCGCATCAAGATTATCAATTTGCCTAGTTACAGCTTCCTGCAATCGATTAACAAATTGAAGGTAAGATTCGGTTGCACCCTGTTTAATTGATGCAAAAGATTTTGTTGGTTTATTCCCTTCTGGTGTTCTTTTAAATGCTCGCAAGATACAAGTGCCTATGGCTTGAAAACAGGTATCGTTTTGTTGAATTTGCATATCAAGGGTTGAAAATGGTCCCGATCCATAAATTTGATCAGGCACCAAATTAGTCCCAGTGATAAGTTGTGCTGCTTGCTTATATTCATTATCCCACACTACATATTGCGCAGGAGTTAACAGCATACGGAAAAGGTCTTTCCAATCTTTTGGAGTCATTAAGTAACCGTTACTAATCCCTTCTATCATGCCTTGAACAAATGAACTTTTTAAACCTGATTCTACGATAGCTCTACGTAATTCTCTCAAAACTTGATAAGGTAGAGCAGTCCATTCTGCATGATGTGTTTCGTTCCCTGCCTCTATTGTTGTAGTTCTAGTAACTGGGTATAAATTAGGATTAGGTTCCGAATTATCCCATAGATCATCGTTCCAAATGAATTCACCATTTTTTCGTGCTTGCTGTATACCTAATTGAATTAAACTAGGTCGTTCTACGCTCTTTGGTGTTTTGGTAATAATAACGCTATCATTAGCGTTGTTGTTTTGGATATTTTCAATTGGTTTATTAGGGGTAGTAGTAGTAAAGTCAGGAGTTTTGTTTTGCTCTTCCCTTCCCATATCGGTGGCCAGCCGACAAGAAGGAGGAGAAGGTGTAGGTCCAAGAGTCGCGGGAGGTAAAAGAGACCAGGTCTTGCCTGGCAATTTGTTGGATATATTTTCGTTAGTAATGCCTGTCAATCCAGAAGAGAGAATTACTATAGTAGAATATATCTCTCTCCAAGTCAATAATATAGGAGTCGAAACTCTAGGCTCTAAACGAAACTGCTGCCCTATCTTTTCCCATGTTTGAGGATCGAATGATCCCTTCTCTGGATACCAGGGACATTGACAAACTATTTCCTCAATTAAACGCTCTATATCTTTAAGAGTTATTGGATTTCGGGAGGAACCATATCTTTGCGTTATAGTATATAGCTCCTGTGCATGTTGTTTATGTGATGATGTTAAATTTCCCCCCCATACTTACAGTGTTCCGTAGAAGGAATGGCGCGCTGACTGTTCCAGTCGTAGTAAGTACGTCACGTTTTCACCGATCACGTCGGGGATCACCAGATGTTGCAAAATAACTCTCCTCTCGTGTGTCTGGGCAAAAAAACCTTTATTTGGGAGTCAATCCCCTTCTTATATACTCTATGAATATTCATGGATATTACATGTATTATCATTACTATTGGTTACATTTTGCTTACACAACCATGATCATGCATTGCTTACAAGAACAACTCTACATGAACAGCTCGTGAACCTGCTCAGGAATGTACAAACATCACCTGCTATTCTGCTACTTTCTCAGGAAAGAACAAAAACATCACATGCTAGATTCTCAGGAATATACAAAACATCATCTGCTGCCTGTATCCAAATACATTCTATCTACAGAGGTACAGCAGTGGCAGCGGGTAGATACAGGATTTGTGTGTGTGTGTGTGTGTGTGTGTGGGGGGGGGGGGGGAATGGGGAAAGAAGATGCTGCTCTTCTGCTGCCCCCCCCTAGATAGATGCCTGGTCCACCTACAGGGGCATTTTCAAAAGAGAAGGGCGCCCATCTCTCAGGGTCACCCAAATCGGCATAATTTAAAGCCGATTTTGGGTGCCGTCAACTGCAGTCCGTCGTGGGGACGACCAAAGTTCACGGGGGCATGTCGGAGGTGTAGCAAGGCGGGACTGGGGCGTGCTGAAGAGATGGGCGTCCTCGGCCAATAATGGAAAAAAGGGTGTCCCTAACGAGCATTTGGTCGACTTTACTTGGTCCATTTTTTTTCACGACCAACCCTCAAAAAGGTGCCCAAACTGACCAGATGACCACCAGAAGGAATCGGGGATGACCTCCCCTTACTCCTCCAGTGGTCACCAACCCCCTCCCACCCAAAAAAAATGTTTTTTAAATTTTTTTGCCAGCCTCAAATGTCATACCAAGCTCCATGACAGCAGTATGCAGGTCCCTGGAGCAGTTTTAGTGGTACTGCAATGCACATCAGGCAGGCGGACCCAGGCCCATCCCCCCCCACCTGTTACACTTGTGCTGGTAAATGTGAGCCCTTCAAAACCCACTGTACCCACATGTAGGTGCCCCCCCTTCACCCCTTAGGGCTATGGTGGTGGTGTACAGTTGTGGTTTGGGGGGGGGGTTGGGGGACTCAGCCCCGAAGGTAAGGGAGCTATGCATCTGGTAGCAATTTCTGAAGCCCACTGCAGTGCCCCCTAGGGTGTCCCGATTGGTGTCCTGGCATGTGAGGGGGGCCAGTGCAGTATGAATGTCTGGCTCCTCCCATGACCAAATGCCTTGGATTTGGTCATTTTGCGACGGGTGTCCTCGGTTTCCATTATGGCCGAAAACTGGGGATGACCATCTCAATATTTAGGTCAACCATTTCTAAGGTCGACCTCAGTGTTGAGATTTGGGCGTTCCTGACCGCATTATCGAAATGAACGATGGACGCCCATCTTGTTTCGATAATACGTGTTTCCTCGCCCCTTCGCCAGGACATCCTTAGAGATGGGCACCCTTAGAGATGGTCATTCCAGTTCGATAATGCCCCTCCTAGTCCTGCTCTCTTAAGTGGTACCTGGTCAAATAGCCCCGACAAAAAAGCTCCCCGACATTATAGCCCCTGACATAACAGCCACTGTCAAAACAGCCTGCCCACAATGCTGGTAGGAGTCTTTATCAGTGAAGATTTCAGTTGTAGTTATTATATTTTTGTGATGTGTTATTTTTTCTTAGGGGGCTGTTTTGTTAAGGGGGCTATTTTATGTAGGGGCTATTTTGTCAAGGGTTGTTTTGTGGGAAGGGCCATTTTGTCAGGGCTATTATGACTGGGTGCCCTCTTAAGTATATCTCTACAGTGTTCTGGAGTTTTAGTGTAACCCCTAGAAAAGATTTAAGAACTAGCTATCTGCAATCAGCTAAGGAAGCAACATGTATTAAACCCCCATTTAAAAAAAAAAAAAAAAGCCTATGTCTTCAATCTTTAAGGAAAGCACATGGTGTAAATCAAAACTCTAAACCCAAGAAGTGACAGGGTTCAGAACCCCTCATGGAAGCTTCTAACCTAGTAACAAATGCATCAATATTTTCAGGCTATTCCCAGAAACTCCCATTATTAATTTTATGCTATTAAGAAAACAGTGTGGGAAAAAAACCTCAGGTGCCAGGATCAGTTTTAAAAATGCTTTATTAAAACAAAATAAATATTACTTCAAATCCAGTTCAACATTTAATAGGCAGACACTATTTAATAGGTAGAAAAAGGAACAGGAAAAATAACTTACCCAATAATGACTTAAATATACAAGTATATAAAAGAATCAAAGTAAAACTGATACATTTTGTTCTATATACCAGGATCACTTGTCTGTAGGAGAATACATATTAATCATAAATTAATTATCAAAACAGAAATAAGTCCATTTAATGTCCAGCCTGTTCAATCCACTTCCTCAATTGTGGGGCCAGTGCTGGAGGTGCCCCGGCGAGCTTGCGCCCCACAGCTGGCTCCTGGCATTCCTCCAGGCATCCCACCCTGAGCCTGGTACAGTTTGGTGATGACTGGCTTACACACCTTTTCCAGCTCCTTCTGCTGATGCTCGTACTCCTCTTTCTCAGCCAGCTGGTTGCTCTCTAGCCAGGAGATGGTCTGGTTACATTTCTCCACTATGATCTTCTTGTCATCCTCGCTGATCTTGTCCTTCAGGTTCTCATCCTCCACGTTGCTCTTCATGTTGAAGGCATAGGATTCCAGTAAGTTCTTGGGCAGAGATCTTTTCCCTCTGGGCGTCATCATCAGCTTTGTACTTCTCCGCATCCTGCACCATCTTTTCGATCTCTTCTTTGCTCAGTCGGCCCTTGTCATTGGGATGGTGATCTTGTTCTGCTTGCCTGTGCTCTTGTCCACGGCAGACACATTCAGGATGCCATTAGCATCAATGTCAAAGTGACTTCAATCTGTGGCACACCACGGGGAGCAGGTGGGATTCCAGACAACTCAAACTTGCCCAACAGGTTGTTGTCCTTTGTCATGGCTCTTTCACCTTCATATACCTGGATCAGGACACCAGCTGATTGTCCGAGTAGGTGGTGAAGGTCTGAGTCTGCTTGGTTGGGATGGTAGAGTTGCGTTTAATGATGGTGGTCATCACTCCTCCCGCTGTCTCTAGACCCAAGGACAACGGTGCCACGTCTAAGAGCAGCAGATCCTGCACATTTTCAGACTTGTCCCCCATCAGGATGGCTCCTTGCACAGCTGCGCCATAGGCCACAGCCTCATCAGGATTAATGCTTTTATTCAGTTCCACGGCCATTGAAGAAATCTTGTAGTAGCTTCTGAATTTTAGGAATGCGGGTCGAACCCCCAACCAGGACAATGTCATGGATCTGAGCCTTGTCCATTTTAGCATCTCTCAAGGCTCTCTCCACTGGCTCCAGGGTTCCTCTGAAGAGGTCTGAGCACAGCTCCTCAAAGCGAGCTCTGGTAATCGAGGTATAGAAATCAATACCCTCAAAAAGGGAATCAATTTCAATACTGGCTTGGGTGCTGGATGATAGGGTCCTCTTAGCTCTCTCACAGGCTGTCCTCAGCCTCCTGATCGCCCTCTTGTTCTGGCTAAGATCTTTCTTGTGCTTTCTCTTGAATTCCTCCATGAAGTGGTTCACCATGCGATTGTCAAAGTCTTCTCCACCCAGGTGAGTGTCTCCTGCTGTGGCTTTCACCTCAAAGATCCCATCATCAATGGTCAAGATGGAAACATCAAAAGTGCCACCACCTAAGTCAAAGATAAGGACATTCTGCTCTCCTCGGCTACTCTTGTCTAGACCATAGGCAATAGCAGCTGCAGTGGGCTCATTGATGATCCTCAGCACATTCAGTCCAGCTATCACTCCAGCATCTTTGGTAGCCTGGCGCTGGGAGTCATTGAAATAGGCTGGCACAGTAATAACAGCATTGGTGACCGGGTGCCCCAAGTAAGCTTCTGCAGTCTCTTTCATCTTGGTGAGCACCATGGAAGAAATTTCTTCTGGATAAAATGTCTTAGATTCTCCTTTGTACTCGACCTGCATCTTGGGTTTTCCCCCGTCACTCACCACCTGGAAGGGCCAGTGCTTCATGTCAGACTGCACCACGGGGTCCTCAAACTTCCTGCCAATCAGCCTCTTGGCATCAAAGACGGTGTTCTGGGGGTTCATGGCCACCTGGTTCTTGGCAGCATCTCCGATCAGCCTCTCTGTGTCAGTGAAGGCCACATAGCTGGGGGTGGTCCTGTTGCCCTGGTCATTAGCGATGATCTCCACTTTGCCATGCTGGAAGACCCCCACGCAGGAATAGGTAGTGCCCAGATCGATGCCGATAGCTACTCCTTTGGATGACATCTCGCTTCTTCTGTGGGACTGGATCGCGATCTTTTACCCGTATCTTCCTCCTACCCGCTCACTCTTTTCCACGTCTATTACCGACTCTAACCCACCTACCGCTATCTACGCCGGTATTTATAGAGCTGGAGCAGTCTTAAAAAAAAAAAAAGGCGGAGCTTAGGGAGAAATCCAACCCCTTCCTACAGACATGCGGCAACAAAGGTGCTGCGGAAAGCACCAGCCAATCAGAGTACAGCATTCCCAAATATCCTGGCAACCCTCTGGAAGTCGGGAACATTCCGAGTACTGTAACCAATCAGAAATGAGCAGAGGCAGGCCCATTCCCTCCCCTTCTGGAAATATCGGGAACCTTCTCTAATCTTTAGCCAATCATGGCTCAGTAGAGGCGGGCGCCTCCAGCTCCCTTCTGGAAACTTCAGGAAGCGTCTCTCACTTTCAGCCAATTAGTGCGGTAAAGGCGGTCACTTTTAAGCCTCCTTCAGGAAGTTTCAGGAAGAGTCGGTACCTTTCAGGTTTCACCGATTGGCGTCCCCGATGTCTGAACGGCGGGAGCTGGTGTTGTTGAGCTCGTGTCTTTCTCTGTCACTGGTTTTTGGCTCAGGCAGGCTACAGCTTGGCTTTTTATTAGTTGTCCCCAGGAAATAGAGTGACCGGGAGGGCGGCAGTTTGTATTACCTAACTTTTGCAAATCTCCCTCAGTATCTGTAATGATCCAGCCTGGGGGGGGGGGGGTGTGGAATGAATAAACTGGACTGAATTCTCTCTCTCTGCAGTCTCTGGGTATAAGGGGGGATCACACTGCTGCTGTGGGAGATGGGAGGAAAAAAAAGGGGAGCTGTACAGCAGGTTATAAGATCCAGCTTTGTGGGTGCTTGAGCACCCCCACTATTGAGCAATCTTTTTGACAACTGAGAGGTAATTTCCATTGTGCGTAGTACCCCCCCAATCATTTAAAAAAGTTGGCGCTTATGTATCAGGTCACTGTAAAGGCAGCAGCTTCTCAGAACCTCTCCATGCTCATCTCACCCTACACGCCTCCCCGGGAACTCCGTTCACTGGGTAAATCCCTCTTATCTGCACCCTTCTCCACTAACTCCTTTTACCTTGCTGCACCATATGCCAGGCATAGACTTCCTGAGCCTGTACATCAAGCTGCATCTCTGGCCGTTTTCAAATCTAGGCTAAATGCCCAACTTTTGATGCTGCTTTTAACTCCTAACCCTTACTCACTTGTTCAGTACCCATATTTTATCATTTCCACGTTTGTAATTCCCTTAATTAGTTCTGTTTATCCTAATTCAATTGCAAACTGTTGAGCAGGGACCATCTCTTCATGTCCAGTGTACAGCGCTGCGCAGGGCCGGTCTTAGCAAGTGCGGGGCCCTGTGCAGACCAATTTGGTGGGGCCCTATCCTAGCCCCGCACCACCCCATTGAAAAGATTATTCCATTTTTAGAAAATTTTAAGTGTGACTGATGAAGTGACAGGGGAATCCCTAGTAAATTATTTATATTGGGTAACTAGGTTGTTTGTGAGACCACCTGCTGTGTAATAGTCAATTTCTTTGCACCCTTCTATTTGCTCTCTAATGCTCTACCTCTACTAAGTGCTTCAAGAAGTAATTTACAGTAACATATAAAAGCAAACTGTATGCCATCAAACAGAAGACTGTGAAGTATCAGAACACAGATAAAATTGCATATAACCCTTTCTAGATTCCAAGAAATGGAGCACTTGTCACATTAAGCTAACAATGACTCCCGCCCGCCCTCGCGGAAACAGGAAATACCTCATCAGAAGGAGGCGGGACATTCAGCAGGAAGGCGGAAGGGAAAAGTTGGGGTGAGCCGTTGTGCCTGCAACTGTCTGTCGGAGCCGTGCCGTCGCTGCAACAGTCGTTCTGGGACTGGGAGGCGGAAGCGGGCGCGGAGCGATCATGATGCGGTCCGAGCGAGCGGGGCTCAGAGAGGCAGAGATGAGGCGCGCCGTGCGGGGCCCCCTTAAGCGCGGGGCCCTATGCGGCCGCCTCTGCCTAAGACCGGCCCTGCGTACGTCTAGTAGCGCTATAGAAATGATACGTAGTACGATAGTAGGGGATCTCCACCCTTCATCTTTGTGTGCTCTCTGCTGCAGTCAGTTGTTATCCAGAGGGTCGAAAGGGGAGAACAGCTCTGCAGTGGCGTTCCTAGCCTGGATGGCACCCGGGGTGGATTGCCGATGCGCCCCCCCCCCCCCCCCCGCCTGCAAAATGACACCCCCCCCCCTTCCCGGCGAAATACCCCCCCCCCCCCAGGTGCACACCGCTGGGGGGGGGGGGTGTGCCGCGGCGCGCACCTGTGGGCTCCGACTTCGCTGCAGCTCCCTCTGCCCCGGAACAGGAAGTAACCTGTTCCGGGGCAGAGGGAGCTGCAGCGAATGAACGAAGTTAGCGAAGTCAGAGCCCACAGGTGCGTGCCGCGCACCCCCCCCCCCCAGTGGCGTGCACCCGGGGCGCACCGCCCCCACCTTGGTACGCTACTGCAGCTCTGACCCTACCTAGGTGGCATAAAGAACTAGCCCCTTTTCATACAGGGTGCCTATGGTTTTAGTTTCTACCATATTTTTCATGGATCTACCACCATTTCCTTGAAGTAATCATGCCTAGTGTTGCACCTCAGAGTACAACACTGGAGCCCCATACCACAATTTAGTTCAAATGCAAAAAAAAAAAAAGAAGTTTCTGATGCTTAATTTATACTTTCAAGAGACCTGTCTTTTTTTTTAAATATATTTCAATAAAATTTTTCATCAAATTAGAAAAACACCTATACAGAACAATAAGAGAATACATGTTTGTGCTACCTGGGGGCAACTTATATGGTAATAAGAGAGTAAGCCCTTGGCTTATAAGAGAAATTTAGCTAGTGATTTCCATTTTCACTTATAAATATTGTTATGTGAATGCAGAAGCATTAGGCTCTTTTTGTATTTTCTGAAGAGCAATACTCTTTCACCACATGTAAATAGACAAATGGGAGTCATTTTTTCAGTGATTTATAATGAATTTCAAAGCAATTGAAATAAAAAAGTCAAATACGGCATTGTATTCAAGTGATAGATTTGCAGATAGGGCTATTGACTTAAATGTCACAATTTTAGCAGACAGCTGTTCATTCAAACTTGTCTGGTCTCTGCCGATTTTGATCTTTTAAGTCTCACCTTATCAGTCTGATGTAGACCCTAAACTATTTTATCTCCAGTTGAAGTTAATGTTATATTCCCCTCAACACCTTGGTATAGGTTCGGAGTGGATTACAATTTAAAATAAAACTGATCTTCATGCCTGGGAGCTCACGATATCGGCAGCGCAAAATAAAGCTATCAATAACTAATTAAAAAGCACAAATTTTCTACATAAATTTGTTCTTAAAAGCTTTAAGGCTAATGTGATTGAGATTTCACCAACATTGGCAAGGAATTTCAAATCTGAGAGGATTGTGTTATTGGATTGATGACATCAATGGTGCAGGTCATTTTAATTTTGGGCTTTGTGCATTCATCTTGATTTATTAGAGGCCTGTGTGTACAGGGGAGGAGTCTGGGGGCAGAAGATTTTATAAAATACACCTCTGCTTGATGCATTAGCATTTAGGCCTACATGTCAGCACCCATAATTTAGGTGATCCTGGCTGCAGGATTTGGGCTACTATTTTATAGCACAGAGGTACACATGGGGTCAGCACTAGGGGTCCATGGGGCTAACTTGACATGTAAAACACTGCCGATGTGCAATTTTGACCTGTGAGCTACAGTTTGCCCACCCCTGGTTTGGGGGCTGATGCATTGATTAGTCATTCTGTAATACAAACCGTTGGGTCATTACCGCATCCCAGCACTGCCCCCTAAAGCTTACACAAAGATTTTGTCAAGGAGACCTGCCATCTGATCACACTGATTCTGTAGGTCATGTAAAGGAGACCTACCTTCTCCCAGGGTTATGAACCTGGTCTCTGCATTAGGAGACTTGTCTCTTACTAAGCCAGGATACAAACTTTTTTGTTACTACAAGACAGAGTTAAAATACACGTACCGTGAATTAAAGAGTCATAGTCCAAGGTTTCCTTTTTATTTAACCCTTTGCAGAACTATTTACAAACTGGCCTTGGTTTCTGGAGCATTAAAAGCAGGTTGGATACAGCCGAGGGAAGAGGCCGAACCAGGGCCAGGTTTCTTACCCATGATGGGGGCTTGAATACTGCAGTCTCAGAAGAACCACTGAGCACATACTCCCTTGTCGTCCGTCTCTCCCCTCCTCCTTGCAGCACTATCATGTTGCTCTCCAAGACTGGTGGGAGGACACCTCTTTCCCCCCTCCTCCTCCTATGGCAGTCTCATCTCACTGGCAGAAGTACTCAGCGAGATGAACTTGTACAGGCCCAAGGTACTGGGGCGGGGGATGAGGAAAGGGGGAACTGAGTTGTATTGTCCTTCCGTATCAGGCTCTATCATGAGCCCCTCCCTCCAATTGAAAGGGACTCTCAGGAACTCTGCTTCTGGCGCTTCCAAAAGCGTTTGACGTCAGCATGACCCCCGGGGGTCACCACCATCAACCTCTTGCTGGGGTTCTCAAAGACCAGGACCCCAGGTCTCGGGCATAGTTCCTCAACAGCTCAAAGTCTACCTGAGACAAGAACTGATTATACAAAACACCTGGGGTAGAGGAGATGGAAATCAGAGAGGTGCAGAGAGAAAAAGAATAAAGTTAGAAATAACACTAAATAGGAAAATCCTCCATCCTGCCTTTTCTCCCCTCCCCGAAACGTACACAACCGAAGAAAACGTCTTACTAAGCTTCTAAAGCAGTAGGCAGCATCGGTCAAACACTATCTGGCCTTCTTATACATACAGGGGCACTAAAAGTTAAGCGTCCTAATTCTAGGCACTAAGCTAGTATTCTATCATGGCAAATTTGTGTCCCTAATCCGTTATAGGATACAAGCTTAGGTCAGCAATTAGATGCTATCACTTATGCTTGGTCTATGGCAGGTATAAATGGGTGAGCCTAAAAACCGCAAGTAGGGGACGTTTTACTAAGCGGCGGTAAGCCCAACGCAGGCTTACCGTGCGCCAATCCAGAACTACCATCAACCCAACGAGGGCGCCAGTGGTAGTTCCACCCAGCGTGCGGCATTTCCGACACTACCGTAAATATTTGAAAAATAATATGTCCGCTGGGGTGTTTACCTGGTGGTAATTGGGCTGCTTTAGCATGGGAGCCCTTTTGAGTTGGTGGTAAGAGCTCTCCCCCCCACCCCCCCGCATGGCCACACGGTAAAGCTGAATCTTACTGCATGGCCACTTCTTTTTTCAGTCTTTTTACATGCTGTGGTAAAAAGGGCCTCAGAGTGCGATAAAATGTCTGCCGTTGCTAGCGCAGGGCCCTTTTTACTGCAGCTTAGTAAAAGAGCCCTTTAGGTACCTGACAGTATTTTTTTTTAAACCTTGAATTTATATTACACTCACCAGAATTTTACTTTGCAGCTGATTACAAACACAAAACTCGGGTACACATATAAAGGGAAAGGGAAATGGAACTTGATATACCGCCTTTCTGTGGTTTTTGCAACTACATTGAAAGCGGTTTACATAGTATATTCAGGTACTTATTTGTACCAGGAGCAATGGAGAGTTAAGCGACTTGCCCAGAGTCACAAGGAGCTGCAGTGGGAATTGAACTCAGTTCCCCAGGATCAAAGTCTACTGCACTAACCACTAGGCTACTCCATAAAGTATCACATACCATGTAAAATGAGTTTATCTTGTTGGGCAGACTGGATGGACCGTACAGGTCTTTATTTGCTGCCATTTACTATGTTACTATAATATACTGAACATAGAACTGATTAGTTAAAAAAAAAAAATTACCCTGACAATAGATGCTTCTTAATTAAATTATTTTTTACTGACTTACAAAAAGAAAAATAAGAGGGCATATGAATCACAGTTGCAGGCAAACATGTTCCAAAACTTAGCTGCTCGACAAAGAGAACAAATTGGACATTATTCTATTGGATTGTATTTAAATAGAACACCCATGACACGGCCCCATGTGAATGTCCTCTTTGCAGTTACACACTAAGGGCCCCGTTTACTAAGGTACACTATCGTTTTTAGCGCATGCTAATGCTAGAGACATCCACATGGGTGTCTCTAGCATTAGTGCGTGCTAATTTTTAGTGTGCACTAAAAATGACAGTGCGTCTACACGCGGCTTAGTAAACAAGGCCCCAAAACATTTACACGTCAAGTTATAAAATATCATCTAAGTGCCCTTAAGTACGTACCTGCTGCTTACGTTTTGGAGTGTAATTTCCTTTCAGCACCTAATTTTTGGTGCACTATTAGGCAGACAGACAGGGCTGTTCCCCCCTCTGTCTTCCAAAAACCAAAAACATAACCGAACAGAGAGAGTCCCATTAGAACAACAGTAGTGCACAATGAGTGGGAACAGAGGAAGGCTAGACAAATCTCAGGATCGATGAGATTAAAAATGTATTGCTATGATATGTATAAATTGGTACTCAAGACTCGACACGGCACCGTGTTTTGGCATAAAACGTGCCTGCCTCAGGAATCTGGGTGAGAATAGTGAAGGGGGTCTTTTAAAAGATCGCGCATACGTGAACCGATGCACTATGTAACGAGACTGATGCTTTACCTCACTCTTTCGGAGTATCTGGTTTTGTTTTGCTATTATTGTCTTTACATAGTGCATCGGTTCACATATGCACGGTCTTTTTAAAGACCCCCCTTCACTATTCTTACCCAGCAGCACTATCCTATCTTCATCTCCACATTATCAGACTCCTGAGGTAGGCAGGTTTTATGCCGAAACACGGTGCCGTGTCAAGTCTTAAGTACCGATTTTATGTTATCATGTACTATTTTATACATATCACAGCAATAACTTTTTAATATCATTGGTCCTGAGGTTCCCACTCATTTGTCCCCCTATCTTCCTAAATGAAGATATATGCCAGCAGCAGCATTCGTTGACCCCATTTCTAAGTAAGTTAAAGTTACACCGCAATTCTTGCTGCTCACCCTCTGAAAAGCGCAGTCGGTCCTTCTCCAGCTCCCAGAGGCGGATCTGGTCTGTGATGGTTGGGGGAAGCACTGGGGTCTGCAGAGGCGAGAGAGAGCATAAGACAGCTTCAACTGGGTAGGAAGCAGGGTGGAGAAGAAAAAAGGGGGCAGAAATAAAATAACCTTCAAACGCTGCCCCCCCCCCCTACATCCTTGGCATGTCTGGATTTCAAAGTCATAAATACTACTTTCCTCAAGCTAATATCTTTAGTTAAGTCCGGATCATCAGAAGGTGAGCTTCGTACAGAACCTTCTCCATGAGAACCTTCTGTACGAAGCTCACCACCTGATGATCCGACTTACCTTTATATATTAGCTTGAAAAGTGGTATTTTTGATTTTACAGTATATTTCCTCATTCAAGTATAATTTTTACAACTGTAGGACTTGCTGTGAGTGGATTTTAAAGGTGATACATTAACATGTTGAAAAACACATCTATCTTGAATCACAGCATGCTATTGCTCGTTCTCACTTTCCTTGGACTTAATTTTTGTTTTTATTTATTACAAAAGATAAATATACCATGTAATCTACAACAATAAAGTACAAGCTTGCATTCTGACAAATATCTATACAGAACAAACATCATATTTGCTACTAATATTAGTTTGTAAAGACTATCAAGCATCCAAATAAAAACATCTGCTCTGGGTAGCTTCTGAATTTGGCCCCCCAAGGTAGGGTCTTTGAACAAGGGGGATCTTTGTATGCTGTAATTGTGAAATGGTACCCTGAACCTAAGCATAATAACCTCGTCAATTGCCCCCTAAAACCACCAAGCAAGCTATCCAATAATCTTATGCCAACAGCCTCTCAACCTCCACCCTCTCAACCCTGTGGCACCAATTTTTGGCTCCGAGTGCAGAAAAAACGGGCAGTGTAACGAAGTGGGCCATAGAGACCAGAACCGCTCACCTGCTTAAGCATTACTGGATGGGCCCGGGTCCTCAGGAAGTGGATCACCTACAGGTGTAACCAACGGGTCAAAGATTACAAAGATTACAATCATTTTCCCTGCCACTTCCTTGCAAATAACAGTCTCTCCCCACCCCTCTCATCACATCAAGAATCCACCTTCCAATGATGTCATCAGATTGCATTAAGGAGCTTAACATTTCATTCTTATTTTAAATGTACAGACAGCTGAAAGAAAGGTGTAACCAACTGCTAATACGAAAAAAGGCCATCTTTTCCAGTATGTCTGAAGTCCTTAATGAATTTAAGAGCAGCAGGGAGGGGGGATTTTCTCCCCTCACTGTGGTACAAGCAACATGGCGGAAAAGAGGCAAGGAGAAGGGCTGTTAAAGGACTCCTGGAAGGGAATTAACACCAAAACATACTTTGAACTACCAGAATCTTATTACCTTAAGCCCTCACACAGTTTATAAAATCTAGGACTTTTAAACATGTTGAACTGACATCAGGGCTGCCGAGAGACAAAGCCGGGTCCGCCCGCTCGCTTGTCCTGCTCTGTCCTGTCAGTGTGCACCGCAAACTTCCCCAGGGCCCAGCGTTAGCATTGCTCTCCTGTTCCTGTGCGCAGCAGTGCCACAGAGCAGAGTCCTTCCTTCCTTCTGCGTCAAAGAGGCTGTTTGGATGCGACAGGAAGGAAGTACTTTGCTCTAAGGCGCTGCCGTACATGGGAACAAGAAATTTATGCTAGCGCCAGGCGGGGCCCCCTTGGATGCTGGGTGTTGGGGAATTTTGCACCCCCTGCCCCACCTCTTGGCGGTCCTGTCATCCCTCTATATAATAATTGGTCAATCTGCGTCCCTGGATGGCTGGGGTTTGTAACCGCATGCAAACCAGCTACTAAGTAATCGGCTCGCCTCCAGCCTCTCTCTCAGTGTCCCGCCCTCGCAGAAAGAGGAAATTGCGTCAGAGGAGGGCGGGACACTGAGAGAGAAGGAAAGGGAAGGCTGGAGGCGAGCCGAGCCTGCCGCCGCTGTGACTTGTGGTAAAATAAGAGTTTAAAGGCAGGGCGGCAGGAAGGAAAGGGGGGGCTGTTGAGGGAGAAGAGGGTGGGCAGGTTGGGGCTGAGGTGAGACACTGGACATGGATGGATGGGAGGGGAGGATAGAGGAGAATCGCTGGACATGGATGGGATGGGGAGAGGAGAAAATCGCTTAGACGACAGCCTTCCTAGGTCCCATTTCATTTTTGGAGAAACAGGCTTTTTTTGCTTGTAATAAAATGATTTAAGAACTTTTTCTCCCCAGGAGAAATCTAAACTGTGGAACACTGACCCAAACATTGAACTTTCCCACAGCTGATCTGTTGCTCTCTCCTTCCCTATTGCCCCACCTCCCGCTATCCCCCGTCCTGGGTATTCACCTGCTCAGCTGTGATCCCATTGGCGATGGCTTGCTGAATGCTTTCCCTCGTCAAGTGAGCCACTATTAGATTAGGGAAGCGATACAGCATCTCGGAAAAGAGAGCAATCAATGCAATCTGCAGCTCCGACTCTGGGGGAAAGGCACACGGCATGAGAAAGACACAGAGAACACATTCTCAAAACACCCACAGTATGTATACTGCATGCACAGCTAAAGAGACCCCAGGGGAGGAAACAGCCTGCTAAGACACCCCACAATGGACAACTGAAGAGAGAACGCAGGGCATATAATGAAAACAGCCTCAGATTCCTCACCTGTGTAGGCATAGATCCTGTAATTGGTTTCCACAATTATGAAGCCCTGGTTATGGATGTCCACTGAGGTGCCGGAGATGCCAGATGCAAGATTAATGGCCAGTCGGGTGGGGTTAGAACCGTCGAGACTTTCTCTGGGGGTGGGGGGGTAGGAAAGGAACAGATTACAAGGCACAGCACAGGCAGCAGCTGTGTATAGCGTTACCAGATGTACGCAGTGCTATACACATTATATGCAGGTACTTTATCTGTCCTTAGAGGGCTCACAATCTTTTTGTACAAGTTTTTTGTACCTGAGGCAATGGAGGGTTAAGTGACTTGCCCGAAGTCACAAGGAGCTGCAGTGGGAATCAAACCCAGGTTTCCAAGATCAAAGCTCGCTGCATTAACCATTAGGCTATTCCTCCCTGGCATGAAGGCTGGCATCCTCTTACTCTGAGTTATGTTTTTTACCTTTCTCTGGAAGACCAGGCCGAACTCTCGAAGATGCTGCAGGAAGGTGAGCAACGAGTCTCCCATCCCTTCTACTGAGTAATCCTATGATTAGGGGGTGAGAAGGAGACATAGTTAATATTAAGAAATAAACACCATACACACAAATGCAGCCATGATACACACTTATACAGAGACGTAATGTGCTGTGTACGTACACATCACGCAATCTGTGTATATGTATATATACACAATGATTGTGCATTGCAAGCTACAGAACACACCTGCCTGAGGAGGGCTCCTCACCTTTCCAAGGGTGGAGAAGCTGAGCTGGAAGAGGAAAGAGAGAATTTCCACCAGGTCCATCCCACGAGACTATGGTTGCATGGAGTTGGGAACAGGGAGAGACAGAGAGAAGAGATATTATAAACAAGTATTCAGGAGGGCCCCCTCCCTCCCACACATGCAGTGAGACAAGGAGAACACAGAGTCGGCAACCTTCCAGATGTGGGGGAGAGGGAGGGGGGAAGAGTATTGGGCTGAAATTCCTCAGGAGCACAGAGTGCAAAAAGAGGGCATTTTACTGCTCCTGGCCCTCAGAGATACCATAAAGAAAATGGAGGAGCATTTTTAAAGACTGCATCAGTTGCAAGAATTTAAGTTTGCCTATAGGAAGAAATCATTCAACAGTAAAAGCATGAATAAGACAGGCTCAATTCTTAATGTAATCTGCTAGGTGCCCCCTTCCCCCCCCCCCCATCTGAGCTTTTTTCTGCACCTCATTTCTCTTCCCTTTCCCTCTGTCCCCTGCCCTCCCCCACCACTGTTCTTTGGTTTTCTCTAACTCCCCTATATGTATGTGTGTGTGTGTATGGGGGGGGAAGGAGAGGGTGCATGATGGGAAAGAAGGGGAGCACTCACCTCAGCAGACTTGAGATACTGTAACATGAAGTACCAGAGCTGAGAGGATGTGTCCAGAAGCAGGAACTGAAAGCCAGCTGAAGAGATGCAAGGAGGCTCCCCAGGCTCACTGTGGTAAGAGAGGGGGAAGGGAGCAGATCATATAACAGTAATTATGAGCCCCACACACCCTCCTATGTATTAAGATTCAGAACTATCTACCTGTGGTCCCTTTATACCAGGAGTGCCCAATCTTTGCCTTTCAGAGCCACAACCATTTGGGTTTTCAGGATTTCCATGCATATTTATCTGCAAGGCCCGCCTCTGTTGTATGCAAATAGATCTCATGCATATTCATTGTGGAAATCCTGACAAGGCCTGGAGGCCACAACACAAATTCCCAAGATGCCAACCAGGCCTCCCCTTCAGTCTGCCACAGCCAGCGAGCCTCCACCCTCTGAGGGTTTCCAGCAGGGCCGTGGAATGGAAAATCCTTCTGGCACTCAAGAGACATGCCCAAGGTATTTGCTGTTTATTAGGGATAGTTTGTAAATAAATTGTCAGGATTCAGGGGGAGGGTGGACAGACTTTCCTCACGAACCTGTTACCCAGTGCCTCTGCATACCACTCACCTCTTCATAAGACCGGCCTGGACTAGGAGCTGAGCTAAGTCCTGGCTCACAGCAGCACTGGGGGAACCTACCATGAAATGGAGGATCACCTGAGAGAGAGAGAGAGAGAGAAAGAGAAAGAGAAAGAAAAAGTGTGTTTGAGGTAGAGGGGAAGAAACAAAAGAGTGACAGATCAGATCTGGATTCTTAGCACCTACGGATAACAGATAATTACAGTAAATGATTATAGAAAGACATGGAACGTGTGAGACTGTTTAAGTCTCTTCTTCAGATGTCACCTCAGAGAAAGACAGATGAAAATCACACAGGCCTATAATATCAACTGAGGAAGAGAGGAGGGAAATGGGGGACAGAGTGCAAGCTCGTGAACAATCAGAGGATTAGAGAATCTGTGATATGTGGCTGGTATCATACCTCCCATCTCTCTTCAGCATACTTATCCAGTGAGGGTACATCTCGGGCATTGCTTGTCTGGCCCCAGCACGCTGGCATCGTCCGCCCAGGCCTTTCCCCTGTCAAGAATTACTTCAAGAATAAAACCATGGGAGCACTCTCAGAAATCTTGATCAACAAGGGGAACAGTCACAAAACTGTCACTGAATATAATCCACACTCAACCCCACCACTCCAGAGCAAATATTACCAGAAAGAACACACTCTGAGCTTCACCTGCCACTACCACTCTGCAGTAGTGCCACATACAGGGGAGATAACACGTTCCTGCTCTTTAGGAATGTGTGCAGAAAAAGCCACACCTACCCTCCTAACAGTGCCACACGGAGATTCTCTTTGAAGATAGGGTTCAGGATGAGCCCCGCAGCCCCCCTGGGAGCTGCTGAGTATGCCAGAGTCGCAGGCCGAGACAGGACTTGGGTATTTTCCTCATGCTCCCTGCAACAACAGTAAGCAGATCTGTCTCTCTTATTCCAGAACAGCATTGCTTCACCACATTCTTATACTGAAAGAGATGCCGTGCCCCACACCTCCCATACTCACTTCTGGTTCTCTTTCTTCACCACAAGGCCACAGTGGCCTGTGGGAGGGGCTGGTCCAGGAAAAGCATTCGCATCACATAATTCTTGGCTAATCCCGCAGCTCTCTGCGAATACCAAGCAGGAAAAGATCAGGGAAAAGGAGAAGTGGGAGCAAGTCCAGCTTTTTAACAACGCTTCTTCCGGATCTCAGAACCGCACAACGTATCCATTAGTTCATGCGAGCGAGTCTCCTAAGCTTTTTACTGGCACGGCACCACTGCTGTGTCACAAGGGTTCTTTTCTCACACATTTGCTAAAATTCTGCTCTTTTTCTCGTTAGATGCCCTCAACACCAGAACCTGCTCTTAGCAGTAGCTCCAAATCTCTTCGGGTCACTCCACCTCCCTTATTTGAGTCAAAGATTTGCAAAGAAAACTTTGTTACTTGTATCCTTGGATAGGAGCAGCAAATCCACCGAGGTGGAAAAGACAGCAACATCCCACGGAAAGTCTCAGGAGCAAGGAAGGAGTGGGAACGGAACCAGGCTCTTAAAAAAAAAAAAAAAAAAATCAAACAGACCGAAGATGTCCAATATTGAAATTTATTTGAGGAAGGACTCTACAAGGTACCTGTTTCGGCATGCAAAGTGCCTTCTTCAG
Source organism: Microcaecilia unicolor (assembly GCF_901765095.1). Taxonomy (NCBI): domain Eukaryota; kingdom Metazoa; phylum Chordata; class Amphibia; order Gymnophiona; family Siphonopidae; genus Microcaecilia; species Microcaecilia unicolor. The sequence continues at coordinate 211,476,631 of NC_044033.1, forward strand.
GAGTCTATCTGAACATAAAAACATCTTAAAATCACAAAGCATAATGATAAAAATCAAAACAAATATAAAAGTATAAAAGTATAAATACATGATGACGAGGGACAATTGCAAAAACAAGCAATAAATACTATATTTCTGTTTTTTGAAGAGCATGGTTCCGCTCCCACTCCTTCCTTGCTCCCCTTGGATAGGGCCAAAGCAGTTAACAAGAATAGCATGTTCACATAAAATTAATTTTAAGTGTAAAATTATGCAAACTGCTTACATCATATGAGCTTAATCTTAATTCCACCCCTTTCATTCACTGAAGGATGGTATCAAATCAAATTTAAATACAGTTCATAGAATAATACAACAACCCACTCACTACCCCCCAAAAGTACTACAGCTCCCACTTCCCAAACACTCCTAAAGGGCTACCCCCATTAGGTTCACCTTTGGATACAACCTATCCCTGCAAGGAGTTGCTTAATAGTACCAATCCAGATGACATCAATAGGCAGGGGATGGGGCAAACATGGTCTACCAGTCAAACACCTATAGCATCCAGCAGGGCTGGAATAGGGCTGAGTCCCAGGCTCCTCCAAGCTGCCATGTAGTAATAAAAGTAAATTTTAAAGATTGTTTTTCAACTCTGCCTTGACGACCAGTGCACTCAGGGTCTATATTTTGATTAGAAGTGCGTTCTGTTTGGAAATGATTGTTTAACTTTGTGTGAAAATAAGTTGGAATGTAGAAGATAAGACACAGCTCTAATTAATTTGTTATGTGAAGGAAAAGATGGGGCCTGCTTTTGAGTTCAGATTGGTCACCTGGACTGGGAAACATGTGACCACATTCCTACAGTATGGCTTGTTTACCTAAACAGAGAAGCATTCTGTAATTTTCCTTAGTTCTGAACATGAGTTCTAAACCTAATAAAAAAGGGAGGCCTCTGGCAGTGAAGTGGGAACTCATCTGTGAGTAACGTATGAACTGCGCAGAACCATGTTTTCTGGTCAAAGAAGCTCCTGGCTTTCGCTGTGAAAAGGGCCCCCCCAGCTGATGATAAGAGCCTGGATGATGTAAGGACCAGTGATGATTGTTTATAGTGTATTATTGCTTCTTTTCCTAGTCTAGGGACTCTTAGCATTGCTTAGACGTAGAGACCAGTGATGTAATGACTGTTTATAGATAGGTATTGTTTCTTTAGTTATATAGCTAATCATTGTGTGTATATATCTTAATCATTGTAGATTTTAGCACCTCTAATAAAGATCTCATTTACCTAATACGAATCCAAAAGAATCCACAGTAATTACTGAGTAGTCTGTGTTAGTGAAGCAGGCTGTAAATCCATAGCAGACACATGTGGTCTTGGTAGGTGGGATCTAACCTTGCAGTCCCCTCAGGTAAATCTCAAGACAAGGTATTCACATATAGTCCCGGGTCCCCTTCCCAGATCTCTCATTGCTTTACCCCTCTACCAAGACCATCAATAAGAAACATATCCCATTCACCAAACACTTATATGGAGACAGAGAACACCCATCCCTCTTCTACGCATTCAAGGCATTTCCTAGTTTCCAGCTGTGTCCTCATCATCCACTCCTGTAGTTACAGCAGCCAGCAAGGAGCATGAAGATACTGACTGGGGTTAGCCGCTCACCTGAAGACAGCCAGGCAGGTGGCTGGGTGGTTATACAGCCGGTCGAGGATGGCTGGGCTCAGCTCCTGCAGGAACTCATGTAAGTTCTTGCACTTCAATTGCACTCTGTTCAGCTTCATCCTGCCCACATCAAAGCTGGCAATAAGAGGACAAGCAGGTCAGCAGGTGGAAGAATGGACCTTTAAATCTCAATGGCCTATGAGCATCAATAAGCAAAGAAGATAACTTAGTTTCTGAAGAGAGACCTATAGCCAGTTCTAGTTTTGGATCTTCCAGTCCCAGTGCATCCTGGGACATGCATGCACAGTTTATTCCATGCATATTCAGAACCAGAAGGAACCAAAATGCAACAGAAGGGTCTGCCTTCAGAAACCAAGTCACAGCCCCTCAAGGCAGCAGAATAGAGGCACAGGGCAGCTTCACCTTCAACTTGAAGGAGAAGTCATGGGCTGGGAAACAGGGATTTGGAGGCATTTTCTTCCTTCCCATAGGGTTAGAAAAAAACAAACCAAAATACTTTGAAGACCGCAGAAACTATATGGATCTATTTACATGATGGCAATGGTCCATCATGGGCATATGGAAAAACATAGTTAAAGGAGAATAAAGAAGTCATGCAGAGTCCCTCTCATTAGGCAGTTACTGACTTGGATACCTCAGTGCTTCAATCATTTTTATAGGCTTAGAGAATTCATTACTGGGTCAGAACTGCAATGATTTTAACTCACACTTCAGGGTTAGATGAAGATGTGCTTGTTCGGAAAAGCCTATGTGATGGATAACTAAGAATTAAGGGATGTTTATTTATGAAGTAATTTTTATTGTGGGGGGGGGGGGGCTAAGTTGGGAATGCATTTACTAAAAAGATAGAATATGAGTTATAAGGTATTTAGATGTATTAGTTTAGGGTGGGTGACTTTTTGATAACTTTATGAGGGATTGTTTTATGGTATTATGTAGTTCTGTGTATCCCAAGAGTGTTTTTCTTGTAACTCGCATAGAAGTGACAAAGTTCAGCACTATTAAATTAGTTTGTAAGGAGGTCTGAATATGCAATGTATAATGTAAAAGAGAGCACCACCTACCAGCTCAGCTAGGAAAACAGGTCCTTCACCTCAGTAGTGACAAGACCTTTCGGACATGAGGCCAGGTTTGCAGAATCATATCCTGTGTAGTTTTCTTTGCTACTGAAAGAAAAACTTTATAGCCTGCTCAAACAAAACAAAAAACAAACAAACAGGAAATCTTTCCCTCCAAATCATCAAAGGTGGTCACACATTTCCCACAACCACTGCAACAAGAATGGGATGCAAGGACATCTGAACAGAAGGGGACGAGAACAATGAAAATGATGAGGACCCAGGTTTGTGAGGAAATCAGCTTTAAGTGTTGCACCAGAGTAGGACCCTGGACAGCATCAGGACTGGAATAGACTAGGGAGAGCAATAAATAAAGGAATTAAAAAAAAAAAGCCGTGCCAAAGATAAAAGTTCATCTTAGCAACTCTTTAAACCTGAGCTCCCTAGAAGAAATAAGGGGAAGACGGCAGGAAAATACATTTTGGATTTAACTCACGCCTTTTTCAGTAGGAACTGGCGAATTAAGTTCAGGTACGGGATTCAGGAAGGATCTGTCGCCGTAACTGGTCATATGATTCTGTCCAATTCACGATTCGAGTCCAGTCGATTCGTTTTGGACCAAAAAAAATCGGGAGTCCCGATTTGGGGATTTTCCCACCTCCCTCCTGCTGTCGCTGCAGAGGGAAGCAGCAGAAGCAGTGAGAAGATAAACTTACCACAGGGACCAAGGTCTCTCTATCGTTGGCACGCACACAGGCAAGAAAGTCTCTCTATTGGCGCGCACTGCCGGAACAGGAACTGATATCAGGGGGCAGGACCGCCAGTCAAGCCAATTGACTCGGTATAGGCTCACCAAGGAGGTTTGATAGACAGGAGTGGACGTGAGCCTATACCGAGTCCACTGTCTGTAAGCAAGCAGAGCACAAGGACTCTCATCGTTGGCACGCACAGGCAAGAAAGTCTCTCTATTGGCGCGCACTGCCGGAACAGGAACTGACATCAAGGGGCGGGACCGGCAGTCAAACCAAGCAAGAAGGTTTGATAGACAGGAGTGGACGAGCCTATACCGAGTCCACTGCTGTAGCAAGTAAGCCAATTTGGTTAATTTTTGTGTCCACTGCCCCGCGCAGCCGTCATTGCCATACGCTCAAAAACAGAGGTATAGTGGACTGTTGGCATCCTGCAAGAATTGTCCGAGTTGCATGTGCATACATTTGTGCATGTGGTGGAATTCTGTTCTATGCACCAATGCACATAACAGCTTTTCAGCATGTGCCCAATATCATAGCTGCTGGCATATGCACACATATCCAAAATGCTCTTCCATATCATCAAGCTGATCAATCCATAGACTGGTGGGTTGTGTCCATCTACCAGCAGGTGGAGATAGAGAGCAAAGCTTTTGCCTCCCTATATGTGGTCATGTGCTGCCGGAAACTCTCAGTATGTTCTCTATCTCAGCAGGTGGTGGTCAAACACAGCAGCAGCTCTGGCTAGGTCTCCAAGCCTAATTTTTAGGTTTTATTGAGTACCTGGGGTTGAGGGCTCTTCTTGAGCAAGTGCAAACCTGGTGGCGCCAGGTCCCTCCTTTTCTCCCCCCTCCCGCTGGCTCCGTTTAAAAAAAAAAAAAAAAATTTGGACGTCCTTAAGGGCGTTTATTTCGACGTTTATTTAAACGTTTATTGCAGCTACTCACTGGGACACCAGGTCGTTACAGCTCGGAGCGAGAAGCAGGTAATTTTTACCTTTTTATAGCGGGCAGGGGGTTCCCTGATCGATCTCCACGTGGCCTATGGCGTCGGAGGGCGAGGGTGCAAAGAATCGCTCCCCGGACCGCATGTGCGCTTCTAGCGGGGATGCGGGGGTTTTAAAGTCTGATTCGCCCTTGTTGGGTGTCAGTTTGGAGGCCGGTCAGTGTCCGGGTCTTCCTCCGGTGCGGCGGTTTTTCCCACCATAAACGCCCATCCCCCGCTGCTCGCCTCCGCCATCTTGGCCGGCCACTCTGCTCGGACGGCTTCTTCTTGGGCCGCCCTTGAGCTGGGAGACGTTCATGTCATGGCCGCCCTTGATTTGGGCGACGGCAAAAAAGCGGCGAAAGTTAAGCGCCGTTCTTCCCGCGCGGCTCCTTCGCGGAGTGTGTCGTGCCGGACGCCATCTTGGATGCGCAGCATGTTTCTCCCCCGCTCTTGCGAGCGCCGGTTGAGGGTGCGTCTAGGGCTGTGGCCAGGCTGCTGAAATACACAGTCTGGGGGGTTTCTCCCCCGAGTTTATTTGCTGCTGCATCAGGCCTTCCTTCTGCAGAACGCTGCCCCTTCTCCCTTGTCCAATAAAGGGGTTGAGGCCCCCGGAAGTAAACGCCCTCGGGTGGATTCCCAGGCCTTAGAGGACTTTGTCTCTTCTGATGTAGATGAGGGCAGCGTATCTGAGTTCTCCCAATGGTCCTTTGCGGATTCCTTGGAGGAGACGGATTCCCGCTCGGATGGAGCGGATGACCACTCTGCAGCGCGGATCTTTCGCTCAGAGGATTTGCCCAACCTGTTACTGCAGGCCATGAGCATTTTGAAGATTTCCTCTCCAGAGGACGTCTCTCCCTCAGCCCCTGTTGGCTCAGCCATTATGCTGGGGACGAAGCGCCCGCCTAGAACCTTCCACGTGCATGATGCCATGCACACCTTAATTTCGGCTCAATGGGATGTCCCGGAAGCGAGCCTCAAAGTGGCTAGGGCTATGTCCCCGCCTCTATCCTTTGCCTGAAAGTGAACGGGAGGCCTTTCTTTGGCCTACCGTGGATTCTTTAACCACTGCGGTGACTAAGAAAATGGCGTTGCCGGTGGAAGGTGGCACGGCCCTAAAGGACGCCCAAGACAGAAGATTGGAGGCGGCCTTAAGGTCGTCCTTCGAGGCGGCTGCCTTAAGTTTGCAGGCCTCAGTTTGCGGTTCCTATGTGGCCAGGGCGTGCCTGACGATTGTGCAGCGGGCTTCCCCCTCGGATCCTTCCTTGAGGGCTGATTGGCCGGCCCTGGAATCGGGCTTGGCTTATTTGGCAGACTTACTGTATGATGTCTTGAGAGCCTCGGCTAAAGGTATGGCTCAGACAATCTCTGCGCGGCGGTGGCTTTGGCTGAAACATTGGTCTGCTGACCACGCCTCTAAGTCCCGCCTGGCTAAGTTGCCTTTTAAAGGCAAGCTGCTCTTTGGGGTCGAGCTGGACAAAATTGTGACTGATCTCGGCAAGAGGTTACCAGAGGTCAGGGCTCGGGCCAGTGCTCGCCCCGGTATCTCCAGAGGACGGTTTCAGGAAGCCCGTCGGTACCGCCCGGGCAAGTCGGGCTCCTCTGCCCCCTCTTCCTTCAAGAGGAATTTCTCCCCCAAGCAGCATTCCTTTCGCAGAGACCGCCGTCCCGGAGGTGCGCCCTCCGGTCCTCCCCCAGGGTCTTGTACCCAATGACGGGGTCCTGGTCCATGGCCCAGTGCAGATTGGAGGACGCCTGTCCTCGTTTCTGGGCGAGTGGACCAGGGTAACTTCAGACGCTTGGGTGCTGGAAGTCATCAGAGACGGCTACAAGCTAGAGTTCTGCCGACCCTTAAGAGACGGGTTTGTACTCTCTCCCTGCAAGTCTCCGGTCAAAGCTGTGGCAGTGCAGCAGACCTTGGACAATCTGATCCGCCTGGGTGCGGTCGTTCCGGTGCCAGAAAATCAGATTGGCAAGGGACGTTACTCCATTTACTTGTGGTACCAAAGAAAGGAGGTTCTATACTGCCTATCCTCGACTTCAAAGGGGTCAATCGGGCCTTGAAAGTTCGGCACTTTCGCATGGAGACTCTCCGCTCTGTTATAGCGGCAGTGAAGGCAGGGGAGTTCCTGGCATCCTTGGACATCAAGGGAGCGTACTTGCATATTCCCATTTGGCCTCCTCATCAACGCTTTCGGCGTTTTGCAGTCCTGGGCCGACACTTCCAGTCAGAGCCCTCCCGTTCGGGTTGGCTACTGCTCCGCGGACCTTCTCCAAAGTAATGGTGGTCATCGCGGCCTTCCTGCGAAAGGAAGGAGTACAAGTCCATCCTTATCTGGACGACTGGTTGATCCGAGCCCCCTCTTATACAGAGGCGGCAAGGCTGTGGACCCGGGTGATTGCTCTTTTGAGCTCCCTGGGGTGGATCATCAACTTGGAGGAAAAGCCAGCTGCGCCCGACTCAGTCCCTGGAGTATCTGGAGTTTGATTCGACACCCAAGTGGGCAGAGTGTTCCTGCCGGACAATCGGATTGTCAAACTTCAGGCTCAGGTGGACCAGTTCCTAGTAGCCTCTCCGCTTCGGGCTTGGGACTATGTGCAGCTGTTGGGCTCTATGACGGCCACGATGGATGTAGTGCCCTGGGCCAGGGCTCATATGAGACCACTACAACACTCTCTGCTGCAGCGCTGGACTCCGGTGTCGGAGGATTATGCTGTGCGCCTTCCCTTGGACCCAGCAGTGCGCAAGGCGCTGAGCTGGTGGCTGAAGACAGACAAGTTGTCTGCAGGAATGCCTCTTGTGACCCCGGAGTGGATTGTCGTCACGACGGATGCCTCTTTGACGGGCTGGGGAGCCCACTGCATGGGAAGGACAGCGCAGGGGCTCTGGTCTCCTGCAGAGGCAAAGTGGTCTATCAACCTCCTGGAACTCAGAGCCATTCGGTTGGCGCTTGTGGAGTTCCTCCCGGTACTGGCGTTGAAGCCAGTACGGGTCCTGTCGGACAATGCCATGGCTGTGGCCTATGTCAACCGCCAGGGAGGTACCAAGAGCGCCCCTCTAGCCAAGGAAGCCATGAATCTATGCCAGTGGGCGGAAGCGAACCTGGAACAGCTGTCAGCGGCCCACATTGCCGGAGTCATGAATGTCAAGGCGGGACTTTCTCAGTCGCCATACCTTGGATCCCGGAGAGTGGCAGTTATCGGCTCAGGCGTTCTTGGACATCACGAAGCGCTGGGGCCACCCGATCTAGTTCTGATGGCGTCATCGGCCAATTGCCAAGTGCCGCGCTTTTCAGCAGAGGACGGGACCCTCGATCTCTGGGAGTAGATGCTCTTCTCCAAACAGTGGCCGACACAAGAGCTGTACTCTATGTATTCCCGCCCTGGCCCATGTTGGGCAGGGTACTAGACCGGGTGGCAAAGCATCCGGGCCGAATAATCCTGGTGGGTCCGGACTGGCCCAGACGTCCCTGGTATGCGGACTTGATAGGGCTATCAGTGGACGGCCCTCTGCGGCTGCCAGTGGAGCAGGGGCCTGTTGCATCAGGGTCCCGTGGTGATGGAGGATCCCTCCCCCTTTGGTCTTACGGCCTGGCTATTGAGCGGCAGCGTCTGAGGAAGAAGGGCTTCTCAGACAAGGTCATCGCCACTATGCTGAGAGCGAGGAAGCGCTCTACTTCTACTGCTTACGCCAGGGTTTGGCGTACCTTTGCAGCGTGGTGTGAAGCAGGCTCACTTTCTCCCTTCACTGCTCCAATTTCTTTAGTGCTGGCGTTCCTAGAAGAAGGTCTGGAGAAAGGCCTGTCGCTCAGTTCCCTTAAAGTCCAGGTGGCGGCTCTGGCTTGCTTCAGGGGCTGCCTGAAGGGTGCTTCCCTGGCTTCGCAGCCAGATGTGGTACGTTTTCTCAAGGGAGTTAATCACCTCCGTCCTCCTCTGCACTCAGTGGTGCCTGCGTGGAATCTCAACCTGGTGCTAAGAGCCTTGCAGAAGCCGCCTTTTGAACCCTTGTCGAGGGCATCTCTGAAAGACCTGATGTTGAAAGCAGTCTTTTTGGTGGCTATCACTTCAGCCAGAAGAGTTTCCGAGCTCCAGGCATTCTCATGTCGAGAGCCTTTTCTGCAGTTCACTGAGGCAGGAGTGACTATTCGCACAGTGCCTTCCTTCCTGCCCAAGATTGTTTCTCGCTTCCATGTGAATCAGCAGCTCTGTCTCCCTTCCTTTCGTAGGGAGGACTACCCAGAGGAATACTCTGCTCTCAAATATCTGGATGTGAGACGAGTCATCATCAGATACCTGGAAGTGACCAATGATTTCCGGAAATCGGATCATCTGTTTGTCCTGTTTGCAGGTCCTCGTAAGGGTCTGCAGGCTGCTAAGCCTACAGTGGCAAGATGGGTCAAGGAAGCCATTGCAGCGGCTTATGTGGCCGCGGGGAAGGTGCCGCCTATCCAGCTGAAGGCTCACTCCACTAGAGCTCAGGCGGCCTCGATGGCAGAGGCCGGGTCCGTCTCCTTGGAAGAGATTTGCAAGGCGGCAACTTGGGCATCGGTCCATACCTTCTCCAGGCATTACCGCTTGACTGTGGCTGCTCGGGCGGAGGCCCGATTTGGAGCTTCAGTGTTGCGGTCAGGGATTTCTATGTCCCGCCCTGGGTGAGTACTGCTTCGGTACATCCCACCAGTCTATGGATTGATCAGCTTGATGATATGGAAGGTAAAATTATGTATCATACCTGATAATTTTCTTTCCATTAATCATAGCTGATCAATCCATAGCCCCTCCCAGATATCTGTACTGTTTATATTCTGGTTGCATTTCAGGTGCAAGTTTAGTCTTCAGTTCAGGAGGACTTCGTGTTCAAGTTTTTTCAATTGGATTCTTCAAGAGTTGAGACGAGTTTGTGTTACATTGAGCTGCTGCATTCCTCTCCCCTCCGTTTTACGGGGCTGGATTGAGACATAAATTCTGCCGGCGCTCCCTCCCGCTTCGTGCGGCTGTAGGGCAGCTTTGTACCCCTCCCGCTTCGGCGGTGTTAGGGTCAGTCAGCTCCTCCCGCGGTTGCGGTTGCAGGATAAGCCAGATCCCCCCCGCATCGGCGGGGTGGTGTCCCTCCCCCGCTCCGCGGGGATGAGCTGGACGGATTCCCCTCCCCCACTTGTGTGGGGATGAGCTGGGTTAATTCCCCTCCCCCGTTTCGGCGGTGGTGAGCTGGGCAGAGTGTCCCTTTGTGGGTGTAATTCTCTAAGTGCTGAGTCCTGCGGATGGAGCTTTGATATCGACATACTGAGGAGTTTCCGGCAGCACATGACCACATATAGGGAGGCAAAAGGATTGCTCTCTATCTTCACCTGCTGGTAGATGGACACAACCCACCAGTCTATGGATTGATCAGCTATGATTAATGGAAAGAAAATTATCAGGTATGATACATAATTTTACCTTCTTGCTAGTGCACATTTGGGTGGCAATCCTGTAATTGAGTGGCTTTTCAATGACATCTATGGCCAAATATGGACCCCTGGGTAGTGTACTGGATGACAGTCTCGTTCCTGGGTTGTCTATCCCCTTCTTTTCTTTCATGATGTTGTAGTTCCATCCCTTTGTCCCGTTGTTGCAAGTCTGGCGATGTCTTTCCCCACTTTTTTTTCATTTTAGTCTGTAAGCCGCGCAGATACTCATTTGATGGGCAGGATAGCAAATTCCTTAAATAAACTTGATAAATTTGAAAATGTGATAGGTGCCAATTCTATAAGGGAACGTAGAATATTAATGTACCCCAGTACTAGTTACTAGCCGTAGGGCTGGCGTAATTGCAGGCATGTAAACGTAAGTGGGAGCCCCACCTGCGTTCCTCCCCCTTGCAAATACATGCTGAGCAAGTTATGCGGATATTTTGCAGAATAGCACTTCACATACTCTACACGTGTGCTATGATGGTGCGTAACACAGATGCACTTCAGTGGTAACATTCAAAACATTTATGCAGGCAGCACTCATATAAATGTGAGCTCCTGGGTCATAGAATTACCCCTTTTTTATGCACAGTGTATTTGTCTAGTATTTGGTAACTGCATAGGACACAAATTTTGTGTTGTTTTTTTTTGCACACGCTAATTAGGAAAGCCCACACATGGCTGTTTCAGTCAGCATCACAAAACAAAGGGAAAGATTTTTTTAAATTATGGGATAACAAAAAGTCATCTTATACAAATCCCATCTATTCCAGGGATAACACCTATGAAAAAAATATCTATGAATCACTGATTCTTATAGTGATGTTTTAGTAATTTTTTATGTACTCATAGATTTTCTTAACGGCCAGCACAGACCAACCTGGTTAAAAATCACATTGTGGTTATTGGGGTATGCAGCAGTCAGTTTGTATATCTCACTCTCACCTTAGCCCACCCGAACTTTCACAGCAACCAGTCTTTGACTGGTGGCCGCCACTAACTGGCTACAGTCTGCTCAGTTTCTGCAGAGTGGCACTAGAAGAAAAAGCTTGTGTGTGTGTTTTTCTGTAACTTATGTTCCTGTGGGACTCCCAGTTCAAATCTAGCTGTTGTTTATATGGGCATTCATTTACAGAAGAAACACATCCTGAGCTTTGTTCTCCAGTGTCACTCAGCAGTAACTAGATATTTTGGACTGACCTAAGACATAAGACATAACCTCTCATTGTTAATTCTTTGTATTGTTCACTATTCCCAGACTGCCTTCAGTGCTGTGATGTGGAGTTCAGGCACCTTCTGAATCCCCAAGACTGATGCTCTTTAAAATCTGAAACATGCAGCATTGCGGAGCCAAGGGCATGAAGCAGAACAGTGAGATGTAGTCTGTTTAAAATCTTCTTTTTAGCTTCCACCTGGAGATGTTTCGTTTAGTTTCTGCTTCCAAAGGAGCCTGGGGCTCACTCCAGCTTCCTCTGCAGGGAAAGACTGGCTGCTTTTGCACTAGGGCCTGCAGCTCAGGAGCCCCCAGGGGCCAGGCTGAATGCACAGGAGGAACTGTAGACCTGCGGCGGAATAACAGAGCTCAGAAAGAGAAGAGACAGAGAGAGAAACAGAAATCCCTGGAGGCCAGGACTGTTCAGAGTCAAGAGGTGAGCACATGACATCTCCCTGTTGAGAATCGAATTTGGGGGGAAGGAGGAGTCTGTTGTGAGGTAAGAGGCCTTAGGCATTGCCTACCTGATGAGATCTGGATGGCTAAGGAGTGAATTGAGACATATGCAATGAGAACCAAGTGGGGAAAGAATGTGGAAGGAGTGATGGTCCTCTGATGAGAGCCAGATGAGGGGGAAAGAGAGAGGTGCCCCTCAGGGCTTTCAGAGAAGTTAGCTGATGTGGAGTTGGGAGTGAGAAAAGAGCTGTATGGGAATGTTTTAAGTGAGCTCTGTCCCAGAATCATCTTCCTCTCTTTCAGACGGTGTCAGAAGGGCAAAGGAAGACCTGGACGCAGAAAGAGGTGGTACTGTATGAGGTCCCGACTGAACCAGGGCAGAAGAAAGGTACTCTGTCCCCCCCCCCCCCATCCTTCCCATCTTTCATCCGTGGAATGGGGGGCATAGGATGAAGGTGAAAGGGGACAGAATCAGGAGTATTCACAGGAAATACCTCCTTCACCGAAGGGGGATGCAAGGATCGGCCTCCCAGTAGAGGTGGTGGAGATGAAGATGGTTTCTGAATTCAGGAAAGTTTGAGACAAATATATAAGGGGGGAAGGGGAATGGGACGATGTACTGCCTTTCTGTGGTTTTTGCAACTACATTCAAAGCGGTTTACATAATATGTACAGGTACTTATTTGTACCTGGGGCAGTGGAGGGTTAAGTGACTTGCCCAGAGTCACAAGGAGCTGCAGTGGGAATTGAACCCAGTTCCTCAGGATCAAAGCTCTCTGCACTAATCACTAGGCTACTCCTCCACATCTAGTTTATCTCTAAGGGAGATAAATCCCTATAAAATGTAACTACATATATATCTGATATTAATTGTGATTAGTTTGTCTTCCTGTTGTTATCAATATACAAATATCACCAGCATTGCTCCGGGCACCTGCAGGAGACCCGTCCTACGCATGCAGCCCAGAGTATTTGACACCCAGAGTGAAAGCGACTGCCTCAGGTTTGACGCCTGCTTTTAAGATCAAAGTAATTGAACAGAGTGCTTATAAGCAGTGGAGAGAGGAGCTATTTCCACAGATTCAATCTTGGCAGTGGAGGAGTGGCCTAGTGGTTAGGGTGGTGGACTTTGGTCCTGGGGAACTGAGGAACTGAGTTCGATTCCCGGCACAGGCAGCTCCTTGTGACTCTAGGCAAGTCACTTAACCCTCCATTGCCCGCCGCATAGAGCCTGCCATGAGTGGGAAAGTGCGGGGTACAAATGTAACAAAAAAAAAAAAAATCACTGTGGTACCGAAGAAGAGAACGGAAGATAACTAATCACAAGGATTAACAGTGATATTTGTATAGGAAGACAGATTTAATGCCTACACAAGGAAAAGTGAGTTTCTAAAAAAGAACATAATGCTGGCTAATGTACATCAGAAGTAATCATTATAAGAGAGACTCTGTGCAGCAGAGTGGACTCAGAAAAACAGAAAAGTAAACAAGTGAGGATGTAATTTGAAGTTAAATAAGAATGTAGCCAGATATTTTTGTAATGATAAGAAGCACTTTTATATATATGTTATTTCTATCTCTTCGAGGGAAAGAGTGACACTGTAACGTATGTGGCTTGCAGTATTTTATTTGTTGCATTTGTATCCCACATTTTGTCACCTATTTGCAGGCTCAATGTGGCTTACATTATGCCGTAGTGGCGATCGCCATTTCCGGAATGAGAAATGCAAAGTTCATATCTGAAAAGTAAGTTATAGAGTAGTTAGGCGGTAATTTATAGAGTAAGTTAAACAGTCAAATATAGAGAATTCAATTCAGCATGAGAGGTAGCAAGGTAGTTTGAACATTTTTATTAGTGATAGAGTGGTTGAAGCAGTCACGTGTAAGAAAGTATGTGTATAGGTTATGCGTGAAGGTGTGAGTGAAATATGAAGGATTACAAGAACCTGGTATTTTCCAATTATTAATTTTATAAAGATTTTTGATACTAATAAAGATATATGTAGTTACTTTATATAGGGATTTATGAAACATTTGTAACTAGATTGAAATAGAGGGCTCTCATTTAGGGTTACGGTTTAAGGGAGATAAAGGGATAGTAGATGGTAGAGATGGGCAGACTGGATAGGCCATATGGTCTTTATTTGCCATCATTTTTATGTTTCTGTGTCCTTCATCCCCTGAGCCTAGGATGTCTGAATCCTCTGGAGAGAGTCTCAGATTCCCGTGATCTGGGAGGAGATCCTTTCAGCCACTTCATAAGTGCATCATGAGATGAATAAATGGAAGGGTGTGGCTTGAGCAGTTTTTCCAGATGTTTGTAGGCAAGTTGGGAGAGAGATGCTCTCCTGTGACCTGCATGCCTCTGTTTTTCTTCTTTCACAGATATCTCAGCTCCCTTACCTACTTCTTACAGCCCCCGCTACGTTGAGGCAGCCTGGTACCCTTGGTGGGTAAAACAGGGCTTCTTCAAACCAGAGTATCAGGTACAGACATTTGTTTATGAAATGACACTTCTTGATGATGTTTCTGTGGTTTCTGACATAGATTTGCTGCATTAACTAGTTGAAAAAACAATTATTTTTTCAAACTTTGGACACTGCACAGTGGCACTGAAAGAGGAAGCTCAGGCTGTGTTTATTTTCTGTAATTAATATTAATGCAATACAAATACTCCATTTAAGTAATGTGTGTGTGTGCTGCAGCTACTCTCTGACCCATCTTTAACCCAAATCTTGGTCAGTTCTAAAATCAAAGAATCAAAGCAAAATAATGTACCATTAATAAGGAGGGAAGCATGGATTTTCTATAGCCTTTCAACTCTAATTAATTTGTAAACACCTTTGACTTATCAGAGTAAAATAACTTTTAATAGGGTAAGTACCAGGGCGTAGGCCGCCTGTCCCTTTTCCCCATAAATTGCGACCAGATCTATGAATTTTTGCAGAATGTTTTGTGCCGCTGGATAAACAGCTAAATGGATGAACATGGTTGTGCTTTCTTCAGCAGAGTAGAAAGTGTTAAAGTTCATAATTAATAGTCTTCCTATAAAGGGAATGGGAAGAGATTTTGGATTTAGCTCATGCCTTTTTTTCAGTTGTAGCTTAAGGTACACTAAGTATTTCCCTGTCTCTGGAGGGCTGACAATCTTGGTACCTGAGGCAGTGGAGGGTTAAATGACTTACCCAAGATCGCAAGGAGCTACAGTAGGGGACCTGATGTAACCCATTCCTGCTTTGCTTCTTGCTTTCCTATCCCAGAATCTGTTCCATGAGGGAATGGGTTAGGAGGTACACCATTCCTGACTTTAATCTCAGACTATTAAAGAGAAAGTTTTTATTTAAAATAGAAGACTTTTATATACTGTTTGCCCTTTCACAGAGCCAGCTCCCCCATGCGCATGATGGATCGTTTGTGCTGTGTATCCCGCCCCCAAATGTCACGGGGGCCTTGCACCTTGGCCACGCCCTCACTGTCACCATTGAGGATTCACTGGTGCGCTGGTGAGTAAGGGGGAAGTTTCCTCTGAGTTAATTTTCAGCTTGTGCTGGCAAGAATAAGATGTGATATGATATATTTCTTATATATTGCCAGCTCCCACTTATCAGCAGTTTAAAGCAGTTAGCAAAAACAAAACTAACCTCGAAAAAACCCCAAATTAAGACATAAATCATTTAAACAACAACGTTTTCAGATTCTTAATGAAATGAAAAATAACTGAAAGAACTTTTAAGTTCAATGGGGAGTTAAAAACCTGAAGTGAGGGGCCTGAAAACATCTGTTTGTATCTAATACCTGAAAATGAAGGGAATAACAGATGGGAAGGATCTCAAATGCTCGAGACTCCATGAAAATGAGGAAATGAAACCAAGTTAAGAATCTGTTCAGAAGATGACCTATCAAACATCTTAAAAATGAAAACAGGCTAGCTTAAACAAAACCCTGGAATGAATTGGAAAGACGTAAGCGCTGCAGTCGAAATATCACATTTTTTTAAGACTCAAAATAAGTTTAGCAGCCGTGTTCTGTAATAATTGTAATTTCAGACTCCATTTCACAGTTAAAGATGAATAAAGAGCATTACAGTAGTCTGACAAAATACATGATTGTACCAGAATGGCAAAATGAGGTCTGTTAAAGTAACTCCTAATATGATTCTGAAGCTTAAAAAGTATATAAGTTGCTTTAGAAGATTTACCTGTAACTCCTAAGGAAGAGAGGAGTCCAATATGACACCAAGAATCTTAGAAGATAAATCAGTTTTAAGAGATAAATCATTAGACACTGGACGGGATTCAGGAATAACAGTTCCCTTGGTTTCGTGGAATCTTAGCTGAGATTGGGTGGCGATGCTGGTAATTGGGAAACAAAATGGGAGCTGGACAGACTTCTACGGTCTATGCCCTGATTGTGACTGAATAGATAGGGATGGGCTGGAATGTAAATTTTAAAGGGCTTCGATGTTAGCTCCAGAACTTAGTACAAGAAGAGTGCTGGGCAGACTTCTACGGGTTGTGCCCTGAGAATGGCAAGGGCAAATCACTCGGGTATAAAGTATCACATACCATGTAAAATGAGTTTATCTTGTTGGGCAGACTGAATGGACCGTAAGGTCTGTATCTGCTGTCATTTACTATGTTACTATGTTTACGGGCTAACCAAAGCAACTTAGTTTTTTCAGTGTTTAGCTTAAAACTGTGGATAGAAGAGTAATATGTAATCATAATAATACAATTAGTCACTTGGTGAATAGTGTCAGAACAGATATCACTAACCAGTGCATCTTTTCTAGCAAAAAAGGTGCCGGTACTCAAATGCTAGGCCACCCATCAAGGGTGGGGTAATCACTGAGGGATCCACCCCACAATAGCCAGGCCCCCTGCAACCAGTCACAGAACCTATGACAAAGCAGAATTGGTGTGTAGAGCCTGAGCTCTTTCGTTAAAACTTGGGGTCCTTGGGTCAATTTTAGCAGACAATGGAAAAGGTGCCGGTACTCAGTACCCCCAAGTACCCCCACAAAAAAAAGCCCTGTCACTAACTCTCCTTAAATTAGTCACCTTATTTTCTAACTCTTCTTATTCTCTTACCTATCTATATGTGCCATCTTTGCTTATACCCTTCAATGTCAGTTAAAATATTCTATTACGTACTGTGTTGACATTGTAAGTAGTAACTATACCGTACTTTGTATTGTTTTTGAATGTTTTTACTGCTGTAGTTGTCTATTGCTCATATCTATTTGATCTATTCTTACTGTACACCGCCTTGAGTGAATTCCTTCAAAAAGACGATAAATAAATCCTAATTAATAAATAAAATAAATAACTGGTACAAGGAATAACATATTGTCCGCATTTGAATAAAAATGCACTCCAAGCGAAGAAAATCCATGTTCCATATTAATCATATAGACATTAAATAAGATCGGTGACAATGGGGAGCCCTGAGGAAATAGTTTGAATGGATTCTTCCTGTCCCATTCATGGTATTAACTCTTTCATCGAGGATGGATAAACTGTGTTGTTTCGCTCCTTACAGAGATAAGGTAGAGGGCTGATTACTCTGATCTGCTCCCCATAGGAGGAGAATGCAGGGTTGGAAGGTGCTGTGGATTCCAGGTTCCGACCACGCCGGGATTGCCACTCAGGTGGGTCAGCAGCAGAGTACTGGGAGAGTGGATGAAGGCACTGTCAGCTCTCATGGCTAGGGAAGGCTCAGTGTGTGCTCTGGCTGCAATTGAGAATAAGTTTTAGAAGGAGTATGAAGTAGAGAATGACACGGGGATGGGGACGGGGACACAGACACAGCCCATGGGGATGGGGACACAGCCCATGAGGACGGGGACAAACTTTGTCCCTGTGTCGTTTTCTACTTTGAAGCCTGTTAACGAACTGGACTGTTATTTATGTTTGAGTGATGCAGATAACGATATTTAGATTTTTTGGAAAAACAAGCAAACATGCTGGCCAGAACTAGCAAAATTTGCATGGAGGATCCTGTACATCCTGCTACCAGCACATCTTCTAAGAAAACATCTATTGCAGGAAGGACTGTGGAAGACAGGAGAGCTAGACTGAATCCTGAGGTTGTTGATGACTTTTTATTCATCCACTGATTAAAAAATCATAACAGTGCTACATATGGCATATTTCTTCCCTCTAGGGCTTATAGAACGGGTTGTATTTTGTACCCCTGTACATTTTAAAGGGGTGGATTAGGATTCCTTTGAGTAGTATCAGCTATTGTTGGGGTTGGAAGTGTAGAGGGTGGTGGTGGGAGGGTTATTATAGCTGCCCGTTGTTATTATTGTTTTCTATTTGTAATTTATATACAATAGTTGCACAGCATATTGTTGATTTTTATACTTTAATAAAAAGATTTAAATATAAAATCATAAGTGTTTGAGGCTTCTGCAGATGAGAGCAGAGCCCACGGGGATAGAACCTGTGGGGACAGGATGGGGACGGAAACAGGCCCTTTCGGGGATGGGGTGGGGATGGAGACAGAACCCACAGGGATGGGGACAAATTGTTTCCCCCTGTCTTTCTCTAGTTATGAAGCTTTGAGGGGTCTGGCATGTCTTTGTGGGAGAACTGTTGTAACAGCTTGCTGGAAACAGGAAGTGACCTCTTCTTTTTCCTGGTGGTTGAAATGTTGATACCGGGAGAGCAGCTGACATGTCAGTCACACTTTACTCAGGTATAACAAATGATTTGTAATAGGGACAGCTATCTAATAGACTTCAGTAGAGAACCCAGTGTCAAGGAAAATGTAATGCTGGTGTGTAAAAATCTCACCACAGAATAACATACAAAAATCCTGACCAGCCTTCCCACCCCACCCCCTCGAATGTTACTAAACATGCAACCTTTACATTTTATTCATTTATTGATATAATCAATGATAGCAAGAATAATAGGTTATACTTGTTGTTCTTTCAAATTATTTTAAGCTTTCCAAGTCAATTAATTAATTTAGAGGGAGGAAAAGACCTCAGATGCTTGGCTTGTTGTCCATATTGTTACAACCCAAACAGCCATGCGAATGTCCTCACAGGTCAGAAAAACCTCCTCTAATAATTTGTGGAAAGTATTTTTAATCATTTTTAATTAATTCTTTATTAATCAATAACATTGGTTGCTTGCATATTGTAGCTAACATCAGGTCGGTAATTTTCCATTCAAATCTTAGGACTTGAAGAACATTTATCTGTTTCAAAAAAGTCTGTCTCTTGTGAAGTGTTCTTCAAGTCCTAAGATTTGAATGGAAAATTAATGACCTGATGTTAGCAACAATATGCAAGCAATCAATGCGATTGATTAATAAAGAATTAATTAAAAATATTTTTAAAACTTTCCAAAAATTATTAGAGGAGGTTTTTCTAACCTATCAGTATGTTTGCACGGCAACAAGCCAAGCATCTGAGGTCTTTTCCTCCCTCTAAATTAATTAATTGACTTGGAAAGCTTAAAATAATTTGATTGACCAATAAGTATAACCTATTCTTGCTTTCATTGATTATTTGAGTATTCTAAGCAGCAAGATACTTGCCATATTAGTTTTCAGTTTTATTTATAAAATTTATACCCTGCACCAGGTACAATTCTGGGTGGTTTACATAATCATATCCACAATAATTTTCACATTAAAAACACATAAAATACAAATAAAACCATCACATCAACTAAATATACAAACAATTCATTACAATAGCATGAACTTTTATCAGAATTTTAAAGGTGTTTACTGATCACTTATCATTACAAACTTCCCAGGCTGTGGTGGAGAAGCAGCTGTGGAAGGATCGTCGTGTCCTGCGCCGGGACCTGAACCGGGAGGACTTCCTGCGTGAGATCTGGAGGTGGAAGGAAGAGTGAGTTACGTGAATTAGTTATATCTATGGAGTGCATGTGTGAGGGTGTGGGAGGAAAGGGGGATCCTGAGAAGCTCAAGTTCTCTTCCTGTCTCTCTTCCACGCTCGGTAACACACCTCTCTGTTTTTCCACGCCAAGGAAAGGCGGAGAGATCTCCCACCAGCTCCAGACCCTGGGGGCATCTCTGGAGTGGGACCGGTCATGCTTCACCATGGATAATGTAAGTACTGAGGGAGGCCAGTACTCCCCCTTTGTCGCTTTCATTCATAAGGAGCAGTGCAATAATTGGGCGCCCTCTAGTGGACACCCCAATACTGCTTGGGAAGCATCTATCATGACTGAATAGATAAGGATGGGCTTGAGGGTAAATTTTAAGGGGCTTCGACGTTAGCTTCAGAACTTTTAGTACAAGAAGAGTGCTGGGCAGACTTGGTCCGTGCCCTGAGAATGACAAGGACAAATCAAACTCAAACTCAGGTATGTATATAAAGTATCGCATACCATGTAAAATGAGTTTATTTTGTTGGGCAGACTGGATGGACTGCTCAGCTCTTTATCTGCTGTCATTTACTATGTTACTCTTTGGGGTTCTACATGGAATGTTGCTACTAATTGGGATTCCGGAATCTTGTAACTCTTTAGGATTCCAGAATCTTCAGAACTTTTAGTACAAGAACAGTGCTGGTCAGACGTCTACGGTCTGTGTCCTGAGAATGGCAAAGAAAAATCAAACTCGGGTATATATATAAAGTATCACATATCAAGTAAAATGAGTTTATCTTGTTGGGCAGACTGGATGCACTGTTCAGGTCTTTATCTGCCGTCACTTACAATTTACTATATGTTACTATATCTATTCTGTAATGGCATATGGATGCCTGGATTCCATTATAGAATGCCAGTGTAAACATAAGCAAACTAAAGATAAAGACTCTGATGTTATCATAAGCTATTAAATAAATACTCAGCAATATTCAACAAGGTGCTTATGCAATACCTATTTTTTCTTTTTTTCGAAGACCTCAGTCAAACGGAGTAATGGAGCTGTATAATTTCTTGGCTACCATTCCCCTATTGTCACCGGTCTTCAATGTTTTTTAATTTTTACTTTAGCTTTTCCTGTTGTCTGAAAACTACTCTAAATTTCTTCTGTGCTCATTAATCAGATGAGCCATTTAGCTTATCGAAAGCAGTTTTCAAAAAGAAGTTTTACACAGCTCTGTCTCAAATGTTGTCACTTATCTTCTTGAAGAATATTTTCAAAGGGAATTATTATTCGACATGGCGTCACGTTTCACCCAACGGCTTTATCAAGAATTCCGTGCCGGCAATATTTCTCTCTTGTCTGGCCAAGATAAGTGACAACATTTGAGACAGAGCTGTGTAAAACTTCTTTTTGAAAACTGCTTTCAGTAAGCAAAATGGCTCATCTGATTTATGAGCACAGAAGAAATATAGAGTAGTTTTCAGACAACAGAAAAAGCTAAAGTAAAAATTAAAAAACTGAAGACCGGTGATGATAGGGGAGTGGTAGCCAGGAAATTATACAGCTCCACTACTCCGTTTGACTGAGGTCTCCGAACAAAGAAAAAATAGGTATTGCATAAGCACCTTGTTGAATAATGCTGAATGTAAACATAAGTGCATCCATTTATGCCAGTGAACGACAGATGTACATGGGCACGTCTGAGTGTGGCTTGCAATATACATAACTTTGTTCTGTAAATTCCACATGTCCGTGGCAGCTCTGCCTATGCTTGTCCAAGCCCTGCCTTTATATTCGCCCCCTATAGCATTTAACATGTGTCTTTAGAGCCCGATGCTCAGAACTGCCACAGGAAGCCAACCAGTGCAGAGAAAAATACCTCCGGAGCAGCGTAGGAAATTAGCGTGGCCAGTGCTCAGAGGAAATGGTATGCAAAATATATGCTTGCTTGGCGCATGCACAGAAGAGTTTCATGGTAAGCCTAGCTCTTGTGCGCACGCGCCAGGCAAAACCCGAACGCATATTGGGCGTCTGTTTTCTGTGCCTTTAAAAATATAAGCGTTTCAGTTTTTTTTTTTAAACTTGGAAGGCTTATATTTAAACCCAGGAAACAGGCGCCAATGCTCACTTTCACTTTAGGGTTTGCTCTGACTCACGCACATTCGTCTCTCACTACCAGCGCTTAGGGGCTTGCACGGGCTTCCTTCTGTATCCAAACTGTATAACAACTGGCAGATTTTAGAGAAATAATCATGAGGAATTCTTTCTTCAAACACCCTAATACCTGCTCTGAGCTGATGTTATTTTTTTTACTGCGGTAAGGCAGCTTTGTTTTGTGCGCTGTTCTCTGAGCATTGGGAGGGAATAGGTAATTACCTCACTAACATGCATTTGACTACTTTACTGTGCTATTTGTGCTAATCTCTGGCACGTTTGTTGTTTCCTGCGTCAAAGCGTCAGCATTCTGCACTCGCTAATGCAGACACTAGTTGAGCACTAATGATCTCTGGCGCCCCCATGTGCATCAGTTAGAGAATTGCCTTTATAAAGGGTAAATTTATGGGTTAAGGGGTGAAAATTCCCACTACTTATTGCACAATTTTTTTCTTGAAGATTTTCTTTTTCTCCTCCTAGAAATTTCAGGGGATTAAATCTTGGATTTTAGATTTAGGGGTCCTTTTACTAAGGTGTGCTGAAAAATGGCTTGCGGTAGTGTAGGCGCGGGTTTTGGGCACGCGCGCGCGCCAATCCAGTGGACGTGCGGCAAAAAGAAAATTGCCGCCCGTCCATTTTGGGTCTGAGACCTTACTGCCAGCCATTGACCTAGCGGTAAAGTCTCACGTAACCGAGCAGTAATGACCTACGCGCGCCAAATGCCACCAAAAATGAAATTACTGCAAGGGCTGTGCGGTGACTCCATTTTGGCGCATGTTGGGCGCGCGTAGACGCTTACGCGGCTTAGTAAAAGAGCCCCTTAGTATTTATATACCGCCCTTATTCATGGCAGAGAATAATAAAACATGCAGGATGTCCAACAGACGTAACAAGTAGCAGAAGCAGCCGGCACAGTTCAGTGTTCAGAGCACAACCTGGCAAATAATAACAGGTCCATGAAGTGGATGTGTAATAAACTAAACACAGGAGATGATCTTTTAACTGACATTTGAACTAGAGAATAACGTGGGGTTGGGGACGGGGACAGAGCTGACGGGGAGGGGACAGAACCCATGGGGACGGGGCGGGGATGGGGACAGAGCCCACGAGGACGTGTCGTTTTCTACTTTGAAGCCTGTTAACGAACTGGACTGTTATTTATGTTTGAGTGATGCAGACAATGATATTTTGATTTTTGGAAAAACAAGCAAACACGCTGGCCACAACTGGCAAATTTTGCATGGGGGATCCTGTACATCCTGCTACCAGCACATCTTCTAAGAAGACATCTTCTATTGCAGGAGGGACTGTGGAAGACAGGAGAGCTAGATTGAATCCTGAGATTGTTGATGACTTTTTATTCATCCACAGATAAAAAAATTATAACAGTTCTACATGGGACATATTTCTCCCCTCTAGGGCCAACAGAACGGGTTGTATTTTGTACCCCTGTACATTTTAAAGGGGTGGATTAGGATTCCTTGGGGTAGTAGAAGTCAGCTATTATTGGGGTTGGAAGGGTAGAGGGTGGTGGTGAGGAGGGTTATTATAGCTTCTCACTGTTATTATTGTTTTCTATTTGTAATTTATACACAACAGTTGCACAGCATATTGTGCCTTTTTATACTATAAGATTTAAATATAAAATCATTATTGTTCAAGGCTTCTGCAGATGAGGACAGAGCCCATGAGGATGGGATGGGGACAGAACCTACGGGGCGGGGACGGAGACAGGGCCTGCAGGGATGGGTTGGGGACGGAGACAGAACCCACGGGGACGTATCATTCTCTAATTTGAACACAGGTAGCTGAGACTCATTTTTTATTGTAAGAGTCAGTTTGTTCCACTCAACTGGTCCACCGACAGATAACGCCCCCCATCTTGTTTGATCCAGACGCAAACGCTGTAAAGAAGGTACAACAAGATCACGTCCCATCACCGACCGCAAGGGTCGTGGTGGCTGAAAGATGAAGCTGGGTCAGAAGAGAGCTGCAGGATTCAGGCCTTTATTTTCTAGCCTAGTTCTTAAATCTGGGGCCGAGAATATATCTCGGTTGGCTTGGTAAGCTCACCGACTCCCTTTCCTTCCTCTCCTCTGCAGAGATTCTCCGCAGCGGTGACTGAGGCGTTTGTGCGACTGCACGAGGCTGGCCTGGTGTACCGCCACCGGCGACTCGTGAACTGGTCCTGTACACTGAGGTCGGCGATTTCAGACATCGAGGTGTGAGCTGGCTTCCGTTTCCTGAGTGTGTTTTGCAGAAGCCTTTGCTGTGAGTCTGGGATATTGAGTGTCTGACGGTTGTCTGTGTTACCTGTTCTGGTTTTTCTACCATAGGTGGACAGAAAGCAGCTTGGCGGCAAAACCTACCTCTCTATTCCAGGATACCAGGAGAAGATCCGTTTTGGAGAACTGGTGACATTTGCGTACAAGTTGGAAGGCGATGAGGGTGAGTGACTTGTAACGAAACCCACTTTTATTGGGTAGCTGGGGGGGGGGGGGGGGGGGGAAATATGGGCAGTAACCACATAAAGGAACTTCTGAGAAGAGAAAGAGGGGACAGGGGTGGAAAAGCAGGGGCAGTACTGAGATACAGGAATTGCTGAGGTCAGGGAGAGGAATAGCATAGAAAGACGGAACCTGGACTTCACACAGTGACCAGCAGATGGCGACAGTGTTTCGCAGGGGGAGATCTTTGCTTAGTATATGACCAGTGCAGGTTGAAAATTGGTTATTAGAGCGACCTGATACTAACTGTGAGGATAAAAAAACAAAGCAGACTGGAAAGAGATCTTCCTTTGATGAGGAAGGGCCAAGCTTTATCAGAACAGCTTCTACTGGAGATGACCCCATTCCATTTTTTTTTTGGTCTTTGTGTGGGATTGTGTCCCTGCCACTGTTTTTCATGCAGACATAGAGATTCCTGTGGCCACCACACGCCCGGAGACCATGCTGGGAGACACGGCAGTGGCTGTTCACCCCGAAGACCCCCGCTATCTGGTAAGAACAGGTACCATTAACAACTAAAAATTGAAAACAAAACAAATATTTCTTATGGCAGTGTGGTTCTGTGAAAATGGCATAACAGTGTTTTTTTTTCTTTTCCCCTGGTTTGTTTTCCTATTTTGCATGTCCAAAAACTTCCAGGCATTCCACGGGAAGCGCCTGCGGCACCCATTCTTGGACCACCTCCTGCCCGTGATTGCAGATCCCTGTGTGGATCCCAGCGTCGGAACTGGTAAGAGGGCAGACAGGTCCATGACTTCAGCATTCAGAAGCAGCTCTTGAGGCAGCCTATCAGCTTTGGGTTGGTTCAGCTGGTTTAAAGAAATTGCTTTCTTTTCACAAGGGGACTGCAGAGCATCCATGATTCCAAAGCTCAGGATGTGTTCTGCCCTATAGATCAGTGGCGTAGCCAGACAGCCAGTTTTGGGTGGGCCTGAGCCCAAAGTGGGTGGGCACAAAATTTTCTCTGCTCCGCCCTCCCTCCACCACTATACCCACCATTTCTCCCCCTCCCCACCTATCCCCTCTGTATGCAGCATGTGTCCCTCCCCTCCACCTCATACACAGCCAAGACTTCTCCCTTCCTCACCCCTCCACCCCTTTGCTGCATCTCTCCCTTTTTCCCCGTGCATCTCCCTCACCCACCAACCAAGCCTCATCTTTCCATCTTCCCTCCCCTGTGCAGCATCTTTCTTTCCATCTTCCCTTCCCCCTGTGCAGCTGCTGTGTCCCCGTCTTCCCTCCCCCTTGCGACATCTTTCCCCCATCATCCCTCCCCCCCATGCAGCTGCAGCATCTCACCCTCCTTGTAGGCCTGCCCAGCAGCAGTGTTTCTGACGGCGATTCTACTCGCAGGCTCCGCTCACAGTCGCAGTGATTCCCACACGCTGCCTGCCGGCTGCCGCTCAACAATCTCCTTGCGCTACTAAGCGCTAACCCGGAAGTCTCTCCTGCAGAGGAGAGACTTCCGGGTTAGCGCTTAGTAGCGCAAGGAGATTGAGCGGCAGCCGGCACTGGCAGGCAGCGTGTGGGAATCGCTGCGACTGCGAGCGGAGCCTGCAACTGGAATCGCCGTCAGGAACTTTGCTGCTGGGCGGGCCTGACCCGAAATTGGGTGGAGGCCCGCCCGTGGCTACGCCCCTGCTATAGATAATACACAACTGCATACTATGCTAATATTTCTTGAGGCTAGTTCATGCTCTTCTGGCAGCTATCTCCTGCCCACCTGTAGTTCGCTCTGTGGTCAAATAGGAGCCTGGTTCATATTTTCTCTTTCACGCTGAGCAAGTTTATTCAGTTCATTTGCTGGAGTGGAAAGACAAGTGCTTGTTTGTGTTGATCAGACAAAATACATCCGCATCTTTGTGTTTCTCATCAACAATTTCAGTGGATACTGCAGACAACAGGAAGGATGTAATGTTAGTTTATTACTTGCTGAAAAAACAACAACAACAACACATTCTTAGCTTTGCAATCTATTTTCATTTTTAACTAATAAGTTATAAATTTGTTTTGGTCTTATTTTTCCCATATCAAAAATCAGTGTACTCCAACGTATAAAGATTTGCTGAAAAATTGTGCCCATCTCTTCCCTTTTGTCTCTCTTTTCTCTCCACTCCCATCTGCAGGTGCAGTGAAGGTCACACCAGCGCACAGCCTTTTAGACAACGAGATGGGGGCTGCCCACAATTTGCCACTGGTCTCGGTGATCGGGGAGGATGGAGAGATGACAGAGGCATGTGGGGACTGGCTGAAGGTCAGAGCTATCTTTCTTGCTCAGGGTTTTTTTTTTTTTTTTGTAGCCTAGTGGTTAGTGCAGCGGACTTTGATCCTGGGGAACTGGATTTGATTCCCACTGCAGCTCCTTGTGACTCTGGCAAGTCACTTAACCCTCCATTGCTTTTATATTGAAGCCTTACTGTTTGATTCATGAATATTTCTTATGCAGATACTCAATTGATGTACCTCTCTTTTGCTGCATTGTATTTTGTTATGTTTCTAATAACAATAAAAATGATTTGAAATAAAAAAAAATTAGTAAAAAAAACAAACTTGAAACTGGTTACTATAAAAAATAAATGAAAAGATAAGACAGTACATATTTAATTTAATTTGGTATTTATAACCCGCTTTACCGACAACCTCTTTTGAAACCGTTGATCACGTCCTGTGGCAAGAGATTCCACAGTTACATTTTGCGCTGCATGGAAAAATATTTTTTATGATTTCTTTTCTTTTCTCTTCTCCTAACTCTTGTCTCTTCTCATTCCTTGCTCTCTTCTTCTGCAGGGTATGAAGCGATTTCTGGCTCGAGAGAAGGTGATTTCAGCTCTGAAAGAGAAGGGCCTCTATCGAGGGGCAGAAGACCACCCTATGATGCTTCCCCTGTGCAGGTAACAGGAGGCCACTGTAATCTCCAAGGCTCCTCCACCCTCAGATCTCCTTCTCACTGCTGCTATACCTTTTTCCTGTAGCCGCTCTGGAGACGTGATTGAATATCTGCAGAAGAGCCAGTGGTTTGTTCGCTGTGAGGCAATGGCCCGCAGAGCTCTGGAGGTGAGACACCTGGATTACTACAGGCAAAGGAAGTCTGAGAGCGATGAAGCTACAAAGTAGTAAATTTAAAAAGAATCGGAGAAAATGTTTTCTACACTCAACGTGTAATTCAGCTCTGGAATTCATTGCCAGAAATGTGGTAAAGGCGGTTAGCTTAGCAGAGTTTAAAAAAAGTTCATAGACTATTATTAAATTGGACTTGAGGAAAATCCACTGATTCTGGGATAAGCAGCATGAAATGTTTTGTACTTTTTTGGGGATCTTGCCAGGTATTTGTGACCTGGATTGGCCACTGTTGGAAACAGGATGCTGGGCTTGATGGACTTTCTGTCTGTCCCAGTATGGCAATACTTATGTTCTTATGGGCAGTTTGAGTATAAATACCATTATAAACCTCCATAATAAGGAATCTATGTAAAATTGTTATTACTTGTGAGATGCCGCTAGAAATCTGTTTCCTCTTTAACCCCTTGCAGGCAGTCGATTCTGGGAGGCTGAAACTTATACCCAGTTTTCATGATAAAACATGGAAAATGTGGCTGAACAATCCCAGGTGAGATGTGGGAATGTGTACAGAAATTATTCTCTTTGCGCCCAGTTTAGTAGCACTTCCTTGCACGCGTGAAACCAAAATGATTGTTTGCAGTGTCATATAACATTCTTGTATTTTCTTTTAGTGACTGGTGCATCTCCCGGCAGCTGTGGTGGGGTCACCAGATCCCGGCCTATCGGGTCTTGGCCTCTGCGTCCTGTGACCCAGAGACGGTAACTGCCTTGCTTGCTTCTTGCCGTCACTTTCTGCCAGTTGTCACGGAAACGGCTAGTTATAATCTTGTCTCTCTTCATCCCGTGTGTTCAGGAGGAGAGTGAGGCATTGTGGGTCGTGGGGAGGACCGAAGAGGAGGCTCGGAGGAAGGCTGCAGAGGCACGAGGGACATCGGAAGAGGAAGTCAGGCTGGTGAGAGGTGTGTGGGGGTCTGTGTACATTTTCATATTCAATATAAAACACCCGCTTCTCTCTGTTCCTCATACCCAGCTGATATCCTATCACTTTAGACGTACATTTCTTTATTGAAAGGAAGAATTCTGTTCCGTAGTCAAATTCAACCATAACATATCTTCGCTTGTCTTATAACAAATGAGCCATGTTAATGAACCATTCAACATTTGAACAAATTTTCTCCTCCCCCCTCAATTCCTCCCTCTCCTCACAGGTATTCTTTACTATAATGCTTTTATCTAGCCTTCTTATAACCTTCCCCCTTCCCAATTCTCATTACCCATTTAAAGTATGAAATGTTGCACTTTGCAATCTCATAGTTACAGGTTTGTCTTTTTGCGGGTGATACCAAACTCTGCAACAGGGTGGATATCTCGGAGGGTGTGAATGACATGTGGAAGGACCTAGCGAAGTTGGAGGAACTAAGATTTAATGCTAAAAAATGGAAAGTCGTGCACTTGGGTCACAAAAATCCGAGGGAACAGTACAATATAGGGGTGAAGTGCTTCTGTGTACAAAGGAAGAGAGGGACTTGGGGGTAATTGTGTCAGATGATCTTAAGGTTTTCAAACAGGTAGAAAAAGTGACGGTCAAAGCCAGAAGGATGCTTGGGTGCATAAAGAAAGGGATGACCAGCAGGAACAAAGAGGTGATGGTGCCCTTGTATAAGTCTCTGGTGAGGCCCATTTAGAGTACTGTGTTCAGTTCTGGAGACCGCACCTACGGAAAGATATAAACAGGATGGAGTCGGTCCAGAGGGTGGTTACTAAATAGGGACAGGCTCATGAAACTCAACATGTATACGCTGAAAGAAAAGAGGGAGAGAGAAGATATAATAGAGACATTTAAATATCTCAAGGGCATTAATGTAGAGGAAGTGGGCCTTTTTCAACTGAAGGAAAACTCTGGAACGAGGGGGCATATGACAACGTTAAGAGGGAATAGGCTTAGGAGGAATCTAAGAAAGTATTATTTCATGGAAAGGGTGGTGGAAGCGTGGAATGGCCTCCCAGCGGAGGTCGTGGAGTCGAGGACTGTGTCAGGATTTAAGAAAGCGTGGGATAAGCATGTGAGATCCCTTAGGAAAAGGGGTTACAGAGGATGGGCAGACAGGATGGGCCATTTGACCTTTATCTGCCGTTGTGTTTCTTTGAATTCAAGAAGAGTTCCCAAATACGTTCAAATTTGTACTGTTGCATGCATCTCCCTCTACCAACAGATAGACGTTCCCTTTGTATTAACTCATGCATCTGGTTCCTCCATAATATAACAGGAGGCTGCTTTTTGGTCTATTAAATCAAGGTACAACCTTTTTGCTATAAAACAAGCTTTTCTTAGAAATAAGATGTGAGATTCCAAGCTCATTTCCGATCTTCACACTTACCCAACAGACACACCTGTGGGGGTCTTCTGAAGGGATATACCATAGGCGGTCGGTGGCCCAACTGTTTGGGGAGGCTAAAGGGGGTGGGGTTAGGGGTGGGGCCAGGGGTGGAGCTTAAATCCATAATTATCTGATAACACACAGAAAAAATAAATAAATAAAAATAAAAGTCACAATTAATACCTTTTATTAAATTTAGATATTAGATATGTATCATATGTCAAAGAATAAAGTGGTTGCTCAAAGCATATTCTAAGCACAATCGCTCAACTGCAAAACACTATGCACAACTTTGTGCAAAAACACACTCAGAACCTTACTGAACCATAAATATTACACTGGGCAGAACCTAATACACCAATATACCACCCATAAGGAAAATGCAGACCGTCAACAATATGAAACAA
This sequence comes from Microcaecilia unicolor, assembly GCF_901765095.1. NCBI lineage: Eukaryota > Metazoa > Chordata > Amphibia > Gymnophiona > Siphonopidae > Microcaecilia > Microcaecilia unicolor. The sequence continues at coordinate 211,506,582 of NC_044033.1, forward strand.
GGGATCATATCATCACAATACTCATGTAGAGCCACAAAACACCCTAATTCGTGTTTAATGTGGGATAAAATGCCATAAATAAGTAAATAAATATAAACTTTTAATGTTGAGCACCTGATTCTCAAAGTGGACATATTCCAAACACTATAATGAAAATAAAATGATCTTTTCTACCTTTGTTGTCTGGTGACTTTTTCTGATCATGCTGGCCCAGTATCCGATTCTGTTGCTATCTGTCCTCAGTGCAGGAAGTCATCCTCCTTAAATATCTCCCTAGCAACCCAGGACACCTCCAGCCAACCCCCCTGCTCTGCTCTCTCAGCAGTAAGGTAAACCATAAACCAATTTCTACAACTGGTTACACAAGGCTAGAGGGCTTTCACTGCAGCTCCTGCTGTGATGATGGAGGTAAATCAACAATTTAAACCCCTCAGAGCACAGCAGGGGAGGCTTAGCCTCTCCAAGCCTCTTATACCGGGCGCCTATGGGATATACCCAATACAGTCAGCAACTGCAGTGGAAACAAGTTCCTTCTGGATCCCTAAAATTATTAAAATTAGGATGCCTGTCTGCCCTTACCTTGCGTACCCACTTAAGAGGCTCTGTGTAATGTTTTGGAATGTATTTCCCACAGTTGAGCGCTTTCTACCAGTTGTTCTGCTCCCACTACCCCTTCGTGGAGTTCCTCTTCTGAATCATCTTCAATCCCTAAACCTTCTGCCCATTTCTTCCTCTGTTCAAAATTCTGCTGCACAATTTATATTCCACCAGTGTCGCTATGCTCATATTAGCCTTCTCCTCACTTCACTGGCTCCCTATTCGTTCCCGTATACAGTTCAAACTCCTCTTATTGACTTATAAGTGCATTCACTCTGCAGTTCCTCAGTACCTCTCCACTCTTATCTCTTGCTACTCTCTGGGAACTCCGTTCACTTGGTAAATCTCTCTTATCTGCACCCTTCTCCTCCACTGCTAACTCCAGACTCCGTTCCTTTTATCTTGCTGCACCTTATGCCTGGAATAGACTTCCTGAGCCATCAAGCTCCATCTCTGGCCGTCTTCAAATCTAAGCTAAAAGCCCACCTTTTTTATGCTGCTTTTTTTTTTTTTCCCCTTTAAAGAGTATGTAGTTATTGAATTACCCCCCTCCCCATCCCCACCCCTTATCAGTTCCCCCATCAAACCAATCCCCAAAGAAGCTCTCAACTCCCACACCTATACAAGCACTGTTGCTACTCCAAACCACTTTTGGTAGCGGCAAGAAAAGAGTTCCAAGTCAGGTGCCATTTACTTGTCTGATGTGTTCGCTCCGCTCGGAATCGCTCCATCTCGCACACATGCCGTAGTTTATTGCACCACCTTGTTACAGAAGGGACCCCCCCTCTGTTTCCATTGAGATGCAAGTACCACTCTCGCTGCCCCAACAGCATGACGCACCAATTCCTGCTGATAGGAATTTAGGCCCACCGCCCTTACAGAGAAGAGAAAAATCTCGGGGGCCCACTGAAGTCGGCAACCCAGCCAGGTCTGCATTCTACTATGTATCGCTTTCCAGTAGGCTCTGGCTTTAAAGCAATTCCACCAGACGTGGCTTTTATGCTGCTTTTAACTCCTAACCCTTACTCACTTGTTCAGTACCCTTATTTTATCATTCCCACCTTAGTAATTCCCTTATCTCTTATTTGTCCTGTTTGTCTGTCCTAATTAGATTGTAAGCTCTGTTGAGCAGGGACTGTCTCTTCATGTTCCAAGTGTACAGCGCTGCGTATGTCTAGTAGCGCTATAGAAATGATAAGTAGTAGTAGTAGTAATTTTAAGGACAAAATCTTTGCTCCCCCCCTTCTTTTATCCTTTGGAATGCAAGTTACCTCGTATGATGAAATGTCTCTCTCTTTCTCTGTCTTGTGACAGACATGGATGTTCTGGACACCTGGTTTTCCTCCGGGCTCTTTCCTTTCGCGATGCTCGGCTGGCCTCAGGCAGTGAGTACTAATCAATGTAGTATCCTCTTGCCGCTGGTTCTGTCCTGCTTTGCCGCACCAGAATTAAAAGTGCATAACGGCAACAGCCAGCCTTTGCTCAAGGTCACGGCATTAATTGCTGATCCTTCACTACCACTGCATACTCCGAAGCTTGTCATGTTCTGGTGAGAGTCGAAGGCAGGGGTGGAATTGGAACCTCAATCTGCAGGTGTGGCAGTCCTTGATGCTTTTTCTTCCTGTCTTCTCCGCAGACAGCTGACATGTGGGAGTTCTATCCTAACAGCCTGCTGGAGACGGGAAGTGACCTGCTGTTTTTCTGGGTGGCCCGAATGGTGATGCTGGGGGAGCAGCTAACAGGGCAATTACCCTTTACTCAGGTATAGCAAACAATTTATAATAGGGATGCTTTAGCAGTGAACCCAGTGTTGAGGAAAACAGTTTTGATATGTAAAAATCTCACCCCAGAATAGCATACAGAAATCCTGACAGGCCTTCCCACCCCACCCAGTGTGCACACACTCTGACAATGTTTTATTTATTTATTTAAACATCTTTATTCCGCAGATCACAAATCATACCTATGTAAAAACAGACTTACAGAATACATATCATAGTAAACTGATAAATCCCCCCAAAAGATGGAATTCCTTAGCATCCCTCCGGCCCGGCCCAGAATGTGACTGATGGGTTGTGTACGCCTTCCAGCAGGTGGAATACTTGCAGAAAAAGAAGAGTTTTCAGTTGTTTTTTAAACTCTTTCACATCCTCAACCTTTCTCATCCCCACAGGCAATTTATTCCTGTAAGAGGGACCTGTAATGTAAAAAAAAAAAAAATGAGTTCCTAAACTCATTTGATTTTATAATACGATAAGATGAAACATCCAACATAAGTTGACTAGCCGACTTCAGCAGCCAAATAGGCTGATATATGCAAAGTTTGGCAGCCAAAACCTTAGAAACCTGTTCCATTAGGATTTTGAAATATGTAGTCTTTTCATTTTTAATGGTGTGTGCTGAGAACTTCTAATTTAAAAATAAGATAAGACTCTCTCTTACGTTTTAATGCTAGAATATTCAGCCCGTGGCTATCGACGATTTTAAAGCTTCTGACGGCCGTGGGCTGGACTAGACTCGTTATTCGATGCCAGAACAGTATTGAATATCCAAGTCCAGCGGACCTGGAAGTTATTTGGGTACTGGCCAATATTGAGTTTTGGAACCCATATACTTAACCAGGCAAAGATAGGGCTGATTTTATGCAGTCCTGTCTGCTCAGTTAGGAAAGAGCACTGAATATCACTGGTGTCCACATATCTTCCAGCTGCACCCTGATTTCGCCCCGGCACTAACCAGACAGTTCCATGGAGGAGGCACCAGATTTTCAGTGGCACAGTGCAGTTAATTGCTGCTGAAAATGTGGGACAGCCTGCTCAGCATGGTTTAAACAGGAAGGAATCTTTCCTAGTCACTGAATATTGACCCCCCCCCCCCCCCTTTTAGTCTTTACTGGATAATAGTTCCTAATTTTGCAAAGACTTTTGACCTGATTGGTCACTGTTAGAAACAGGATGCTGGGTATGATGAACCTTTGATTTTACGTTCTCTGTTCCATGACTTTGATTACTTTCTTCCTTCCTCCATCCCTCTCCCTCCCCCCACCCCAACAATGTAATACCCTGCCCTGCTCCTTCACCCCTATAAGGTGTTCCTGCACTCCATGGTCCGGGATTCCCATGGCAGAAAGATGAGCAAGTCTCTGGGGAACATTGTGGACCCCCTGGATGTGATCTCAGGGGTCTCCCTGCAGGTCAGTGCTCTATGGAAGTGCAGGCCTGGGGCTTTGCCCAATGTCATGCTGTGATCTGTAATTTAATTTTTCTAAATAAAGCAGGAACTTCAGCTCCATGCATGCTGTGCATTGCAGAGTTTAAAAGGAGGGCTGTCTCGGCTTGTCCATGAAAGCCCAAAAATACTTCACTCTCACTCCCAGGGGTTATCAGCCAGCGCCAGGAACAGGTTGCACTGCTGTTCATGGATGCAACAAATCCAGGAATGACAAATCTATTGTGGTTAAAACCAGGACTGCTCAGCATGTCCTTGCTGATTTTTAGTTTTCTGGTACATTTGTCCTTGGAGCAATGAATATCAGAAACAGGAGACAGTGCCCGATTAATGAAAGAAAATTTAAAAATCGCTGAAAATTTTAAAGAAATTTTTTTTAAATTAGCATATTAAAAAACAAACAAAATACAAAAAAAGGCAATAAATGAAATCTTGGGAAACATGGATTTTTGGAGCAATGGACACTTCCCCTCCCCCCCAATATAGCCCGTTGCTCTGAGGATAGACTAATTTGGAGACTTTTGAGGCATATTTTCAAAGCACTTAGCCTTCCAAAGTTCCATAGGTTTCTATGGAACTTTGGAAGGCTAAGTGCTTCGAAAATATGCCTCTTAGTGCAAGTAATTCTAATTTCCCCTTGTTATACTTCAGAATATTCTTCCAGAGGCTGGAATTTGGGATGAGACAGTGTGTTATTTAGTTTGAGACCCATAACTTGGGGTTACTTTCCTCTTAACGGAGATTTTCCATGGACAGCAAAGTAAGTCAGCCATAGTTGGTGATATCATCTGATGGCACCATGGACGGAAGTAGCTCTCCTATAGTTCAGAAGGGTTTTAAGTAGCCCCTTCTCTAGGCTGGCTCAGCCCTCTTTGCTCATCAGATGGCAGACAAATTGAAACCGAGGAGGGCGGGTGAGCCAGCTTAGAGAAGGGGCTGATTAAAACCCTTCTGAACTATAGGAGAGCTACTTCTGTCCATGGCGCTATCAGATGATGTCACCATGCTTCAGGGCCGCTGAGAGACTGAGCCGGGCCCGGGGCAAGGCCGCCCCTGCTGCCCCCCAATCGCTGCTACTGTCACCTCCCTCTCCTGCTCCCAGGCCACTGGCGCCACAGTCCCCAGTCGCGTCTACCCTCTGCTCCGTCAACAGCCCCCTTCTGTCTGCCACCGGGCCCCCTGCATTAAAAAAAAAATCTCTAAATCGGCAGCGCAGCGCCAGCGAACAATGCCTCACGTCAGTGTGAATGCGGCAGATCGCCCCGGGCCTTCCCTCACTGTGCCCCACCCTCGTGGAAATAGGAAGTTACATCAGACGAGGGCGGGACACAGTGAGGGAAGGCCCAAGGCGATCTGCCGCTTTCACACAGACGTGAGGTGCTGTGCTGCCGATTAGAGATTTTTTTCTTTTTAAATGCTCAGCGGCCCTGCCATGCTTGTCACCTGCTTGTCCATGGACAGGATCAATTGCTTGCACATATCCAGTGCCATAGAGGATTTTCCTGTATGTGCTCCATCTCCCGTGAGTGGAGAGAATTTAGATCCTTATCTCAGCTCTCTTTTGCAGACTTTGCAGGGCAAGTTACGTGATGGGAACCTGGATCCCCGGGAAATTGCAGTAGCTGAAAAGGGGCAGGTGGGTTTGCATCTCTGTCTTTTCCTGTTCTTTTCTGTTTAAATCTCCTTGTGCAGAGGATAAGCTGTTTACTTTACAGGTTGTTTTTGTAAATTTAGGGATAGCATTTGGTCTAAGTTAAGATTTGATTTGGAATTACTCAAAACAGTAATAAGGTCACATTTGTAAGTGATTCCCAAGAATGCATTGGATAAGCACTAGAGAATTCTGTCTCGAAGCTTAGCGGTGATTAGTTTAGTTTATTGTAGATTTAAGATACCGTCCTTCTTAAAATTAGAGCAGTTAACAAATTAGATGGTAACACCAGTATTTGAGAAGCAAAGCCAGTGCTGGGCAGACTTCTACGGTCTGTGCCCTGATCGTGGCTGGACAGATTTGGATGGGCTGGAGTGGGGCTTCGATGACAACTTTCAGAACAAGACCAGTGCCGGGCAGACTTCTACGGTCTGTGCTCTGGAAGTGGCAGGGACAGATCAGGATAAAGTATGAATTTATCTTGTTGGGCAGACTGGATGGACCGTGCAGGTTTTTATTTGCCGTCATCTACTATGTTTACTGTGGCAGAACCTCTAAAATATTTTTTCAGGCACCAGGGAACCCTCTCCTCCCTCATGAATCCCATCCAGCTCCTGCTGCCCTTCCCTTTTCACTTCCCCGAAGTCCCATCTTTCTTCTCTCCTGTCCTTCCCCTTAGTCCAGCATCATGGGTCTCGCTCGCTACCCCTGAGTCCAATATCTCTCCCTCTCTCTTTCCTCCCTTTCACCACCCCACCCTCAATTCGGCATTTCCCCTTCTCTCTCAGACCCCCTCCACCTTCTCAATGCAGCATCTTCCTCCTTCCCTTGACTACCTCGTGCTGCTTTGGAGGGTCCTACCTTTACTTTAGTTTAACCAAAGAGGTGCGTGCCCGTGCTGCCTGAGCAGTGAGGAAGGTGGCAGCATGCTTCAGCTAGCACTCATGAGCATGCTCAGTTCATGCTGCTGAACTGAGCATGTGCGGGAGAGCTGGTGTTGGTGGCTGAAGCATGCTGCCGACTTCCTCACGTAGTGAACCCCTGAAAAGAGCTCACAGAACCCAGTTTGGGAATCACTGCTATAAGGGCATGTGTAAGTGCGTAACCGCAAGGGGGAAATACACATAGACAGAGCACAGGAGGGGCATAGGCACTAGTGGCTGACTGAATTGCGGTTTTGGTTTGGTTACAGTGCCAAAAGTGACCCAGAATTTTTTTGTCCGATTTTGGCTGAAAGATATTTTAATTTTCGGCCATGTTTTTGGTTTTGGCTGAAAATTACCACGTGTTTTTGGTGGAAGCTGAAAATTTGTGCTTTGCCCATTTTGTCTCCCCTCCCCCCGAACAGGAGTTGCCCTTTCTCCTGGACCCCGCAAGTGCTTCCACCCCATAGACCTCTCTGAGCCTATCTTACAATCCCTGGTGGTCTGGGGGTGTAGTTGGGGTAGAAGCAGTCCCCAATTACTCCTGCCCATTTTGGCTGTGCACTCAAAATGGTTGCCATGGTTGGGGCATTGCTCCTGCCCAGACTATACCACTAGACCACCAGGGATAGTAAGGTAGTCCTTGAGGGGGGGAGGGGGTTGCTATTTTTTTTATACTGCGATTGCAAGTAATGCAGTTATGATCTTCCACAATAATTTGTCGTAAGTAGAGTGCTCCAAATGAATGCTTTGGTTCACGCTCACTCAACCATGAGTTTCAGCTGCAGTTTTGGTTTTGGCTGAAAGCTTCCAGGCAGTTTAGGTTTTTCCAGTTACTTGTTTTTATTTTAACCTCTTATTGGTGTACATCGCCATTTGCCAGTGTATTGTAACACTCAGCTGTCACAGAAAAAGGGGCTGCTGAGATACAAAGCTACATTTGGGAAAATACCCTCATTGACATTCCTTGTGTTGCAGCGGAAAGATTTCCCAAATGGGATTCCAGAGTGTGGGACGGACGCGCTGAGGTTTGCCCTCTGCACCTATAAGGTCAAAGGTAAGGCCAGTGTCTACTAAAGGCTGAAAAGTTCTCGGAGCACCCAAATGGTAATGTTCAGAAATGAATTGGTCATTGTTCATATTCATGAACTATCGTTGAAGGGAGAGAACATTCTCATTGCGGGCTAGAGGACAACTGAAACCAGTTTTTTCAGTTTTGTCCGAAACTGAATCTGTGAACGAAATTTGCCACTTGGTTTCGGCCAAAACCTAAACCGGCCTGGACCCCGAACGTGAACAGTCATCACCTCTGCCCAACACAAGGAACTCCCTCCTGGAATCTGAGTTTAAAGGGGGTCTGGACAGATTCCTGAAGGAAAAGTCCATTGATCGTTATTAAATTTGGGGTTTTTGCCAGGTTCTTGGGGCCTAGATTGGCCACTGTCGGAGACAGAGTGCTGGGCTTGATGGACCTTTGGTCTTTTCCCAGTGTGACAGTGCTTATGTACATAGTTAGGCCAGCACCCACCCCCCCATTTTATCAGCGGAGCCAGCATGGGCGGGAACAACTGGGGATACAATAGACCCTGAGGGAGGAGGGGTGGGCCTCTCTGTGGTTCTGTGTTCCAGGAGGGGGTTTCTTGTGTTCGGTAAGGGGTTGGGGTTCCTTCTGTTCTGGGTGGGGGTTGGGGGCCTATCTATAATTCTGGAAGGGGGGATTCTTGTGCAATGAGTCTTCTTCAGGACGTCTCTCCTTCTTCCCTGAGCTGGGCCCGCCCCCGTCTGACGTAAGTAACCTACGTAGGTTACTTACGTCAGACGGGGGCGGACCCAGGTCAGGAAAGGAGAGATGTCCTGAAGAAGACTCATTGTGATCAGATGGTCTTCTTGCCCGTGCAGCGCCTTCACACAGAGGTGAGAGGTGCTGCGTGGGCCCGGGAAGGCGGAGGGGGGGGGGTCTGATGGAGGGGGGGAGCGGCGGCAACGACCTCAGGGGGGTGGGGCATGGGGGTGGAGGATTGAGGAGGCGGAGCTGTGGGAGGAGAAAGAGAGAGAGAGGAAGGGAGGGGGGCCGGGGCTGCTAAACTTTTGATTTTTGTTTTGATTTTTTATTTAATACAGGGGGAAGCGGGGAGTAGCGGGGACCTCTGGGGGGGAGCAAGGCCGTCCATACAGGACGCTCCTGACGAGCGCCTTTGCCCCCTTCCGATCCTTTTTTGATTATGTTTTCATTTTCTATTTTTTAAGAGGGAAGCGGGGAACCACGTGTTTGTGTTTTTTATCTCACTTTTGTTTTTAAACATGCCAGCTTGGATTTTTATGCTGCAGGGGGAAGCGGGGAGATGACAGCTCAGGCCTTAATGACAGCTCTGACCTTACATTAAATTTATCACGGTAAATGATTCGGTGCAATTGTTGGTATGGTTAGTGTATCCCGAATTGTCCACATTTCAATGGTAGTTGCTCGTTTGCATTCCGTTTTCGTTAGCTGCTAGCGTCGTCGGAAAATGGCCTTTAATGCATGCTACGGTTGAAAATTTCTTCGTTAAAGGGTCGTTAAGGTTTAGTGCATCTGAGCCAAAGACTGCTGAAGTGTTCAACAATTATTAATTATTGAAATAAATGAGTGAAAAGATACCTTGTTGTTATTATGTTATAACCATGCTTTTTCATTATTTAGGCTAAATAACTGAAGAAAGGAGGGGATTGAGGCTGAGACCAGACAAATTCATTTGTATTTGGGTTTCCTGTGTGAGAATAGACAGTTTCTGTGGAGATGGAGCAGCCTTTGAAGCTTGTAATATTGCTGGGCTGTCTTGGACAAAGCACTTGAGAACATGTATTAATGTTAAATTTGCATCACTTTGAGCAGGAACAACAGGGGTAAATTGCCCTGCTGGGCTAAGGAAAGGCATGTTTGTATTGTTATCCTGACTGGATGTCTGCCATGTGGTACAGGGAATTCCTTCCTGAAAGAGGAGGGGGAGTTTTGTGTTTCATGGAAGCTTTAGAGGCTGACTTCACAGTAGTATTACTAACAGCAAGGTCATCCTGAGTTTGTTTACTTACAGCTGACTGACGCCTGATGCAGGCACATTGCTGAAACACAGCCATGTCAGGTTATTCAGCATGCGTTTCGTTGGAAGCCTATATTCAAATGACTTGGTCAATAAAGATTTTGCTCCATAGACGGACCTTTGATTTTGTTGATTCTGTGTGCCTCATCTTGGCTGTCTCCACTCCCTGTTTGCGTGTTTATGTTTATTAGGTATTTAATATACCGCCACTTCTATAGAAGATCGCAGCGGTTTACAATAAAAATTTAAAAACAAAACATAGGAAAATAGAAAAGAACTCCATCAATAGGACAGAACTTTCACACAGAAACACACACACACTCCAGAAAATAACGCAAAATTAAATAAACCAGAGGATATACAGCTGGCTAGGCCGCTGAAACCCCGTAGCCGACCATCAACTGGAAGAAGGAGTAAAGCCAAATGACAAGGAGAAAAAAATGTGTTTTAAAATGTGTTTTAAGAAGGCCTTTGAAATGATTGAAAGAGAGTTTGAAATGAAGAGCCGGTGGAAGGTCGTTCCAAAGTTTAAGGCCCAAGGACACCCCCCCCCTGCAAAATGATGGGTAGACTCATAGTGTGCCTGTCTTGGAGAAGGAAGAACCAGACAATGGGAATCTAAAGAACCAATTGAACATTTAGGGGTGTAAGGAATGACTAGAGAAGAAAGATAGGCAGGAGAACCGTAGTGAAGGACTTTGTGAGTAAGTCACAGGATTTTAAACCAGGAGCGATATTTTAACAGGCAACCAGTGAAGTGAGGATAAAAGTGGTGTAATGGAATCAAATCTGTTAGCTTTGCATAGAAAACGGACTGCTACATTTTGCAAAGTTTGGAGACGACGGAGTAGAAGATTAGAAGTTCCTGAGTGAACGACATTAGCATAAGCAAGAACGGAAATGACAAAAGCACACAGTAGTGTATGAAGATCTGAAACATCTAGAAATTCAGAGAGAGAGCGTAGACGCCTTAGAGTTAAAAAAGCCACGTTGAAGAACAGATGAAATCTGGGCTGTTAAACTAGGATCTGCAAAACTCTTTTGTCTTTCGTTTGTCCTGTGTTTCTAAGGTCATGGCTGCATCATCGCCACCACCGACGTGCAGTTGGTGTCATTGCTCTGGGTCATTACACATGAGGCCAGAAGAAGGCACCTGTGAGCAGGTGGGGGGCTGTGGGCTGTAATTTAGAAACTTTTGGTGTAGAGAAATGAAACTCTCTTCGACTATTTCTTTGCACATTTGTATTCCAGGTGATGAGATTAACCTGGACGTCTCCAAGGTCCTGACCATCCGGCACTTCTGCAACAAGATTTGGAATGCACTGAGGTTTACCCTGGCAGCTCTCGGGGAAGGGTTCTCGCCCCAGCCCCTAGAGGAGGTGAGACCCCCAACTTGTGCTTCTTTCCCTATTTATTGATCAGGAGAGTGTGTTCATTAAACACTTGCATCTCTCCATCTTCCCTTCGCCCCTTCCCCACCAGCTGATGCCAGAGTCACCCATGGAGCGTTGGGTATGCAGTCGGCTCTATCATGCGGCGGATGAGTGCCAGCAAAAATTTAAAGAGTTCGAGCTGCAGGCAGTCACTTCTGCCATCCATGGATTCTGGCTGCAGAGTTTCTGTGATGTGTATCTGGTAAGAAGTGATGGGGAAAGGGAGGAAGGCAGTGTATTTTCAATTCACATTTCTTGGGTAGCATCTAAAATGAATTTTAATTTGTTTCCTCTCTCCGTCTCACTCTTTATTTTCCATTGTTATCTTTTTTTTTTATTTTCTTCTCTCTCCTCTCCAACTGTTCCACTGTTTCCTCCTGTGTTGCCCCTGTCTGTTCCCAGGAATCGGTGAAGCCCGTTCTGCAGGGAGCTGACCTCCCTCGGATTGAGGAGGCCCGGCAGGTTCTGTACTGGTGCACGGAGCTTGGCTTGCGCCTTCTGTCCCCGTTCATGCCTTTCCTCACTGAGGAGCTGTGGCAGCGCCTTCCGCGGCAGGGCGTGGACTCCACCCCCAGCATCTGTGTGGCCCAGTACCCCAATCCTAGCCACCTGGTAACTATCCTTTGAGACCCCATACCCAGTGTCAACAGTACTTATGGGGGGTAATTCTATAGAGATCATATAAATTTAGGTGTCGGGATGATGTACGCTAAACATGAAGTCTATAACAGCAGTTGCCATTTTAGAATATTTATTTATTGCATTTGTATCCCACATTTTCCCACCATATGGCAGGTTCAATGTGGCTTACATATTGCTAAAAAGGCGGTTACAAAATTTAGATTTGTAGAAGTCTAGTACATAATACAGAAGTACAATAAACGCTTAGGTTGATATGTTAGCATATTGTGAGAGAGGTTAATATTATTGTTTTCTATTTCTGAACTTTTCGTGATGTATGGTGGTGTGGGATTAGGCAGATCCAGGGGGGAAAGATTTCTTGAAAAGATGTGGGGTTTTTTTCAGGTTTTTTTCTGAATTGTAGGTAATTTTCTGTGAGTTTCAGGTCTTTGAGTAGTGAGTTCCAAAGTTGTGTGCCTATAAACGAGAGGCTGGCAGCATGTGAAGATTTGTATTTTATACCTTTGAATAGAGACCGTAAGACTGCATTTACGACCCATCTTTAGATATGATCAGTTATCGTAAATGGCCGCACCTAATTGTAGGCAGTTGGGTGTGTAAATTATAATATTCTGTAACCAGTGCATGTAAGTGCTAGACCTTCTGTGACCCCCCCCCCCCCCCCCCATGCCCCTCCCAAGTCCACACTCCCCTTGCAGTTAACATGCGATGCATTTTGTGTGTTTAACATTTAGGTCTCGTGTGTGTTCATTGTTGAAATCTTGAAAACCCTACTGGGTTCTGGCCCTTGAAGACTGTGGTTGTCCACCCCTGTGCTAGACACTATAATACAATAGGCTGGTGGTTCCCAAATGTGGTCCTGGAGGCACCGCAGCCAGTCAGGTTTTCTGGATAGCCACAATGATTTATTCATAAGAGCAATTTGCATGCAACGAAGGCAGTGCATAAAAATCTCTCTCATGAATATTCATTGCGGATGTCCTGAAAACCTGACTGGCTGTGGTGCCTCCAGGACCAGGTTTGGGAACCACTGCAATAGGCTCTCACCATGCAGCATCGGGGCACCTAAAATAGGTCCCCACTTATAGAACTGCCTCCTTAGTTCATAGAGTGAATCTGTGCCCCAGAAGAGCTTAACCGTCTGGTTGAGCATCTTAGATACAAGGGGGCTGATATTCAGTTCAACGCTGAGCTTGGATCTTCAATGCCGGGCTGGTTCAGGTGACTAGCATTGAATATCCGGTTTATTTTTTGCTGGTTTCAACTTGTTTATAAACAAATGTACTCCGGATCAGAAACTCATTCTTGCTTGAACTTGGCGGTTCTCGAGGTGTGGATGTGGTGTCGTCCACCCCCCCCCCCCCCCGTCCCCCCCGAGATTTTATTTGTTCCTCCTGAAGAAGGATGGCGAAATGCAGTTCCACATTGGGGAACAATTGATACCTTTGGCGGCTTTCATACCGTTTGGAGTTCCACCATGTGACCAGATAACCACAGCGTTTTTAAGAGCTTATGCTGGCTTGCTATGGAGAAACAACTGAGTCCAGCTGTCTTGTGTGGAATTTACGTGAAATACCCAACGGCTCAGAACTACTTTTAGATGATTCTGATAGACATTGAATGCCCTTTGTTTTGGATACATCGATGGAGCTAAGGCTTTTTCCTTAACTGATCCATAAGCTCAAAGTTTGCGCAGTGTAATAGTGGACTCGTTTTTATAAGATTTTGTTTTTGTTTAATATCTATAGCACTGGATCATGTGGTTTATGTGGGTTGTGTGGAATGAACAAATGGTATCAGTGGGTTTAGTATCATATTATTTATATACTTTATATTCAATTCAATCATTTTCATATTGTATGAGCTTGTGATCTGGATTACACTTGTTTATAAATATGTACGTAATATTTACTCCGGTTTATTTTATCTTATCCCCTGTATTTAGATTAATATATAAATTGGTTTCATCTTAACCGGCCAAACGCCGGCCGGTTAAGTTCAAATAGGCCAAAGGTAGGCCTTCTATTGAGGCAGCCAGATTTGGCTGCCAAACTTAGCTGGCGATGCACTGAAAATTGGCAGATAGCCGGTTAAGTTCCATTTGAAGTGCCAGGATGGTTTTGAATGAGGGGGGGGGGGGGGGGAGTTTAAGTGACCTGCTGAGTCAGGGAGCCAGGGACTGTAACTGAAGAAAGCAGCTTCAATTTGGGATCCTGGATCTACAGGTCTTAGGGATATGTTTTTGGCAAATTCAGGCCTGACTTTGATATTTGGGTTCGCTGTGTTTTTGCTATAACTGTGCTGGGTATGCTTTTGTGATTTACATTGTGTGTTCGAAAAGGCCCACTGGTGCAGACTCGAGGCGGAGGCCGACTTCCAGCTAGTACAGGAAGTGGTTCGCGTGGTGAGGTCATTGAGGGCCACTTTTCGGCTGACGAAGGCACGGCCACCGTGTGAGTATGAGAGGAACGCTCAGTCCTTCTGCATTGCTCTTATTCTCTGATGATGTGACATGTTAGGGGGACACTTGGCTCCAAAATTTGCAAAATAAGAAAAATAAAGAGGCTTTAAGTATATTAGGAAGAGAAAGGAGACCAAGGAATAAGAGGGAAAAGGCATGCCAAAGAATCAAAATCCAGGTATTTTGCTCTAATGCCTGCTATAAAGAAAAGGTATTGAAACCTGGCTGTTGTACTGTCACCCAATATTCAATCGGTGGCGGTCCAGGGATTTTAAAAATGCTGACCTATGCCTGCTACGTTAGCCTCGGATATACAGCGCCAGGCAATGTGCAACCACGAACCCTGCATAACCAGGGCTAATGTACCCACTGCTAGCTGAAGGAGCTTATGTGGGTCCTGGCCAATATTTAGCTGGTCACGCATGAGTTATACAGGCCCCGGCTGAATATCGACTGTGATCCATGTAACTATTTAAAAGTAGCTTTCCAGGAGCTCGCCGAACCCCCTCTCACCCCCATCCCGCCCCTCCATCCATTCCACCTCCCCCCAGACCATGACAGTTGGAACTCCCAATCCCCCCCCCCCCCTCCGGTCTAGATAGGCTCTCCTGGGTCTACCTCAGTTCCCTGGTGGTTCAGTTGGGCAGGAGTGAAGCCCACTTGCTCCTGCCCCTTGCAGCTGTGACCTCTCATGATCTGAGCATGTGCGAAGAGTGCAGACATCGGCACCTGGAAAGAAGGCTGCTGACTTCTTCCTGCTCAGGCAGTTCAGGCAGCGGATCTTGTCCTCTGTTGGGGGTTGGGCATCCCTGTCAGCCATTACGGAGGATGCCTGAGCCAAAAGTGTTTGTTGGGGGGGGGGGGGGGTGGAGCAGGCCCCCGAGGCCCCCTGTGGCGATGCTACTGCTCCTAATACAGCTGAAATATATGCATTTTTTAAAACTGTGCACCTGCTGTTAGCCGAGCTAAAAGGGGGCAGTTTTCATAAGGCTGATTTAGAGGTGCCAAGGTATCCAGGCTGGAGCTTTTGGGACAGTCCTGGATTTCTGACCACCCCATTCTGGTGCATTAAGGGCCTTGTAGCACTGATTTTGAGGGACAGGATCAGGCACTACAAAATCCCACACTACTTTGGGATGTAAGTTCAATAGAAATAAAACAAAATAAAACATGGAAAAGAAAATAAGGTGATACCTTTTTTATTGGACATAATACATTTCTTGATTAGCTTTCGAAGGTTGCCCTTCTTTGTCAGATCGGAAATAAGCAAATGTTGGTAGATGACAGTACATATAAGTGAAACATCAAAGCATTTCAGTGACAGTCTAACAGGATGGGGGTAGGAAGGTGAGAGTCAGGGAGATATGCATGGAGACAGGAGGGTGTCAAAGCAGTACAATTTTATGGTTTACTAGTAAAAAAGGCCCGTTTCTGACACAAATGAAACGGGCGCTAGCAAGGTTTTCCTCGGAGTGTGTATGTTTGGGAGAGTGTAGGTGAGAGTGTCTGTTTGAGAGTCAGAGTGAAAGTGTGATTGTGTGAGAGAGAGCGTGAGTCTGGGTGTGAGTGTGTTTGTGAGAGAGTGTGTGTGTGAGAATGAGAGTGTGTGCGAGAATGAGAGTGTGTGCAAGTGTGTATGTGAGACACAGTGTGAGTGAGAGTGTGTGTGTGTGGGCGAGAGAGAGAGTGTGTGTGAGACACAGATTCTCTGTTTGAGTGAGTGTATGAGACCAAGCGAGTGTGTGAGTGACTGTGTGGCACATAGAGAGTGAATGTGATACAGTGTGAGACAGAGTGTGTGAGAGTGAGAGTCAGAAAGACATTGTATATGAGAGAGAGAGAGTGTGAGCCGTGCCCTCCCAATCCATGGCCATCTGTCCCCTGCCCCCTCCATTCATCCTTTTCCAGCAATTCCCCTCTGTCCCTGAGCCCTGCCCTTCCAATCCATGGCCATCCATGTTTGTCTGTCACCTGCCCCCTCCATTCATCCCTATCCTGCATTTCCCCTCTCTGCCTGAGGCCTGCTCTGCAATCCATATCCATCCATGCCCATCTGTCCCCTCCATTCATCCCTATCCAGCAATTCCCCTCTCCCTGAGTCCTGCCCTTCCAATCCATGCCCATCCATGCTCATCTGTCACCTGGCCCCTCCATTTTTCCCTATCCAGCATTTCCCCTCTCTGCCTGAGGCCTGCTGTGCAATCCATATCCATCCATGCCCATCTGTCCCCTCCATTCATCCCTATCCAGCAATTCCCCTCTCCCTGAGTCCTGCCCCTTCCAATCCATGCCCATCCATGCTCCTCTGTCACCTGGCCCCTCCATTTTTCCCTATCCAGCATTTTCCCTCTCTGCCTGAGGCCTGCTCTGCAATCCATATCCATCCATGCCCATCTGTCCCCTCCATTCATCCCTATCCAGCAATTCCCCTCTCCCTGAGTCCTGCCCTTCCAATCCATGCCCATCCATGCTCATCTGTCACCTGGCCCCTCCATTTTTCCCTATCCAGCATTTCCCCTCTCTGCCTGAGGCCTGCTCTGCAATCCATATCCATCCATGCCCATCTGTCCCCTCCATTCATCCCTATCCAGCAATTCCCCTCTCCCTGAGTCCTGCCCTTCCAATCCATGCCCATCCATGCTCCTCTGTCACCTGGTCCCTCCTTTTTTCCCTATCCAGCATTTCCCCTCTCTGCCTGAGGCCTGCTCTGCAATCCATATCCATCCATGCCCATCTGTCCCCTCCATTCATCCCTATCCAGCAATTCCCCTCTCCCTGAGTCCTGCCCTTGCAATCCATGGCCATCCATGCTCCTCTGTCACCTGTCCCCTCCATTTTTCCCTATCCAGCAATTTCCCTCTCTCCCTGAGTCCTGCCCTCCCAATCCATGCCCATCCATGCTCCTCTGTCCCCTGCCGCCTCCATTCATCCTTTTCCAGCAAGTCCCCTCTCGTCCTTCCATGTTCCCCCCCCCCCCTCGCATCCATGCTACGCTCTCTCCCATGTCCCAGCCTGGCCCGCCCTCTTCTCCCCCCCCCCTTCGCATCCTTGCCTCGCATCCATGCCCCCCCCCTTCGCATCCATGCCCCCCCCCTTCGCATCCATGCATCCTTTTTTTTTTTTTTTATTCTTTTTAGCTTTACCTCCGTGGCGGTTCGTGCAGCGAAGCGTCAGGGAAGGAGGCGGCGCTCCCGACGTCTAGCTTTCCCTTCGCTGTGTTCCGCCTTGTTTTGAAGGCGGAACACAGCGAAGGGAAGGGTAGACGTCGGGAGCGCCGCCTCCTTCCCTGACGTTTCGCTTCCGGATTTGTTTGTTTTGTCGCGAGGGCGGGGCAGAGACGGCAGGCTGAACCCTTCAGCCTCAGCCTGGGAGTGACGTCAGATGGCTTCAAGGCTTCAGGCTTCAAGGCTTCAGGCTTCCGGCTTCAAGTTTCCGACTTCACAGAACTCAGGCTTCCGGCTTCAAGTTTCCGGCTTCACAGAACGTGGCTTCAGAACGTTGAGGGTGCGTTTTATTATATTAGATATTGTAAGTTCAAAACTAGGACTAGCCAAAAAGTATCCAACCTGGAACTGCGTAACTTGGTCATCTCAGCTGATTTATCCCTGTAAAGTCCTTTGACCTTTGTCCTCTCCAGTGACCGTCTTAGAAATCGAAGAATTAACCCCCATAAATCTATTGTTCCAGTATTCTGTGCGTATTGCTCTCCACACCCAGTGATGTCATGTGTTCTCTGCTAAACACCATGTGGTGTTTTCTTTTGCCATTACTTAAAGCTGGAAGTTGGGGGTTCTGATTTTGGTTGTTTTCTCTCATCCCCCAGTGTTTGTGGCCTGTTCTGATGAGAGCGCTCTGAGGGTGCTGCAGGAGTATCAGGAACCCCTGCTGACTCTTTCACTCTCGGAGTCCCTGGAGCTTTTCCAAGACATGACAGAGGCAGTTGCTCTCACAGGGTGTGCAGTGGGTGAGGTGAACGCACACACTCATGTCTTCCTCAGTCTGCAGGTCAGTGTGAGACAGGGCTGTGTTTAGGACTTGTTTGGTTGTTGTATCCCTACCTCTTTGTCTCCATGGGCATCAGGATGTCTCCCCCAGTCTGTCTCTTTATATGTCTCTGCTTCTGTCAGCTCATCTCTCCCTCGCTCTCTCTCTCACTTTTTATTTCTGACTAGTGGAACCATGCCCGTTTCCTCAACAATGAAACGGGCCCTAGGAAGGCTGTCATGTACGTTTTTTTTTTCTCTCTCCCCTGCCCACCCCTCCATGTCCAGCAATTCTTCCTTCCACTCCATGTTCAGTGATTCTCCTCTTCCCTGCCCTCCCATCCGTGTCCCGCGATTTTCTCCTCTACTGTCCTCCCATCCATGCCCATCAATTTTCTTCTGCCCTCCCCTCCCCTCGGTGTCCCGCATGGCGCTGGCTTCCGTTCCGTTCGTAACATCCCTCCTGACGTCAGCTCGCCTCCAGTGCTCCCTTCCCTCTCACTGTTCCCCCCCTGACGTCATTACGTCTTGACGCGAGGGCGGGACAGTGAGGGGGAATGGAACGCTGGAGGCTGGCTGGCGTCAGGAGATGTTACGAACCCAGGCAGCCAGACATGGAACATTGGAGGTGCAAATTATTATATAGGATGGTGGTCATCTTGCCATGGAGGTCTTACCAGTGGCACACACTGCCATCTGATTGGGTGGTGCTCTCTGGAACCAATCAGACTCTGGTGTGTGTGCAGGTGAGATAATTGGCATCTATTTTTCCAAACATGGCTGCTCCCAGGGGGTGGGTGTAGGGTAGAAGTGTGGAGTGTAAATGACTTATTTTGGCCAGGTGTGGTGTGATTGGCCGGATTTTGATGCCCCCATGTCACTGTGCTGTTTGATAGGGGCTGGTGGACCCACAGCAGGAGCTCCCTAGGCTGCAGTCCCAGCGGCAAAAGGTAGAGCGCCAGCTGGCCGAGGTTACAGTACTGATGCAGAAGGAAGGCTACAGTGAGAAGACCTCATCAACGGTGCAGGTGGAGCATGAAAAGAGAGTAAGCAGGGGGAAGCATTGGTAGTATATGGAAAGGGGATGCTTCTGTTTGCAGATAAGAGGGATTCCCTGTCAGTCTGACTGCTTTGTAACTGTCTCTTGTGTGCACACTCTGTATCTCATAGACATAGGTATAGTTTACCTGCCTACTTGAGGGAGTGGGGTGGGGGCAAAGGGTAAGGAAGGCATGTTGGCAAAGGGGGAGGGGGACCAGTTCAGCATTAGCACCTGCAACATTTTATTTTATTTTTTTTGGGGGGGGGGAGAATAATTGGGGTGTATTGACCCTGATACCTGCCCCAAACTGCATTTATACTTCTTGATGTTCACTGCCACCCCCCTCTGTCATTATTCATGCCAACAGATAACTTCCTTCTTAATCTTCTTCTTTTTATCAACATGGGCTACTGTTAAGATGTGTTATTTTACTGTTAGCCCCAGTTATTAGTAACTAGGACTCGCTGCATAAAATGGGACCTATGCTAAAATAGCACATTAGTGGTAAAAATAACACATTTTAACAGTAGCCCACATTGATAACTTTTCCCCTTAGTGTGAAGAGTTTCAGTCTCTGGTAACCAGAGCTGATATTGTGATGTCATAATGTCTCATTCCATCTATGCCTAAGAACCAACCTCATCAGTGATGTCACAATGGCTTGATTGCCCACTTCTGATATTGTGATGTTATAATGCCTTATTTCACCGATGCCTATGAGCCAACCTCATCAGTGATGTCACAATGGCTTGATGGCTCACTTCTGATATTGTGATGTCATAATGCCTTATTTCACCGATGCCTGAGCCAACCTCATTAGTGATGTCACAATGGCTTGATTGCTCTATACTTGGCTCACTTCTGATATTGATAATAATGCCTTATTTCACCATTGCCTGCCTCTTCAATGATGTCACAATGGCTTGATTGCGCTATACTTGGCTCACTTTTATTACATACAGTAGTGATTTTGATTTCTAGAGACATTTCTTTTTATTTAATTAAGGGGGGAAGTTATCAACATGGGCCACCGCAAAGATTTGTTATTCTACTGTTAATCCCAGTCTCATTACATAAAATAGGACCTGTGCTAAAATACCCCATCTTAACCGTAGCTCACTTTAATAACTACACTCCTTAATCTCAAATCATTTTATTTTTCTTTCTTCTGCCCCCTTTATTTCCCCGTAAGATTTCAGCGCTGCGGGCAGAGTTGACAAGACTGGATCGTGCGGTGCAGGATTTCGCTCTGATTGTGGCCACTGCAGCAGAGAAGACATAAGACATGGGATGGACATGCAGAAGAGATACAACCACTTCTTCGGCCACTGTTTGTGGGACGGAGCTCTGAGTGGATCAGAGGCGGCTCCAGACTAGGACAATAACCAAGAGAGAGGGGGAACAGCAGTGTCGTAAGCTAGAATGTGAGACACTTATCATATTCTGGAAACCAGTTTCATATTTGAATTTATCTCTTCAGACAGAAGATTGAAGGGAACATGAAAGAAGGATTAGTGGAAACACAGCCTGTGGGAGCAGACAGAATCCTCCAGATTCATGTAGTCTCTCTGGTGTCTTCCTTCCAGCAGTATCACAAAATAAATGATCTCCAGCTTTACCACTTGCTCCTGTACTGCTGAGGATCTGCTGTGCCCCTCCAACGTTCTCTTTTGCTCTCCTAATGCCACTTTCGACCCTCCCCTGCCGTCGCCGACCCTCCCCCGTCACCGCCGGCGCCAGGTACCTTTGGTGGTGAGGGTCCCCAGCCCCGCTAGCTGAAGTCTTCTTCAGTGCCGGTCTCCGGCGCCTTTGCTGATCTGTTTCTGTCAGTCCTGACTCCTGACGTCCTGCATGCTCTTCCTGCATGGGGCTACATACAGGATGTGCACGCAGGGAGTCAGGACTGACAGAAACAGATCAGCAAAGGTGTCTGAGACCGACACTGAAGACTTCAGCTGGCGGGGTTGAGGACCCCCGCCAGCAAAGGTACCTGGCGGCGGCGGGATCGAAAGTGGTGGCGGTGGGAGGGGGGATCAAAATTGGCAAGGGAGGGTTGGCGGCAGGGGGGGAGGTTGAAAGTAGAGGGGGCCAGGGCTAAATCTGTGGGGGCCCATGTCCCTGTGGCCCCACCTAGCTACACCCCTGCTCCACAGATGGCTTTTCCTTTATTTACTCCTGGGGGAATTGTATGCAATTGTGCAGTGCAGAATTCTGCTTAGTGTCGATATTGGGTTTCTCTCCCCCTCCCCTGCAGAGATCATGCAGCAGGAGGGAGGAGGCAGTGAACCACTGTACATCAGATCACCTCCTCCTCTGCAGGCTCAGACCAGACTATTTATGTGAACTGAAAGTATATTTGCAGCGTGCCTTTGGAGTGCATTAAACTGTACTTAAAAGCAGTGTAGGGGCTTCCCGAACTGTACATTTGGTCTGCAGAGGTTATCATTCTGAATAAAGACAAAGAAACCTTTTTTTGCTTGTGTTTTTCTAAAGAAGAGCTGTGACACAATGAAAATAGTAAAAAAAAAAAATGTTTTATTAACAAGAACTTGACACAAAAGGGGAAAAAATGCATCTTTTTGTGGAAGTGACACCATGGTCGGCGCAGGGTAGGAGGGAGGCTGCGTTTGAGTTTGGGGATTTGCTGTGGGGTCGGTTGGGCCTTTGACAGCGGAAGACCAATGTGCCCCACCCTGAGCTAAACACAGCAGAGCTGGAAAGTGTCCGATGCTAGCTTCCTTTGGGTGTGACTCGTGTGCTAATGAGTCTGTGTGGCCATGTAGGGAGGGATCACTGAAGCCAGTCAGGGTCTCATGTAGATTAGTGCAAAGTCTGTACAAGCCACTCTTCCCCCACCCCCCAAGGTCCACAAGCAGACCGACAAACAACCTGGGCTGATCAGCTGGGCTATTGTGGGTATATCATGTGCCTTAAATCAGTGTTTCTCAGTCCTCTCTTGGAAGCAAACCTAGTCAGTTTGGTTTTCAGGATCACGGACCAATCAAGATCAAGTATTCATCTGCAGGATCACATCATACCTTATGCTATGAGTTTATCTTGTTGGGCAGACTGGATGGACCGTACAGGTCTTTATCTGCCATCATCTACTATGTTACTATGTATGTTATGTTACCACCATGAATATGCATGAGAGACAGCTCTACATGCAATGGATCTTTGCTGTGTGCAGATTTGTCACATGTATATTCGTGGTGGTAACCCTGAAAACTTGACTGGCCAGGAACACTTATGGAAGAGGGTTGGGAAGCAGTGCCTCAAATGACAATTATGAAGCTGACAGTGGATATTTATTGCCACAGTGTCATAGCAAGCGTAACTGCAACAGAACTGGATATACAATGCAGGCAGCCACCCCAGTGCATCTGGTAGCAGCTCACGGTGCTTCAGCGTTCCATGTCACCGTTGCGTGTGCCCGCCCCGGGAACCCATGGTGCCACTCCTTGAACTGCAGTGACTCTCCTGTCTATCCTGTGGACTGGGAGCTGGTGGTGCTCGGTCACTGAAGCAGAGATCTGGTGCACAGTCTGCGATGGGGGGAGGGGAGTGGGCAGCGGATAGGAGGGTCTGAGAGGTCAATCTGGAATGTGGAGGAAAGTTTGGGGGATGGACTGAAAATGGGGAGCGCTCTTCTTGACTTTTAGTGGGTCATTCAATTTTATCACCCTCCCCCTATCAAGATTCAAAACTCGGTTTTGAACGGGTATTTTTCAAGCAAAGAAAACCCTCTTCCCTAACCCCCTCCCACCCACAAAAAAAAACGTTTGTTTAAATTGTCTTTAGCATATAACTTCAGTCTTCCAAGAGATGAGCGTTCATTTGCAAATGTTTTCATGTTGTGGGGAGGAGGAAGAGAGGCGTGCCATCCACCCCTTTCCCGTTCTTCAGATCCCTTCCTTCAAACTTAGCAGCAGAAGAGGTGGAGGGAGTCTGTACAATAACCCTGCAAACAGAGAAGAAAAGAACATAATTAGCAGGTTCTGCTCTTCGAGTGGCCAGTTAACCGGCTGGGAATGGCCACCGACAGATTTAACTGTCGTCTTGGCTGATAGCCAATAATTTTCAGCGGCATTTAACTGGTTATCACTTCTGAAAATGCCCGGTTAGCACCAAAAATAGAGCCAGTGATGAGGGTGTTCCGGGGGCATGACTGGTTACGTCCCGATATTCGGAATGTAACTGGCTAGGCTTAGCGGCCAGGCCTATCTTTGCCTGCTAAGCTATGGCTGGTTAAGTCTGAAAATATTGACTTAACTGATTATGTGCTAACAATCATTGAAAAAACGAGATATTAATTTCCAGTCACCAGAAACAGCCCGCCATTAACTATCCAGGTAGAATGCTGGCAGTGGGCAGGCAAAGCGCCATCAGCTGAATATCGGGGGGGGGGGGGGGGGTTACTCATATTGAAAAACAAGGACCCCTGACTCAGGCACATGCCAATACAGCCGTGTCACGTCAATAATAAAATTTAGAATCAAAGTGTGGATCCAGTGATATCATTAATCTGCCCTGGCCACTTTTTGCTGTTCCTGTGGAACATTTTTGTTCTCCTGTTTCTCACATGAATAATGCATAATTGCTTTGCCACCTCTTTTGTATTTAAGTGTACACTTATGCCTCAAAAGTGCTGATATTCTGTTCATTTACATGCATGTACATGCCGTGCCCAGTATAAAACAGCCCTTTCCGTGACTGACAACATTTATGCACCTAATTTTAGGCACAAGCTTATTGGCTGATGTAAATGCTTGTGCCTAACTATGGACTTAATGCTACGCTAGTATTTTGTAATGTAATTGTCAATGTACAATTTGTATTTTGCATGCATCATCCTTAATTTGTAGTGACCCTCTGTATCATTTACATACACCTTAATAGCAAAAAGCGGAGATGGCCAGGGGGAATAATGATGTCACTAGAGCCACACTCTGGTTATACATTTTATTGTTGACCCAACACGGCCGTGTTTCAGCAAATGCCCTGCGTCAGGGGTCCTTGCTTTTCAGATGGGCATGTAACTGATAGTATTCTAGAACCTGCTTCTGTAAGTGCCTGACCTGCCCAGGCCTCTGCACCCACTTTGTGGTAGCACAATATGGGGGAAAGAGAATTGGACTTGATATACTGTTTTTCTGTGGGGTTTTTTTTTGCAACTACACTCAAAGTGGTTTACATATTATATACAGGTACTTATTTTGTATCTGGGGCAATGGAGGGTTGTGACTTGCCCAGAGTCACAAGGAGCTGCAATGGGAATTGAACTCAGTTCCCCAGGATCAAGGTCCACTGCATTAACCACTCTTCCTGCTTACAAAGCAGCTAATTATTAAATTAAGCATGCAATTGACCCTATTCTATAACTTGTGTTAACTTGTGTGTTCCACTTCGCACGCCAAGAGATAGCATAAAATTGTGCACACAAGTTTATAGAAACTGGGGGCTAGAGCATAAATGCAAGAGGGTCATTCATATGGGTGTAGCATGGGCGGTGCTGTCACTCATGCACACAATTTACAGTATACTGTAATTTATTTATTTATTAGGATTTATTTATCTCCTTTTTGAAAGAATTCACTCAAGGCATGATCCCCCTTGTTGGGTTTAGGCACCTGCAGCAACACCAGGTCTACGGCTGGTGTAACACTGAACACCTAAGTTGTAGGTACACTACTGGGTTATGTTGGTATCCTACAACGGAGTCTGGGTGCCCAGGATCTGGTACAAAATCGGGTGTCATTGCATGGCATTGAAGTGCCTAAACAGAAACACCTACTTACAGAATCGTACCCTGAGTGTATAATTTAGATATCTACGTTCTTGATAGAGAGAAAAAGCAGTTATAATTTCTAAATTGTAACGCTCCATTTAGTGTTACAGGTAACTTTTCAAGTGGTTCCTTAGACGTCAAAGTGCTGCTGAAAATTCATATAACTTTAAATGGAGTGTTCTACACTTCCAAACGTTGACTCCTGTTGGGTCTCTCCTAGGTTTTATTTGCTCCTGGTTTAGCACCGAGCCAGGTTCACCTTATCACAAACTTAATGGCTCAGACTATGGGTGTGAAGCTTGTGCGTTCTCAATCATGATTAATGCCCACAGTTCCAGTCTTGGCACACTGGCATAAGCCAGTCCCAGTGTGGTCAGCTGTTCCCAGGCCTGGCTGCGTAGCCTAGCTCCTCGTGGCACATTTCAGGTACTTTTGAATCGTTCTCAGCCGCTTGGGATGTGTGTCATACCTGAGCTCTGAAAATCAGCGCTGGCATCCTGAAGGAGCGATGCTGACCTAAGGGCGGTTTCCAGCTATCTGGATCTGATTATTTCCTGTGGACATAAAAGTAACCCAAAATGTATTTTTGTTTGTTCTATTACAAATGTATTTCCCACACTCTCTGAAAGTTGAGGTGGGTAACCATAAAAAACATACACAGTAAGATAAACAAACATATACTAAAACAAACATTGCTAAATCACCAAAAATTCTAAAACAAACATTTGTAAGAACCGTGCTGTACAAACTTAGATAAACATTATAGAGGTCCACCATGCAGTGCAGGGACCCTCAGGAGAATCATAGATACACATTATAAAGCTCTATCTATAGCTCTTGAATTTAAGTACATAAGTATTGCCATACTGGGACAGACCAAAGGTCCATCAAGCCCAGCATCCTGTTTCCAACAGTGGCCAATCCAGGTCACAAGTACCTGGCAAGATCTCAAAAAAGTACAATATATTTTATGCTGCTTATCCTAGAAATAAGCAGTGGAGTTTCCCCAAGTCCATTTTAATAATGTTCTATGGCCTTTTCCTTTAGGAAGCTGTCCAAACCTTTTTTAAAACCCCAATAAGGCTATAAGCGCCTTTACCACATTATCTGGCAACGAAATGATTGCTTCTGACATCACACACCTAAGACAAAGCTTTATAGAAAAAACATAGTAACATAGTAACATAGTAGATGACGGCAGAAAAAGACCTGCACGGTCCATCCAGTCTGCCCAAGAAGATAAATTCATATGTGCTACTTTTTTTTTTTTATTTGTACTGTCCTCTTCAGTGCACAGACCGTATAAGTCTGGCCAGCCCTATCCCCGCCTCCCAACCACCAACCCCGCCTCCCAACCACCAGCTCTGGCACAGACCGTATAAGTCTGCCCAGCACTATCCCCGCCTCCCAACCACCAACCCCGCCTCCCAACTACCAGCTCTGGCACAGACCGTATAAGTCTGCCCAGCACTATCCCTGCCACCCACCACCGGCTCTGGCACAAGCCGTATAAGTCTGCCCAGCACTATCCCCGCCGCCCAACCACCAGCCCCGGCACAGACCGTATAAGTCTGCCCAGCACTAGTCCCGCCTCCCAACCACCAGCCCCAGCACAGACCGTATATGTCTGCCCACACTAGTCCTGCCTCCCAACCACCAGCTCTGCCACCCATTCTAGGCTAAGCTCCTGAGGATCCCTTTCTTCTGCACAGGATTCCTTTATGTTTATCCCACGCATGTTTGAATTCCGTTACCGGAAAAGTTAATATTTGGGACATGATTCATTT
Source organism: Microcaecilia unicolor (assembly GCF_901765095.1). Taxonomy (NCBI): domain Eukaryota; kingdom Metazoa; phylum Chordata; class Amphibia; order Gymnophiona; family Siphonopidae; genus Microcaecilia; species Microcaecilia unicolor. The sequence continues at coordinate 211,533,194 of NC_044033.1, forward strand.
CAGAGAGTACCTGAGGATCCACCAGAAATGTGTATTTGGCTCGATCCACCAGAAGAACCAGAAGATCCACCAGAAATGTGTATCTGGCTTGATCCACCACCACCAGAACTTTGACTCCACGATCCACCGGATGAACCAGAGGATCCTCCAGAAATGTGTATTTGACTTGATCCACCAGAAGATCCGCCAGAACTTTGACCCCACGATCCACCGGATGAACCAGAGGATCCACCAGGCCAAGAACCTGTGTAAGGAGATAGAACAATTGTATGATTGCTTATGTGTGAGGACTCAAAAACTGCTTGCAGGTGCTAAAGGCCTGCCGTGTCCCTCCCTCTTCCAACAAGAAGTTTGTGTTGGAGGGGGCAGGATCCAGCAGGCCTAAGGTGGGGACAGCAGTTGGAACTGTAGGATGCCAGGGCAGAGAAGAGAGCTGGCAGTGGATAAAGGGAGAAAGCAGGCCACAGAAAGGAAGGGGGAACTGCTGGATGGTGGTGATGGTGATGGCTGTGGTAGTGGGAGTTGGAAAGGAGAGATGCTGGACACCCTGGAGGAAAATAGGGAAGAGGAGATGCTAGGCTATGGAGCCTATCAGAATCATTTGGGTTGGCCTTAACTGCATTTCGAGGCTCTATCGTTCAGTGCTAGAGAGACTTGAGAAAGTATGGGAAAGGTATCTGAGATTTGATTCATTTCAGAGGGTTACCTGAAGATCCCCCAGAAGTCTGAACTGAACCGGATCCACCAGAAGAGCTTGAGGATCCACCACCTCCCGAAGAACCTGTATAATGAGATGGAGAGTTTGTATTTCTGAGTAATACTATTCCAATAGACCGCTTTATTGCCAAGTACGCAGGGTAATTGTACGGTGATTGAAAAATAAATGGCGGAATCTATGTGCACTCAGAGGGTAATTATCAAAAGGTCACCTAAAGTTACATCTCGGGTGATGTGCACTAAGTGCAAATTCTATAATGGTAGTTACGCGTGTAAATGCTGATATAGAAATACTAGCGAAAGTCTGAAGTTACGTGCCTGACTTGAGGTGGAAACACACCATCCCCCATGTTCTAAAGAGGTTGCCCAAAGTTGGTCAACTAGGGCAGATGCGAGGTGTCATTTAATAATTGACATTAATTGGCAACAATTGAATGTTGCACCCGCAGCTGCCCAGGCGCTATTCTGTAACATCAGCGCCTACGTTTTATAGCGCACAACTCCAAAAGGGCATGGCTATAGACAGAAGTTAGACGTGACATTAGAGAATACTACCAGTTGCATGACCAACTGCCATAAAGTAGGCATCAGCATTTGCACCAGGATTTGGCAGGTGTGAATGCTGGTGCCCAAAGCTAGGTGTGAGATCCACACTAAAGGCTAGATTCTCTATACGGTGCCTGAAAATTCCATGTGGAAGAAAAATACGCCTAGGCGTATTCTCTAAAGTGCGCCTATATTTTAAAGAATAGGGCTTACATTTTCGCAAGGTATATAGAATACGCCGAGCGCCTTTCCATGTGACCAAATTTAGTTGCGGCCATTTACACCATGTTTTACTTGGTGTAAATCCCAATACCTAAATTAGGCGCAGAACAGGTGTATTCTATAACAACGCACATAAATTTGAGAAATGTTCATGTGTCATCTATTCAACTTAGAATTTAAGTGTACCATGTGCGAGTTGTGCACGTCAATCTTAATGCCAATTAGTGCTGATAATTGCTTAACATCCAATTAACAGCGCTGATTAGCTAGTTTACCAATTAAATTATGTGCATTGTTATAGAATATGCTTCAATTTCTGCGTGGAAATTAAGGCGCCGTATATAGAATCCTGGAGTAAGCTAGTATTTTATTTATTTGTTTATTTAGATTTTGCTTACACCTTTTTCAGTAGTAGCTCAAGGTGAGTTACATTCAGGTACTCTGGATCTTTCTCTGTCCCAGGAGGGCTCATAATCTAAGTTTGTACCTGAGGCAATGGAGGGTTAAGTGACTTGCTCAAGATCACAAGGAGCAGCAGTGGGATTTGAACTGCCTACGTGTGGACTGCAAGACCTGTGCTCTAACTACTAGGCCACTCCTCCACTCCATGCTCCTCCCCGGTCCATGCCCCCTTGCAGCATCCTGCTCATGCCTTTCTCAATTCCAAAACAGTGGCCACAACCTCCCATTGCATTCTTGCCCGTAATTTTGAACAACACAGGATTCTCCTGCTCTGAAGAACCCACTAGACCACTAGGGTCTTTAGAAGGTAGGTCCAGGAAGGGGGAAGGCGGGCAGAGCCATGGTGGGCAAGTCAATGTAGGGGATGGGTTTTCTCTCAGGGGGAGTGGGAGGCTGACTCGGGGGGGGGGGGGGGGGGGGCAGTTTAGTGGGGGTGGGGCCACACTTTTGTTTTCAGTTCCAGTTCCGGCTGAAACCGAGCCACGGATTCAGTTTTGTTCTGCTTCTAGTATCATTTGCCTGCTGAAATTCAGCATTTAGGTTCACATGTTGATGTTTGCCATAGACGTGGCGTAAGTGGGTGTGCCTAAACATTGGCATTTAAAAGCCAGATGCTGTTATAGAATTTGCGCTTAGCATCCTGTATTTTGGCAGCCCTATCTAGTGCATTTTATGGAATTGCCCCTCATATTTTCTGCTTGCTAGGACCCCGATGCTCAAAGCTCCGGTGCTAAAGTGAACACCGCCCGCCCATACCACAGGAACAGCCCTCCAATGCTCAGAGCTAATGGCATTCAAATTATATGCATGCTATGAGACACAAGAGTTTCACAGTAAGCCCAGCTCTTCTGCGCATGCGCCAGGCAAACCCAGAAGTGAAGCACACATCAGCACTGTTCTGCACCTTTAAATATAAACTTTTCAAATATTTTTTTTTAAACCTGAAAGGCTTATATTTAAGTGCAGAAAACAGGCACCAATGTGAGCTTTCACCAGTGTTGCCAGGTGGGCGGTTTTACCGCCCAATTGGGCGGTTTTCCGCGACCCGCCGTGGGAAATTTTTGCCCGCGGCGGGTTGCGGTTTTTTGGGCTTCTTTTTTTTCTTTTGGGCGGTTTTCAGGCGGGTTTTTCGGCTGTGGGGGGCGGGGTTAGTGACGTTTTGGGCGGGGCTGATGACGGGGGAGGCGGGGCCGATGACGAGGAAGGCGGGACCGGTGACGGGGGAGGCGGGGCGGGGGTGTCAGGGGCGGGGTTTGAGTTTGGGCGGGTTTTGGGCTGTTTTTAGGCTGGATTGGGTGGGAAAAAAATTTTCCACCTGGCAACCCTGGCTTTCACTTTTGTTTTTGCATGGACTCGTACACATTTGTTTCTCAGTACTGGCACAGGCTTCTTTCCACTTCCAAAACTTGCAGATCTTAAACAGAAAAATCATAAGAAATCCTCTCTTCAAACCCCTCAATGTCAGCTCCGAGCTGGCGGTAGGTTTCTAGTGTTAACAGCAGGGTTTGTGTGTTCATTGTTCTCCGAGTATTGGGAAGGAATAGCAAATGACCTTATTAACATAAGTTTTGACTACATTTAAATATAATTTACAGCCATCATTGGTGTTCACGCCCTTGGAACGTTCTACGCAGATTAGCACCAGTGCTTATTGGCTCTAACGCCAGTGTTAGGAGCAACAGGGCCTAGGAGAGGTGCAACAGGTCCATCCCTAGTTTCTTAGGAAGGAGACCCCCATTGAAGGTGACAGGACTATTTTAATTATCCAAAGCAGGTACCCCTATTACCTGAAGAGGAGCCTGAGCTGCTGGAAATCCCATCTAGGCAGGGTGGAGGGCCTCCACTTCCAACAGAGACTGTAGGAAAGAAATACCAAGTTGTGGGATGTTGTAAGGCAGCACTACCACAGTCACAGCATTAGTGAATCATGGTTAACCATTCCCAGGTATGGTCAGTGACCACAGCCACAGCATTGTCACATCATAGTCAACCATTCCTTAGCCAGAAACATACCTACTCTAGATGAACCTTGAGATGAACCTTGAGAAAATGTTTTCACTTTATCACACCCTAGAGAGACAGGGATGTCTTCCAGTTTCATGTTTCCTAGAAGAAAAGGATGAGATATATTGAGTTATTTGGGCATCAATGGGGCACATTTCTGTACATCCAGGAGACTGCCATAATTCTACCAACTGTTTCCCCCTTCTCCCAACTTTGATTATCACTGTATGAAGTTCTTATGTCTCTGAGGTTATATTATTTTATCTATATGGACGATATTCAAGTTATATTCCCTTTACAATCCACATTAAAGGAGTCCTATGATCTTGCAAATAGATGTTATGATTTAATTGGTTGAATGCTTCCTTTCTCAAGCTAAATTTAAATGGAACCATTATGTTACGGGTGGATAATAAAAAAAAACCCACAATGGCAGAAAGGACCCTGAAATTAAAAGTCTTGGAGTAATCCATGACCCCAATTTAGATCTGGATCTTCAGGCTGGACAGTTGGGAAAAAATGTTTTTTTTTGTTATTTACGCATGCTTTTTGGAGGTAGGTGATTTTTGTTTCACTCAAGGATTTACAAAAGATAACACAATGCTTGGACTATTTCATTTGGACTATTGTAACATTCTTCAGCTTAGACTTTCCAAGAAAGCTTTGGTTGAACTTCAATTATTATAAAATCCAGCAGCAAAGATTATTTTACAAAAGTCTGGACTAAATCATTTTTGAGATCATTTCCTTGACTTCCTTTAAAGGTAGGATAGAATTTAAGCTTTAGGATTCTGCATGACTTATGTCCTTCTTCTTTAATTAATTATTGGAAACTTTTCACCACACTCGATCTTCTTGGAGTATTCACCGTAATAAGTTACAACTTCCCTTTGCTTCAAATACTAGGTTGCTTGCTAGTCACAAAAAATTTAGAGGAGTTGCATTAGAATACCAACAGAACTTAAAAGAGGGCAGGATTAGTTTACAAAATTGATAAAACATGCTTGTCCATATATATTTTTTGTTTCTATAGTTGAAGAAGTTCTTATAATAAACTCATTGGTATTTGAGAAGGTTTTATTATTATTTTAAATTTTTAAAATTATGTATTATCCCTCGGATTCTATATATCATGCTGAGAGATTCACGAGGAAATTTAAGTGTATTCCATAACACTGTGTATAACCTAATTGGTTAACTAGCCAATCAGCGTAATTAGCACTATAGGAGTGGAGGAGTGGCCTAGTGGTTACAGTGGTGGACTTTGGGGAACTGGGTTCAATTCCCACTGCAGGCACAGGCTTGTGACTCTGGGCAAGTCACTTAACCCTCCATTGCCCCAGGTACAAATAAGTACCTGTATATAATATGTAAGCCGCATTGGGCCTGCTATGAGTGGGAAAGCGCGGGGTACAAATAAAATAAAAATAAATAAAAATAAAATAAATTTAGAGAAGGGTGACAAAAATGATAAAGGGGATGGGACGACTTCCCTATGAGGAAAGGCTAAAGCGGCTGGGGCTCTTCAGCATGGAGAAAAGATGACTGAGGGGAGATAGGATAGAGGTCTATAAAATAATGAGTGGAGTGGAATGGGTAGATGTGAAGCGTCTGTTTACGCTTTCCAAAAATACTAGGACTAGGGGGCATGCGATGAAGCTACAAAGTAGTAAATTTAAAACGAATTGGAGAAAATATTTCTTCACTCAGTGTGTAATTAAACTCTGGAATTGCCAGAGGATGTGGTAAAGGTGGTTAGCTTAGCAGAGTTTAAACAAGATTTGGACGGCTTCCTAAAGAAAAAGTCCTTAGACCATTATTCAAATGGACTTGGGGAAAATCCACTATTTCTGGGATAAGCATATAAAATGTTTTGTATTTTTTGGGGATCTTGCCAGGTAATTATGACCTGGATTGGCCACTGTTGGAAACAGGCTGCTGGGCTTGATGGACCTTTGGTCTGTCCCAGTGTGACAATACTTATGTACATATAATTGGTGTTAATTAGAATTTATGCATACTACTTGCTAAGCACATTCTGTAAAGTGGTCTGCATACATTTTATGTGTGCTGCCAAAAAGGGAGCATGGCTATGGGCGTGGAATGGACGAGTCATGGGAGTTCCAAAAACCTACGCACAGGGTTATAGAACAATATTTCCCCAAGTCTAGTCCTGAAGTACCCCTGCCAGTCAGGTTTTCAGGATATCCACAATATGAATGCATGAACTTGATTTGCGTACACTGATATTTCATGCATATTCATTGTGGATATCCTGAAAACCTGACTGGCAAGGGGTAGTCCAGGACTGGCTTGCGAAACACAGTTATAGAATATGCCTGCTCTGTGCCTAACTTAGGAGCCGGTATTTACACCAAGTTTTACTTGGCGTAAATGGCCGCTAGGTGTATTCCATAAACCCCCTAGGTGTATTCTAGATTTAGGCGCGGTTTATAGAATATGCCTAGGCAGAATTTGGGGGGGGGGGGGGGGGGGGCGATTTTTCAGGCGCCATAAATAGAATCTAATCCTTTATGTTTAACCTGTAAATTGCTTAATGATGTGGTATGGATTTTTAGGATTGTTTTGTTATTTTAAATTTTGTATGTATATTATATTTATCTTGTAAGCCACTTTGATGTATTGCTTTAGGTAGGTTAAAATGTTTATTATTAATTTCTATGAATGCCATCTTGTAGAGACCATTGTTAGCTGTTGTCAGAGTTACCCTGTGCTGATTATTATTGGGATCTCCCTTTTAATTAGGGCTGCCCCACCAGTGACCTCTTGCCTTCCTGAAAGAAGCAGAATGAAATCTCCCATCTTATAGTATTCCCTTCCATCCACATATCCAGGCATGGATACCATGTTATTAGCTTGTAGAAAACATTAGAAATACTGGTTTACTCATAATTTAATCGGGAGCAACTGAGTGGCCGATATTGAAAATAACCTTCTATTGCTGGTAGAATTCTTATAGAGTGTGTGAGTTAATCATCTAAATTTGTTTTCTGTTGAATGTCTCAGCCTTTTATCTCCCACCCTTTATTAGGAGCAGTACCTGTCTTGCCACCTGTCCACTCTATAGTGTCTGAGATTTTTGTGCTTTCTCTACCCCTTGTTCCTCTGTCTACCCTGCTTTGCCTCTTCACCACACTCTTCCACAAATGCAAGATTCCCTATTCAAATACCAATGAGGAAAGTTTGCAAGGTGGGGAATTGTTTATTCTCATATCTTCTGACAATGCTTACCCAAGTGTACTATACCCGAATACCCTGGGAACAGGGAATCAGGTGGTCCTCCGTGGATTTTGGAGGAACCAATGTTGATAATCTGTGATGAGCTTATGGGTCTTACAGCTTGTGAACCAGATCCTCCATAGATTACAGAGGAACCAGAAGATCCACCACCACCGACATGGATAACCTGTGATGAGCCTGAGGGTCTTCCACCTTGTGAACCAGATGATCCTCCATAGATTACAGAGGAACCAGAAGCTCCACCACCACTGACATGGACAACCTGTGATGAGCCTGAGGGTATTCCAACTTGTGAACCAGATCCTCCATAGATTACAGAGGAACCAGAAGATCCACCAGAAGATCCACCAACGACTTGGATAACCTGTGATGAGCCCGAGGGTCTTCCACCTTGTGAACCAGATGATCCTCCATAGATTACAGAGGATCCACCAGGGACTTGGATAACTTGTGATGAGCCCGAGGGTCTTCCACCTTGTGAACCAGATGATCCTCCATAGATTACAGAGGATCCACCAGGGACTTGGATAACCTGTGATGACCCCGAGGGTCTTCCACCTTGTGAACTAGATGATCCTCCATAGATTACAGAGGATCCTCCACCAGGGACTTGGATAACCTGTGATGAGCTCCCACCATATCCGGTGAACTGTGAACCTGATGATCCTCCCTGGAATCCAGAGGAACCGGAAGATCCACCACTGATTTGAACAACCTGTGATGAGCCCCCACCATGTCCGGGAAATTGTGCCGAGCCTGAGGATGATCCACCACTGATCTGAATGGATTGTGAAGAACTTGAAGACCCTCCACTGCTTCCAGAATGCGAGAAGCCATAAGATCCACCACTGTTTCCAGACACAAACACAGACCCGGCAGAGCCACCAGAAGCTCCTGCAGAACCTGGGAAGAAAGGATGAGAGTTACAAAAAAGGATTTACTGGGCAATTCTATAAACTGGGAGCTAACTGGGTACACAGGTACGTATATGCTAGCATGCTGCCTAAGCACTGTTTTCTGCAAATACCCACATAGCACATATTTCAAAGGGGGCGTACATAGGCAGGGCTCTTACTTATGCACATAAACCTAAAGAATACTGTAAGTTATGCAGGTACTGCTCACACTTAGCACCAGCTCTATGGTTCACGAAAGTGCTCACATCTAAATGTTGTGTGTGTGTACATACCCAGTTAAGTTAGTATTTAATAAAGGAAAGTAGGCATCTTCTTTCCTTTAAAGAACAGGCTCCTACCATGTGCCTTTCAGGCATCAGAAAGCTTATACATAAGTATTGCCATACTGGGACAGACCAAAGGTCCATCAAGCCCAGCATCCTGTTTCCAACAGTGGCCAATCCAGGTCACAAATACCTGGCAAGATCCCAAAAAAGTACTAAACATTTTATGCTGCTTATCCCAGAAATAGTGGATTTTCCCCAAGTCCAATTGAATAATGATCTATGAACTTTTCCTTTAGGAAGCGGACCAAACCTTTTTTAAACTCTGCTAAGCTAACCGCCTTTACCACATTTTTTGGCAACAAATTCCACAGTTGAATTACACGTTCAGTGAAGAATTATTTTCTCCGATTCGCTTCAAATTTACTACTTTGTAGCGTCATCGCATGCCCCCTAGTCCTAGTATTTTGGGAAAGCATATACAGAAGCTTTACATCTACCCATTCCACTCCACTCATTATTTTATAGACCTCTTTCATATCTCCCCTCAGCCATCTTTTCTCCAAGCTGAAGAGCCCCAGCCACTTTAGCCTTTCCTCATAGGGAAGTCATCCCATCCCCTTTATCATTTTCATCGCCCTTCTCTGCACCTTTTCTAATTCCACTATATCTTTTTTGAGATGTGGCGACCAGAATTGAACACAATATAAGCATATATAAGTTATACTTAGAAACATAGGCTCCAGAAGCGAAGCCAGGTTGAGGGTGCGGAAAGCAGACTGCTGATGGCGCCAGCGCGTATTTTAAATGCGACAGATCGCATGAAAAATAGAAGCCAGTGCCATCGGAAGTCTGTTTGAGGAAGCGGCTACCCTCCTGGCGACCCATTTAGCTACGCTTCTGGTAAGCCCACCATTTCTTTGCCTAGATTTATGAGCCTATTGCTGAAAATCAGTGCTAAGCTTAACTGTCATTCCCCCTACCCTAAATGTACCTGTTGCCACCCACATTTTACGCCCCTAAATTTAAGAGTTGAAGGAAATTGTGAGCATAAATTTAGGGCATTCAGCTCTTGAATATTGGGGATATGGTTATTAAGTAATTTTAGATTTTATTTTTGCAAACCACCTCAGTGTGCTCATGCTTAAGGGGTGGTAAATTGTTTAAATTATCAGTATCGTCAAAGGGTTAGAGATCATAGATTTGATATACCATATTTCTAATATATAAGTACATAAGTATTGCCATAATGGGACAGACCAAAGGTCCATCAAGCCCAGCATCCTGTTTCCAACAGTGGCCAATCCAGGTCACAAATACCTGGCAAGATCCCCAAAAAGTACTAAACATTTTATAGTGCTTATCCCAGAAATAGTGGATTTTCCCCAAGTCCAATTTAATAATGGTCTATGGACTTTTCCTTTAGGAAGCCATCCAAACCTTTTGAAAACTCTGCTAAGCTAACCGCCTTTACCACATTCTCCGGCAATGAATTCCAGAGTTTAATGACACGTTGAGTGAAGAAAAGTTTCCTCCAATTCATTTTAAATGTACTACTTTGTAGCTTCATCACATGCCCCCTAGTCCTAGTATTTTTGAAAAACATAAACAGACGCTTCACAGCTACCCATTCAACTCCACTCATTATTTTATAGACCTCTATCATATCTCCTCTCAGCTGTCTTTTCTCCAAGCTGAAGAGCCCTAGCCGCTTGAGCCTTTCCTCTTAGGGAAGTTGTCCCATCCCCTTTATCATTTTCATCGCCCTTCTCTGCACCTTTTCTAATTCCACTATGTCTTTTTTGAGATGTGGCAACCAGAGTTGAACACAATATTAAAGGTGCGGTCGCACCATGGAGCGATAGAAAGGCATTATAATGCCCTCATTTTTGTTTTCCATTCCTTTCCTAATAATACCTAACATTCTATTTGCTTTCTGTGGTACAACCAAAGAGCTTTACATATTATCTACAGGTACTTTCTCTGTCCCTAGTGGGCTCACAATCTAAGGGGTTGATATTCAGCTGGTGAATGTTTTTTAGCTGCCACTAGCGTTTTCCCCTGGATATTCAGTGCTTTGCCATGTCCAGGCACCGGCATTGAATATCCAGGCTTATGCGGCTGACTATCTCTTATTCAGTTAAATGGGATATTATTTATTTACTCTCAACAATGCCCAGAACAGGTTACAAGATTACAGTCATAATAATAAAACATAATACAACACTTAACATAATAAAAACATTCAAACATTAATTTTAGCTGTAAATCGCCTGCGTGACACCACATAAAGATAGGACTGTTTTGTGTGGTCCGATTTGACCACTAAAATTAGAGGGTTAAGTGCTGAATATTGACCGCTAAGTTTTCGTACCTGGAGTCACAGTAGAAATCAAAGCCAGTTTCCCAGCTTCTCAGCCCGCTGCACTAGCCATTAGGCTACTCCTCCATTATCATTATTTATACTCGTATGATTATTTACACAGGGGCCCTTTTACTAAGCTGTGGCAAAAAGTGGCCTGTAGCAGTGCGAGCGTGTCTTTTAGGCATGCGCTGGGTCAGTTTCTGCCACGTCCTGGAAAAAGGGTCTTTTTTTTAAGGGGCTGGAAAATAGACGTGCGGCAAAATAAAAACCAGCGCACGTCCATTTTCAGCTTGAGACCTTACTGCCACCCATTGGCTTAGTGGTAAGGTCTCATGCGCTACCCAGGCAGTAGGCATGCAGCGCACGTCCACTGCTGTTTACCGCCGGGTAAGCGCCACGCAGTACAAAATAGAATATATTTTCTACCGTGTGTTTTTGGCACACACCAAATTCAGAATTATTGTCCGGGGCACGTGGCAACCAGGGGCGTAGCTAGGTGGGGCCACAGGGGCATGGGCCCCCACAGATTTAGTCCTGGCCCCCTCCACAGCGCCGCAAGGTACCTTTGCTGGCGGGGGTCCTCAACCCCTGCCAGCCTTAGTCTTCTTCAGTGCTGGTCTCTGGCGCGTTTGCTCACTTCGCTGATCTGTGCTGTGAGTCCTGACGTCCTGCACGTTCCTTTAAGTGAAACTGAGCATGCTCAGAACGTGCAGGATGTCAGGACTCACAGAACAGATCAGTGAAGTGAGTGAATGCGCCGGAGACCGGCGCTGAAGAAGACTAAGACTGGCGGGGGTTGAGGAAACCCCACCAGCAAAGGTACCTTGCGGCAGTGGGGGGGGGGGGGGGGAGGTCAAAAGTGGCGGGGGAGGGTCGACGGCAGTGGGGTTGGCGGCTGGGGGAGGCAGGCTAAAATGTGCCCCCCCCACCTTGGGCTCTGGACCCCCCTCCCGCTGAGGTCTGGCTATGCCCCTGGTGGCAACCAGGCGGTTACTGATTTGGTGCACGCTGGATGCACGTAGGCTCTTACGTTCCTTTGTAAAAGGGCCCCACAATGTACCCAAGGAAGGTTTATAGATTTTTATTTTTGCATTGTCCTCATCCAACAGACAATTTGTGGCCAACAGCATTATTGGGTTATTTTTATTAATATTTTCAGTAACATGACTTACATTCCAAATCTCTAACATTTCACTCAATGTTATAGTTCTGCACTCAGAGGACATGGTAAAAGCAAGGGGGGGGGGGGGGGGTTGGCAGCAGAACAAGAAAGAGAAAAAGGTGTTGATGTTGGGAGGGGGAAAAAGAAATGCAAGACATCTGGTGGAGGGGGGGGGGAGATGGAGAGATGCTATATATGGGAGAGTGGGAGGATTAAATAAGGGAAGGGGAGATGCAGGACTAGGGGAGGGCAGTAGGGCTGAACCTATTTGTTTCGGAGCTGTGGAAGCACATGTGTGCAAGACTAGACTGATGGGTTTCTGTTTACATTCTGTAATACAGCTAAAGAAGTATGGCTTCGGTGAGGGTTGAGGAGGAGTGGGGTTGATGGTAGCCATATTTGAAGGGAATCTGCCAAAACCTCATTTTGAAGGCTATTTGTAATGTTAGATTGCACAGTTGCACTACCAGCAAGATGGAAGGAAATTAAATGAATTGGCATCATCTGTGCTGGGGGAGGGGGAGAAGGATGAAGAGAGGGCCTTGAAGGTCAAGGTGACCAGCACACCATCCACCTCCTTCGTGCAGGAGATAATTTTGCCACTGATTTACTCACCCCTCCCTGCATCAACCGCTCTCTACACCCAAAATAATATACAATTATATCCCCCAAATTACAAATCATTAAAAATTCTTAAATTCCTCATTTCCCTCCCCTTCCAACAGCATAATCCAACTTCTCCTCAGCTTTCACCATCCTCTTCAAGGAAGTGTCAGGTTTTTAAGGTTTTCTGAAATCTCTCATAATGATCAATCATATGGAATTCAGGTGGCAATTTTGAGAATCACCACAGAAAAGGCTCTATCTCAGAGACTAGAGCCTCCAATATGGCACATTGACGGGACTTCTAGTCCCTTGGCTTGACTTACATTGCAACCTGCTCCCCTCCTTGCCATCCTCGACACTCCTGTTTGCTCCCAGATACCCATAGCCCTCTTCCCTTTCCCTCCCTGCATTAGGCATAACTTACCGGAGCCGCTGGAACCCTGCATCTGAATGGTCTGGATGATATTACACAGTGGCAGGCTCATATCGACGTTTCCCCCTGCTAAAAAATAAGATAGAGGCCACGAAAAGAATTAAAAGTGCATTCATCACACAAGTAGATCCAGGCAGGCTACTGACATTTTTAAAATGTAAAATGTATATGCCACTCAAGCTACCATTTTTGGTGGTTTACCTCATGGCACAGCGTCTAATACAAGACCAGTAAAACAAGGGACCCTTTTACAAAAGGATGGTAGGGCTACTCTGCGGGTAGCTCGTATGAAAACAACACTACCGCCGGGCATGCCTAGGCAGCCTGTGGTGGTTCTGTTTTTGGCACACACCGTTGTGGGGAGTAGGTATGCCTGGCGGTAATTGGGCAACGCACGGCTATTGCCACATTCTGCCTGATTACCGCTGGATTAGCGAGCGAGCCCTCATTGCTTCCTAAATATCTGACAGTAAAGGTTCAGGCAGTACTGGCCGCACACCAATTGAAAAATGAATGCATGACCATTACTGACATAAATTTAAAATATAGGCCTTTTTCCGCCATGGTAAAAAGTGGCCTTAGTGGGCTTCAATTCCATGCAGCCACACTATCGCAAACCACTTTTTACCGCAGCTTGGTAAAAGGACCCCATAATGTGTAATATCATAAATCACATGAAAAACAAGCAAAATAGCATCAAAAGACATTAAAAAGCCACTTTAGATATTTTCTTGCTGTGACCATACAAATAAATAAATAAAATACAGAGACACTCATTCTGCCAATGTAATCATCAGATAAGCATTGGTCTGCCACACCTAGAACTCAAATGCCTGTCTGAACAGATAATTTAGGGCTTGATATTCAGCCCGTAGCAGTCATTGTTTATGTCTCTAACAGCTATGGGCTGAATTAAGCCCGGATAGTCAATACTGTGCCATGAATATTTGGATAACTATTCTCACCAGGGGCGTAGCAAGACTTCGGCGGGAGGGGGGTCCAGAGCCAGAGGTGAGGGGGCACATTTTAGCCCCCCCCGGCGCCGCCGATCCCCCTTCGGCGGCGCCGCCGCCACCACCACCACCACCACCAACAACAACTTTGACCCCCCCTGACGACCCTCTCGACCCTCCCTCCTGCTGCCAACCCTCCCCCACCGCCTTTGCTGGCGGGGGACCCCAACCCCCGCCAGCCGAGGTCCTCTTCTTCTGGCGCAAGGCTTCGTTCTGTTTCTGTGAGTCTGACGTCCTGCACGTTGTACGAAGCCTTGCGCCGGAAGAAGAGGACCTTGGCTGGCCGGGGTTGGGGTCCCTCACCAGCAAAGGTAGGTGACGGCAGCAGTGGGGGAGGGTTGGTGGTGGGAAGAGGGGGGGGTCGAAAGGGTCATCAGCAGGGGGGTCCAGGGCCAAATCTATGGGGGCCCAGGCCCCCGTGGTCCCACGTAGCTACGCCACTGATTCTCTCCCAGAAGTTATCCGGGTACCAGCTGATATTCAGACTGGTGTCCGGTTAGCTTGACAGATAAAACTAGGACGGTCTTTTTGCTGTCCTAACTTTATCCTATTACTTGTTAGTAGACTGAATATCACTGCTAATCAGTTAAATACTGGCTCTGTTCAAGCTCTGGCCCAAGACACGGCTGGTGGACATTCAGGGCCCAGGGCAGAAACTGGGGAGGGGGGCCTAATGCAGGTCTTCAGCCTATGTCTTCTTCAGCTTGAGGCAGGTTTACGTAGTATGGGGTGCCCAGGGCAATTGCCCTGTTTGCCACCCCCCTAAAGCTGGCTCTGCCCCCAGAGCACCACTGCACCAACTGGACAAGTCCATCTGGAAATTACAAAGAATAAGAGCATATTTTTCAAAAAAGGCCTTCCAAATTCTAGCCGAAAGCCTTGTCTTGTCCCAAATAGACTACTGCAATGCAGTCTACGCAGTCTACGTAGAGAATACACACTCAAACTACAAACAGCACAAAATACCTCAGCACGCCTGATTTGTGACACGTCCAGATATGATCACACCACGTCACTGCTGCAATACCTACACTGGCTACCAATAAGAGCAAGAGTGATCTTCAAAATTTGCGCCTTTGTGTACTAGATTGTATACGGTACTGCACCAAATTACATGATGTCATTAGTCGAACCACCACAAGCTATCCGCAAGGAAAAACTGAGACACTACCTCATCATACACCAGCCCAGCTGTAAAGGAGTGACCTACAAAGCAGCCCACACCGCAAACTCCCTATATAACGCCGCAAGGTGGTGGAACACATTGCCAAAGGACACACAGCATGACATCACCTATGAAAGTTTCTGCAAAAAACTCAAAACTTATGATCACCTAAACTTCCAGAAATCATTAAAAACTAACCTGTTCGAAGAGGCATACCCTACCGACCCAACTTAAACACCTGTATCCTGCAACACAACGAAACTAAAGCTCGTAATGGACATGTAATAATTCTTCCTCTCTACGATTCCCTAATGTGTTTATCAGTGACGATCCTAGGTCGGCTGCCACCCGGGGCAGATCGCCAATGCGCAACCCCCCCCCCCCCGGGTGCAGCACGACACCCCCCCCCCCGGCACAATGACACCCCCCAGCGCATCAACCCCCCCCCCCCCCCAGGGTGCATTCTTGGCTGCTGGGAGCAGCCGTGTGGCTCTCGGCTCCGCTGGCTCCCTGCTCCCTCTGTCCTGGAACAGGAAGTAACCTGTTCTGGGGCAGAGGGAGAAGGGAACCAGCAGAGCCGACAGGTGCGCGGCTGCTCTTTGCACCCCTCCAGCAGTGTGCACCCGGGGCGGACTTCCCCCATCACCCTGCCCTTGGTACGTCGCTGGTGTCTATACACACGAACCTTATTCTACCACAACATTACTGTATTTGTTCATACCGGAATTGGTGAACGCCTTTACGGTACTATGTAAGCCACATTGAGCCTGCAAATAGGTGAGAAAATGTGGGATACAAATGTAACAAATAAATAAATAAATTTCTGTACAAAAAATTCCAGATGATCGATGCAACCTAACGACAAACGACAGACAGTACAACAAATATACCCAGATCACATTACTACACTACCTCCCATTTATATCTTTTCTACCTCTCATGCACCCCTGACCTGCAACTGGAATGCTTGAATTGTATATTGGACTCTATTTGTACATCTGACTCTATTGCAATTCCAAAACAGCAACCAACAGGTCAAGGTACATAAGTACATAAGTAATGCCACACTGGGAAAAGACCAAAGGTCCATCGAGCCCAGCATCCTGTCCACGACAGCGGCCAATCCAGGCCAAAGGCACCTGGCGAGCTTCCCAAACGTACAAACATTCTATACATGTTATTCCTGGAATTGTGGATTTTTCCCAAGTCCATTTAGTAGTGGTTTATGGACTTGTCCTTTAGGAAACCGTCTAACCCCTTTTTAAACTCTGCCAAGCTAACCGCCTTCACCACGTTCTCCGGCAACAAATTCCAGAGTTTAATTAGGTGTTGGATGAAGAAATATTTTCTCAGATTTGTTTTAAATTTACTACACTGTCATCACATGCCCCCTAGTCCTAGTATTTTTGGAAAGATAAGGAAACACCCACGTATAGTCAAAAGGCCAGTACAAGCAAGTAGGGGTGGACCAAGAAATCTCATCTGCTAAAGGTAGGTTGAAGGAACTTTATTCAGCACCAGATATGACCCGACACAGGGCCGTGTTTTGACGGAACCACTTTGTCCTTCAGGGCTCAAACACTTCTGATGAAAACCACAAAGTGTACATGCAGAAGGTAGAATAAAATATCTTGTAATGACTTCGCTGCGAAGTAGTTGAAACTGAACGGGCGCGGGCTTTACATATCTGCTTTAACCTACCTTCGGCTGATGAGATTTCTTGTCAACCCCTACTTTCCTGTACTGGCTCCATTGTAATTCCGACAGAACTTAATGTAAGCCACATAGAACTGGGTCCCCGCGTATGTGGGGTATAAATCCATTAAAGTAAAGTGGCGGTCACAGGCAAAATTTAGAGGCTCTGCCCATTTAAATGTTTCTGAATATTGACTGATAGCCAGCTCAGCGGGATTTAACTGGGCAGGAACCTCTCCTGCTTGATTTGACCCTTTTGAACATCAGGCTGATAAAGGGGATGAGATGACTTCCCATGAGGAAAGGTTGAAGCATCTAGGGCTCTTCAGCTTGGAGAAAAGATGGCTGAGGGGAGATATGATAGAGGTCTATAAAATAATGAGTAGAGCGGAACGGGTAGACGTGAAACGCTTGTTTACTCTTTCTAAAAATACTAGGACTAGGGGGTACACAATGAAGCTACAAAGTAGTACATTTAAAATGAATTGGAGAAAATATTTCTTCACTCAACATGTGATTAAACTCTGGAATTCGTTGCCAGAGAATGTAGTAAAAGCAGTTAGCTTAGCGGGGTTTAAAAAAAGGTTTGGATGGCAACCTAAAGGAAAAGTCCATAGACCATTATTAAAATGGACTTTGGGAAAATCCACTGCTTATTTCTAGAATAAGCAGCATAAAATTTATTGTACTGTTTTGGGATCGTGCCAGGTATTTGTGACCTGGATTGGCCACTGTTGGAAACAGGATGCTGGGCTTGATGGACCTTCGGTCTGTCCCAGTATGGTAATCCTTATGTACTTATATAGGATTTAATTGTGTAAGGTCCCATATAAAGTTCAAAATATAAATAAATTAGGGGGTGCAATGGGGATGGGAAGGGATCTCCGAACAGAGCATGAGCCACTTTCAGTGAAGAACAGAGAACAATTTTGTCCAGAACAGGGGTTCTCAACCCAGTCCTCGGGACACACCCAGCCAGCCAGGATTTCAGGATAGCCACAATGAATATGCATGAGATAGATTTGTATACATTGGAGGTACTGCATGGAAATTTCTCTCATGCATATTCGTTATGGCTATCTTGAAAACCTGGCTGGGGACTGGGTTTAGAATCCCTGCACCAGAACATTGGATTCTGTCTGAGGAGAGCTGTAGTGTCTCTGTAAGACTTGTTACAACAGGTTGACTAATTAAAAGAGGTTTGCCCAACCACGCCTGTGTTCATTACTAATAAGGACACTGACTATTTTTCTAGCATCGTATGCTGGTGATAAATATTTATATGTAATAAAACCTTGGGGAAAAGTTTATAATCTTAAGAGAATGCCTGAAGCAAGTGGAGCTGAAGTGACTTGCCCAAGCTTACAAGTAGTGTTTGACATTAACATTTTTGGTGATTAATTCTTCAGCAGTCATAACGAGTTTTCAAAAACTGCATCTCCACCACAACCTGAGGAAATCAGGAGGGTGCTGCGGGACTGGTAGTCATCAGCACCCATCCCCCACCTCCTTTCCTTGCAGCTTTCACAAAGGAAAAATGATGTCAATGCATTGATCCACAGCAGCTGATGTATGTGGTAAAAGATGAAAAAGGATTTATGGGGAAGCAAAACTTTTTATATGAGAAAGACTTGAACCAAACCAAATTGTGGGCGATTTTTGTTAGAAATAAAGATGATGATCAGTCATCCAGAAAAATATGATCCAGTCCTAGGATTACCTTTGCTGCACTGATGATGAACTTGTGGCTCCGGTTCCTCTAGAAAGGGCAGGAACCTACAAGTCCCAGCATGCAATGTGGATAAAAGCAAGATTGAATTAACCTGTCTATGCTGACATGCAGGCACCTCTGGCAGAATATGAGAGACCAGGCAAGTCAATCGCAGTTTATATGAATATACCTCAAGTGTATTCACAGGCCTTGCTTTCCCAAAGTTTCGACACCCAAGACCCTTCCTCAGGGGCTGTAAGGTGTTATGGTGTTTGATGGTGCAGGGAGCCAAAATGTCTTCAAATATGGTATGTAAATAAATGTGAATGTTAGGAGGACAATTGCCCTGGGTCCACATGCCACAGAGGCTCCAAGCCTGCCTCAATCTGATGTAGGAATAGTTTGAAGAGGGCCTCAGCATGTCTAACACCAGCCTGGCTTATCTGTGCCATTTGGCATATTAAGGTGTGGGAAGAGGGTGTGCTCTTTCTTCCCCAAACTAAGGAAACTTAGTTTCTCACTCCTGCTCCCCCCCACTCCAATAAGAGTATTTGCTTACCTCTAGGGTCCCGGCATGGCAATGGACTCGAGTCTGTGGGAATAGAAAGGAGGGTAAAACCCATTAACTTGGGTAGGAGTCATTGGGTTACAAAACAGCATTGTTCTTTCCCCCCTTTAAAACTTTCTTCCATCTAATTCCCAAATGACATAAAATGTCATCTCCTACACCATAAGAGGCATCATTTAAACTCTGTATTAGTAACTTTTGCAACCTATGAGTCATTTATAGTGAGAGGCTACATCTTATAGCATAAGAGACATCCCTGGCTTCTAGTACCTACTAACTTATCATAAAGCCCCACCAGCCAGCAAGAGATGTAAGCATTAAGAGACATCCCTTCTAGTACCTACTAACTTTTATTATAAAGCACCCATAAACCAGCCAGCATGAGATGACAACTCTTACAGCATAAGAGACATCCTTGGGTATTTAAGAAAACTTACCAGAAAGCTGGAAGCAGGGAATCAAAATTAAAAGGCAATACGAAATCATTTTGAAAGGAGGACTTTTGCTTTCCATCCTTGGGGTTCTGGGTGGATCCTTGCTCCCTCTCTTCTAGTCCTCTAAGCTTCTGTGTCTGCCGTCTTCCTCTGTCCCAGCCTCTCACTCCTAATGGTATTTATACCATGTGCAGGGAGGAGGCACCTCAGGTGTGGTGCAGTTCATACGATTGATCGATCGGAGCTCTCTTGTCATTCCTCATTTGTGGGTGGGAAAGCATTTCAGGAGACACACCGTGGGGTGTAACACTCCTTCACCTTGCCAGTGCTTCCTTTTTGGAAACATGAAACTCGTTTTTCCAGGTGCCTGGGATCAGTGGCGTACCTAGGGTAGTTGACACCCGGGGCCGGTCATTTTTTAACACCCCCCCCCCAAATCCAGTACTAGGCATACCGAGAATACAAAACATTCAGGACCTATAGAGCGATTCTACCATACCATAAGCAGTAATTTCTACGAGTCACACAAGGAAAGCATCTTAAACACTACAGTGAGCACTAGAACATCAATTCACCTATTGTAAAACGAAACCAGACAGAATAATACAGATCGTCGACCCTGCACAGTCAATGCCAACTGAAAGCCATTTGTCACAAACACAGATACACCCTAATCCACTATAGAATAAGTAGTAATATTTAAACTTTCTATTTAGACAAAAATTAAACTGAACCCCCAAGATGCCAGACTCTGCATACAATGCAACACCACAGAAACAGAAAATGTCCCCTAGTACTGTGCAAAATATAAAGACAGCAGATGTAAATTTGAAAAAACTAACAAATACCAATCACCACTTTACAAATTAACAAATAGAAATAAAACAAATAATATCATTTTATTGGACTAATACATTTAGCTTTCAGAGGCCAAAATCTCCTTCCTCAGGTCAATACAATATAGTGCTGTTACATTATCCTATCCTGATCTGAGGAAGGGGGTTTTGTTCTCTGAAAGTTAAGTCAAAATGTATTAAAATTAGTCCAATAAAAAGATTACCTTATTTACATGTTCTATTTATAAACATTTATTAACACAGCTACAATACTATATCCTAAAGCAAAATAATTAAAATATATATTTACAGTTTGTTGTCTCTGGTTTCTGCTTTCCTCATCTTCTTTTCACTGACTTCCTTCCATCCAGCATCTGTTTTCGCTCTCTCTCTGCCATCCAGTGTCTGCCCTCTCTAATGTCCCTTCCATCCAGTGTCTGCCCTCTCTCTCTGCTCCTTCCATCCACTGTCTGCCCTCTCTCTCCCTTCCATCCACATCTGCCCTCTATTTCTGCCCCTTCCATCCACCATCTGCCCCAGTCTGCCATCTCTCTCTCCCCCTTCCATCAACATCTGCCCTCTCTCTCTCCCTTCCATCCATTCACATCTGCCCTCTATCTCTGCCCCTTCCATCCACCATTTACCCCAGTCTGCCCTCTTTCTCTCTCCCCCTTCCACCCACCATCTGCCCTTTCTCTCTGCCCCTTCAATCCGTCTGCCCTCCCTCTCCCATCCATCCAAGGTCTGCCCTCCCTCACGCTCCCCACTTCCATCCAGGGTCTGTCCCCTCTCTCTCTGCCCCCTCTTTTCAGCCCCCTTATTCCACCTGCCCCTAGTTCCAGCCCCAGCCCACATCTCCCACCTGCCCCCCTTTTCAGCCCCACAATCCCACCAGTCCCCAGCCCTTTTCTCCCATCAGTCCTGAGCTTCAGCCCCAGCCAGTTCTCCCTGTCCCCTTTAAAGCCCCCAGTTTCAGCCCCTGCCCCGTTTCAGCCCCCAGTTCCAATACTAGCCCCCTTATCCCAAATACCCTCTTTTCAGCCCCCAGTTCCAGCCCCCTTCATCCACCACATGCCTTGCATCCCCCCTTTTCAGCCCCAGACCCATTCTCCCACCTGCCCCAGGCATGGACCCATTTTCCCTCCTGCCCCCTTGTCAGAGCCCAGACCCCTTCTCCCATCTGAGCACTCCCCTCCCCAATCTCCTTCTCCCCTCTGAGCACCCCCACCCTCCCCGATCCCCTTCTCCCCTCTGAGCACCCCCACCCTCCCCAATCCCCTTCTTCCCTCTGAGCACCCTCACCCTCCCCAATCCCCTTCTCCCCTCTGAGCACCCTCACCAATCCCCTTCTCCCCTCTGAGCACCCCCTCTCCCATCTGAGCCCCCCTCCATCGAGAGCCCTGAGCCCTCTTCACCCTAAAGCCACCACCCTGCTTTTCTTTTTTTTAAATCCGTGCAGCGATGCAGGCAGCGCCTCACGTCTGCCCTGCATGAACTGAAAAGAGAAAATCGCTTTGCTGGTGTCGGGCCTTCCCTCGATTGTTGTCCCACCCTCTTTTGAGGTAACTTCCTATTTCCTCGAGGGCGGGACAACAAGCGAGGGAAGGCCCGACGCCAGCAAAGCGATTTTCTCTTCAGTTCATGCAGGGCAGACGCGAGGCGCTGCCTGCATAGGTGATCGCTGCACGGATTTTTAAAAAAAAGCTGTCGGCTCTCGCGGAGCACCCCCCACCCGCTGACACCCGGGGCGGACCGCCCCCCCCCCTTGGTACGCCACTGCCTGGGATCCACCCTGGAGAAGAAAAAACAAGGGACAAAGGGCCAGATGCACTAAACTTAACAAGCCCTTAACGACCAAGTAGTAAACCCTGGCATGCACTAAAGACTTTTTTCCGACAACGGTAGCAGCTAACGAAAACAGAATGCAGATGAGCAAATTGTGCAGAAACCCTATTGTAATGAGATGCACTAACCTTTTCCGATTGCCTTAACGGTGGAAAACGCCAGAAAATCTAACGAGAGGTCTTACCTCTTGTTGGGGCTGCGCTGTATTGAAAAACTGCTATAAAAGTAACAACAACAACAAAAAAATTGCTCCGCTTCAAAAAAGCCTTCCATTTTGGCCGTTTTTAAATCAGCTGATATTGGAGAGTGCAGTTGAAAGTGTCCATCACAAAAAAAGCCTTCCATTTTGGCCGGTTTTCAATCAGCTGATATCGGAAAGTGCAGTTGAAAGCGTCCATCACAAAAATAGCCTTCCATTTTGGCCATTATTCACACCCAAATAATA
Source organism: Microcaecilia unicolor (assembly GCF_901765095.1). Lineage (NCBI taxonomy): Eukaryota > Metazoa > Chordata > Amphibia > Gymnophiona > Siphonopidae > Microcaecilia > Microcaecilia unicolor. Next base: position 211,555,864 of record NC_044033.1, read on the forward strand.
AAAACGTCCTTTTTGGCTGTGCTTCACTCAGCTGAGAGACCTGGAAGTCTCTGAGCCAATCACAGCGCGTTTAGAGCTAAACGCGCTGTGATTGGCTCAGAGACTTCCAGGTCTCTCAGCTGAGTGAAGCACAAGGAGGTTTTTATTATTTGGGTGTGAATAATGGCCAAAATGGAAGGCTATTTTTGTAATGGACGCTTTCAACTGCACTCTCCGATATCAGCTGATTGAAAACCCAGCCGAAATGGAAGACTATTTTTGTGATGGACACTTTCAACTGCGCTCTCCGATATCAGCTGATCAGGTGAGCGGTGGCATCTTCGGGTGGCACAGAGGCGTATTTGGCATGCCCAGAGCAGACAGCATAACGCTTTGCTGCTCTGCGCATGCTCGACCGGCCAATTGGTCGACTGTTTTACGATGGAATAGAGAATGCAAGTGAGCTACAACGAGTAGCTCATTTGCATTCCCTTTCCTTGATGCATAGCCGTCCCTACCGATTCACTATGGAATTCGGTATGGAACGGCGAGGACTTTAGTGCATCTTGCCCAAAGAGAGGAATAAGAGGCCGATGAAGGGGAGGGAAAACAAAGAGAGAGAGAGAGAGAGAGAGAGAGAGAGAGAGAGAAATGAAGGGCTCTGATGAGGATCCACTCTTCAGCTGTCTGTGCTGTATTCATGCTTAATGTGTATCAGCATAACGTCTGCTAAAGATTCATTCTTCAGCTGTGCAGAAGTAGAGCAGCAGATGGGGAACCAGGGTGCAAATCTCACTGATACTCCCTGTGGCCACGGGCAAGCCACTTACAGTAACTCTCCATTGTCTGAGGTACAATCTTAAGGGTCCTTTTACTAAGGTGCACTGAAAAATGGCCAGCGCTGGTGTAGACACATGTATTGGACGCGCACAGGTCCATTTTTCAGCGCACCTGCAAAAAAGGCCTCTTTTTGGGGGGCCGAACATGGAATTGCGGCAAAATAAAAATTGGCACGTGTCCATTTTGGGCCTGAGACCTTGCCGCCACCCATCGACTTAGCGGTAAAGTCTCACGCGTTAACTGGGTGGTAATCATCAGTGCGCGTATACTGCCGATTACCACACGGTTAGCGCCGTACGCCGGAAATTTTCCAGTGCGTGTAGTGGACACGTGTAAAAAATTAAATTACCACCCGGGCCACGCTGTAGTTCCAAATTGGTGCATGTTGGGTGCGCATAGAAGCCTACACGGCTTAGTAAAAGGGTCCCTTAGACTGTAAGCACTCAGGACAGGGAAATACCTACTGTACCTGGAAAGGTGTGAGCTAAATATTGAAATAAATAAAATACATGTATCAGTGTGATATTCATATGGGATAAGAGGTAATGTCCTATTATGGATTAAAAACTGGTTAAAAGATAGAAAACAGAGAGTAGAGTTAAATGGTCAGTATTCTCAATGGAGTAGGGTTTCTTTCTTTACAACATTCGTAAAATCCACCCCTTTCTTTCTGAGCACTCTACCAAAACCCTCATCCACACCCTTGTCACCTCTCGTTTGGACTACTGCAATCTGCTTCTTGCTGGCCTCCCACTTAGTCACCTCTCCCCTCTCCAGTCGGTTCAAAACTCTGCTGCCCGTCTCGTCTTCCGCCAGGGTCACTTTACTCATACTACCCCCTCTCCTCAAGTTGCTTCACTGGCTCCCTATCCGTTTTCGCATCCTGTTCAAACTTCTTCTACTAACCTATAAATGTACTCACTCTGCTGCTCCCCAGTATCTCTCCACACTCGTCCTTCCCTACACCCCTTCCCGGGCACTCCGTTCCCTGGATAAATCCTTCTTATCTGTTCCCTTCTCCACTACTGCCAACTCCAGACTTCGCTCCTTCTCTCTTGCTGCGCCCTATGCCTGGAATAGACTTCCTGAGCCCCTACGTCTTGCCCCATCCTTGACCATCTTTAAATCTAGTTTGAAAGCCCACCTCTTTAACATTGCTTTTGACTTGTAACCACTTGTAACTACTCGCTTCCACCTACCCTCCTCTCCTCTTTCCTCTACAAATTAATTGATTTGCTTACTTTATTTTTTGTCTATTAGATTGTAAGCTCTTTGAGCAGGGACTGTCTTTCTTCTATGTTTGTGCAGTGCTGCGTACGCTTTGTAGTGCTATAGAAATGATAATAGTAGTAGTAGTAGTAGTAGTAGGTAGATAGTGGGGTTCCACAGGGGTCTGTGCTGAGACCACAGCTTTTTAACAGATTTATAAATGATAGAGATGGGAGTAACTAGTGAGGTCATTAAATTTGCTGACGACACAAAGTTATTCAAAGTTGTTAAATCGCAAAAGGATTGTGAAAAATAACAAGATGACCTTGGGAGACTGAGCATCCAAATGGCAGATGACGTTTAATGTAAGCAAGTGCAAAGTGATGCATGTGGGAAAGAGGAACTCGAACTACATAACTAAATAACGCAAGGTTCCAAGTTAGGAGTCACCAACCAGGAAAAGGATCTAGGCGTCATCGTTGATGATACGTTGAAACCCTCTGCAAATAGAATGTTAGATATAATTAGGAAAGGAATGGAAAACAAAAATAAAGATGTTATCATGCCTTTGTATTGCTCCATGGTGCGACTACACCTCGAATATTGTGTGCAATTCTGGTCACCACATCTCAAAAAAGATATAGTGGAATTAGAAAAGGTACAGAGAAGGGCGATGAAAATAATAAAGGGGTTGGGACGACTTCCCTATGAGGAAAGGCTAAAACGGCTAGGGCTCTTCAACTTGGAGAAAAGATGGCTGAGGGGAGGTATGATAGAGGTCTATAAAATAATGAGTGGAGTGGAACGAGTAGATGTGAATTGCTTGTTTACTCTTTCCAAAAATATTAGGACTAGGGGGCATGCAATGAAGCTACTAAGTAGTAAATTTTAAAACAAACCAGAGAAAATATTTCTTCACTCAATGTGTAATTAAACTCTGTTGCCACAGAATGTGGTAAAAGCAGTTAGCTTAGCAGGGTTTAAAAAAGGTTTGGATAATTCCCTAAAAGAAAAGCCCATAAGCCATTATTAAGATCCACTGCTTGTTTCTAGAATAAGCATCATAAAACCTGTTTTACTGTTTTGGGATCTTGCTAGGTATTTGTGACCTGGATTGGCCACTGTTGGAAACAGGATACTGGATTTGATGGACCTTCGGTCTGTCCCAGTATGGCAACACTTTCTTACGAAGATCCACTTTTCATCTGTCAGTGCTGTGTTCATGCTTTATGCCTATAATTGTGAAACCCACTAAAGATCCATTCTTCAGCTGTCCATGCTGTATTTATTCTTTACATGTTTCAGTGTGATGTCTGCATGAGGCTGTGATGAAGATCTATTCTTCAGCTGTCAGTGCTGTATTCATACTTTATATGTATGGGTGTGAAACCTGCTGTTCACAGCTCCTGGGAGAGGGGGCAAGGGTGTGTGGCAGGGCAAGGATTCATAGCTGTTGCTACTACTACTGTTACTACTACTACTACTTATAATTTCAATAGCGCTATTAGACGTATGCTGAGCTGTACACTGGACATAAAGAGACAGTCCCTGCTCGACAGAGCTTACAATCTAATTAGGACAGATGAACAGGACAATTAAGGGTTAAGGGAATTACTAAAGTGGGAATGATAAAAAATGGGCACTGAACAAGTGAGTAAGGGTTAGGAGTTAAAAACAGCATCAAAAAGTTGGGCTTAGCCTTTTAGCCTAGATTTGAAGACAGCCAGAGATGGAGCTAGGCGTATCGGCTCAGGAAATCTATTCCAGGCATATGGTGCAGTAAGATAAAAGGAACTGAGTCAGGAGTTAGCAGTGGAGGAGAAGGGTGCAGGTAAGAGAGATTTACCCAGTGAGTGGAGTTCCCGGGGAGGAGTGTAGGGAGAGATGAGAGTGGAGAGGCACTGAGGAGCTGCAGAGTGAAGGCACTTGTAAGTCAATAAGAGGAGTTTGAACTGGATGTGGAAACAGATAGGGAGCCAATGAAGAGACTTGAGGAGAGGGCTAATGTGAGCATAGTGACACTGGCAGAATATAAGTCGTGCAGCAGACGTTTGAACAGATTGAAGGGGAGAAAGATGGCTTAGTGGGAGACAGAGTTGCAATCACAGGCGCTGACTCTGTGGGTGCTCAAGCACCCCAATATTCCACCCACCGGAAGTAGTTTGTTCGTTCCCTCCCTCCGAGTTCCAGGGTCGTCGTCCCTCCCTTCCTCCTTCCCTTCCTTCGAGTTCCAGGCCCCCTCCCTCCGAATTTTAAAAGTCATCTCTTGACTTGACTTACCTCGTCGGGGACGGGTTACGGTGGCCGGCAGCAGCGGTAAAATGCGTGCAGGATCGGCCCTTCTCTCTCTGTCAGCTCTGGTCCCACCCTTTGGGGACTAGAGCTGACAGAGACAGAAGGGCCGAGCCTGCACGCATTTTACCGCTGCTGCTGGCTGCTGTAACCCGTCCCCGACAAGGTAAGTCAAGTCAAGTAATGACTTTTAAAATTGGGAGGGAGGGGGCCTGGAACTTGAAGGAAGTGAGGGAGGAAGGGAGGGACGACGACCCTGGAAAGAGGGAGGGAGGGAGGACCCTGTGGAACTGGGAGGGAGGGGGGACCCTGGAACTCAGGGGGGAGGGGGAGGGAGGGACCACCCTGGAACTGGGAGGGAGGGGGGACCCTTTGGAACTCGGAGGGGGGACCCTGGAACTCGGAGGGGGGACCCTGGAACTCAGAGGGAGGGATCCTGGAACTCGGAGAGAGGGGGATGGAAAGGAGAGAGAGAGAGAGGGGAGGGAGGGGGCCTGGAACTTGGAGGGAGGGGGGACATGGGGGAGGGAGGTGGAGGGGGGGACAGGGGGGAGGGGGAGGTGGAGGGGAGGGGGAGAGGGAGGGGGGAATGCACCACCTGTAAAAAAAAAAAAAATTCAGCATCCCCAATCATTTGAAAAGTTGACTCCTATGGTTGCAATAGTGTAAGCGAAAGGTGATAAGAGTGTGGATAAGGGTTCTGGTAGTGTGCTCAGAGAGGAAAGGATGCATTTTGATGACATTATAGAGAAAGAAATAACAGGTTTTAGCAGTCTGTTGAATATGTGCAGAAAAGGAGAGGGTATCACTTTACAGCCAGGTACAAAGCTAATGCTACAGGGTTTTGGAAGGAGGCCTGCATCATTCCTTCAATGGTAACACCAGGTATGTTGGGGGAAGGAAAGAGGAGACAACAGAGGAGAAAAATCCCAAAGTGGTTACGAATGAGGGCTTGTAACATAAATTTGTAAGATTACTTTGGAAACGAAGGATTTTAAAGACCATCTAAACGGGAAACACTATCCTTTGTTACATTATTTGAACTGTAGAACAGAATACGTTGTGTATGTGATCCAATGTCCATGTCATAAATTGTATGTAGGTATGACAACTAGAGCCTCAAAGATCAGAATTTTGGAGCATAGATCGAATATCGTCAGACGTAACATCAAGGAACCCTAGTGGAACACTGCATCACACTTGATCATAAATTTGAGGACTTGAAATGTTGTGTTCTTGATAGGGTGCAAAAGAACCAGCGAGGCGGCAACAGAAAATTGTTGCTTCAGAGGAAAGAAGCTAAGTGGACCTTTAAACTTAAAACACTTGAACTGAAAGGCTTGAACAATAAAATAGAGTGGCATGCATTTTACTGAGATAGTAGCTATTCCTAATCAAATAAAAATGTTTTTGTCACTATGTCGTAACGATCAGCTGACCTCTGATTCATTGAACAGCTGATGTAGATGCTCTATATTTAGGGCCCGATTGGCGTGTGATGCGTCAGCGCCATTTTGTTAGAGGATTTTCAACAAGAAAGTATGTAGACAGGTGTCTAAAGGCATGTAATTTTATTATATAGTTTGGCAATGCATTTTTCATGACTGAACCTTATTTTTCAGATTGAAATTGGAAAGCAGAAAGCAGAACTTTAAGTAGTTGCAACACCAGTCCTTGAAGAAGCCACGGAACGTTGAAACGGTGGCACCGTAGGACTTAAGCTAAGTGTTGCATTTTTTGGTTTGGTGCTTTCCTGTATTTAAATTGGTTGCAGTCAGAATTGCTATATTTAAAAACTTCACATTGAAGGGAAGGGAAATGGGACTTGATATATTGCCTTTCTGAGTTTTTTTTGCAACTACATTCCAAGTGGTTTATATATATTCAGGTACTTATTTTGTACCAGGGTTAATGGAGGGTTAAGTGACTTGCCCACAATCACAAGGAGCTGCAGTGGGAATTGAGCTCAGTTCCCCAGGATCAAAGTCCACTGCACTAACCACTAGGCTACTCCTCCTATAATAGAAACAAGTCAATAGTGCATTTAACTTCCGTTGAGAATCTGGGACATAAGGTCCAACAGTTTTCTGAGGGATTCTCTTCAATTAAAAAAACATTGTACAGCCATTGAGCCACTTTTTGCAGTGCCATTTTCTGGTCTTGTATTGGCTTGTAACATATCTCAGGTCCTGGTTCTAACTGAACTGGAAGGCCAAAGCATCAGAGGGACATTGTCAGATCAAAACAAAAATGAATCATTTCCTATGTGTGGGGGAGGAGCTTTTAATATTGTTAATTAGAAACAGGTGTTTTATGTTTATGAGTATTTTGGTGATCTATTTGGAGACCTCTTAAAAATAATCACAACACACACCAAGAAAACAGACCTGTCCTGCCCTATCATTTCATGCATACCTGTTGCATTAATTGCCCTGTCTGCACCCTGTGAGCCAGCAGGCAGTCACAGTACCCTGAGGGCAGTGGTAGCCCTACCATTAGGTCAACTGAGGCGAGGGCCTCAGGTGACGCTCTCTGGGAGCAGCACTCTCCCCTTCCCTCCTCAACCCTCCTCTCCACGTTTACCTTATGTTTTTTTTCTTTTCCAATAGGCGGCAGTGGCAGCGATTCCCACAGGCTGCCGGCACCGGCCTCTTCTCCCTATTGCAACTTGTCTCCTGACGTAACTTCCTGTTTCCTCAGAAGCAGGACGCAGTAAAGCGAAAAGGCCGGCAGGGCAGCCTATGGGAATCGCTACTGCCGCCGCCTTTTGGAAAAGAAAAAAATAAGGTAAACGCAGGGAAGAAGGTTGAGGAGGGAAGGGGGGAGATGCCAGACTAGGCGCAGGCAAGGGTGCGAAAGCATCTCATCCCTGCCTCGGGCAGCAGATTGCCTTGGGCCTCCCCTGCCTAAGGACCTGTTGACTCAAAAAGTTCAAGAGACTTGATTGGGCCGAGTGGCAGGCCCGTAGCTTTCAACCAAGAAGAAGTGTGGCAGGAAAGTTAATGAATGTACAAAAGTTCTCTAAAGCTACTCCAAAAAGCATATTTATTTGCCATATACTCCTGACACAGGCCGATAGGGCCGAAACACGACTTGTGTCGGGTCGCTGTTTTTCTCGATTAAAACTTTATTGTGGACACCATCTGAAAGAGGTTTTTCTTGGCTCCATTTTTTTTTCGCTTGGCGTTTGATCTTCAGTAGAGCAGTTACCTTCTGGGATCGAAACATCTTTTTCCTTCTGGATCTGAGTGTTTTTCATTATACCTTTCTTTGGCATGTCTAAACTGTGCTCTTTTCTTGGCACGGTAAAAGAGCTCAGGGGACGCCCTCCTCCTGAAGGGATCTTGGGTGAAGCCAAGCTGAATCTTAAGAGGCAGATGAGGTTGTGGCACCTGTAATACTGCTTTCCCTCACCACCAAGATATCTGCTACTACTACTACTACTATTTAGCATTTCTATAGCGCTACAAGGCATACGCAGCGCTGTACAAACATAGAAGAAAGACAGTCCCTGCTCAAAGAGCTTACAATCTAATAGACAAAAAATAAATAAAGTAAGCAAATCAAATCAATTAATGTGAACGGGAAGGAAGAGAGGAGGGTAGGTGGAGGCGAGTGGTTACAAGTGGTTACGAGTCAAAAGCAATGTTAAAGAGGTGGGTTTTCAGTCTAGATTTAAAGGTGGCCAAGGATAGGGCATGACGTAGGGGCTCAGGAAGTTTATTCCAGGCGTAGGGTGCAGCGAGACAGAAGGCACGAAGTCTGGAGTTGGCAGTAGTGGAGAAGGGAACAGATAAGAAGGATTTATCCATGGAACGGAGTGCACGGGAAGGGGTGTAGGGAAGGACGAGTGTGGAGAGATACTGGGGAGCAGCAGAGTGAATACATTTATAGGTTAGTAGAAGAAGTTTGAACAGGATGCGAAAACGGATAGGGAGCCAGTGAAGGGTCTTGAGGAGAGGGGTAGTATGAGTAAAGCGACCCTGGCGGAAGATGAGACGGGCAGCAGAGTTTTGAACCGACTGGAGAGGGGAGAGGTGACTAAGTGGGAGGCCAGCAAGAAGCAGATTGCAGTAGTCTAAAACGAGAGGTGACAAGGGTGTGGATGAGGGTTTTGGTAGAGTGCTCGGAAAGAAAGGGGCGGATTTTACGGATGTTGTAAAGAAAGAAACGACAGGTCTTGGCGGTCTGCTGGATATGAGCAGAGAAGGAGAGAGAAGAGTCAAAGATGACCCCAAGGTTTCGAGCTGAGGAGACAGGGAGAATGAGAGAGCCATCGACAGAAATAGAAAACGGGGGGAGCGGGGAGGTGGGTTTGGGGGGGAAAATGAGAAGCTCGGTTTTGGTCATATTTAATTTCAGGTGGCGTTGAGACATCCAGGCAGCAATGTCAGACAAGCACGCTGAAACTTTGGTTTGGATGCAAGGTGAGATATCAGGGGTAGAAAGGTAGATTTGGGAGTCATCAGCATAGAGATGGTAGGAAAAGCCATGGGATGAGATTAATGAACCAAGGGAAGAAGTGTAGATAGAAAAGAGGAGGGGACCAAGAACAGAACCCTGAGGTACGCCGACAGGCAGAGGGATAGAAGTAGAAGAGGATCCACCAGAGTGAACACTAAAGGTGCGGAGGGAGAGGTAGGAAGAGAACCAGGAAAGGACAGAGCCCTGGAATCCAAGTGAGGACAGGGTATCGAGAAGTATGTTGTGATCGACAGTGTCAAAAGCAGCGGAAAGATCAAGAAGAATGAGGATGGAATATTGACCTCTGGATTTAGCCAGTAATAGGTCATTGGAGACTTTAGTAAGCGCAGTTTCGGTTGAGTGGAGAGGGCGAAAACCAGATTGTAATGGGTCAAGCATAGCATGTGAGGAGAGAAAATCAAGGCAGCGGTGGTGAACAGCATGCTCAAGTAATTTGGAGAGAAAAGGAAGGAGGGAGATGGGTCGGTAATTAGAGGGACAAGTAGGGTCAAGTGAAGGCTTCTTAAGGAGAGGTGTGACCACAGCATGTTTAAAGGCAGCAGGGACAGTCGCAGTGGAAAGTGAGAGGTTGAGAATGTGACAGATAAAAGGAATAAGAGTAGGAGAGATGGCATTAAGAAGGTGGGTGGGAATGGGATCAGAGGAACAGGTGGTACATTTTGAGGAAGAAAGGAGAAGTGTAGTTTCCTCAATAGTAACTTCAGGAAAGGAGGAAAGGGAATGAGGGGAAGGAGAGAGAGGGGAACGGACTAGTGGAGGGAGAGCTGGTGAGGTAGAGAAAGCAAGGTTTATCTTTTGAACCTTGTTGTGAAAGAATTCAGCAAGGGTCTGAGGAGATAATGAAGGGGGAGTTGGGGGAGGGGGCACCTTGAGGAGAGAGTTCAATGTGGTGAAGAGAAGTCGAGGATTAGAGCCAAGAGAGTTGGCCTCTTCTCCCCTTGCAGGTTCATTTTCTAGTTCAAGCTGCTCAATTTTGGGTAAGATAATTCTGAAGTCCGCTTCCTCCAAGCTGTAGGTTAAGTGATTTCACTGAATGCCATACAATGAATGGGGTGGATGGAGAGAAGTTGCTCTCTATGTTTAGAGCTCTTGATGCGAATGGCTAACCAACAGCTAATGTCAAACTAGTTAGATATTATTTACAGCAGCAGTAACCAGCAGGGAAACTGCAGAGTGGTAATGGAATGTGAAGCCCAGGATGTGTAGCTTACCTGAGTTGAGCCACAGACATAACACAGCCTAAGCTTTCCATGCATGCACGGTGGTTCCACTATTTCTGAAATGGTGCTTACTGTTTCCACATAGGATCCAATTCAGTAAACAGTGCTAAATATCACAGCAATGTCTTGGCTAATTGCTGTTATAGAATGTTTATTTGGGATTTCTCACACCTTTTTCAGTAGTATGTATGTATCTGAGACAATGGAGGGTTATTTACCTGCACAAGGTCACAAGGAGCAGCAGTAGGATGTGTGGAACTAGCTAAATTACATCCTTGCAAATGTTTAAGAAGCAGTTAAAAAGATATTTGTTTTGTAAAGCTTTTTCTTGAGCAGGTTTAAAAAAAATAATTTTATTTATCAACATTTAAAATTTTAACAACCCAAACTTGTATATAAAAGTGTAATTATTAGATAAGACTAGATTTATTATTTATAACCCGCCCTTATCCAGGGCGAGGTACAATATACACTCATAAAAACACACAAAACATACCTAACAAAACTTAACAAACAAAACCTAAACTGATCAACATCAAAGTTTATAGGCAAAAGCAAACGGTTCAAAGTGTTATCCTTACACGTAACTAGCAGAAACAGAGAAAGCCACTATCCAAATAATCTAAACAAAAGAGAAAAACAAACTATTTAGGTAATCAAATAAGGAAGTTACACTCAAGCCCACATTGCTGGATCCAAGACTACATAAAGTGGAACATTTTAACAGGAAAATAACATATAGGAAAAATTACTCCTGACGTGCTACCGAATTCCAATATTTATTTATTTATTTATTGCATTTGTATCCCACATTTTCTTTGCAGACTCAATGTGGCTTACAATACATCATGAATAGTGGAGATATATAAGAAATAAACATTTCGTATTATAATAACATGATAATGATGGAGCATGAATTATATAACAAGCAAATAGTAAAGACTATACAATATTCAAAATAAAGCAGTAATCACGAGGGTAAAATTAACCCCCCGCGACCCGTTTCCCTGGGAGAAAAACAGTGGAGAAGATTCAAAAAATGCATACTTGACAGAATGGTACCTAACTACACATTTACAAGGATAACACAAATAAAACGTAGCACCAATCTGAAGTACACCTGGCTTAAGCAATAGAAACAGGTGACATCGCTTTCAAGTACCTCTTGATGCATCTGGAAAGATCTGAATTCTGAGGCCAAGAAGGTCTTATCTTTATTTTTAAAAATTCTTGAGCAGGTTTTGAGTTATTAGTTAGGTTTTACAGTTTTTGTTTTCTCTCTACTCTGTTTGCACCGTAATTATTATATTGTACATTTCCTAAACATTGTAAGCCACATAGAGCCTGCCATGGTAGGATTATGTGGGATATAAATGCTCACAATAAATAAATAAATATGTTTTATGTTTTAATTTTTGTTTGTTCTTGATTTTATGAATGTTTGTTGTAACCTGTTTAGATAGATTGGATGAGTGAGATATAAATTTGAGAAATAAATAAATATTACATGCAGTTCTCTAACCACTAGGCTACTCCTCCACTCTCAGATCATTAGTGTAAGTTCGCATTTTGGCAACTACTTCAAGATGTGAGTACTGATGCCACAATGATGGTGTAAATGCTCGTGCTCAAATATCATCAGTTACGAGTAGAACTGATGCTTCCCACATCCATGCCCCCCCTTGCAATTGCATGTCGTATACACATGTAACTACAAATTAGTGCCAAGTGGCACTTATTGAAGTCAATTATTGGTACCTAATGCCAATATTGGTACCTATGCCCAATATTTAGCACCCTTTACAGAATTTGGGGGACAGTACACATCATTATCAGTAAATGAAGAAACGCGAAATGTGTTTGCTCATTTTCATTTGGTAATGATGTGCGATAATAAGAACATAAGAATAGCCATACTAGGTCAGACCAATGGTTCATCTAGTCCAGTATCCTGCTTCCAACAGTGTCCAGTCCAGGTCACAAGTACCTGACAGAAATCCAAAGAGTAGCAAGCTTCCATGCAGAAACCCAAAGAGTAGCAACATTCCATGTAGAACCCCAAAGAATAACAAGGTTCCAGAATCCTAAAGAATAACAAGATTCCACACAGAATCTTGAAGAGTAGCAATATTCCATGCAAGCAATCCCAGGGCAAGGTGTGGCTTTCTCCATGTCCATCTCAATAAAGACTATGGACTTTCCCTTCAGGAATTTGTCCAACCCTTTTTTAAACCCAGATATGCTAATCACTGTTACCATATCCTCTGGCAATGAGTTCCACAGCTTAACTATTTGTTGAGTGAAAAAATATTTTCTCTTATTTGTTTTAAAAGTATTTTCATGTAACTTCATAGAGTATCTCCTGGTCATTATACTGTTTGAAAGAATGAAAAATCCATTTACTTCTACTCATTCTACACCACTCAGGATTTTGTAAATCTTAATCATATCGCCCTTCAGCCATCTCTTTTACAAACTGAAGAGCCCTAACCTCTTTAGCCTTTCCTCATACGAGAGGAGTTTCACCCCCTTTATCATTTTGGCCGCTCTTCTTTGAACCTTTTCTAATTCCACTATATCTTTTTTGAGCTAAGGTGACCAGAACTGAAGCAACTGCTTGGATATTCTTTTGGTTTTAGTAGTATATTAAATAAAGATGATACTGATACTTAATCTGACCCAACAAGACTGAGAAGCACCAGGACTCAGAAATTATTTTTGCTAACATCGTTTCTATGTTGTAAGAAATTTTTTTTTATAACCTCACTATGAAATATTTAGACAGCACGTGGTCAAAGTGTCAGATAATGCAAGTGTCTCAGTTCTGAATTTGGGGGTGAGAGACTGCGCAGTGGGTTCATGATTCAGGCTGTGCCAGTGGGTGGGAACAAGAGCCCCCTCCTCACCTGTCACTCCAGACAGGCCCAGTTTGGTGAGGAAGTTATCCTGTCTTCAGACAGTCAGTGGAGAAATCATTCATTTACACTGGGTTTAAAGAGTACAAATTCATCCGGGTTTTAGGCTGCCTGCATTTGTTAATACAGCTCAGTGGAAGAGGGTGGGGAATAGAAAAAGGTGGAGGGACAGTGACACTTTACAGATCAAAGGCCCTAATGTTTCTATTGCGCCTTCCCGAGGCAGTCTTATGCCTAGTGTTAAGCATACAGAGCAGTGGAGTAGCTACGTGGGGCCATGGGGGCCTGGGCCCCCCAAATTTGCTCTGGGCCCCTGGTTTTGCTGGCGGGGGTCCTTCGTCCAGCACTGGTCTCCGGCGCCGCCACATTGCCTGCCCTGCTCTCTCTTCCCCTCACGTCCGGCATGCTCCTTTTAGTGAAACTGAACATGTTCAATTTCACTAAAAGGAGTGTGCAGGACGTGAGGGGAAGAGAAAGCAGGCCAGACAATTTGGCGACACCAGAGACCGGCGCTGGACAAGATCAGCTGATGGGGGTTGGGGACTCCCACTAGCCAAGGTATTTGCAGCGGCAGTGGGTGGGGAGCGGCAGGGCTGTGAGGCAGTGGAGGAGGGGGCAGCAGACTAAAATGTGCCCCCTCACCTTGGGCTCTGGCCCCCTCCCACCTTGAGGTCTGGCTAAGCCCCTGATGCAGAGGACGCCTCGGAGGAGCCTATTGTACAAAGGAAAATACATGCCTGATTTCTGTTATGGGATACTGTACGTGCAAAGCATTTACACCAGCCATACAGCTATTCTAAATATTTGCACCTAAGTGCTGGAGATATGCATGTAACTATGTTATGCATGTAAGTTGGAGTCCTCTCCATGCCCCACCTTGGGTCCCGCCCCTATGTTCTCTGCCTTTACTTTCCAAGATACCCGCATATTTACAGAAGAGTGTTTAGGTGGAATACTGGCACGTATGTGAAGATGCGTGTACAAAATCTTGTGCATGTTAATATTGTAAACATTTAGCTATGTGACACATGCATAAATGTTAGCACCTATGTACTGTATGTATTTGTGTTTATTTGTGTAAGTGTTTATCTATTTGTGTTTGTTTGGGTATATATTTGTGTTTGTATGTATATATTTGTGTTTGTGTGTGTGTGCATGTATTTGTGTTTATGTATGTATTTATGTATGTATGTATGTATGTATGTGTATGTGTTTGTATGTGTATGTATTTGTGTTTATTTCTATGTGTATTTGTATTTATGTGTGTGTGTGTATGTATTTATGTTTATTTGTGTGTTTCCCTCTCCCTTCTAATTTGAAACATCTGGACTTAGCTCTATTAATCTTTAAGTGCAGGTAAGAGTTTATTTTTATTTCTTTTGTTAGTGGGTGGGGGCATCAGGCTTCTCCATTATTCAAAGTTAGTAAGTGATTTGGGGGTTGACACAGGAGGATGGACTGACACTCCCCAGAACACCACCCTTTCTACTGGTTAGGAGTTCCTGGCTTAAGTTTTGTGCTGCTATTTCATATTTCTGGTTTGGCGTTGCTCAGGGTGTGTAATGTTACACCCAATAACCAGGGATGGGAACTGCCAAGAGGAAAATTCAGGCTAAATCTACAGTATCAGGTGAGGTGAATGAGGGCCACCTGAGCCAAAGAAATGGAAACCCTTAGTGCAGAGGTGACAGATCCTCTCTGAAAATATTTCGCCTTCTTTTCAGATGTTCTGGTAGAAAGATTACTTACAGAATGAGAAAGGGAAAAAGACACGCCTGAGGCTGAGGGGTAGGTTGTGTCTGTCTGGTTTCAGTGATACGAAGGAGTGGGCTGTGTGATCTCATTCCTGCCCTATGATTGAGTTTTCTCTGTTTCAAAGCTAGATTCAAATGGCTGATCCAGAGAGAGAGAGAGAGAGAGAGAGAGAGAGAGAGAGAGAGAGAGAGAGAGAGCAGGTGATAGCAGGAGAGGGATATGAGGAGTACCAGGCTGGGACATGCCATGTGTACTAGAAAGCCACTCCCACAATGAACACCCAGCGGGAGAACATTCTTCCAACGTGTGAAATCCCATAGATCTTAATGTACATAACTAACTTGCATCCTATTTTTCAAAATGGCCCTGAATTTTGAATTGCCTTCGGCTCAGCCTGTGATCCTGTGTGCTGTGCAAAGGAGACCTGACTTATGTTTGGTCTCTTCCTGTGCCCTGTATAAAGGACACCTGGTTGGGCTAGGACTGTGGTCGTAGTTTAAAAGTGACCTGCCTTTTGCTTGTACTGTTATTTCTTTGCTGCAGGGGGAATCAAACCTGGTTTTCAGGCCACTGCACTAACCATAAGGCTACTCCTCCACTCCACAAAGGAGACCTGCCCACTGCTCTTGGTGTCATCCTGTATGCTGTGTAAAGGAGACTTGCCAGCTGCTTGGGTAATGTGGAAGGACATAGACAGATAAATATTAGTTTTCACCTCCCAAATTTCTTTTAAATGCTTTCTCATTCATTCCTGCTGAGAGGGCTTGCAAAGTCTCCCAAGGACACCAGAACCGAATGAGTCCCTTGAATTAGTAGGCTTTTCTGAATTTAGCACATTTTACCTTATTCTGTGTGACTATCACGTTTCTAGCTTTCAAAGGGAGTTCCAGGAATGAGAACAGAAAGATGACACTGCTCTTTAAATGATGAGATGCAGAATGTCAGGCATTAGAGACATCTGCGGCAAATGCTGAAATTCATGTGTGAATGCATGAGGGAATATGACAGCAGCTAAAGACCTGTACTGTAGGAGCAAAACAAGCACTTATGAAGCCCTATATGTGTTCCTATGTAACAAAGATATAAGGGATTATAATACGTGGCACTATCCAGCATTAATAACCTGACTTTAAAAATGCAGACTCAAACTTATTCCATCTGTCAATGCAAAGGCTATAATTTGCTGAAGCTGCGACCCTGCATAGAGATGAAGACTGCTGACAAGGGTCCCGATGTGCTAGAATAATAAGGTTGTTATCAGCATCAACGTCATGGCCAGAACAGTCAAGGCTTCTTGGAATTACCTTTGCAGCCGGAGAGACGCTGTGGCTAGCAGAACTGAACATTGTTTATGAAACTCTGGCCCTTTGTCACAGTGCCCCCCCCTTGATGTGGGGCTAGTGAGGCCCCTGAAGTTACAATAATGGGGATAGCAGTGTTATGTGTGCATCACCCACAAGTGAAAAATAAAAAAGGTGGGAATATAAGCCAGGCTATCCAAAGAATGGAACCAAATTATCTTTTAAAAAAACACTTTGTGTGGATTCTCTTTAGACTACATCACCCACAAGGCCAGAACGTGCATCATTAGTACAGCTGCAGCCCGTGATTTCTGTATAAAAAGGGTCTCTTACAGAGACAAAGGCTGCTGTGTCGACATCCCATCTGAGGAGCAGATCTGCGTTGGACCTGACCAACCATCTGAGGACCACGCTGCCATCTAGAGGTCTGCATCAGGTTGTATATGTGCTATGTTCCTTCATATACGTGCTGTGGGTTCAGAGTGACTCCCTTTTACTTCAGAATCTAGTTATGAATTTACGTGCGTTTGCTCTAAGCCATTTCTATGATAAGACCTGATGTGTCTCTATTCTTGCACATTATCTTTGCTGCTATTGTAAATAAAATAATCACCCTATTTTTACAAGGTTGTGGCATTAGTTCTTTCTATTGTTTGGGCATTGTGGGCCTGGATCTAAGGATTGGGGGACATATTCACTTCTGACACTTCACTCACTAATGTTAGTCTTGTTTGAGACCCATTTCTTTTAGAATTTATACTGTCAGGTACCCCAATTACACTCCAAAAGTGTGTTATCTGTATATGCTCTACAGTACTGTTCATCCAGTCTGCTCCTCAAGAAGGGCCAGATTAGTACCTGCTGCTCGGTGCAGGTTATACCCCTCTGTGTGCTGTTTAAAACCCTGCACGGAGCATCAGATAAATATTTCACACATAAACACAAGTTCTCAGTCCCAGGAGGGAGTCTTGGTTTTGAACTACATTTCAAAGGAGTTGAGTCCAGTGGTCGATATTCAGCCAATGGTATTCAGCGTTTTGCTGATCACTGCCAATGTTATGCCAGGAAATTCAGATTCGGGCCATTGCCAGTTAAGGGGCCCTTTTACTAAACTGCATTGGCATTTATGTATGCACAATGCGCATCAATTAGAGAACTACCGCCCAGCTACTGTGTGGCCCGGGCGGTAATTTCATTTTTACGCGCGTCCGCTACACATGCCGGAAAATATATTTTATTTCCAGCATGCGGTGCTAACTGGGTGGTAATCGGCATTGTATGCGTGTAGACGATTTCTGTGCGGTTAACACGTGAGATCTTACGGCTAAGTGAATGGGTGGCAGTAAGGTCTCAGACCCAAAATGGACAAACGGCAATTTTAATTTTGCCGCACGTCCATTTTCGGCAAAAAAAAACATTTTTTACAGACGCATTGAAAAATGGATCTGTGTGCATCCAAAACACACGCCTACACTAGCGAAGGTCATTTTTCAGCGCACCTTAGTAAAAGGACCCCCTTAATGAGATACTTAGCATGTAATCATCTATGGGTGTAAAATTGGCTTTTATGTAATGCTATTTATACAATTAACCTGACCAATTAAATGCTGTCTCTGCCCCCCAAATGCCTCCAAAATAGCTGGTTTTGAGATAGGCACTAACTGGCCATTATCAGCATCATTAACCAGTTGAATGCCGCTGAAAATGACCGGTTATCCCCAAACAAACGATTTTACCAGCCAGGAGCCTTTTATGGCTTGTTAAATTGCTTAAAATATTGACCTGTCATATTGTACCTACTGAGCTTACATAAGTATTGCCATACCGGGACAGACCAAAGGCCCATCAAGCCCACATCCTGTTTCCAACAGTGGCCAATCCAGGTCACAAATACCCGGCAAGATCCCGAAAAAGTTCAATACATTTTATGTTGCTTATCCCAGAAATAAGCAGTGGATTTTCCCCAAGTCAATTTAATAATGGTCTATGGACTTTTTCTTTAGGAAGCCGTCCAGACCTTTTTTAAAACCCCGCTAAGCTAACTGCCTTTACCATATTCTCTGTCAACGAATTCCAGAGTTTAATTACACGTTCAGTGAAGAAAAAAAATGTCTCCGATTCATATTAAATTTACTACTCTGTAGCTTCATTGAATGCCCCCTAGTCCTAGTATTTTTGGAAAGACTAAACAAACGACTCACATCTACCCATTCCGCTGCACTCATTATTTTATAGACCTCTATCATATCTCGTCTTTTCTCCAAGCTGAAGAGCCCTTGCTGCAAGGCCTGTAATGCATCAAGATGACATCAGAAACCCAGGATTGATCTATGATCTCTCTACTGGAACTGGGGTAAGTTGGTAGCTTTGAGTTTCTGCTTGTACCCAGGGCCAGTTCAAGGTAAGAGCCAAATGAGACTCTAGCTCAAGGTGCCAAAAGCCTGCTTCACGGCAGCAAAAAAGTGTTTTGCATTCATCATTGGGCTCTCTTGTGTTCACGGCCACCAACACCACTGCAGGTTTAAACTAGGGATGGGATACCAGAAAAATTTTGTTTTGTGTGATGTGATGTGTTTCTTGTATACCGCTAACTCCCTCTGAACAGAGGTTCAAAGCAGTTTAACAAAAAAAAAAAAAAAAAAAAAAGGAGAGAAAGGGAGCCAAAAAAACCCAAAAGAATTAGAACAAAAATCGTTTAAACAGGTACATCTTTAACTGTTTCCTAAAAAAAATAAAAATAACTAGGAGATGCACATAAAACCTGGGGTACAGAGAGCCAAAATCGAGGTGCCTGAAAACAAAAAGATGATTCCATAATCTGTTTAAATCCGATACCAATGAAGGAAGGCAATAAAAGGCAAAACAGATAGATCCCTGACTTTTGATAGTCCACGAGCACAAGGAAAAGAGATTAACTTGAAAAAAAGATTCTGGTGCAGAGCCGTCAAACATTTGAAAAAATTAAACATGCTAGTTTGAACAAGACTCTGGAATGAATCGGAAGTCGATGTAAAGCAGCCAAGGCTGCTTTTGAGCTGTCACATCTTTTCAGACCCAAGATAGGTTTGGCTGCCATATTCTGCAGCAGTTGTAGTTTAAAGCACAGTTTTTGCGTACAAAACATTACACTAATCTCATAAGAACATAAGTATTGCCATACTGGGACAGACCAACTGTCCATCAAGCCCAGCATCCTGTTTCCAACAGTGGCCAATCCAGGTTACAAGTACCTGGCAAGATCCCAAAACAGTACAATACATTTTATGCTACTTATCCCAGAAATAAGCAGTGGATTTTCCCCCAAGTCCATTTTAATGACTATCCTAGTATGCATTTTAAGTCATTGAGGGGTCCTTTTATTAAGGCATGCCTAGAAGTGGCCTGCGTTGGTGTAGGCTCGTGTTCTGGACACATGCAGATCCATTTTCTGACATGCCTGGAAAAAAGGTATTTCTTCTGCCTGAAAATGGACATGCGGCAAAATTAAAACCAGCGCGCGTCCATTTTTGGGCTGAGACCTTACCGCCACCCATTGACTTAGCGGTAAGGTCTCATGTACTAACTGGGCGGTCAGTGCCAGTGAGCTTAAACTGCTGATTACTGCTGGGTACGCGCCACACAGTAGAAAGTAGAAAATATTTTCTACTGTGGTTTTGGATGTGCATCAAAAGTGGAATTACCGCCCAGGGAACAGTAGAGAATGTAGTAAAAGTGGTTAGCTTAGCGGGGTTTAAAAAAGGTTTGGCTGGCATCCTAAAGGAAAAGTCCATAGACCATAATTAAAATGGACTTGGGGAAAATCCACTGCTTATTTCTAGGATAAGTAGCATAAAATATATTGTACTGTTTTGGGATCTTGCCAGGTACTTGTGACCTGGATTGGCCACTATTGAAAACAGGATGCTGGGCTTGATGGACAGTTGGTCTGTCCCAGTATGGCAATACTTATGTTCTTATGTGTTGCTTCCTGTGTCAAATCCAGGAATGTTCCCAAAGATTCCAAGTTATCCAGTTTCAGGCTGGGGATTTTAGGACAGTCCTGGATTTCTGACCACCCCATTCTGGTGCATTATGGGACTTGCAACACCAATTTCAATGGACAGGATCAGGCACTGCAAATCCCACACTGCTTTGGAATGTCAGTTCAAAACCAAGACTGGCCAAAAAGTCTACAGCCTGGAACTGGATAACTTGGTATAGTATCTGTTCGATCATCATGAGATTCTCTGAGCCACCATGATGGCTCCATTGGGAGCATTCAACTTAGCAAGAGAGAAGAGATGCCAAGTTACCTTGTTCCAGGCTGGAGATTTTGGGAATGTCCTGGATTTCTGACCACCCAAATTTTGGGTGCTTTAGAGGATTACAAAGCTGATTTCAATGGGCAGCATCAGGAACTACAATCCCACACTGCTTTGGGATGTAAATTCAAAACCAGGACTGCCCAAAACGTCTCCAGCCCAGTGGCGTAGCTATGGGTGGGCCTGGGTGGGCACAGGCCCACCCAATCTTGGCTCAGGCCTACCCAGCTGCAGCACCACACTGCTCTCTTCCCCCCTCTCCTCTGTGGCATTCCGTCATCTGCACTGTGTTGGTACAGGTGTCCTAGGTGCCTGTAGCAATTCATTCTCGCTGCTTGTGCCAGCCCCGCAGGCTTCTACTTGCCGCTTTCCGCCAGAAAGGAAACAGGCAATGGTGTCAGCGAGGGCAGGACATGGCAGATGGAAGCCTGCGGGGCCGATCCAAGCAGCGAGAATGAATCACTGCAGGCGCCGAGGACACCTGTGCTGACATTGGGGAGGGATGGACTTCAGAGACAGGAGCACAAATGCTGGGACGCCGCAGAGGAGAGGGAGAAGATATGGGATAGGTGAAAAACCCCCCTCTTATGTTCTTAAAAAATATCTCTGGGAAGATATTTGTGGTGTATGGTTGGGAGGGAGGTGGGCACATGCGCGTGGAAGGGCCCATACAATTTACCTCTGGGCCCATCCAAAATACTGAGTCTGGTTATGCCTCTGCTCCAGCCTGGAACTGGGTCACTTGGCATCCCTGTGTTCATTTTATTAATTTTCTTGTTTTCACCATGAGAATGAAGACATTGAGGTGCCCTTTTACTAAGCTGTGTAAACGTCTACGTGCACCCAACGCACGCCAAAATGGAGTTACCGCCTGGCTCTTGTGATAATTTCATTTTTGATGCATGTCCAATACACATGGCCAAAAAAAATATTTTATTTATTTTCGGTTTCGCTTATCGGACGCGCGCCAAATCTAGGTCAATGGCTGGCGGTAAGGTCACAGACCCAAAATAGACGTGCGGCAATTTTGATTTTGCCGCATGTCCGTTTTCGGCAAAAATTTTAAAAAAACCCTTGTTTTGCAGGTGCGCTGAAAAATGCCCCAAACCTGCAACTACACTATCGCAAGCCATTTTCAGCGCACCTTAGTAAAAGGACCCCTTAGTGTGCATGGTTTCTGAAGAGTTAGTAATCTGCATGCATGCGCAGTGGTTTGCGTGTGCGATGGGCATTCTCTTTGCAAATCATGCGTTCTCTCTCAAACGACTGCACGTTATTATCTAATATAATAATTTGCTCTTGCAACGTTCCAATGTCTCAGGCTGTGTTCATAACCACCAGCTGATGTCACTCTCCCATATTGGAACATTGCAGGAGGTGGGAAGCGCACGACTAAAAAAAAAACACAGGGCTGAGACGTTGTCAATCTGTGACAGAAACTTACCACGGCAGCACGGAACGCGTTAGCCGCTACAGTACTCCAGATTCAGCCCTCGATCACCACTCACAGCCTGTTTCCGATTCACCCCTCGATCGCCACTGACAGCCTGTTTCTGGAAGAGCGGGACCACAGGAACAGGTGAAACTAAAGCGAAAGCAAAGCCACTCTGAAGCGGCGTCCGTCCATGGAACAGCCAGCACTAACGAAGGGGAAAGGCTGCAGCACACGTCCTGCTTTCAGTCCGAGGCCACAGAGACGGACAGTGGGTGCATTGGATGAGAGAGAGGGGGAAGGGGGTCCAGGTATGACGGGGGGGGGGGGGGGGGGGGGGGGAGGGGGGCCAGAGACCAGACAGGTGGGGGTCCAGAAACAAGAGAGGTGGGGAGGGGGTCCTGAGACTAGACAGGTGGGGGTGGAGGGGGTCCTGAGACCAGAGACGAGGGGGTGGAGGGGGTACTGAGACCAGAAAGGTGGGGGTGGAAGGGGGTACAGAGACCATAAATGGGGGAGAAAGGCGGTCCTGAGAGAGGGGGGGAGGGGGCACAGACTTACTCACTTTCTCTCACATACACTCTCTCTC
Organism: Microcaecilia unicolor; assembly: GCF_901765095.1. Classification (NCBI taxonomy): domain Eukaryota; kingdom Metazoa; phylum Chordata; class Amphibia; order Gymnophiona; family Siphonopidae; genus Microcaecilia; species Microcaecilia unicolor. The sequence goes on from NC_044033.1 coordinate 211,578,182, forward strand.
ACACACTCTCTGTCTATCACACTATATCTCTCTGTCGCAGGGAGGGAGGGAAGGAGGGAACGACCATGGAACTTGGAGGGAGGGGACGATCCTGGAACTCAGAGGGAGGGGGGACGACTCTGGAACTTGGAGGGAGGGAGGGAGGGGGACGACGACCCTGGAACTCGGAGGGAGGGAGGGGGACGACCCTGGAACTCGGACGGAGGGAGGGGGACCCTGGAACTGGGAGGAAGGAAGGGAGGGAGGGGGGGACCCATGGCACGCACTCTCATTCTCACACACACACACTCTCTCTCACAGACACACTTGCACCCAGTCACACTCTCTCTCTGTCACACACACACACTCGCACATTCACTCTCTCTCTCACACACTGTCACTCTCACACACTCTCTCTCAAACATACACACTCCGAGGAAAACCTTGCTAGCGCCCGTTTCATTTGTGTCAGAAACGGGCCTTTTTCACTAGTCAGCAAATAATAAGACACAAATGTTAGTGGTTTTTTTCTCTGCTTGTTTTCATTTCATAATGACATGCAGTGGCATGAGATATTCCCATATCATTGCAAACGAATGCCCATCCCTAATTTAAATGTGAGAACAGGTACTTCCAGTTCTTGCATTTATAACTGGTGAGGTGCTGGCAGACAATTGTGGAACAGAGTACAAGCGGGGAGAGCAAAGCAATATGCTTTCACTGCCGCAAAAGAGCAGGTACAGCTGATGCTGGTAGGGGGAGGGGCGCGGGGCATGGAGGGGGCCGATGCAGATGGGGGAGGGGGCCAAGGACAACAGTTGGTTCTGAGCACCACAGCCTCTTAAGCCAGCACTGCATGTACCATTATGACTCTTAACAAATCAGAGCTAAAAGCTCAGGATGTGTTTTGCATTTCTGTAGCTGATGTCCCTTTGGGGGGCTGCTTTTGGGACTTCCAGCTGAGAGGTTGCTGCAGTTCACATGTGATACCTTTCTTTTACTGCAGAGTGACACTGACACACAAAGCTCAGGATGTGTTCTGTTTTTATGTAAGTGATGTTCCTGTGTATAAAGGAGCCCTCTGGTGGCTGCCTGTGTGTGTGAGGCTGTCTCTGACACTTCCAACTCAGATCTTGTTGCAGTTCACTAGTGATACCCCTCTGTTGCTATATTCAAATGCTCAGATACTGCAGCATTACAATGGAACCCAAACCCAGGATAAGAACTAAAGGGATCTGAGCTAAGGGTCACAGAGAGATCTTTTTTTTACAGGGGATTTTTAAAAATCACTGGAGAAGCCTCCAAGAAAAGGAAACCTGCAGAAGTGAGTTCCTTAAACACACAGAAAGATGAGCAGGGTGACAGACAGCAAATCAGTGCACTGTCTTTATTAGAACTAGGCATGAGTGTACACATCTGGGTTTTGGTTGTGTCCTAGAAGTGCCAGGGAACCACCTTGCAGATGGTTGTTACCTCACTTCAAAAATGAAATAATTCTCATGGGGGGGGGGGGGGGGGGGGTTAGAATTAAACTCCCACAGTGAAATAGCTCAGATCCTGCTGAGGCTGGCCTGGCCGTGGCTTCTGTGCTAAAGATGAAAGTTCAATGCTATGGAGACTTCTCAGGCTTTATCCAAAAATATGGCAGCTCGGCACATGAAATGACAGACCACGGTGTGGCAATACTGTGGCTGTGGTCCACAACCACGGCTGGAAATAGCTGATCATGAACAGTTAGAACAACCGGACCATGCCTATTCACTAGGATAATCCGCCTGAGGCGGAGAACTGGAACGTCCCACAGGAGAACACAAGGTAAAAGAAAAAGTGGGATGTTTGACCACGGAAACCAAAGGCTGGAGAGATGGATTCTTCGAGAAACAAACATTTATTAGATAAAAAGACTCGACACAACACAGCGAAGGAAGGAATCCTCAGGAGCTTAGCGGAGATTGGATGGCAGAGGCGGGGCTGGTGGTTGGGAGGCGGGGTTAGTGCTGGACAGACTTATAGGGTCTGTGCCCTGAAAAAGACAGATACAAATCAAGGGGCTGGTGGTTGGGAGGCGGGGCTAGTGCTGGGCAGACTTATACGGTCTGTGCCCTGAAAAAGACAGATACAAATCAAGGTAAGGTATACACAAAAAGTAGCACATATGAGTTATCTTGTTGGGCAGACTGGATGGACCTTGCAGGTCTTTTTTGCCATCATCTACTATGTTACTATGTTACCATGCCTATTTACTGACTTTTCTCACTCCAACATGTTTTGGTCTGCACCACGAGTGCCAGGTGGCACAGACTAGGGCTGATAGCTTGTCGCAGACAGGATCAAATCTTTTTTATTTATTTTTTATTTATTTAAAAAAATGTACAGCCTATCAATCTACAGTTCTTTGTGGGTAACAGTTAAGACAGATAAAGCAATCAAACAACATAAATCAAAAACAGCCACTAAAAAAATAGCAATTAAGTTAAGAAATACGCCACAATACAGGTAGCCAAGGTAATGTTGCCAGCACAGGATTGATATGATTGTAGCGAGACAAACCTGATATCAGCTGAGCAGGAACATTCTGGGCTACTTGCAGTGCATGAGGACAGTACAGCGGTACACCGAAATCAAATGTATTGCAGTAGTCCAGATAGAGCACAATCAAAACACTGACCTAAAATGATCAGAGCCCAGAAAATCATGGAAATGGTGAACAAGTTTTAGCTTCTAAAATACAATTTTTTAAATGGGTGTGAAAAGGAAAGGAAGAATCTAGCTGAATCCCCAAATATCACATCTCCTTCAAAACAGCAATGTTAATACCATGAGTCAGGAGGTGGGTGCAGGTTAGGTAGATCCAGGAAATGACTCATGAATCGGTCTTTTTCTCACTGCAGGAGATCTCTCTGTCAAGGTCCCGGGGTCTTGAGGAGCTCAAGAGCTTCGGATGGCTTGGGGGGTCTGGAAGTGCCTGTGAGTGGAGGAGAAATGATGATGGGGTGTGAGGGGTGGATGTTGGAGATCCATCATGGAAGAGGTCATAGGAGCCAGCTCTGTGGGTGCCTCAGCACCCCCTAATATTGAACAAGCTCCTTGACTGTGTCCCAGGTGAAGTCATTTATGTTGGGTTTAGCACCCTCAATAATTTTGAAAAGTTGGACTCCTATGGAAGAGGCCCTCAACCTCGGGCAGTAAAGCAGCCATTCTTTGCCTTCGGTCCTCCTTAGATCCACCCTCGAAACTTTGGTACTCAGAATCTGTGAACAAATAGAAATGAGATCATTAGAGAAAGTCTGTACAAAACTGAGAAGCCCTGATATAGGCGAGGGGCACAAAGGGCCAGATTCTAAAAAGTTGTGGGCTCAAATTTCCGACTACCATGCAAGTTATAGAATAGAGCCAGTTGCGGTCTAACTTAATTGTTAAATTAGGCGTTTATTGACCTTGGGTACCAATAATAGCCCTTAAAGTGGTATTATTTTGTGCTAATTGGCACACACACACACACACACACACACACACACACACATCATCTAAAGGTCACAGGGCAGAAAGACACACATAGAAGGGTCACCATGAACAAGTCAATTGAAGACCCAGAGGGAGGACAGAACTAATTTTGCCCACCTGCACTGTATGAGCTCTGTCTCAGATTTCTAGTTACGGCTGACGGAGCCTGGGTTCTTGACATTGAAGGAGTCTGAAGGTAGAGAAGCTGGGTTAGAATCTGAAAGGAAGAATTCAATTAATATAGTGTCTTTTACAAGGAGCAGGACCAGGGATACATCTCATCACTGCAGGGCCAGCAAGACTGCGATCACTCAGGGAAGGAGAATTTTTAAATCTGCATAGACGGGTCAGGAGGCATGATCTTAGCAAAATTTTAACAATGTGCTAGAGGTAAAGTAAATCTATTGGGAGAACAAAAATGAAGGAGACTGAGGAATAAGAGCAAAAACGTGACCACCATGTGAGGATCCAGCCAGGTTTATTGGTATTGGACATGCCAGTTTGGCTCTGAAAAAGGTGAATGGGAGGGACAGGCAGAGAAATTCCCAGGTATCTGCAGGTTAACAGAGATAGGCTGAGCCGGACCTGATTTTACCCCTCCCCGCTTTCTCCATCTATGGACTTGTTCCATGGGGGCAATTCTGTAACTGGGCACCCAGTCATAATAGCCCTGACAAAACAGCCTTGTAACAAAATAACCCTTGACATTTCACACCCTAACAAAATAGCCCTTGACAAAATGGCCCCGCCCACAAAACAACCCTGGACAAAATAGCCCCTACACAAAATAGCCCCCTTAAAACAGCCCTCTAAGATTCTTCCATCACCATGCTAATTAAAAAAAAACCCCTCAATATTGTCATCATTTTCATAGTCTTACCAACCTTATCCTGTTTGGCAAGGCAAGATTATTAGGAAAAAAATGCAATGCCATATTAGTTTTGACAGTGGCTGTTATGTCAGGGACTATTATGTCGGGAGCTTTTTTTGTTTGGAGCTTTTTTTTGTTGGGGCTATTTTGACCAGGTACCCTGTAAACTGGTCACTTCATGTTAGGGAGGGCTGAGCACCAATTCACTAATGGCACGTGTGTGTACAGATAGCGTTATAGAATACTGGCTTACGCACTATTTTAGTAGCGCTCCCGCCAGATCAGTGGCAGGCGTGACTGCACCTAAGCACTACAGATGATGTGCATAACTCATAGTATACTGTAAAGTTACACACGTATGTGTGAGATAACGTCCATGACCCACCCATGTCCCGCCCACGTGTATTGCAGTTTATACAATAGTGCAGTACACATACATGCATCAGTGCTAATTATCTCAGCTCATAGGAGCGTATGGGGTGAATTCTGTAAATTGTGCCAAAAAAAAAAATCGGCATAGAAAAAAACCCCGTTTAGCGCTATTCTATAAGCCGCGCCTAAAGTTATTTGCAGTTTATAGGATAGCGTTTAAGCACAGGGGTGATGTGTAAATTTAGGCATGCCTGTTTGCACCAATAAAAGCGTGGGGCAAATGCCCCTGCCTAAATTTATGCGCAGAACTCCCTTATTCTATAATTGCCCACATAACTTGAATCCACGCCGACGTTCCATCCCGAAATGCCCATGACCCTTGCATTTCTGTGCCCCCTTTTCCAGGAGGTGCGTAAAATTTAGGGACGGATCATAAGCCTAAATTTACGCAAGCACATGTTAATTGTTTGGTACAAGGCCAATTATTGGCATTAATTGGCTCATTATTTAATTAAATTGTGTGTGCAATGTTTGGCCACTGTTATGGAATTAGGGGGATGGCGTACATAGCTTTAGAATTGTTCCTCGCATGTGAAGATGCCATCGTCCAGCCCATTCATGGTGACCTAGGACAGATGGCCAGAAAAGCATATGGTGATCAATTTTTATATGGTGTAGATGTCCATCTTTGGGAGGTAGGTCCCTAATTCAGCCTTGGAAACTGGTTAGGAGCCTAGAAACTGATTGCCCAAGGAGTTGGAGTTAGGGCAGGGTAATAAAGTTAGGAACTTAGCACTGATTTTCGACACCAGGGACCCAAGTTGGGTTCCGAAATCTAGACAGTTGAATGCAGCCCTAAAGTTATGGGTTCCAGAACTTTAACATCCTATATGTAGGTTGATGTTCATCCAAGAACTTATTTCTAAGTTAAGCTGAAAAATTCTCCTAAATTTAGAAACCCAATTTAGAGACTGAGTAATTTTTAACAACTGACCCCAAAGTGACCAACTGTACTCGTAATAGAGGTACACCACCCCAAAGACTATAGAATGGGGTGGGCCACAGGGGCCATGACCTCGCCAATATTTTGCTAAACAGCAAAAGAAATTAGAGAACTTGTGTCGGGGCTTGAGATTGGTTCATTTGGCTTCTTCAATGAAATATGTTCCTCTGTCCCTATAGCACTCAGTTCAGACTGGGTGAAGTCGAATTAGTGCTGGTATCCCACCAGAACCAGGGTAAACCCAAGTGCAACCATAATGGGACTACCAGTGGTCTCACAATGCTCCTTCGGCCGGGAGCGTAGCCTCTCTGACCAACCATCCTGGAAGAGTCACTATCCACTCTCCTAACCCCAAAGAGAAAATCAATCCTTCTACCCTACACTCATGGCCATGCCTACCTAGGGTGGAGTCTGAGTCCTGCTGAGGGTCTTGGGAGTCTCCACAGAGGGGAAAAAGTGTGCCGTCCTTGGATACAGAGGAACCTGAAAGAAAAGGACCATAAAATATCATAGTAACAGACCTTTTTTATTGTGCCCATACATTTGTGTTGAATTCACAAGATATATCTGTACCGTTTCGATTCAGTGACCATAACATCACTCATCTGGGATGATCCTGCTCCCATATGCTGCAACATATTTCTATAATTATCACATACACACACACACACACACACACTGATCCAGCCTCAGGAGAAGACAGGTCTCCTTTAACACCACACAGACACTGATTCCAAGCTGACAGAAAGGCAGGTCTCCCTTGTTTTTAAACACTGCCCTGTAGTGTCCTCTGATGCTCACCTTTGCTGTCTGAGGAGGATCCATCTCCCTGAGTGGGGCGACAGGGTTGGGGGAACAGGAGACCTTTGATCCCAAGGGGTCTGGTCTTTACAGGACCTGTCAAGAGGTAAAAGCACATTTACACATGAGTTAGCACTAGCTGGTGAGTGAGAGCCTCGGGACACCAGGGACCCTCAGCAGTATTTAATCATATGGTCCCGAGCCTATAAAAGGTTGCCAAAAATGAGTCAATGAGTGCTAATAATTGGCTTTTTTCTGTAGTGACTTTTTCTCTAGTTTTTTTTCTCTATTTTTAGAGTTGTTTTCCACTGCAGTCTTTGTACTTTTGGAACAAGTAAAAAATTGATTTACTTCTACTCGTTCTACACCACTCAGGAGGTCTTCAAAATCCTGAGTGGTGTAGAACGAGTAGAAGTAAATCGATTTTTTACTCATTCCAAAAGTACGAAGACTTGGGAACACTCAAGGAAGTTACATGGAAATACTTTAAAAACAAATAGGAACAAATATTTTTTCACTCAACAAATCATTAAGCTCTGGAACTCTTTTCCAGAGGATGTGGTAACAGCAGTTAGCGTATCTGGGATTTAAAAATGGTTTGGACAAATTCCTGGAGGAAAAGTCCATAGTCTTCTATTGAGACAGACATGGGAAGCAACTGCTTGCCCTGAGATTTGTAGTATGGAATGTTGCTACTCTGAGATTCTGCATGGAATCTTGCACTCTTTAGGATTCCAGATTCTTGCTATTCTTTGGGGTTCTACATGGAATTTTGTCGCTCTTTAGGATTCCAGATTCTTGCTATTCTTTGGGGTTCTACATAGAATGTTGCCACGATTTGGATTTCTGCCAGGTACTTGTGACCTGGCTTGACCACTGTTTGGAAAACAGGATACTGGGCTAGATGGACCACTGGTCTGACCCAGTATGGCTACTCTTATGTTCTTATGTTCTAGTCCTCTTCTAAGCCGATGAGAGAAAGCCCTGATGGGTTGCATACTGTAAAAGTCTATGACTTTTCCCAGGGCAGCTGAGGCTTATTTAATTAACTAGTGGAAAAGGCCCGTTTCTGGCGGTGATGAAACGGGCCCTAGCTGGCACCGGACTCCCTTCCCCTCCCCTTACGCTTGTCTCCTTGGTGGTCTAGAGGTACCTGTTCGGTCGGGGCAGGAAAGAAAGAGCCCACTCTTTCCTGCCCGTAGCGGTGCTGCTTGCTTCCTTGCTGCATCGTGTTGGAGTCTGGCTCTCTGCGTTTAAAAATGGCTGCCGTGAGTTGTAGTCTCGCGAGGCAGCTTCAACTCTCGGCAGCCATTTTGATTCGCCGAGAGCCGGACTCAATCACGATGCAGCCGGGCAGCTAGCAGCAGCGCTCCGGGCAGGATAGCGGGGTTTCCTTCGTTCCTGGCCGAGCGAACAGGTACCGCTAGAGCACCAGGGATAGTGATGTAAGGGGATGGGCGGTGACAGGGGGGAGGGAAGGTGTTGAGGGGAAGAGTGTGTTACCGGGGGGCGGGCCGGTACCTTCAAAGGGGCGGGGCGATGTGTTGTAAGGGGCCGGGGTGCTGGTCATGTCGGCGTTTGCGGCTGGGATTTGTTTCCCTACTGTTCCTCGTTCGTTGATTTGCCTTTTTTTCATGTTCCGCCCTCGACGTCATAACGTCTGACGCGAGGGCGGGGCCTGCCGACATGGTGAGTGTTGTGGCTTCACCACCATGAAGTTACGAACCTGTGTGTGAGTGCCTGCAGTGACGTCAGTGTCCTCAGAACGTTGAGGGTGCGTTTTATTATAGTAGATTACAATTATTGATTGCCAATGTTTCCTTTCTCAACTCTCTAGAGGAAAAACGTTTCTTGATATTATGAAAATTGATGTATAATGTACCCTTTCCTATCAAATATTCTGTGAAGGGGTAGGAACTAGGTGGGATGTGGGCAGAGATTGGATGTGGACAGCATATAGCAGTTAGCATGGGGTACATAAAACACAGTTGTCAGTTAACATGACTTCACTTACTGCCTCCTGAGACCCCCTAGGGATAGACCCTGACCCGCTGAGCAAGGAAAACAATTTTATTACAAAAAAACAAGAATGAAGAGAAATGTGCTGAGTTTTACTAAAGCATTTATCTGTGAACCCCTCAATCTGTCACATCCTCAACCTCTCTCTCTCCACTGCTACTGTCCCTGACACCTTCAAGCACGCTGTAGTCACACCACTTCTCAAAAAACCATCACTTGACCCCACCTGTCCCTCCAACTACCGCCCCATCTCTCTTCTACCCTTTCTCTCCAAATTACTTGAACGTGCTGTCCACAGCCGCTGCCTTGACTTCCTCTCCTCTCAGGCCGTCCTCGACCCGCTTCAATCCAGCTTTCGCCCACTACACTGAACAGAAACAGCACTCTCTAAAGTCTGCAATGACCTGTTCCTTGCCAAATCCAAAGGCCACTATTCCATCCTCATCCTCCTCGACCTATCTGCCGCCTTTGACACCGTCAATCATAAGTTACTTCTCGACACACTGTCCTCATTTGGATTCCAGGGCTCCGTCCTTTCCTGGTTCTCCTCGTATCTTTCCCAACGCACCTTCAGAGTATTTTCTAATGGCTCTTCTTCCACCCCCGTCCCACTCTCTGTCGGGGTCCCTCAAGGATCTGTCCTTGGACCGCTTCTTTTCTCGATTTACACCTCTTCCCTGGGCTCGTTGATCTCATCACATGGATTCCAGTACCATCTCTATGCTGATGACACCCAGCTTTACCTCTCCACTCCCGACATCACAGTCGAAACCCAGGCCAAAGTTTCGACCTGCCTTTCTGACATCGCTGCCTGGATGTCCAACCGGCATCTGAAACTGAACATGGCTAAGACTGAGCTCCTCGTCTTTCCACCCAAACCCTCTTCTCCTCTTCCCCCACTTTCCGTCTCTGTTGACAACGCCCTCATCCTCCCCGTCTCTTCAGCCCGCAATCTCGGAGTCATTTTCGACTCCTCCCTCCCTCTCCTTCTCTGCCCATATCCAGCAGACAGCTAAGACCTGTCGCTTCTTCCTCTATAATATTAGCAAAATTTGCCCATTCCTTTCTGAACAGACCACCCAAACCCTCGTCCACTCGCTCGTTACCTCTCGTCTTGACTATTGCAACCTTCTCCTCGCTGGCCTCCCGCTTAGCCATCTATCCCCCCTTCAATCTGTCCAAAACTCCGCCGCACGTCTTATCTACCGCGTGAACCGATACTTTCATATCACCCCTCTCCTCAAGTCGCTTCACTGGCTCCCGATCCGCTACCGTATACAATTCAAGCTTCTCCTATTGACCTTCAAGTGCACTCAATCTGCAGCCCTCCCCCCCCCCATTACCTCTCTACCCTCCTCTCCCCGTATGTTCCCACCCGTAACCTCCGCTCTCAGGACACTATCTGTATCACTCCTATCTGTATCATTCTCCACCACCGCTAACTCCAGACTCCGCCCCTTCTGCCTCGCTTCACCTTATGCCTGGAACAGACTTCCTGAGCCCATACGCCGTGCACCCTCCCTGCCCATTTTCAAGTCCTTACTCAAGGCCCATCTCTTCTCCCTTGCTTTTGGCGCCTAACCACCTTCCCCATTCCTGATACCTACACTGACTACATAGCTTATTACCTTTAGATTGTAAGCTCTCTTGAGCAGGGACTGTCCTTCCCCTTGTCTAAACTTGTACAGCGCTGCGTAACCCTGGCAGCGCTATAGAAATGCTAAGTAGTAGTAGTAGTAGTAGTAGTGAAGCTCTTGAAGCTGGTGGCCCTAATCCATTGGTCCGTACCTTTGCTTCCAGATGTGGAGTCACAGCCCTGCTGAGGCACTTCTCCAGATGTGGCGTCCGAGTTGGAACCACAGCCCCCGTCAGGCATGCTGTCGTCATCGGCGGAAGGAACATTTGACTGTTCAGCCAGTATGAATACCAGGGACTCCACGGAATCATCAGAAGGTGTTGGTACTTTCACTACGGATTCCTCTGGCCCAGACGTTGCAAGGTAGACGACTGCAAGGAGGCGAAGAGACTTAGACCATTTTAACCTCAGAACTAGGGAAATTCAAACTTTTGGTTTTACATAAGATTTTTTTTCTGATGTTTTGATTATAATTGATGCTTTTTTCTGTTATAAATTGCTTTGGGTCTGGTTGTTAGAGGCGATAAATGAATTCTTGGGTGAGAGATGGCTAATCAAATGAAATTAATCAATCAAAGTAACTCAATTAATTAATCTTGATTCCCATTCTTTGTCCATGGGATCTATGATTTAACTCTCAGAAAGGGATCAGTTCCACTTTAGGCACTCTGAGAAAATGGCAGGTCTCCTTTAGCCCCACAAACACACTACTACTTCAAGCATGTTCCCACAAATATCCACTGCCTCTTTGTAACTCTTACCTGCAACTCCAGATGTGCTGTTGGAGGTCTTTTGAGTCATACTTCCAGGTGAAAAGCCAGAACCCTGCTGAAGTGTGCCTCCAGATGTGCTGCTGTTGCCCTGAGTCAGGACTCCAGATGTGCTGCTGTTGCCTGATTGAAATGCACTTCCAGTGGTACTGCTGTTGCCCTGAGTTAGGACTCCAGATGTGCTGCTGTTACCCATCTGAAGTCCACTTCCAGTGGTGCTGTTGTTGCCCTGAGTCAGAACTCCAGATGTGCTGTTGCTGCCCAACTGAAGTGCACTTCCAGTGGTGCTGCTGTTGCTCTGAGTCAGGACTCCAGATATGCTGTTACCTTGAGTCAAGACTCCAGATGTGTTGCTAGTGTTTTGTGGAGTTACGTTGCTATTAGAAGAAAGAATGGAGGAATTTGGGGAGGCTGCCCCAGGATAGGATGTCACAGAGCCTGCATGAGATAAGGAAGGAGATATGTGTTAACAATTGTTATAACTTGTTCCCCTCCCTTAATACCACGACCAACCCAGGGCAGTCACTGGATAGCAGTTCTGCAGGCTACGGTTGCTTTCAGTGCCTCCCACCCTTTTAAAACTCAGAAAGGCCACTGCCAAGTAGACCTCTGTGGGCTGTAACCCCAAAATAGCAAAGACAGAATCAAGAACAAATGTGCGTATTTATATCACATTCATGTCATATGCTAGGAGTGTAATTTAGAGTGTGAGGGGAAGACAACTTCTCTGACCACAGACTGTTCAGGTCTTTATCTGCCGTCATTTACTATTTTATGACTAATATTATGCTATCCTTAAAATTAGAATTTATACGTGCAACTTTGTAAGCGTATTCTGTAAAAGGGTGCATATAAATTCTAATATTCTGATCTCCAAAAGGGGGTGTGGCCATGGGAGGGGCATGGGCAGGTCATGAGTGTTCCTAAAAATTACGCGCATTGTTCTAGAATATTCCTGATCCGCATCCGAATTAGGCATGGACATTTACACCAGATTTTAGTTGGCGTAAATGGCTGCACCTACATTTTAGTTGCGGGGCCAGCTGCTACGCATATTCTATAAACCGCACCTAACTTTAGGGGAGATACAATAGTGCTAAGTGTGTGTTTTTTGGTGCTGATTTATAGAATCTAGTCCCTAGTTTGTAAATGTCTTTGGAAATTGCTTTCAGTATAAAGTGTACATAAGTATATAGGTATTGCCATACTGGGAAAGACCAAAGGTCCATCAAGCCTGGCATCTTGTTTCCAACAGTGGCCAATCCAGGTCACAAGTACCTGGCAGAAACCCAAAGAGTAGCAACATTCCATGTAGAACCCCAAAGAATATCAATATTCTGGAATCCTGAAGAGTAAAAAAGATTCTAGAATTCTAAAGAATAACAAGATTCCATGCAGAATTTCAAAGTGTAGCAACATTCCATGTGGAACATCAAAGAGTAACAAGATTCCATTCAGAATCCCAAGTACATAAGTGTTGCCATACTGGGAAAGACCAAAGGTCCATCAAGCCCAGCATCCTGTTTTCAACAGTGGCCAATCCAGGTCACAAATACCTGGCAAGATCCCAAAAAAGTACAAAACATTTTATGCTGCTTATCCCAGAAATAAGCAGTGGATTTTCCCCAAGTCAATTTTAATATGGTCTATGGCCTTTTCCTTTAGGAAGCCATCCAAAACTTTTTTTAAACCTCGCTAAGCTAACCGCCTTTACCACATTCTCTGGCAACGAATTCTAGAGTTTAATTACACGTTGAGTGAAGAAAAATTTCCTCCAATTCGTTTTAAATTTACTACTTTGTAGCTTCATCGCATACCCCCTAGTCTATGTTACTATGTTACTATTGTTACCCCCTAGTCCTAGTATTTTTGGAAAGTGTAAGCAGACACTTCACATCTACCCGTTCAACTCCACTCATTATTTTATAGACCTCTATCATATCTCCTTTCAGCTGCCTTTTCTCCAAGCTGAACAGCCCTAGCCGCTTTAGCCTTTCCTCATAGGGAAGTCGTCCCATCCCCTTTATCATTTTCATCGCCTCTCTCTGCACCTTTTCCAATTCCACTATATCCCCCTAGAGACGCGGCAACCAGAATTGAACACAACATTTGAGGTGCAGTCGCACCATGGAGCGATACAAAGGCATTATAACATCCTAATTTTTTTCCATTCCTTTCCTAATAATACAGTACATTTCATATACCTAGTTGTGAAGGTGGCATTTTATCCCTCCCCCTCCCCCCCAACTTCTCATCCCTTCACACATTTGAATGTTGATTGCATTGTTCGTGTTTGGTGAGGACAGACCTACCAGAGTTTCCAGAAATGGAGGATGGGAGATGTTTGGAATCCTGGAGAGAGTCGCAGGGTGGAAGATTAGGAATACCCTTAATTCCAGACAACCCTAGGAGACAACAAGAGAAATTGAGATATTTTCAGAATTTAAACCCTATTACAGGAAATAGTTTCAGGGGTGTTAGACTCATGAGATAGACCTTCTCTCAAAGCTGATGTCTGCCACGACACTGTGGTCAGCTATTTCCAGTCACAGTCAAAGCCCACAGTTAGTCAATACCTGCCACATTCAATGACCACAAACACAGTGTTCTCATACTGTGGTCAGATATTTCCAGTCATAGTCAAAGACCACAGTCAGTCAATCCCTGCCACATTCAATGACCACGAACACAGTGTTGTCATGCTATGGTCAGCTATTTCCAGTCACAATCAAAGACCACAGTCAGTCAATCCCTACCACATTGAATGACCACAAACACAATGTTCTCATACTGTGGTCAGATATTTCCAGTCATAGTCAAAGACCACAGTCAGTCAATCCCTGCCACATTCAATGACCACGAACACAGTGTTGTCATGCTATGGTCAGCTATTTCCAGTCACAGTCAAAGACCACAGTCAGTCAATCCCTGCCACATTCAATGACCACGAACACAGTGTTGTCATGCTATGGTCAGCTATTTCCAGTCACAATCAAAGACCACAGTCAGTCAATCCCTGCCACATTCAATGACCATGAACACAGTGTTGTCATTCAATTCAAGCTTCTCCTTCTTACCTACAAATGCACTCAGTCTGCTGCCCCTCACTATCTTTCTACCCTCATCTCACCTTACGTTCCCGCCCGTAACCTCCATTCACAGGATAAATCCCTCCTCTCAGTACCCTTCTCCACCACCGCCAACTCCAGGCTCCGCTCATTCTGCCTCGCCTCACCCTATGCTTGGAACAACCTTCCTGAACCCTTACGCCAAGCCCCCTCCCTGCCCGTCTTCAAGTCTTTGCTTAAAGCCCATCTCTTCAATGCTGCGTTCGGCACCTAACCCTTACCGTTCAGTGAATCCAGACTGCCCCAATTTGACTGCCCCTATCGGACTGACCGTTCACTTGTCTATTAGATTGTAAGCTCTTTGAGCAGGGACTGTCTCTCTTTGTTAAATTGTACAGCGCTGCGTAACCCTAGTAGCGCTCTAGAAATGTTAAGTAGTAGTAGTAGTAGTAGTGTTAAGCTATTTCCAGTCACAGTCAAAGCCCACAGTTAGTCAATACCTGCCACATTCAATGACCACGAACACAGTGTTGTCATGCTATGGTCAGCTATTTCCAGTCACAGTCAAAGACCACAGTCAGTCAATCCCTACCGCATTGAATGACCACAAACACAATGTTCTCATACTGTGGTCAGCTATTTCCAGTCATAGTCAAAGACCACAGTCAGTCAATCCCTGCCACATTCAATGACCACGAACACAGTGTTGTCATGCTATGGTCAGCTATTTCCAGTCACAGTCAAAGACCAAAGTCAGTCAATCCCTACCACATTGAATGACCACGAACACAATGTTCTCAAACTGTGGTCAGCTATTTCCAACCACAGTCAATGACCATAGTCACAGCATTTTCATACTAGGGTTTGCCAATCCCAGCTACATTCGGTGGCTACGAGAACAATGTTGACACACTATGGTCAGCTATTTCCAGCCATGGTCAATGACCACAGCCACAATATCATCTTACTGAACTCTTCATACTATTGAGGGAGCTTCTGAAACCAGTTTAAGAGCTGAAATGTCACTTCAGACAGACTGTCATTCCAAGCCGTGATCAATGACCCCAGTCAGAAGTCAGTCAGATCATGAGAAGAAATATACCTGGGTTCTGTGGAGTTTTCACTGGGTCATAGCAGGGTTTTCCCTTCACTGCTGATGCATCTGTGAGAGGAGATGAGATATTACAGTTAAGATTTGAAGAAAGAAGTGGGGAATAAGACTCCTTATAAGTCAGCTTTCAAGCACGCAGACTTTACCTTGATTTTCAAAGAAAATAATTTCCCCTTGAAAATGGACTTGTATCTGCTGTTTAGAAGTGGGGGGTATTTTCCAGGCATATAAGTGTACTTTACACTCCAAGACTGCCCCTGGGTAACACCTCCCTGCTACATATATCTATACTGATGTGCATATGTTTTGGGAGATTATCAAAAGCCCCATTTCTGTGCATAAGATCCTTTGAAAATTGCCCTAGTTATAAGAAGGTTGCTTTTTGTGTGTATTCTATACCTCGATGCTGGAAAAGGAGCCAATTGTAAAACTCTTTTATGTCATATAGTACTCATATGCAGATGTCTTAGAGGGATTGTCAACCCTTTTACGAACTTGTTTTATGGCCACCGTAGGGCTGTGGCTGTTAAGAACATAAGAATAGCCATACTGGGTCAAACCAGTGCTCCATGTAGCCCAGTATCCTGCTTTCAACAGTGGGAAATCCAGGTCACAAGTACCTGGCAGAAACCCAAATAGTAGCAAGATTCATACTACTGATCCCAGGGACAAGCAGTGGCTTTCCCCATGTCTATCTCAATAGCAGACTATGGGCTTTTTCTCCAGGAACTTGTCCAAACCTTTTGGAAACTCAGATACACTAACTGCTGATATCACATCCTCTGGCAATGAGTTCCAGAGCTTAACTATTCGTTGAGTGAAAAAAAATATTTCCTCCTGTTCTGTGATGGGCGAGAAGCTTGTGTTGTTTCTGTTTGTGCTGTGCCTGTTCTGTGATGTGGCAGTGTGTGTGAGGGAAGCTTGCACTCCTGCTGCCTGTCCTGTATCTGTTCTGTGATGGGTTAGTGCCTGTTTGTACATACAAAGCTTACACTGTTGCTGCTTTGCTTTTTTGATGCATTTCTTTTAAAAAGGTGGTAAATAAATCCTAATCAGTAAATCAATACATTTCCCAGAGCTGTGCATAAAACCATAAAAAACATCAGAGAAAGGCCATAGACTCACCTGAACGGCCTCCACAGAGTGCAAGGACAAGAAGACAGGAGGATGTGATAAGAACAGCTTTTCTGCTTCCCATGTTGACAGGTGTCTCTCTGTCTGTACGTCTGTCCAGCTTCTGTACGCCTGTGGTCGCACCTCATCTCTCGATGCTCAGGTCTGGAGTTTTATAGCATGGCTGAGCTTCCCAAATCTGGCCACACCTGTTGTATCCAAAATAGTGGGCAGCCACGACCAAATTGCGGAGGCAGAAGGAGGTGTGGCTGAGAGCTATCAGGGCTAATTGTTATGCCATTTTTATAATTTATAAGCTCAGTGCCAGGTTTCTGCTAAGGAGGAGGTGGAGAAGGCAGTGGGCAGTGTGAGCAGCAGGTGATGAATGGTTCATGGGTTAAGTCACAACTGGAAAGAACCTGCAGCATTTTCATCCCCTGCCTTTCCTGTACTTAACAAGCACACAGGATTACAGCCTGGAGTGGAAGACAGGTCTTTACACTGTATAAAGGATCACAGCCTTAGTAGGAAGAAGGTCTCCTTTACACTGTACAAAGAATCACAGCTTGAGTGGAAGACAGGTCTCCTTTATACTGCACAAAGGATCACAGCCTGAACAGGTCTCCCTTGTACTGGGCAAAGGATCACAGCCTGAGAAGGCAGGTCTCCTTTACACTGCATAAAGGATTACAGCTGGGAAAGCAGGACTCCTTTAGGGGTGTTTAATAAACCAGTAGCTGCTTCCCTAAGTTACTACTTCTCATTTTTACAGGACTGCAGCTTTATGTTGCACTGTACAGGTAGACACAAGAGAGAGTCCCTGATCAGTGGAGCTTACGATCATTTCAGCACACAGAGATGGCTGATGTAAAGAAATGCAGGAGGCTTAAGTTAGCACAGGCTGGTTGGTGGTGTCTCCTGCAGCTATGAAGTGGCTCCCCCCTGGCTCACTGCCACTGCTCCTGCTGCCATGGCCACCTTCCTTTCCCCCAGGTCTGCCACCACCACTGATCCAACATTGCTGAGTGCCGCTGTCTCTAATGACTTCCTATCAGAAAGAGAGGCACATACACCGCAGAAACTTTGCAGAGATGCCAAGTTACCCAGTTCCAGGCTGGAGATTTTGGGACAGTCCTGGATTTCTGACGCCCCCCATCCTGGTGCATTATGGGACTCGCAGCACTGGGCACTACAAATCACACAGAGCCTCTTTTACAAAGTCGCGCTAGCGATTCTCGGTGCGGCAAATGAGAGGAAGCCCATATGGCCATTTCTTAAAGGAAAGGGAAACCTGCCTTTTACCTGCTGTGGTAGAAGGGAGCCTCAGCGCACGTCAAAAACACGTGCCAACGCCAGCTCAGGCCCCCTTATGCCGCAGCTTCATAAAAGGACCCCTGAATTTGCTATTCTACCCTTCTGGTGAGAGCCAACCAATATGGCTTACGACAATATGGTTCATGTAATTAATCTTTTATTTAAATATTTGTATTTTTTATTTATAGAAATCATTTATTACAACATTCAAAACAGTAACAACAGGCTGAACAAACAGAAGTGGGAATTAAAGACTAAACCCAGTACAAAATGGAAAAGTACCAGTCAAAGCTAACCAAAATTAAACTGCGCTGCTTAAAGTTAGCAGCAAAATAATGATTTCCATTTTAGGAAAGTTTTTTTTGAATAAAATAGATCCCAGAAACAACCCACCCCTCTCCCCCTTCCCCAATATAGCCAAACCACCCCTACCCAATTCAATAACTCTTCACTCCCAAATCGCTAAATAAGACAGCTAAAATGACCTAAACCCCACTGCAAATTTGTATTGAGTACAGAAAAGCAACGACTCTCATTTATTACAGATTAACTTTACCCAGTCTTATTGTTTATGTTTATGTTTATTTAAAACTTGATCTACTGTCTTTACATAGAAGAATATCAAAGCGGTTAACAATATAAAATAACATAAAATCAAATCATAAAAAAGGAACGCCATTACAAATAGAAAAGTAAACAATCATTCAAACAAAAAAGATAAAACTTGATATACCGTATTTATATAGATCATAACGATTAACAATATAACATACAAAATAACATAAAATCAAATCATGAAAAAGGCCATTATAAATAGAAAAGTAAACAATCATCCAAACAAAAAAGAGTTAAAAGAAAAAAAAAAAAAAACTTAGTATGCGTGCAATCCAAACAGGAATAAGCTAGAATAAGCTAATAAAGACTGGACTGGAAGGCTAATTGAAAATTCTTGAGAGGTTCCCCAAAACCCCGCACCATTAATCTTCAACAAAACTAATGGTTGCTAAATGTGATGTTAACAAATAAAAACAAAAATATATAAAGCTGTATTAAACAACTATAAATAAATGTAAATATATAAAAAAAATACCCCTTCCCTAGAGAGTCCCAGGGATTTTTATGACCCTGGAAAAGCAGTTGTAAAAAGATACACTAAAAGTTATAAAAAATATAAAGGACCGATGATGATACAGGTGAGCAGCGAGCAGTATGTTCTGCATTGATTGAAAATGCCACCTCTGAGGGTCCTATTCACAATATACTGTGGATAAGTGATGAATTGTTGTTTAGACTAGTTTCTCACGTTACTTTTGTTTAGACTAGTTCCTCCCAGCTGTGATTTTGCTGGGAGTTTTTGGAGGATGACCAATTTAGCTACTAGCAGGAGTCTCTTCTGCCCAATTAAATCATTCTGAATATAGACCCCTTGTGTTTAAATCAACAAGACCTGAAAAAGCAGGACTCCCCTCCCCCCATCCCCAGCTTATCTGTCTTTGATTCTCATTCCCTCCTCCTCTCTGACCATACATTTCAAAATGTGCTTTAGATGAAAGACTATATAAATAAACATGACAAATGCAACATAAATAGACATCACGTTAACAATTATCCTCTCTTGGCACAACCTAATGATACTAAATGTCCTGGAGAATCCTGTTATTAACACAGAAATTAAAGCGTAAAAAAAACCTGCCAGGATTCCTGTCGTCCCACAAATATGCCCAGCGGCATCTGTGTGATCACTCTGAGCCAATCCGAGAGGGACCTATCAACTTTATTAAAAAAGATTTAAATCTAAAATGATTTTTTCAGTGTCACAGATATAAGGAAAGCAATTTTCAAAATCATTTATGTGTGTAAAGAGGGATTTATCAAGGTAAATTGGCCTGGCTCAAAATTACCCTCTCCAGGGCAGTCAAAATTCTGCAGAGGCGTAATGTATAGTTTGGGGAAAGGAAAAGAGTTTGTATACATTTGTAGGTCCGGTGGCATACCTAGAACTGAATGGACCCCGGGTGGAAAAATTAAGATGGGCCCCCTACGCCACCATCTCACCCAAGGGAAGTGGTGGTGGTGGTGGGGGGGGGGGGGGGGGGGGGGGGGGGAAAGAAGCTCTAGTAAACAAATTCTGCAGAAAGCAAACACATTCCAGACCTGTAGAGAAAACCTGTCACAGTAATAGAAATAGAAACTGAAATGCATGATATCAGCCATGCACATTTCCCAAAGCTGACATATTACAATTAAACTCAGAAAAAAACCCTTTTTTCTACCTTTGTTGTCTGAACATTGCTTTGGTCCTTGTGTTTCTTTTCTGCTTTTCTATGTTTTGTTCTTAACAGTCTTTCCAGGGTCTCCTTTTAGCATTTCTTCACTCTCTATGTCCACCATTCATCTTTCCTTTTGATCCCTATTCATCCTGTCCAGCATTTCCCCTTTATGTTCCTGTCCATATCCACTCTCCTTATTTAGCATCTGCCCTTTCAGTGTCTCTATCCTGCCCTCATATTCAGCATCTCTCCTCTGTGTCTCTTTCTTTCTCTGTCCAATACCCCCCTCTGTATCCCCATCCCTCCCCTTGTGACTCTGTCTTTAGCTCCCTCCACATATACCACCTTTTCTCTATATCCCTCTCCCTCCCTATGTACATCTTTTCTCCCCTTCCTCCTGTATCCCCCACCCCTGACCCCCTCTCTCTCTCCCTATGGTCCAGCATCTCTCTCTCCCTCTGTTTGTTGGTCTACCATCTCTCTTCTCCCAGTCCAGTCACCACCCCCTCTCACTTTTCCCTCTGCCCTTCTCCATTCAGCATCTCTGCCCTTCCCCCTTCCCTTTGCTCTAGGTCTGTCTCTTTCTCTTCATTCTGCTCCCCCCCAGGTCCACCATCTCTACCCCTCTCTTCCCATCCTGCAGGTTCAGAATATTTCCCCTCCCTTTGCTCCAGGTCTCCTTCCTTCTCTCTCTCTCTCTTTCCACTGTTTCCCCCTCCCAAGTCCAGAGTATCTCTCCCTACTCCCCCACATGGGTCCAACATCTCTCTGTAGCCCCCCACCCCCTGTGGTACTCCAAATGCATAGCAGGCTTCCAGCAGAGACAACAAAGAAAGTAGGCTGCCTCCAGCTAGCCCCACCAGGGCCTTTCATGCGTGGTGACCTGCCCACAGGACGTTTTCACGGAGAGGGTGGTGGATATGTAGTATGACCTCCCGCGGGAGGTGGTGCAGATGAAAACAGTAATGGAATTCAAACATGCATGGGATAAACACAAAGGAATCCTGTTTAGAAGGAATGGTTCCGCAGAATCTTAGCGGAGATTGGGTGGAGACGCTGGTAACTGGGAAAGAAAATGGGAGCTGGGCAGACTTCTACGGTCTACGCCCTGATCATGACTGAATAGATAGGGATGGGCTGGAGTGTAAATTTTAAGGGGCTTCTATGTTAGCTTCAGAACTTAGTACAAGAAAAGTGCTGGACAGACTTCTACGGTCTATGCCCTGAGAATGGCAAGGTCAAATCAAACTTGAGTATAAAGTATCACATACCATGTAAAATGAATTTATCTTGTTGGGCAGACTGGATGGACCATTCAGGTCTTTATCTGCCATCATTTACTATGTTACTATCAGGCTTATTTTCGAAAGTGATCGCCGGTGATCTTCCGACATAAATCGGGAGAAGGCCGGCGATCTCTCAAAAGCGGCAAAAATGGTATAATCGAAAGCGTCTTTTTTGACACCGTCGCCGCTTTCCCGTCACCGCGCCGGTGAAGGTTCAAGGGGGCGTGTCGGCGGGACATGGGTGGGCATGGGCGTGGCTACCGGATGGCTGGCTTTCGCCGATAATGGAAAAAAAAGCGGCGTTAAGCAGTATTTCACCGGGTTTACTTGGTCCTTTTATTTTCATGACCAACCCTCAAAAAGGTGCCCCAACTGACCAGATGACTACCGGAGGAAATGGGGGATGACCTCCCCGTAGTCCCCCAGTGGTCACCAACCCCCTCTCACACTAACAAAATAAAAACCTTTTTTTACCAGCCTGTTTGCCAGCCTCAAATGTCATACCCAGCTCCCAGACAGCAGTATGCAAGTCCCTGGAGCAGTTTTTAACAGGTGCAGTGCACTTCAGGCAGGCAGACCCAGGTCCACCCCCCCCCTACCTGTTACACTTGTGGTGCTAAGTGTTGAGCCCTCCAACCCCCCCCAAAACCCACTGTACCCACATGTAGGTGCCCCCCTTCACCCATAAGGGCTATGGTAATGGTGTAGAATTGTGGGGAGTGGGTTTGGGGGGATTTGGGGGGGGGGGCTCAGCACCCAAGGTAAGAGAGCTATGCACCTGGGAGCTATTTGTGCATTTTAAAAACATTTTTAGAAGTGCCCCCTAGGGTGCCCGGTTGGTGTCCTGGCATGTCAGGGGGACCAGTGCACTACAAATGCTGGCTCCTCCCATGACCAAATGCCTTGGATTTTGCCGGGTTTGAGATGGCCGGCATTTTTTTCCATTATCGCTGAAAAACAAAACCAGCCATCTCAAACCCGGTGAACTCTGGCATTTGGCCAGGCTAACCCGTATTATAGAAAAAAAATGGCCGGCCTTTTTTGAAAATATGGTTCTGGCCAGCTGTTGCTCCGCTGTCAAATTAGATCACCGGCGACGTTCGATTATGCCCCTCTATGTTACTATGCATCAGAGAGGCAGGAGGACATGGCAGAAGAACAGCCCTTGCAGCAGAAGCGTAGCCAGGTTGAGGGTACAGGGGGAGCAGAGACCTGACTGCCAACAGTGCTGATGCATATTTTAAAGGTGACAGATTGCATGAAAACTAGGCGCCGTCGCCATCGGAAGTCCATTTGGGGGAGCGGCCACTCCCCTGGTGCCCCATCTAGCTACGCCTCTGCCATGGAGGACTGGCTTGAGGCTGCCTCTTCTGACAACTTACCTGGCACCTGGAGAACTCTTGGAGAGGGGAGGGGCTAAAGAGATGGAAGACTGCGAGGAGGGATGGCTAGAGAGATGCTGGATCCATGTGGGGGAGGGGGGCAGCAGAGGAAGGAAGGGATGCCAGACTTGCTGGGTGGGGTGGGAAGAGATTCATCAAGAACGTTGCCTATGGCATCAGTAGGTTGGTCCATACTGGGAGACTGCAGTATGAACTCCCCCCCTCCCCATGCATGCCATAACTCTTGGGAAATATTTCTCTGACAGCTAAGATTCAACAAAGACCATGTTCCAGGCCAGGTTTACTCTGTTGGTGTTTCTGTTCAATGCTTTCTGTAGTGATTAAACATATTTATTTGTCTGTTTGTTTATAAAAGATTTATTATACTTTCGAGATGGTTTAAAATATTACTTTAAAAGTAAACAAATTTACCATAAAACAATCACCTAAAAACAATATAAAATCATACTAAACCACTCTCATGTTTAAGAAAAAATAAATGTGTTCAAAGCAATGTCCTTGGATATTCAACACTGGCCATTCTCAGGATATCTGCACTGAATATCCAGGCAAATACTACAGCTGAAAATCAGTAACTGGCAATTTTGTTTTTAGAGCTTCATCAAATGATATTACAAAAAATGCCCTACATCAGTATTTGCGACCACTATGCCCACTTCATAGTGAAGTGGTTGAAATTAATAATGCACTCCTTTCAATATCTTAACAAAGAAGGACTGTTTCAATAATAAACAAGTGGGAAGGCAATACCAGCATAGAGAAGCCGTCTCATTTATGAGAAATAACAGAGGAGAGACTGTCTCATGATATTACGAATAGAGGGCGTCTGTTTTGGGTGTGCTCTTTTTGAAAGAAAAGAGGTGGAAAAGCAAATCTTGTCTTCTTTTGGATCACCACAAACATATCGTTGACCCAAGTGTGAGGAGTCTGAAAAAGGGTATGCTCAAAGGACTGAGATCCTCTCCTGAAGAAGACTACTCATCAAAATCTCAAGCAGTCCCCACCTTATAATCTTTGGGTTTTTAGTCAGCATCAGCGTTCTCAGGATTGACCAAAATCTGGACTACTTCTGTTGGCCGCCATGTAGGTTCACAGTCTCCAACGGGCAGTATGGACTTCAGCATCTGACAGACCTGTGAAATGTGAGGTGGGGGAAAGAAGAAAAGAAACCAGTATCAACATATTTGGTTTTATGTTGGTAGTGAGGAAAAACTGATAGCGGTCCAATGATGTCGACAAAGCTCTTGGGATAGTTCAGTAAAAACCCAATGGTATTTATTACATCATGAAGAATGCTCCAGTAGGTGCCCAGTGTTCCTCATTAAACCCTTAGGTACACTTCATAAGAAGTCAAATAGAGCTCATTAAGATACGCAGAACACAGGAAGAGGAGCTTACTAAATCCTTGAGAATGCTACTGGGCACACAATAGAAGAGGCTAAATGGAGATAATTAAAATCTTTGGTATGCTAGAAGTTCAGTGGAGAAAACTCTCATCAAACCATTGAGAACATTAGAATAGAGAATCAGTGGAGATTATTAAACACTTAGGAATGCTAAAAACTCAATAATACTCATTATTTAAACCACTGGAGACAGTAGAGTAGAGATCCACAGTACTCATCAAACCATTGAGAACAGTAGGGCAGAGGGTTAGTGGTATTCATTGAACTATTGGCAAAACTAGAGTAGGAGTTCAGTGGTGGTTATTAAACCATTGGGAAGACTAGAGTAGAGGCACAATGTACTCATCAAATCATTGAGAACCCTAGTGTAAGAGTTCTTTTGAAGTTATTAAATCATTAGGAAGACTAGAATAGAAACCCAAGGTACTTATTGAACTATTGGGAACACTAAAATAGAGGCCCAAATGTACTCATCCAACCACTGAGGACACTAGAATAGAGGCTCAGTTAATCATGTTGTGAATATTTTCTACTATCAGTACATTTTTCAGTTACTCAATAGTGATAACACTACTGTGGAATTGGTGATTAAGTTAATAGTGGGTTGACCTGAGCTCTTACTAGCAGTGATAATCAAGTGGGGCATGGAACCATTGAGACTAGTGTTGACAGTGGTTCTGTTAGTGGTGGTATGGTTGGCAATGGAGGTACTGGTGTTGTTGGTAGATATGCAGTACCGAATAAAGAGACCCACATTAAATATCATGCATGAGTATTGAGATACTAAGGAAAGCTGAGGAACAACATCTGTGAAAAAGAAGACAGTCATGATAAGATTAATCATTATCGTTTATGAAGAAATTCATTCATAAAGCGCAAAGTCTATGAAGAACACACCCATGGATTTCTACCTGTCTTAGATCTGAGTAATGTCGTCAGTCTGGGAAAACAAAACTGAGGCAATCTCAAAAACCATGCCTGTCTTGAAGATGTTTCAACATCTATATCAAGAGCAAATAAACTTCCCCATTAGCAGATCGGGCATCACCGCTCTGTGCTCCACCCACCCGAAAAGAACTTCCTCTACTGATACTACACAATCAAAGGTGGTTAAGTTATCTGCATGACTGATCATTTCCACAGCTGTTTTTCCCTTCTGGTTTGGTAATGGATATGTCTAGTGGAAACATGTAATGGTATATACCAGGGGTGACCAGGGTGAGACCATTTAGCGGTTCTCAGCTCTGGAGTATGACTCAGGAAATGGACTACAATATGCAATCACGCGGTTGTCACCTTTTTCAGGAACTTCTCGATGTCATTGGGGTTGTCCATGTCGACTGAAGTAAAGGTTCTGATCTTTGTCCGTAGCACTGCCATAGCTGAGGAGGAGAGAGAGAGCGAGAGAGAGACAGAGAGGGAGAAAGAGAGAGAGAGAGAGAGAGAGACCGCATGAGAATACAGTGGCACTAGAATAGTTAGTGACAGTCTTGTCACATCATAGTAGCCCTGCATTAACCATTAAGCAAAATAAGTATGTGTTTAGGACACCAAAGGGAGGGGAGCAATACCATCCAATATGGTGTAATCAGGCTTATTTTCGAAAGAAAAGGACGCCCATCTTTCGACACAAATCGGGAGATGGGCGTCCTTCTCGCAAGGTCATCCAAATCGGCATAATCGAAAGCCAATTTTGGGTGCCCTCAATTGCTTGTCCTTCCATGTTAAATTGTTCAGCGCTGCGTAACCCTAGTAGCGCTTTAGAAATGTTAAGTAGTAGTAGTAGGTAGCGAAGGCGGGATTGGGGCGTGATTAGGAGATGGGCATCCTTGGTTGATAATGGAAAAAAGAAGGGCGTCCCTGACGAGCACTTGGATGACTTTACTAGGTCCATTTTTTTTCACATCCAAGCCTCAAAAAGGTGCCCGAACTGACCAGATGACCACCGGAGGGAATCGGGGATCACCTCCCCTTACTCCCCCAGTGGTCACTAACCCCCTCCCCCCATAAAAAAAGTTTTAAAATATTTTTTTCCAGCCTCTATGCCAGCCTCAAATGCCATACTCAGGTCCATCGCAGCAGTATACAGGTCCCTGGAGCAGTTTTAGTGGATGCAGTGCACTTCAGGCAGGCGGACCCAGACCCATCCCCCCCACTACCTGTTACATTTGTGGTGGTAAATGTTGTTGGATTATTTGTAGTAAATAATTAGCAGATTTTATACACACAGCTTCAGCTTTAGAAATGTTAATTTCTTTCTTCATCTCTCTCATACACCCCTGAATAATTCACTGCTGAGTCACTTTAAAGTTGAAGTAACAAAACATCTGTTTACTCACAGTTTGTAGTTAGATTATATTCAGACAGGCTTATATATACATAATACTATACATTTGGATTATCAGCTCTTTCCATGTGCTTAGATGGTAATGGATGCTCACACCACCATAGATCCTCTCAGGTAGGAGAGATCATGAGCTCCATGTGCTGTGCCTAACCCCCACAGGAAGTTGCATAGCTGTGACCTCTCTAAGTAATTCACATCAGAGGTCACAGAGTAATCACAGAGAAAAATTGGTGACAGGCAATGCATGTAAAATACAATACATTCCAACAAACCCCTTCTCATGCATAACTGTCATGCAATTATTAATTCATACAAAGTCCAAGCTTTATTCGCAGATTCACAAAATGTTCTCTGGGTAACGGTTTGGTCATGATGTCAGCTGTCATCTCACTGGTGTGACAATAGTCTAGACTGATGACCCCTTCTTTTGCCAACTCTCGCACGTTGTGGTATTTCGTTGCGATGTGCTTGGTGCGTGACTGAACCTTGTCATTCTGTGACAGTCGGATGCAGCTCTGATTATCTTCCATTATCTGGATTGGTCTCTGTTCATCTATTCCAAAATCCAGCAAAAGTTTTTCAATCCACATCAGTTCTCTGCATGCTTCTGATACAGCCACATATTCAGCTTCTGTAGAAGACAGACTCACAATACTTTGTTTATGACTGGCCCAAGAAATTTGTACATTTCCATACATAAACACATATCCACTTGTGGATTTATAATCAGAATGATCCCCTGCCCAATCTGAATCACAGTAACATATTAGTTTTGGATTACTATTGGCTGAAATCTTTAATTTACAATCAATGGTACCCTTTAAATACCTTACCATCCTTTTAACTGCAGTCCAATCTGATTTGGTAGGTGAGCTGACCCTTCTGCTCAAAATTCCTACTGCATTTGCTATATCAGCCCTGTATGTGGTAGTCAGATATAAAAGCTTACCTATGGCTGATCTATATTGGATGTTATCTGGTAAAGGTTCTCTTACTGTTTCATTCTTCAGAAAATCAGTGATCATGGGAGTGCTTACAATTTGGGCATCTTGCATACCTAAACTTTCAATAAGCTCATTTATTTTCTGCTTCTGGCTTAGAAGATAAGAACCATCATTTTGTTTCTCAATTTCTATACCAAGATAGTATGACACATTACCAAGTTCTTTTATCTCAACATTCTGGTTTAAATATTTTACAATGTCCTTGTACTCTTGCTCACTTTCGCTTGCAATGAGCAGATCATCAACAAAAGCTAAAATGTATGCATATTGTCCATTTCTGCACCTAGTGTACAAGCATTTATCTGCTTCACCTTGCTTAAATCCTAAATTTGTCAATATTTCATGCAATTTGTCATTCCAACATTTTGCACTTTGCTTTAATCCATAAAGACCTTTGTTTAATTTACACACTAGCTGTCTTTGTTTTGTATTTATGAAACCTGTTGGCTGTTCCATGTACAAGTCTTCAGTTATATCTCCATGAAGAAATGCTGTTTTCACATCAATGTGGTTGACTTGCATGCCTTTTGAGACTGCAATGCTCAGAAGTGTTCTAATTGTCGTGTGTTTCACTACAGGTGCAAACACTTCATCAAAATCTTCTCCATATTTTTGAAGATATCCCTTTGCGACTAATCTGGCTTTATACCTTTCCACTTTTCCTTGTGCATTCCTTTTTAACTTGAATACCCATTTGCATCCTATAGCTTTCTTGCCAGGAGGTAATTTTGTAAGAATCCAAGTATTATTTTTATCCAATGCATCAATTTCTTCTTGTGCAGCTTTACGCCATTCAGCAGCTTCTTCTGCTGGCATTTTCTCAATCTCATCCCATGTTAAGGGCTCTTGAGCTTCTGCTGACTTTGTTAGGTAAGACAGTCTTGGGGGTGGAACACCTTTGTTTTCCCTGGATGAGCGTCTGACAACAGGTTGGTCTGACCTTTCCGCATCCTCTAAATCTGAGAGTTCTTCTCCAATTGATTCCCCTTCTCCAACTGTACTGTCTTCTGCAATGATCCTTTCTGTGTCTGCTTCCTCTGCCTGTTCCTCGTTAGATACAGGTGAGTTGCTTTCAGACATCTGCCTTGGTATGGCATTTATATACACTGGCATGTCTATTATGGTTCTAGTTTCATATTCTGGATGATAAGGCTCATCTGGGATAATCCAGCCTTTATCAACCCTTTTGTTTTCATCAAAATATGTAACATGTCTTATGCCAACAATGCCAGTTTTCAGATTCAAAATTCTATATCCTTTGTGTCCTGGAGCATAGCCAACTAAAATGCCCCTTTCTGTTGTGGAATCCAGCTTATGCCTTCTTTGCTTTGGTACATGAGCATATGCTGTACTTCCAAATGTTCTTATGTGTGACAGGTTTGGCTTCCTACCATGCCATGTCTCATGTGGTGTGCGCTCAGCGCCTTTAGTTGGCATTCTGTTTTGTAGGTACACTGCTGTGAGAATGGCTTCCCCCCATAGTCTTTTAGGGAGATTGCTATCTGACAGCATACATCTGGTCATTTCCACAAGTGACCTAAATTTTCTCTCTGCAACAGAATTTTGCTCTGGTGTATAAGCTACTGTTGTGATATGCTGAATGCCTTCTTGTTGTAGAAATGTGCGAATGCTTTGTGAAGTGAACTCACCACCATTGTCGGTCTGAAGAACCTTTGGTTTTCTTTCAAATTTATTGCTCACCATGGCTACGTATTTCTTCAGCATGTCTGTGACTTGACTTTTTTCTTTCAGCAAATAGGCCACACAGTATCTAGAGAAATCATCCAAGAATATTAGCACAAATCTGTTATTTCCCAATGATGGGATATTAAACGGTCCACATAAGTCACTGTGTATTAAGTCCAGTACTTTATTACTCCTATTTCCTGTGTATGCAGGAAATGAGGGTCTCACACCTTTTTGAGTAACACAGTCTATGCATTTCTCCATTTTACCAGTATCTGCACTTATTTCAATGCCAGTGGCTAGTTGCCCACTGTGAAGATCCTGGATCACCTTAAATTCACGATGTCCCAGGCGGCGATGCCAGATTTCCAGACTACATTTACCATCATTCTTCCTTACTTGCGCCATATGTGAGGCTTCACCTGAAATGCTCAGTTTATAAATATCATTATGCATAAAAGCTTCAGCATACACTTCATCATTTTTAGAGATTGTGCACTTACTGTTTTCAAAATGAATCACAAATCCCTTCTTATCTAATGTAGATACACTAAGCATATTGCAAACTGCTTGGGGAATATACAAGACATCACTTACAGGAATTTCTTTAACTTCATTAGACACTTTGCATTTTAAGAATCCAATGCCTTTTGCTTGGATCTGAGTAGTCCCTGCGTTTGCAGTTTTAAGAATACCTTCTTCTGGACTCATTTCCTGAAAGAAATCCTTAGAATTGGTTAAATGGCATGTGCTCCCCGAATCCAAAATCCAAGTACTTTCATTTGAATTATTATTTACCATAGTCAAAGATTTTTCTGCCATTAGAAAGCTCTTATGTTTATTATTGTCCTTCATACATTTCCTGGTTGGAGAATTCTTTTGTTCCATTGACTTAGGTGAGCTAGAGGGAGTGTTTTGTGTTTCCTTACACCATTTAGATACATGTCCCTCCTTTCCACATGAGTAGCAAATCAGCTTGCCCTTGGGTGGAGTTTTCCCATAGCTCCGCCTTCCTCTGTTCTTTGCCAAGAAATTTGTTTCATTTCTCTCTGACTGACTTTGAGAACACTTCTCCTCAGAATCATTAATTATGCATTCCTGCCTCAGTTTTGATGCTGCCTGTTCAAAAGATTGCCCTTCAATGGCTTCATTTACAGACCTAAAAACATCAAACTTCTTTGATAGTGAGGTAAAAAGAAATGCTCTTTTCAATGCATCACACATGGGAATTCCAGAAAGTTCTAACTTTTGAAATGAAGACATAAGATGCATAATGTGATCATTACATTTACTTTTATCCCTTAATTTGGTTTCATTCAACTCTGCTAACCAAATTGGTTGCTGTTTTGCATATGTAGTTGCATACATAGTTCTCAGTTTATGTAAAATGTCCTTCACTGTATCTTTTGCCTCCACTAATATGGCTTGTTTCTCTGAGAGAGCTTCCAAAAACATGCACTTCACATAATAGTTTGCATTGTCCCATTCAGCCATATTTTCAGCTGTTCTGTTTTGGTCTAAGCATATATTTAATTTCTTTGCTTGAAGGAGACATATGAATCTTAGTTCCCACTGCTGATAATTAAATTCAGTTAATTTAGGCACCTTGAGAGAGTAGAAAAATGGTGAATTTCCTCCCTCAGCCATTTTCTTAGCCTTCTGTTTGGTGTGTGGGGGGAGAGAGAGACAGACTGAATCTTTCTTTTAAAACTTAAGAGAAAAATGAGGCTTTTTTACTGCCTGGTAATATTTCTCTTCTTTTTCAATTCCTGGGCCCTGGGCCCATAACCCTTTTGTTGGATTATTTGTAGTAAATAATTAGCAGATTTTATACACACAGCTTCAGCTTTAGAAATGTTAATTTCTTTCTTCATCTCTCTCATACACCCCTGAATAATTCACTGCTGAGTCACTTTAAAGTTGAAGTAACAAAACATCTGTTTACTCACAGTTTGTAGTTAGATTATATTCAGACAGGCTTATATATACATAATACTATACATTTGGATTATCAGCTCTTTCCATGTGCTTAGATGGTAATGGATGCTCACACCACCATAGATCCTCTCAGGTAGGAGAGATCATGAGCTCCATGTGCTGTGCCTAACCCCCACAGGAAGTTGCATAGCTGTGACCTCTCTAAGTAATTCACATCAGAGGTCACAGAGTAATCACAGAGAAAAATTGGTGACAGGCAATGCATGTAAAATACAATACATTCCAACAAATGTGAGCCCTCCAAAACCCACCACAAACCCACTGTACCCACATCTAGGTGCCTCCCTTCATCCCTAAGGGCTATGGTAGTGGTGTACAGTTGTGGGGAGTGGGTTTTGGGGGGGGGGTTAGGGGGGCTCAGCACACAAGGTAAGGGAGCTATGCACCTGGGAGCAATTTTTGAAGTCCACTGCAGTGCTCCCTAGGGTGGCCGGTTGGTGTCCTGGCATGTGAGGGGGACCAGTGCACTATGAATGTTGGCTCCTCCCATGACCAAATGGCTTGGATTTGGTCGTTTTTGAGATGGACGTCTTTGGTTTCCATTATCGCCGAAAATCTAGGATGACCATCTCAAAAAAGACCTAAGGACAACCATCTCTAAGGTCGACCTAAATTTTATGATTTGGATGTCCCTGACTGTATTATTGAAACAAAAGATGGACATCCATCTTGTTTCGATAATACATGTTGCCCTGCCCCTTTACGGGGCCGTCCTGCAAGGACGCCCTCATGAAAACTTGGGCGCCCCGTTCGATTATGCCCCTCAATTTAGCCCTGGATTAACAATTAAGCAAAATCAGCATGTGCTTAGGCACCAAAGGAAGGGGGTACCACAGAGTTTTTTCACCTAGCTATCATGCCCTTAACTCTTTCACTGCCACCTGCTACACGCATTATCCAACATGAATTTAAGTGTTTTTATAATCATTATAAATATATATGATGTTTTGTTTCGTACAATAATGATATTTCTCAGCACTTATCGAGCCTTAATGTCTTGTCAGTTAAGCAATGGAAGGGCCAAGGGGCACTATTGTTGGACAGTGCTTAGGGCATCAGTTGGCCTTATTCTGACCCTGCATCATGGTCAGCCATTCCTGGCAATTGTCAGAATCATAGTTCCCTTTAGAAAAAGTAGGCAGCATGGAGCTGAAAAGGGCATTGACGGAAAGAAATGTCTCCTACTCCATTCGGGAGACACTTTTTCCTAAGTACCACTCAACCTGAGAAGCAGCGTCCCTTCAAACCTGCCCCCTTAAATGCACAGGAATGTGCCAGGGGCATCTGAAGCAAGATACAATTGCCACTTTCCCTTCTAGAGGACAAGTCTGATGGCGGCAACATTTTTTTTGTTTTGTTACATTTGTACCCCGCGCTTTCCCATTTCTTCAGACTTGTCCCCTTAAAGGCAAAAGGTTGGGCCAATGGCATTCAAAGTCTAATGGCTGCAGTTCCCTCTTTAGACCCGGCCCCTTAAAGACACAAGCATAGGCCAATGGTATCTGAAGCACTGTATAATTGGTGTTTTCCTTTTAAGGGGAGAAATCTGACGGGACACTGCTGCTCAGACTGAGTCAGGCTTGAAAGATTCTAGAGTAGGGGTCCTGCAATCCAGTCCTCGAGGTCCACAACCCAGCTTGGTTTTCAGGATTTCCACAATGAATATGAACGAGAGCTATTTGCATTCACTGCATTCCATTGCAGATCTTATACATATTCATTGTGGAAATCCTGAAAGTCAGGCTGGGTTGTGGGCCTCGAGGACCCCTGTTCTAGAGGGAGAGCCACCCTTTAGAGGAGAAGGTACCCCCTTTCACTGTAGCGTGTCCTCAGTGGGGGTGCAGGAAAGAGTAGGAACACCCCTGATCTTTGCTTCCTTGAAGAGGGGCTCCAATGCCAAGAGGTGTCAAAGACGTAAATCTGGTTCTTAAGGTCATTGTCTCACTATCATCATACCGCAGTTGGCTATTCCCAGTCACGATCAGAAAAGAGAAACCCCATTTATAGACTTTGAAAATCCCTTTTCAGAGACTGGTGTCTGCTGGTCATGTCTGTACCATTGAAATAGAAACCTGATGCCCAATGACTAATCTGTGTTTCCCAAGATGGGAACCAGATCTTCCAGCCTCATGCAATGTTTTTGTAAATGTGTAAAAATATTTCTCCTTTCCTCCACCAATAACTCTTTAGAGCGCATGTATGCTGTTATTTCAGGAGGGGTGGAGGCTGGGTCCCTATTGACCTCTCTTTGTCTGTGCCTTTCGCAATCACTTCATGATTCTGCTCTCAAGATGTATCATGTTCAGGAGTCATATCGTCATTATCGTTTATAACACTGTTAATTTATGCAGTACTTTCCTGTCTCCAGCCCTCCTTCCAACACTTAACATAACACATCAGATGAGACAGAGATAGGCATACCTATGGACCATGTGATGCTCTGGCCCAGGGTACCAGTGATAATGGGTGGCAAAATACCAGTCTGGTCTAGCTTCAAACTCCTAGGGATATATATCGGAATGGGATTGTGGTACACTGGGCAATTCCTTCACTCCAGAGGTGAAGACTAGTGGTAGCAACACACTGAGAACCAGGGTAGCCAGGGTTCAAATCCCACCACTGCTGCTGCTCTGTGTGACTTTGGGGAGTCACTTAATCCTTATATATTAACTTACAGGACAATTCTATAACAGTTGGATTCAGTAAATGGTACTCAAAATTCAGCAACTGAAAGAAATCAGCACTAAGGCTAGATTCTATATATGGTGAGAAAAAAATCAGCACTGATAAAAGTGCCATTCTTTAGGCCGCACTTAAAGTTAGGCTCAGTTTATAGAATAGAGTTTAGCCAGGGAGTTGTGCCTAACTTTAGGCCCAGCTATTTGCACCAATTGAAATGTGGTGCAAATGTGCCTCTGTCATTCTATAACAACGCACAATAATTTTAGGAACACCCCTGTTCCTTCCATGACCCTCCCATCCCCTTTTTCAGATCACGCCTACATTTTAGGTGCAGATTCCGCGCCTAAATATATGCGCATAAAGTTCAATTAACTTTAATTAGTGCCAATAGTTGCTTGTTAAGAAGTCAATTAGTGACACTAATTAGCATATTATTCAATTAAATTGCGCATGCCCAAATTTGCGCACACAATTTTTGACAACTTTTACAGAATTATGGGGTAATGCAATTCTATAAGTGGCAATTCCCTCATCTAATTCTAGGCGACAGACTTACGCCTGCTGAAACCTGGTGTAAATGTTGGCCTCCAAGACAGGTGCACTGAGGCCATATTCTATAACAATGCACGCAACTTTTCAGAATGCCCCGACACCCCCCCTTTTGAGTTATATGCTAGTAGATTGAGGTGCTGTGTATTATAGAATAGCGTGAACCAGATGCGCATGCAAATCCTCAGTGGTGTCAATTAACTTCGATAATTGGTTGATAGCACTGAATTATCGATTAGCTCAGGGCTTGTTAATTAATTTACACAAGCATCTTGGGCACATAAATTTGAGCACCATATATAGAATCCAGGGGCAAGTAGATATTCAGGCTTATTTTCAAAAGAGAAGGGCGCCCATCTTTCTACACAAATTGGGAGATGGGCGTTCTTCTCCCAGGGTCGCCCAAATCAACATAACTGAAAGCCGATTTTGGGCATCCTCAACTGCTTTCTGTTGCGGGGATGACCAAAGTTCACGGGGACTGTGGCATGCTTAACATATGGGCATCCTCGGCCGATAATGGAAAAAAGAAGGGCGTCTCTGACGAACACATGGCCGACTTTACTTGGTCCTTTTTTTTTTACAACCAAGCCACACAAATGTGCCCTAAATGACCAGATGACCACCGGATGGAATCGGGGATGACCTCCCCCTACTCCCCCAGTGGTCACTAACCCCCTCTCACCCTGAAAACATTTTTAAAAAATATTTTTTCCAACCTTAAATATCATACCCAGCTCCAGGTCCATGGAGCAATTTTAGTGGGTGCAGTGCACTTCAGGCAGGCGGACCCAGGCCCATCCCCCCCTACCTGTTAAACTTGTGGTGGTAAATATGAGCCCTCCGAAACCCACCACAAACCCACTGTACCCACATCTAGGTGTCCCCCTTCATCCCTAAGGGCTATGGTAGTGGTGTACAGTTGTGGGGAGTGGGTTTTGGGGGTCTCAGCACACAAGGTAAGGGAGCTATGCACCTGGGAACTTTTTCTGAAGTCCACTGCAGTGCCCCCTAGGTGCCCGGTTGGTGTCCTGGCATGTCAGGGGGACCAGTGCACTAAGAATGCTGGCTCCTCCCATGACCAAAGGGCTTGGATTTGGTCGTTTCTGAGATTGGCATCCTCGGTTTCCATTATCGCCAAAAACCGGGGATGACCATCTCTAAGGTCGACCTAAATGTTGAGATTTGGGCGTCCCCGACCGTATTAGCGAAACGAAAGATGGCCACCCAACTTGTTTCGATAATACAGGTTTCTCCGCCCCTTCGCGGGGACTTTCTGCGAGGTTGCCCTCAGGAAAACTTGGGCGCCCCATTCGATTATGCCCCTCACTGTCTCATAGGTGCTGCGGGTGAAGCTTATATTATACACTGGCATCTGGGCAGCCATATTTCAAATAATAGCGTAATTCGCCATTGGCACGCCTTATATTTAGGTGCTCGCGGTTACACCAGCCATAGATCGGACGTGACTCCACGTGCCTGAATGTGGCAAGAGTGCACATAAATTACAGTGTTCTGTAAGCTCCGCCCATGCCCCTCCCATGTTCCGCCTCCTTGCATCTACACGCTATGGAGGGCATTCTATAAATAGCGCTGAGGTTTCGGCACAATAAACGGTGTTTCAGGATGAATACATTTATCGAATAGCGCTTAGATTCCATTTCCAAGCCAAAAGTTGGGCGTCAGTATTTTCGCCAGCGGAAACCTGGTGTAAACGCCAGCACCCAAGTCCAGGAAATGGGGCTATGCATGCAACTTTCTGGAACTCCCCTGCCGCTCCCCTGGCCACATCCCCTTTTCAGTCGTGTGCTGGGGATTCAGACTTGTGGGTTTATAGAATAGGAGGTGGGGAGATGCGTGTGCAAATTTCAATTATTGCCAATTAACTTCAATAATAGCTTGTTAACATTTATTTATTTATTTAATACATTTATTTATTTATTTGTGTCATTTATATCCCACATTATCCCAAACAAGTTTGAGTTCAATGTGGCTTACAATAAACAGTGTAGGATACATAACCAAGAATAATGCACAAGAAAGTAATTTGTTGTAAGAATCCAATTTTACAATACAGTATCATAAACATACTGGGATAACTATGGAAGTTTAACATTTAGAAAATCTATCATGAATGAGAAATTGTACCTGAAGCAAAGAGAAAGTTAATGGTAAATAGAGTAATAACCAATTCAGGTAATAATTAATTGTTTGAGATATGGTTGCTCTTTGTGAGGGTTTGTTTGAATAGGAAGAATTTGAGGATTTTGCAGAATCTATTATATTCCTGTATATTTCTTATTTTGGGTGATAAGGAGCTCCACCATTTGGTTCCTAGATAAGTGAAGTCTGCAGGGTGGAGAGTTTAATAACCTGCCTACCCAACCATCTAGGCGAGATACATTAAAACACTCATAAAATGCACAAACAGTACAAAAAAAACCCATACAAGCAGCAAAGACCTAGAAAACCTCAAAACCCACCCATCAGCCAAATGCTTTACAAAACAACCAGCAGGCCCGTGCCAAGGGTCTATGCCGCCCCCCCGCAGACGAACTGTTGGCGCCCCCCCCGCAGAAGAACAGTTGGCGCCCCCCCGCAGAAGAACAGTTGGCGCGCGCGCGCCCCTCTCCCCCCCCAGTGAAGATGATCGCTGCGTGCCCTGGGGGCCTTTAAATCTTTTACTTGCAGTCGCAGCAGCGTCTGTGAAAGTGGAGCGCTGCCGACGTCTCCCTTCCCTTCGCGCTCTTGGTTCCCTCAGTGTCCGCCTTCTTCTGACGTCAGAAGAAGGCGGGACACTGAGGGAACCAACGAGTGCAAGGGAAGGGAGACGTTGGCAGCGCTCCGTTTTCAGATGCTGCTGCGACTGCAAGTAAAAGATTTAAAGGCCTCGGCGGCGCGGGGCGAGGGTAAGCACTGCGGCGGCGCCCTCCAGAGGTGGGCGCCCTCCTGCAGTGCTTACCTCGCTTACCGCATCGGCACGGCCCTGACAACCAGGGTTTTACTTGCTTCTTGAATTGGGATATAGAAACAAGATGGCACATGGCCAAAGGTAAAGAATTCCACTTTAAGTAATTGCAATTAATTGGCTCGTAAGCTAATTCATTTGCGTGCAGATCTTTGATCTGTGTGCAAATTTTGGTGCCAAAATCTCAGCACCATATATAGAATCCAGAGGTGTTCTCTTTGCCGAAATCTCAGCGCTATTTATAGAATGCCCTCCATAACGTGTAAATGCAGGGAGGTGGAACATGGGAGGGGCATGGGCGGAGCTTACAGAACACTGTAATTTATGTGCACTCTTGCCACATTCAGGCACCTGGAGTGATTTGGCTGTCACTTACCCACGTAAGGAGACACTTTTCTGTAGCAATGCTGGTATCCTGTACATTTACATACACATAAGCTCTCAGGGAACATCTTCTGTGCCTGACTGTAACTTTCCTTGACCTCAGGTTTGGAGTGATGAGTAATTAAATCAAAAATTCTAAGTAATGATGCCAGAAGCAGACTCCCCCCACCTCAGACATAGGAACCCCTCAATATTGAGCAAACGCCTTCATTTGTGTCCAGGGAGGGGTGATTTGTATTGTGTTTGGAAATGTTGGTGCCTATGCCCCAAGAGCTGTCGGGATTCAAGCTGCAACCTAACAATCCTGATCAGGAGGCTGAGAACAGAGCTTCAGACCTCTCCATCCCTGCCCCTTCCACCCTTCCTTCAGTAATATGACTGACTGTTCCTGACTTAAGGTTATTCATCATTCATTCCTCCTCCACTGAAGAGCCTCTGTGCCCATCCCAGGCTTCCCCTTTCATTCCTACATCGCTGAGGATCCTCTGTACTTATCCAAGGCTTTACCCTTCACTCCCTCATAGCTAAGGATCCTCCTTGTCCATCCCAGGCTTTACCCTTCACTCCCTCACTGCTGAGGATCCTCTGAACTTATCCCCTGGTGTCTTGAATTCAGTTTTTGCCTCCGTCACTTCCGCTTCCACAGTCTACAGTTACAGTTAAACCACTTATAGCCCGCTAATACCATATCAAATAGTTCACAGCAGGTTACAGCAAGACAATAGGGCACAATTCACCCAGATGGTCATAATTTGGCAAGGAAAGAAGATCAAACTCATTCTTAAAATTTCCAACTATATATAATTATTTGTTAATCATACATCTATTGAACAGTAAAGTTTTAAGATTCTTTTTAAGCAGGCCATAACTGGGTAAAAATCTCAAACTTGGTGGTAAGAATTCCCAGAATTTAGCTGCCTGATATGCAAGAAAACCTGATAAAAGTTTCTTGGAGGTGATGCCCCAGGGACTTGGAAAAGTAAATGAGAGCTGCTTGCATGTATTATGGCATCGTCCTGTTAGATAATAATGCACCAGAGAAAATCATATATTGTAGTACTATTCCCTGGGTTATCTTCCACAAAAGACATCCTAATTTGAACATAATCCCCGCCTCAACATTAAGCCAATGAAGCTTAATAAAATAATTCATAATTTTATCTGATTTCTTAAGCAAGAAGATAATATCCACCACCCTTAACGCAAAGAAAGACAGTCACCAACTGGCTCCTTCATTTCAGGACTGACCAATCCAATATTGGCTTTGTCCCATTGTATACAGGCAGATGCAGCTTTTATTAAATAACAGCCACAAATCCATACATGCAAGATGGAGTAAACCCAGGTCAGGTTCAATCTGCTCAGAAAATAATGGATCCACTTCCACTTGGTTAGTCTTGTTCTGAGAGCACTGTATCAGCCACAGCAAAGAGTTTGCATTGTTCTTACACTTAATTAGTTTGGGCCTATGCTGTTTTTAAAAAATGTACATGATGTTTTTTTAATATGCTTTTATGTTATTACTGTTATGTTTTTATGTTATTTTGATTATGATAATTATTGTTTTATTGTATTGATTGAGTATATTGTAAATTGCTCAGACACTTGTTTGCTTGATGGCATATCAAGAAACAGAGCATATTTTCAAAAATGCACAAAACCCTTTTTGTTAATAGAATTAGTGGATAAGATACTTACTCACTGCTGGGCTTTTGACAGCAGGTGCATAGGGTGGTTTGGTTGTCCTTTTGGTTCTAATGGTGGGTGCCAAGAAGACCTTGGAGATACCTGGAGCTGATGGTATCTCAGTTGACGACCTGATGTTTCTACTTCCTGTGGTCTCTTGAAAGACCATCTTTTCTTTAGCACTTTTCGATGCCCTCATCACTGATACGACATCTGCCTTCACATTTTCACCCAGGTCCTCTACCTCCATCTGTGATGTGAGTTGGGCAGTGGTACCCTCGGAAGTTGAAAGGTTCAAATGCATGGCATTTGAGGCTGGTGAGGGGGTGGGTCTTTCAGCGGCCAATAAGGAAGCAAATTTCATGTCCAACTTTGCTGGTGGGGAGATGGCTGCAGGTGTGGTCAGAAAAGTGTTGATGACTTTCCGAACAGTGGAATTCTTCTCCAAAAATTCAGAAGAAGAGATCTTTCCCAAAGCTGGCCTGGAGAGTGAGACAATGGCTGTGGCAAGTGATGAAAGGGAGAGGTGTCCTGTCTCTGTCACAGCTTTGGTCAGAAAAGGGTTGGCAGTTTCCGTCTTTGCAAAGATGGCGGGTAGAGCAAGGCCAAGGCTGCGAGCCTCTGTAGCATTCACGGACACTAAGGGGATAGCTGTGCCTTTAGCTGCCTTTACTGGAGCGTCAGTTCCTAAAACTAAGAGCACGGTAGAGTATCAGTAATAATACAGCTTTACTAAAATACCGATGATGGTATTTGTTCTTGAAAGAGTATAGAATCAGGAACTATGCTTTTTGAAAAAGAGAATGAGGGGTCAGTTGCTGCCTTTACTGCCAGGAACAGTCATTTTAATTTAATTAAAATACAGATAGGACTGGATTCTATATATGGTGCCAATAAAATCAGCGCTATGCTTAAAGTTAGATGCAATTTATAGAGTAATGCTTACACCTGGGAATTATGCCAATTAACGTCGATAATGAATTGTTAACAGCCAAGTACTGATAGCCAATGGCTTGTTAACTAATTTATTTGTGTGTGAATCTCAGGATCGCATGCAATTTTGGGCAGTGTTTATAGAATCCAGGGGTTGGGTGGTAACTTACAGAATTGTGCCTTAGTGCAGTTAGGGAAAGGGAAATGGGACTTGATATACTGCCTTTCTGAGGTTTTTGCATCTACATTCAAAGCGGTTTACATAGTATATTCAGGTGCTTATTTTTGTATCAGGGGCAATGGAGGGTTAAGTGACTTGCCCAGAGTAACACGGCGCTGCAGTGGGAATTGAACTCAGTTCCCCAGGATCAAAGTCCACTGCACTAACCACAAGGCTACTCCTTCACTTGCAACATTCCATGTAGAAGCCTGCCCTTGCAGATAAGCAACGCGGTCGGTCGCGCAGGCTTCTGTTTCTGTGAGTCTGACATCCTACACATACGTGCAGGACGTCAGACTCACAGAAACAGAAGCCTGCGCGGCCGCATTGCTTATCTGCAAGGGCAGGCTTCTACATGGAATGTTGCTAGTGG
The DNA here is from genome assembly GCF_901765095.1 of Microcaecilia unicolor. Lineage (NCBI taxonomy): Eukaryota > Metazoa > Chordata > Amphibia > Gymnophiona > Siphonopidae > Microcaecilia > Microcaecilia unicolor. The sequence continues at coordinate 211,618,938 of NC_044033.1, forward strand.
AATAGCAACATTAACATTCCATGTAGAATCTCAAATAGTAGCAACATTCCATCTAGAATCTCCAATAGTAGCAACATTCCACGTAGAATCTCAAATAGGGAAAGGGAAATGGGACTTGATATATTGCCTTTCTGAGGTTTTGGCAACTACATTCAAAGCGGTTTACATATATTCAGGTACTTATTTGTACCAGGGGCAATGGAGGGTTAACTGACTTGCCCAGAGTCACAGGGAACTCAGTTCCCCAGGATCAAAGTCCACCGCACTAACCACTAGGCTACGCAACTGTCTGTCATTTACTCCATTTGGGGGATTAATTTCTGATTCAGTGTCTAAAGTTAGGTGCTTAATTGGCTCTAACTTGAGGTGCATTATGTAGAATTAAGAGGTTACTGGCCAGCATTCAGTGCTATTTAACCAGCCAGAGATGGCTCCTGGTCAGTTAAATAGCACTTAACCAGCTATTCGTGAGTATTCAGTGGGGAATAGCTGACTATCTCCCGCTGAAATTTCACGGTCAGCACATACCCCTGAATTCTATACAGCCCGATTTAAGCTGCGCACACAAATCCGGTCATATTCTGGGTTTTACACATGCAACTTAGGGGCCCTTTTACGAAGCAGTGGTAAGCCCAGTGTGGGCTCACTGCTCGTTAAAAGGGAAGTACCACCAGGCTACTGCATCAGCCCGGCAGTAGCTTCCTTCCCCAGCATGTGCCATTTCCGACGCTGCAAAAATATTTCAATTTTTGTAGCGCCGGTGTGTACCTGGTGGAAATCGGGCAATGCCGCTCACTGCCCGGTTACTGTCGAGGTAGTTCAGGAGCCCTTACCGCCACCTCAATGGGTGGCGGAAAGTGCTCCCCTCCGAAATGGCCACCTGGAAAGTGCTTTACTTGAATAACACAAAGACCTGTCTTTTACCAGTTGCGGTAAAAGGGGGCCTTGGCGCACATCAAAACATGCACTGCTATTCTTTGGGGTTGCACATGGAATCTTGTCACTCTATAGGATTCCAGAATCTTGCTATTCTTTGGGGTTGCACATGGAATCTTGTCACTCTTAAGGATTCCAGAATCTTGCTATTCTTTGGGGTTGCACATGGAATCTTGTCACTCTTAAGGATTCCAGAATCTTGCTATTCTTTGAGGGTCTACATGGAATCTTGTCACTCTTTAGGATTCCAGAATCTTGCTATTCTTTAGGGTTCTACATGGAATGTTGCCTCGATTTGGGTTTCTGCCAGGTACTTGTGACCTGGCTTGGCCACTGCAGTGGCGTCGCGAGGGCAGCTGACACCCGGGGCGGGTCACCGCTGCGCACCCCCCTGGGTGCAGCACGACGCACCCTCCCCCCTCCGTAGCGCAACCCCCCCCTGTGAGAACATACCTGGAAGGCGGTGAGGGGCGGGCGGGAGAGCCAATCCGCCGAGTGCACGCCGCTGGGGGGTGTCGGTGCCTCGCTGGTTCCTTGCTCTCTCTGCCCCGGAACAGGAAGAAACCTGTTCCGGGGCAGAGAGAGCAAGGAACCAGCGAGGCACCGACACCCCCCCAGCGGCGTGCACCCGGGGCGGACCGCCACCCCCCCTCCCTACGCCACTGGGCCACTGTTTGGAAAGCAGGATACTGGACTAGATGGATCATTGGTCTGACCCAGTATGGCTACTCTTATGTTCTTATAAATTAGGCCTGCATTCATTTCCCTAGATTTATGAGTCTAATGGATGAGTCTAGTACTGAAAAATTATACTAAGCTCCTTTTGTCCATGTCCTAAATCCGCCCCTTTGCCACCCACCTTTTATAGTCCTAAATTTAAGAGTTTAGTGAAATTTTACATACAAAGTTAGATGCACAGCCCTAGTAAGTTTTCAAAGAGGTCAATTTAGGAGCCTAATATTGGACCCTACCTTTCTATTCTCCAGAATGTACAAAACACAGAACAAAATTAATACAATACAAAATCTCATGTATTAAAAAAAACCCACAAACACCTGACAGAAAACCAAAGTAACAAAAACAAACATTCAGATAACAAAAGTTAAAAATAGTCACTGAGAACCTCCACACTGCGGTCTACTTCATGACTTAACTCCCACTGATTCAAAACACCAGGTTTTTAGATGACGACAGAAGGCCAAATAAGTTGTTATCTTTAGCTGCGGTAGACGGTTCCACAATACTGGTGCAACTCATGAAAAGCTTCTTTGTTATGTTCTGAGGAAATGAAACGCCCTGGCTCATGGGAGAGAAACATTTCCAGCCTGACTTTGATCTAAGAGCCCGTGAAAGCTGATCCTGAGTCAAGTTTTCCCCCCAAATAAGAGTAGCCAAAATGATAAAACATTTTAAATGCTGGACATATAATTTGGAAGCAACCCAATGAGACATTGTGCTTTTAGATGCTAGATTTTGAACTGTTTGGGCTCTACCTATCAACATTTTAGGAATCCCAATATAAATCACATTGCAGTAGTCAAGGGAACTCAAGACCATTGCCTGTATTTCTATCCTAAGGCCCTAAGGTCAAAGATGACTACATAGCTAATCAACCTATCACATCCTCATCCAAGCTTTTTTGATAACCACTATTACATGAATGAGCTTTTAAAGATATGATTCTTTGTTTACTGAATTTAATTTACCACCTTTTCGGACAGCACAAAAAGGCAGTTTATATAAATTAAAATTCAAAGGAAAGGAAAAGAACTCCATTCAATGACAGGAGCAAGAGAGGAACAGCAAACTTAGAGAGTATAAGAATCATAAAAAGTAGGGAGAGGCAGGCAAAGCCATGACTTAAGCTTTGTACCCGAACTTGTAACTTTTTAAAAACTTGTATATCGTTGGGTTTAGGTGAGTTACTCACTGTAGGTCTCTGGGGGACAGGAAGTGACATCATTGACTTGTCTACTGCTATTGTTATAAAATAAATGTTCTTAGTACCAGCAGCAGCCATTTAGAAAGCTGGAGAAAGGTAATGATATCACTGACTGCTCTGCCCTTGACTGAACAAAATGGCCGCACCAAGTAACAGCTAAGAGCCCCCTTCAAAGGAAGCCATCTTGTTTCTAAAGTCTGCTGCCCAACCTGGAGGTTACTTTCTCTTACACCTCCTTCAGTGCTGAGTTCTATTACCTGAAAGAAAAGCCTTGGATGCTATAGGCCCCGTACTCCTCACTAGTAGAACACAATTCGATGTGCAGGGACAGTGCGAGGCAGTGGGGCGAAACGCACCAGGCGGAAAAAATGCATCTAAAGTGATCTGGAATAAAGCAAAAAAGTAATGGAGAAAAATACTCCAGAAATTACTGAGGGGGTGGGTATAAGCAGGGCATCAGGCATGGGGGGGGGGGGGGGCAACGATGGACATTAGGCACAATGGCTGCGATGCTATAAATTGGCGCCGCATTAGTGCCAATTCTGTAACTTCTTAAGGAGGCGCGTAATGATGAATAGCTGGTGAATGTAGGTTGGTCTAAGTGCGCCATGCAATAGGGGAATTTATATATGGCAACTAAAGTTCCGCATGCAATTTTGGCCATGTGGCCAAATTGCACACGTAGCTTAATTGATTAACAAGCCAATCGGCGCTGAAAATTGGTCTCTCGCATGTAATTATCAGCGCTAATTAGAATTTACATGCACAACTTGCTAAGCGTGCAGATCTCATAAGGAGATGTGACCACTGGAGGGGCGAGGGCAGGTCACGTGGGCATTCCTAAACTTTTACGCACCCTGTTGTAGAATACGCCCGAGTTGCACCAAAGTTAGGCATTTACACCAGGTTTAAGTTGGTGTAAATGGCTGCGACTAAATTAAGTTCTGGGGACGGGTGCTATGTATATTCTATAAACTGTGTCTAACCGTAGGCGAGGTTTATAGAATAATGCTAAGCACGTTTTTTTTCAGCTTTGGTTTTTCTAGGCGCAATTTATAGAATCTAGCCCAATGTGCACAACTGATATAGTATTCTATAGGTTGTGTGTGTCGCCTGGCAATGCACTCATGACACACCCGTGCTCTACCCACATGCTCCACCCACGTGTCACCCCAAGCTCCACCCACATGTGTCATCCCTATGCTCCACCCACATGTCACCCCAAGCTCCATCCATGTGTCATCCCTATGCTCCACCCACATGTTGCCCCATGCTTCAACCCACCTACGTCACCCCCATGTTCCACCTACGTGTCATCCCCATGTTCCACCCACATGTGTCACCTCATGCTCCCCCCACCGCCACCACTGAATCACTTTTGCTGGCAGGGATGCTCAAACCCCACCAACCAGAGATTCTCTGCCTGAGCCCCCCCTCCATGCTACAGAAGCAGTGAGAAAGCTGGCACCCTGCCAGCTTCCTGCTGCTCAGGTAGTACAGGCAGAGGTATGGGCTGCAAATCTTGAGCATCCCCGCTAGCCATGATTCTGGTGCTGCAATTTTTGAAGGAGACCTGAGCCCCAACTGGGAGAGCAAAGGCCCCCGAGGCCCTCTCCTGGCATAGCCACGGAATGGGAAGGAATGATGGGAGAGAAACATGTGATGGGTCCCTGATGGCAGCTGGATGGGGAAGGAATGAAGAGAGAGGTAGTATGTGATGGGTCCCTGATAACAGCCATTTAATGAAAGGAAAGGATGAGGCCATGTGTGATGATTCCCTGATGAGGACCAAGTGAGGAAAGAGTACCCTTAATGGGAGCCACATGAGGAAAGGGTGAGGAGAGAAATTGTGTGTGATGGTTCCCTGATGAGAGCCTGATGGGGAAGGGATGAGGAGACAACCATGAACCTTACCTGACAGGTGGAGGGAAGCAGCCAGGAAGAAGACATCAGAAATTCGAACCCTGAGATCCAGGATCTGACTGTTCATGGTGGAGAAGGGACAGCAGGAGAATCCAGAGCCTGGCTCTCTCTGTCCTCCGTTCTAAGAGTGAGATAGAGAAGAGACTCTCTGCTCTAACACCCTCTTCTCCCCCTCCCCCAACACAGTGGGCAGAGATCATGCCCTGTCACACCTCCCAGGCAGAAGCAGCAGCCCCAGGGCTCAGTGCCAGACTCAAAACACAACACACAAGCCTTCCTTCTAACCTTGCTGCCATTTACTGTAAAATCAGGGGTTGGAAGGGGGACTTGATATTTACGACTCCCCCAACATGACCATGGGAGGGTGGCCTACTGGTGCTTAACTCCCCTCCCCCCCCATTCCAAACTGAGCAGAGTTTAGCAGGATTTTATGAGCAAAAACCACCTGTTTGTAATTTTTGGCTTTTGACAGGCTGTTATTCTGAGCCTCTGTGCCCTGCCCCTGGTAAACACCAACACCAGGAGTCACAACTGCTGATATTATTATCTGTTTTTATGGGCAGCTTGACTGCATTTCTCTGTTCCCACTAGGAGAGATGAAAAAGGTGCCACACCCTGAGTCCTCTGCCTCTTGCCTCACTTGTACTGCAAAATAGTGACCCTCAAGCCATGATCAAATCCATCTTGTGTTTCACACAGCTTGTCTGGGGAGGGAGTGGGGGGTTCAAAAAGTGCACCTAGGTGTCAATCACCCACTGACTTTGTTTGTATCTAATTTTCAAAGGGAAGCTATACCCCGAATTCTATATAGCAACATAGTAAATGACGGCAGATAAATATTCATGAGGGATATTGGCATACACTATCTCCACTCATGCAACTCTCTCTCATGAATATTCATTATGGATATCCTGAAAACCTGACTGACTGAGGTGCCTCTAGGACCAGGTTTGGGAACCACTGCCCTATTTTACAAAGGATGTGCAGTCAAAGCGACCTTTACAAAATAGCACTGAACACCAAATGCAAGGCGCAGATAAAGAAGGCCAAGAGGGATTATGAAAAAAAGATAGCATTAGAGGCAAAAAAGCATAGTAATAATTTTTTTTCAGTATATTACAAGCAGGAAGCCGGCAAAAGAATCGGTTGGGCCGCTGGATGACCGAGGGTTAAAAGGGGTGATCAAGGAAGATAAAGACGTAGCGGAGAGATTGAATGATTTCTTTGCTTCGGTCTTCACCGAGGAAGATTTGGGTGGGATACCGGTGTCAGAAATGATATTTCAAGCGGAGCTACTGCTAGTGATATGCAATTTATCCTTAAAATCGAGCGTGGTACCGGAAGATTGGAGGTTAGCCAATGTAACGCCCATTTTCAAAAAAGGTTCCAGGGGAGATCCGGGAAATTATAGACCGGTGAGTCTGACGTCGGTGCCGGGGAAAATGGTAGAGGCTATTATTAAAAACAAAATTACAGAGCACATCCGAGGACATGGATTACTGAGACCGAGTCAGCACGGCTTTTGTGTGGGGAAATCTTGCCTGACCAATTTACTTCAATTCTTTGAAGGAGTAAACAAACATGTGGACAAAGGGGAGCCGGTTGATATAGAGGGGCATAATCTAATGGAAACGCCTATCTCCATGGGCGTTTATCTCCGAGAACGGGTCCATGAAGGGGCGGGCCGAACCGTATTTTCGAAAAAATGGACGTCTTTGAGCTGGGGGTTTGTTTTTTTTAGCGATAATGGAAACTAAAAACGCCCAGCTCAAAAACGTCCTAATCCGAGCCATTTGGTCGTGGGAGGGGCCAGGATTGGTAGTACACTGGCCCCCCTGATATGCCAGGACACCAACTGGGCACCCTAGGTCAGTGTGGTGGACTTCAGAAAAAGCTCCCACATGCATAGCTCCCTTACCACGGGTGCTGAGCTCCCAACCCCCCTCCCCCAAAACCCACTACCCACAAATGTACAACACTACCATAGCTCTTAGGAGTGAAGGGGGCACCTACATGTGGGTACAGTGGGTTTTGGAGGCCTCCCATTTACCAGCACAAGTGTTACAGGTGGGGGGGGGGATGGGTCTGGGGCCACCTGGCTGAAGTGCACTGCGGTACCCACCAAAAGTGCTCCAGGGACCTGCATACACGCAGGCCTCTAGGACTGGTTGCTGCTATATAACATTGGCACACCAGTTGACACCTGAAGACTAAATTCTCCGAAAACGTCCTTTATTGGAATAACCGCGTTTACTCACAGTTAACTGCAGATCAGAGGTTGTGCCCCACTGGCAACTGGTACTGAGATGAGCAGTAGGTCAGAGCTGGCAGAATGCTGTACAATGCCCTCTTTCAGCCATATTCAAGGGAAGAACTAAGTTGTCTAACGTGGCTAACACAGGAAAGGGAACTAAAACTGGCTTACAAAAATGGCCACTACCGCATGGACTACAACAGGAAACACAACAGGGCACACTCTGACCCAGTAGGCAGGGGGAAAAGCACCATGGGAGAAGAGCCTACCAACTACCAACATCGTGAGACTGTAACACAAGCTAATGAAATCACGGAGCCCAATACCCTACACCCACTACAATACAATGCTGATGTGCCCCTGTACTGCACCTGAGAGCCACATCTGACCCAGGGAAAGGCTGTGACAGGATCGAACACATTCTGCTGTCATGGAGGTGGGTACGGCATTTGAGGCTGGCATACAGGCTGGAAAAAAAGTTTGTAAAGTGGGGTTTTTTTGGTGGGAGGGGGTTAGTGACCACTGGGGGAGTCTGGGGAGGTCATCCCTGATTCCCTCCAGTGGTCATCTGGGCAGTTGGAGCACTTTTTTGGGACTTGTTCGTGAAAAAAAAGGGTCTAAAAAAAGTGACCCAAAATCGCGATAAAAACGCCTTTTTTTTCCGAGGCGTTTTTATCGCGATTTTTTTTTTTTTTTTCCGAACGTCTAATCAGTGGTGCACTGGCTAGAGCACTGAGCTTGTAATCAAAAGGTTGCTGGTTCAATTCCCACTTTTTTTTTTTTTTTTTTTCGATTATCAGTTAAAGACGCCCATCTCTCCTCGGCTGATAACCACGCCCCAGTTCCGCCTCCACCACGCCTCTGACATGCCCACGTCAACTTTATTCGTTTCCACGATGGAGTGCAGTTGGAAACGCCCAAAATCGGCTTTCAATTATACCGATTTGGGCGCCTTTGCGAGACAAACGTCTATCTCCCGATTTAGGTCGCACTATAGGCGTTTTTCTCTTTCGAAAATAAGCTGGATTGTGTATCTGGATTTTCAAACGGTGTTTGACAAGGTACCTCATGAAAGACTACAGAGGAAATTGGAGGGTCATGGGATAGGAAGAAAAGTCCTATTGTGGATTAAAAACTGGTTGAAGGATAGGAAACAGAGAGTGGGGTTAAATGGGCAGTATTCACAATGGAGAAGGGTAGTTAGTGGGGTTCCTCAGGGGCCTGGGAGACTAGGCGGCTAGATGGCAGATGATGTTTAATGTGAGCAAGTGCACGGTGATGCATGTGGGAAAAAAGAACCCGAATTATAGCTATGTCTTGCAAGGTTCCACGTTAGGAGTTACGGATCAAGAAAGGAATCTGGGTGTCGTCGTCGATAATACGCTGAAACCTTCTGTTCAGTGTGCTGCTGCGGCTCGGAAAGCGAATAGAATGTTGGGTATTATTAGCAAAGGTATGGAAAACAGGTGTGAGGATGTTATAATGCCGTTATATTGCTCCATCGTGGGAGCAAGATGGCGGCAGTACCAGCAGTTCGCGTTAGCAACTAGTCCAACACTGCTGGAACGTTACGATTTCTCTTAGTGATTTCTTTTTGAACTTACCTCAAACCTTTTGAAAATGCCACATACTAAGAGAAAAGGGACCGTTAGGGCGCGTGCCCCGCCGTCCCTAACTTCAACGCCCGACCAGCAGACGATTGAACGGTTTCTCACGCGACAGTCCACTATGCAAGTTTCGGGAGGTCCCGCTGATCTATCGGCGTTAGGAGACGCCGATAGCCTGGGAATTGACACGTCGTTGTCTCCCCCGATACTCTTCCCGCCTTTGCAGCCAGCAGTACTCGATTTCGAGGGTGGAACGCTGACCCCGGAAGTCGGGGAAACAGATCCACCACTGGGCCGGCAAATCGTTGTTTCTGCTGGAGCTCCCCAGACAACGGAGTTGAAGGGCAATGTAGCCCAGCAAGAGAGGCCTATGATATCTAAAGCCCCAACTGCGAAGGTGACACTGGAGGCGATATGGGAAGCGCTCCAGTGTTTGGACAACACTGTGAAAACTTCATCAGGCAAGATTGATATACTTTCAGAAAATGTTCAGAACTTAAATGTTGCATTTACTACCATGTGCTCTGAGACAAATGAAAAAATTAAGCTTCTAAACGATGATTCTAGGAAAATGAAAGAAATAACTTCAAAATTGATTCAGGATAATCTTCAGATTCATAATAGACTTGAATATTTCGAAAATTACAATCGAAGATTAAATCTTCGATTGTTAAATTTTCCCCGTACTTCAGTATATTCTCCTTTGGATGTATTTAAAAGATACTTGATGGAAAACTTAAAATTTACCTCTGACAATATCCCGCCTTTGAATAAAGTCTATTATCTACCTGTTAAAAAAGTAAGTGAAGATTTACCGCTTGCACAACAACCTCAAAGAGATATGAATGTTTCAGAACTTTTAGAAACTTCTTTATCTTCAACAATGGACAGACAAACACTTCTGGTCTCATTCGTATTTCAACAAGATTTGGATTTGGTTAGAAAATTGGCTTTGAGAAATCTACAAATCCCTTTTTACGGAGAGAAAATCTGGGTATTCCCAGACGTTGCTAAATCCACACAGACCAGAAGAAAGGACTTTTTAGCATTAAGATCAGCTACATTGGCACTGGGAGCCACATTTAACTTAAACTATCCATGCAAATGCAACATAAAATATTTGGATGTTAAATATGTTTTCCTTAATCCTGTTCACTTGAAACAATTTATAGATCAGAAGAAATTGTCATGATGTAGATTGTATTCTAACAGTGCTGTTTCTAGGATGAGAATATATTAATAATATAGTGGATAATCTGCTAAGTCTTTCTTTATTGTTTTCTTATTTTTCTCTCTCCTGAGTTTATATTGGCTCCTGCCCCTTCTAAACGGTGGACTAAATAAGATATATTATTTTTGCTTTATGTTTAAGTATATGAAGTAATCTTTCTTTTTCTTATATCTGAATTTCCTATTCAAGTATGAAAATGGCTTGTAAATTTATTTAAAATGATAAATAAAGAAAAAAAAAAAATATTGCTCCATCGTGCGACCGCACCTTGAGTATTGTGTTCAATTCTGGTCGCCGCATCTCAAGAAAGAGATAGTGGAATTTGAAAAGGTGCAGCGAAGGGCGACTAAAATGATAATGGGGATGGGACGACTTCCCTATGAAGAAAGACTAAGGAGGCTAGGGCTTTTCAGCTTGGAGAAGAGACGGCTGAGGGGAGACATGATAGAGGTATATAAAATAATGAGTGGAGTGGAACAGGTGGATGTGAAGCGTCTGTTCACACTTTCCAAAAATAATAGGACTAGGGGGCATGCAATGAAACTACAGTGTAGTAAATTTAAAACAAATCGGAGAAAATCTTTCTTCACCCAATGCGTAATTAAACTCTGGAATTCATTGCCGGAGAACGTGGTGAAGGCAGTTAGCTTGGCAGAGTTTAAAAAGGGGTTAGACGGTTTCCTAAAGGACAAGTCCATAAATCGCTACTAAATGGACTTGGGAAAAATCCACAATTCCGGGAATAACATGTATATATTTATTGCATTTGTATCCCACATTCCCCCACCTATTTGCAGGCTCAATGTGGCTTACATAGATTCGTTAACATTGTCATATTAGGATATCAGATACAGTTAGTGATGTGTAGCGATCAAGGAAGGGAATAGGGAAGCAGGAAGAGAGTGATTACGGTAGTTAAGGATGGTAGGCTTTCATAATTGAGTGAGTTAGTGAGGTGACTTAGTGGGCTATAGGTTCTCATTGTAGGCCTTGTTGAAGAAGAATGTTTTCAGAGATTTTCGAAAGATAGTCGTTTCGTTGATTGCTTTCAAGTCTGTGGGTAATGCATTCCATAAATGCGTGCTCATGTATGAGAAGGTAGTGGCATGCATCTGTTTGTACTTCAGTCCTTTCCAGCTTGGGTAGTGCAAGTCGAGAAATTTGCGGGATGATCTTGTGGCGTTTCTGGGAGGTATGCCCACGAGGTTTTGCATGTAAATTGGGGTGTCTGCATGAATGATTTTGTGTACAATTGTGCAGATCTTGAACGCGATGCGTTCCTTAAGTGGGAGCCAGTGTAGTTTCTTTCTTAGTGGTTTTGAACTTTCATATTTAGTTTTTCCAAATATGAGTCTGGTGGCCGTATTTTGTGCGGTTTGGAGTTTTTTGATTGTCTGCTCTTTGCATCCAGCAAACAGTGCATTGCAGTAGTCCAGATGACTTATTACCATTGACTGTACTAGGGTACGGAAGATGTATCTCGGGAAGAAAGGTTTACTTTTTAAGTTTCCACATGGTGTAGAACATCTTTTTCGTTGTGTTTTTCACATGGGTGTCAAGAGTGAGGTTTCGATCAATGGTGACTCCAAGAATTTTCAAATTTTGTGAGACCGGAAGGGAACAGTATGGTGTGATTATGGTGTTGAAGTTTTTTGTGTTATGTTGTGAGGTGAGTACAAGGCATTGTGTTTTTTCTGTGTTAAGTTTCAGTTGGAATGCATCTGCCCATGTGTGCATTGTTTGGAGGCTTTGGTTGATCTTGGTGGTGATTTCATTTAGATCATGTTTGAATGGGATGTAAATTGTGACATCATCTGCATAAATGTAGGGGTTGAGATTTTGATCAGCTAGTAGCTTGGCTAGAGGTATCATCATTAGGTTGAATAGTGTTGGTGAGAGAGGGGATCCCTGGGGGACTCCACACTCAGGTATCCAAGGTGGTGATCTGTCCGCGTTCGTTGTTACTTGGTATGATCTTGTGGTCAGGAATTCTTTGAATCATTTGAGAACAGTGCCTCCTACTCCGAAGTATTCTAGTATATGTATTAGTATATCATGGCTAACCATGTCAAAGGCGCTGGACATGTCGAATTGCAGGAGGAGGATGTTGTTACCAGTCACAATTGCTTGTTTGAATGAGTTCATTGCTGCCACTAGTACAGTTTCGGTGCTGTGATTCGTCCGAAATCCTGATTGGGACTCGTGCAGAACTGAGTGTTTATTTAGGTATTCAGTAAGTTGTTTCGTCACTATCCAGCTTATAATCGAAAAAGAAAAACGCCTATATTGCGACCCAAATCGGGAGATGGGCGTCTTTCTCCCGTGGGCGCCCAAATTGGTATAATCGAAAGCCGATTTTGGGCGTTTCCAACTGCAATCCGTCGCGGAAACGGGTAAAGTTGATGGGGGCGTGTTGGAGGTGTGGTGAAGGCGGACTGGGGCGTGGTTATCGGCCGAGGAGAGATGGGCATCTTTAGCTGATAATCGAAAAAAAAGGCGTTTTTACCGCGATTTTGGGTCACTTTTTTTGGACCCTTTTTTTTCACGAACAGGTCCCAAAAAAGTGCCGCAACTGACCAGATGACCACTGGAGGGAATCGGGGATGACCTCCCCGGACTCCCCCAGTGGTCACTAACCCCCTCCCACCAAAAAAAACCCACTTTACAAACTTTTTTCCCAGCCTTTATGCCAGCCTCAAATGCCGTACCCACCTCTATGACAGCAGAATGTGTTCTATCCTGTGACAGCCTTTCCCTGGTTCTGATGTGGCTCTCGGGTGAGTGTGACACCTTTTCTGTTAAGCGCACTGCAGAGTCACATCAGCAATGCATTGTGGTGGGTGTTGAGTATTGGGCTCCGTGATTCCACTAGCTTGTGCCACATGCTCCCGATGTTGGTAGTTGGTAGGCTCTACTCCCATGGTGCTTTTCCCCCTGCTTACTGGGTCAGAGTGTGCCCTGTTTTGTTTCCGGTAGTCCATGAGGTAGTGGCCATTTTTGTAAGCCAGTTTTAGATCCCTTTCACGTGTTACATAGTAACATAGTAGATGACGGCAGAAAAAAGACCTGCACGGTTCATCCAGTCTGCCCAACAAGACAACTCATGTGTGCTACTTTTTGTGTATACCCTACTTTGATTTGTACCTGTGTTCTTGAGGGCACAGACCGTTTAAATCTGCCCAGCACTATCCCCGCCTCCCAACCACCAGCCCCGCCTCCCACCACCGGCTCTGGCACAGACCGTATAAGTCTGCCCAGCACTATCCCTGCCTCCCACCACCGGCTCTGGCACAGACCATATAAGTCTGCCCAGCACTGTCCCCGCCTCCCACCACCGGCTCTGGCACAGACCGTATAAGTCTGCCCAGCACTATCCCTGCCTCCCAACCACCAGTCCCGCCTCCCACCACCGGCTCTGGCACAGACCGTATAAGTCTGCCCAGCACTATCCCTGCCTCCCACCACCGGCTCTGGCACAGACCGTATAAATCTGCCCAGCACTATCCCCGCCTCCCAACCTCCAGCCCCACCTCCCACTACCGGCTCTGCTATCCAATCTCGGTTAAGCTCCTGAGGATCCATTCCTTCTGAACAGGATTCCTTTATGTTTATTCCACGCATGTTTGAATTCCGTTACCGTTTTCATCTCCACGGCATTCCAAGCATCCACCACTCTCTCCGTGAAGAAATACTTCCTGACATTTTTCTTGAGTCTGCCCCCCTTCAATCTCATTTCATGTCCTCTCGTTCTACCACCTTCGTATCTCCGGAAAAGGTTTGTTTGCGGATTAATACCTTTCAAATATTTGAACGTCTGTATCGTATCACTCCTGTTTCTCCTTTCCTCCAGGGTATACATGTTCAGGTCAGCAACATTACAGAACTTAGTTCTTACCTTAATGTGGCTGAAAGAGGGCGTACAGCATTCTGCCAGCTCTGACCTACTGCTCATCTCAGTACCAGGGAGACTCGTTGCCAGTGGGGCACAACCTCTGATCTGCAGTTAACTGTGAGTAAGCGTGCTTATTCCAATAAAGGATGTTTTCGGAGAGATTAGTCTTCAGGTGTCAACTGCTGTGCCAATGTTATATAGCAGCAACAAGTCCTAGAGGCCTGCGTGTATGCAGGTCCCTGGAGCACTTTTAGTGGGTACCGCAGTGCACTTCAGCCAGGTGGACCCAGGCCCATCCCCCCCTACCTGTAACACTTGTAATGGTAAATGGGAGGCCTCCAAAGCCTACTGTACCCACATGTAGGTGCCCCCTTCACCCCTAAGAGCTATGGTAGTGTTGTACATTTGTGGGTAGTGGGTTTTGGGGGAGGGGGGTTGGGGGTTCAGCACCCGTGGTAAGGGAGCTATGCATGTGGGAGCGTTGTCTGAAGTCCACCGCACTGACCTCTAGGATGCCCAGTTGGTGTCCTGGCATGTCAGGGGGGCGAGTGTACTACGAATCGTGGCCCCTCCCACGACCAAATGGCTCAGATTAGGACGTTTTTGAGCTGGGCGTTTTTAGTTTCCATTATCGCTAAAAAAACCAAATGCCCAGCTGAAAAACGTCCATTTTTTCGAAAATACAGTCTGTCCCGCCTCTTCACGTACCCATTTTCGGACATAGACGCCCATGGAGATAGGCGTTCGCGTTCGATTATGCCCCTCCACGCCTTCCATGAGTTTGGTCATGAGTGGAATAGATGCTACTGGTCGATAGTTGGTTATGTCCATTGTGCTTTTTTTAGCATCTTTCGGTAACGGAGTGAGTAGGATGTTTCCTTTATCCATAGGAAAGAGTCCATTTTGAAGCCTGTAATTTATGTGGTTCGTGAGATCTGTTTTGAATTGTTTGGGTGCGGATCTTATTAGACTGTTAGGGCAGATGTCTAATTTGCATTGCGATTTGGCGTATTTTCCTAGCCAATTTGAGATTTCTTTTGATGAGAACGTGTCAAAGTCGGTCCATGATCGATCTGCTGGGTATTCTCCGGGATTTGGGTCTAGACATTCAAGGATATTTGTGTATTCCGTTGTGGTAGTGGGTATCATGAGTCGGAGTTTTATGATTTTCTCATTGAAGTAATTCGCAAGGTTAGTTGCTGTTGGGGTATCCGCGTTGTTGGAGGTGACTTTGTTAGTATTTAGAAGATTGTTTACGAGTAGAAGAGTTTGTCTGTATCCTTGTAGTTTGGTCCTATTTTGGTTTTGTAATAGGTCCTTTTAGTTTTTCTGACCGTGTATTTGTATTTTCTTTGTAGTTGTTTCCAGTCTTTGTGTGTGTTTTCGTCTTTTTTCTTGCTCCATGCTCTTTCCAATCTTCTGACTTGTGTTTTTAGTTCTTTCAATTCTTCATTGAACCATGGTATTGAGTTTTTTCTATGTGAGGTTCTGGTTTGAAGTAGTGCTATGATGTCTAGTATTATTCTGCATCTGTTATCCCAATCTTGGAGAAATTGGGGTGAGTCTGTAGGTATTGTCCATTCGTCAGTGTAGAATTGTTGCCAGAATGTTAGTGGGTCTATTTTGCCTCTTGTACTATAGGTTTGTTGTTTTTGTTGTGTCTTTTTTGTTCTCCAGTGGAGGGAGAGGTTTGCATTGTAGTGGTTGGACCACGGCCTGGCTGTCCATTTTGTGTCTATTAGTGTGATATTTGGTTCTGGTGAAAATTTGTGGGTGATGATGTCTAGTGTATGTCCTTTGTTATGGGTGGGTTGTGTGTTTGGCCAGTGGAGTTCCCATAGTTACAGGAAGTCTTTGCATTCGCGTACATTGTATAGAATGTTTGTACGTTTGGGAAGCTTGCCAGGTGCCCTTGGCCTGGATTGGCCGCTGTCGTGGACAGGATGCTGGGCTTGATGGACCCTTGGTCTTTTCCCAGTGTGGCATTACTTATGTACTTATGCACCGATTTTTTTGAGCATCATTTACTGAATCCATCCCTAAGTGGTTCTGTGTTAACTTTTACCTCCTTAGCATGCGCTAAGGGGACTTTTAACGCAGACCTGTATTGAAAAATGCAGACAACACCTCCAATAATTACTACATCAGTTATGCAGTTATCGTGTGTTAATTTCCCATGTTAAGCCACGGCGACTGCAAAATCTAATGCATTTTGACCATTTCGGTGCTCTGATGATTTTAAAATGATCATGCAGGCTTGTTATCCATTTTGAACTGGGTCTGCTGACGGATTTATTCACTGAATCTCACAACGCCAGGCCTCTTGAACAAGTTATCTTGGCTTTATAAAGATTAAAGTCTGGATGTTTAGCCAGTTCAGAATTTCAGGGTCAAAGTCTGTACTTCAGTAATTTCTTGGATTCTTTTTTTTTTTTTTTAATTATGATTTTTAAATAAGTAAGCTCTGATTATATTTTCATTTTTACTGTTGTGTTTTTCGATTGGTTTTTATAACCTTTGTTCATGGCTTTGAACAGAATTCATCCTGGAGAGATGGTTTATATATGCTGTATGTAAATAAGTATATATAATTAACTGCTTTAGTTAAATTCTATTAATATAGGAAGGTGGTACGGTAAAATAAAATAAGACCTTTCAGCTGCTGCTATCTCTCTGCCAACCACTGGGTGTCACTGCTGCACAGCAAAGACTCAGTCCTGCAATCAATCAGCCACTGGCAGTCAATGGTGTATCACTAAATGTACCCAGAGGCAGGGCTGGCCGCCCAACTGTAATTGAAATTAGGCAGTTGCTTAGGGTGACTACTTCTAGGGGCGGCACAGAGCAGCTGCAGTCAAAACAAAACAATAAGTCCTGACAAATACACAAACTCTAAGATCTATCAATGGGTACTTTTATCTATAGGGAGCGGGAATATTTATTTATTTAAAAAAAAACCCTTTTGTATACCACATAACTAAGTGGTGTCCTTAAAAAAACATTCATAATAAAATAAACAAAACAAACATATATGCAATATTAAATAAACAGCAATAAACATATCACCCATGTGCAATAAAAAAAACACACAAACGTGTCTTCAGAAGTTTTTTTTTTAACTGTGGCAAGCACCACAGTGACGAAGCTGATAGTGTATTCCACAGGGAGATTCCAGCCAAACAAAGGCTGAAGCTCGTATATCTGCTTGGTGTAATCGAACCGCTACATCAGTAGAATGCCACATAGCAGTCTCTGACCACAGTGCACGTCTTGGCTGAATATTTAAGGCTTGCTTCAAATAAAATGGACCTCAGAAAATAAAGTCTACATAGTAACATAGTAAAAGATGGCAGATAAAGACCTGTACGGTCCATCCAGTCTGCCCAACAAGATAAATTCATTTTACATGGTATGTGATACTTTATACCCGAGTTTGATTTGTCCTTGCCTTTCTCAGGGCACAGACCGTAAAATTCTGCCCAGCACTGTTCTTGTACTAAAAGTTCTGAAGCTAACGTCAAAGCCCCTTAAAATTTACACTCCAGCCCATCCCTATCTATTCAGTCACGATCAGGGCATAGACTGTAGAAGTCTGCCCAGGACTGGTTTTGCTTCCCAATTACCAGCGTCGCCACTTAATCTCCGCTAAGATTCTGTGGATCCATTCCTTCTAAACAGGATTCCTTTGTCTTTATCCCACGCATGCTTGAATTCCATTACCCGGAAATGGCAACCGCCATTACGGCAAATGTAAGCCACATTGAGCCTGCAAATTGGTGGGAAAATGTGGGATACAAATGCTACAAATAAATAAATAAATTACTGTTTTCATCTCCACCACCTCCCGTGGCAGGACATTCCACGTATCTACCACCCTTTCCGTGAAAAGATACTTCCTGACATTACTCCTGAGTCTGCCCCCCTTCAAACCCAATTCATGTTCTACCACCTTCCCGTCTCCGGAAAAGGTTTGATTGCGGATTAATTCATCAGTACCTTGAAATGTCTTCTTTGTGAAATGCGTTACATGGGAAACCTTCAGAGACTAGGGGAGTAGCATGATCAACAGGACACTTCCTAGTACGACCAAGGAGACGAGAGATGGAGGGAATATTCTTTCATAGTGAAATTTATTTATTTATTTGTTGCATTTGTATCCCACCTCTTTGCAGGCTCAAAGTGGCTTACAATACATCATGAGTAGTGGAAGAATGTTAGTAAATAAACATTTAGTATTGCAGGGTCTTGGTCAGCATGATGATAATAAAACAAAGTAATAGTATACAAGCAGATATTAAGAAACAGATCTGAATATAGATGGGCGAGTTGTGCATATTCACATTGGTTGATCTTTGTGTGAATAAAATACAATGGATAAGACTCGATACGTCTCGGTGTTTTGGCAACCAACACCTGCCTCAGGAGTCTATTCAACCACGAGTCGACCTTTTCCCAAGCTTGAATGCAATTTCCAGGAGGTAAGATGCACCAGTGAAGTTTTTCCTCCCCTCAGCAGGTCCTCTCTCAGCACCTCTTCAGGACTCCACCAAACATTTCAGAACTGTTGCGTCTACATGGGAAAACTTCGACATACCTATTGTTACTCAAGCACCACCTGCAACGCCCTGATACTCAAAGAATACATTTTAGACAATGTATTTATTCAGGTAAATGGCTTTTGGAAATTCATCTCAATATGCAATTCTATGTGTGTGTGTGTGTGTATATATAAGTTTAATATTTGAAAGAATGGTGTCCAATTATGCATTTCTAGATGATTGTGTTCGGAGGGTGGTGTTATGACGATCATGGCTGTTACGCTTAAATGAATAAAATTATCACAATCTTGGAGGAAGGGGGATGTACTGAAAGTTAGTGAGGGGATTGCAAATTGGAAGGTTTGTCCAGGGAGCTTATTACTGTTCCACTACCTCTATAATGATGGTGGTGGGGTGTGTGTGGGTGTGTGTGTGTGTGTGTGGGGGGGGGGGGGGGGATAAGTACACAAGTATTGCCATACTGGGAAAGACCAAAGGTCCATCAAGCCCAGCATCCTGTTTCCAACAGTGGCCAATCCAGGTCACAAATACCTGGCAAGATCCCAAAAAAGTACAATTATCCCAGAAATAAGCAGTGGAGTTTCCCCAAGTTTTCTAACTTGAAAGATACCCTATACGTTTTATTTACAGGTGATTTGGAAGGTAATTTTGGGGATGGAACAGTCTTTGACTGCATGGATATCTGCAATGAATATGCATGAGATAGATTTGCATACCAAGGAGACTGTGCAGGCCAATTTACCTCATGCAGGTTCATTGTGGATATTCTGAAAACCTGACTGGCTGGGTGTGTCCTGAGGACTGGGCTGAGAAGCACTGGCAGTTGGATTTTTGCTCACGCCTTTATTAGTAAGTAGCTCAAGGTGAGTTGCATTCAGGTATATAAGGAGAAGCAGCAGGATTTAAGTCTATACATAAGTACATAAGTATTGCCATACTGGGACAGACCAAAGGTCCATCAAGTCCAGCATCCTGTTTGCAACAGTGGCCAATCCAGGTTACAAATACCTGGCAAGCTCCTGAAAAAGTATAAAACATTTTATGCTGCTTATCCCAGAAACAGTGGATTTCCCCAAGTCCATTTAATAATGGTCTGTGGTCTTTTCCTTTAGGAAGCTTTCCAAACCTTTTTAAAACTCCGCTAAGCTAACCGCCTTTATCACATTCTCTGGCAACAAATTCCAGAGTTTAATTACACGCTGTGGTAATACGGGGGGCAGCAGTATGGCGATAGGGGGACCCAGACCACTCTCAGTCTGCCCCTGTCCTCCACTCTCTTCAGTAACTACTGAAACATTCTCATCCCTTCCCAACCTAACCCTGCTCATATTTTACTGCAGGGAAAACTTCATAGTAGAGAATAACATGGGGATAGGGACATGCAGTAATCTGTGTTAAATCCGTGGTAACGGTAACAATTTTAAATGGAATTGCAGGGACAGGGTGGGGATGGGTTCAAAGCTTGCGGGGATGGGGTGAGGATGGGGACAAACTTTGTCCCTGTGTCATTCTCTGGTTCACAGCATGCATATTTTTTCCCAGGCATTTATTATGTAACAGGTGAGATACATGACTGTAACATAGGCATCACAAATCCAGTTCCCAAGCAGCTATATTTTCAAGATTCAAGTGCCAGCAGAATAACCAACAGTTCAAACGTATTTACATAGATGCATCAATCTGTTCTAAACATAACAAAATACAATAACATTATGAAAATTTTTTTTAAAGGATCACAAGAATTCACAGCAAATACATTGCAATCCAAAGTCTTCAAAGCAATGCTATGCATCTTCATCGATCCATTCTTTCAATTTTAAAAAATTATTATTTCAATTTTTCAAAATTATCAGATTTTCCAACCAGCTTTTTAGAATTTCAAAAATAGTCCATCGTATCCCAAATTTAGCAATGTTACTTAGCTTGCTGCTGTTTTCCACAGTGTGAGAACCTCCATCGACATGGCCGGGTTTCAAATCTTCCTCAGGGAAGAGGTTCAATTTACCGCAGCTAACACCCTCTCACACATTGCCAGAATGAAGCTAACACCTGCCATAGAGTTGGTTTAAGTGTGGTTGCCTTAAACGCCGAACAAAGAAGCGTAACTTAAGCTATTCTATAAGTAATAGACGTAAAGTGGTTTTTGCTGCATCTATGGCATTGTGGGAGATTAGGGGCCCTGGTCCTAATTATTTAACTGGGTTGTATCCTTGTGATTATAGATTGATGTGATTAACACTCCTGACCCTGCAGTCTTTCAATCTACCACTGGGTGTCACTCATTTGCTGTTTTTGCTATACAGTCACAGCACTAGAGAATGATACGGGGACGGGGAACTGCAGTAACTGCGGGGATGGGGACGGGGACAGAGCTCACGGGGACGGGGCGGGAACAGATCCCATGGGGACAGGGTGGGGACGGGGACAGATTCCACGGGCACGGGGCGGGGATGGGGACAGAGCCCACATGGACGGGGACAGGGGACAAACTTTGTCCCCATGTCATTTTCTACTTTGAAGCCTGTTAATGAACTGGACTGTTATTTATGTTTAAGTGATGCCTACAAAGATATTTTGATTTTTTGGAAAAACAAGCAAACATACTGGCCACAACTAGCAACATTTGCATGGGGGATCCTATACATCCTGCTACCAGCACATCTTCTAAGAAGACAACTTTTATTCCAGGAAGGACTGTGGAAGACAGGAGAGCTAGATTGAATCCTGTGATTGTTGATGATTTCTTATTTATCCACAGATTAAAAAAACATGACAGTGCTTTATAGGGCATATTTTTCCCCTGGACATTTTAACAGTGTGAATTAGGATTCCTTGGGGTAGTAGAAATCAGCTATTGTTGGGTTGGAAGGGTAGAGGGTGGTGGTGGGAAGGAGGGTTATAATAGCTGCTCGCTGTTATTATTGCTTTCTATTTGTAATTTATACACAACAGTTGCACAGCATATTGTTCCTTTTTATACTTTAATAAAAAGATTTATATATAAAATCATAAGTGTTCAAGGCTTTTGCAGATGAGGACAGAGCCCACGGGGATGGGGCGGGGATGAAGAGAGAACCTGTGGGGATGGGGAGACAAAGACAGAACCCACATGGACGGGGCAGGGATGGAGACAAACTTTGTCCCTGTGTCATTCTCTACACAGCACCCAGATTCTGCAGCAAAAGTGAAGAAAAATGCTGCAGTATATGTGCATAACATTGAATTATTTTGCATGTTAGATCAGACTTTCCCCTCTGTTTACTAAAGCTACGCTAGTGGCTGCCGGTGCGCTATCACTTTGAATGGGCTGTGTCGGCATTGCCACGTGGAAACCGCTAGCGTGGCTTAGTAAAGAGGGGAGTTGGTTTGCGCCTGAGTAATTTATTTTGTACTTTGGGAAGTTTTATGGGTTTAATTTTCAGATATCGATGTGATTTATGGACCTTGGGATGACTCAGCATGGCAGTTCTTATGTTCTCAGCCACAGGTCTCACTGACCACAAAGACCCAATGTTCCAGTCTTTCCAGTATATGCTGGTCGTTGCCGCTGCCTCAGAAAGATACCGAGCTCCATACAATGTGTAGTGTTACAAAGCAGTGACTGTGGCCACTGACCATAGCTAGGATTCAACAACCGCAGCTTGACAATGGGGAATCTGGTTCGATTCCCACTGCAGGTCGTTGTGACTGTGGACAAGTCACGTAATCCTCCATTGCTCCAGGTACAAAACGTAGATTGGACAGAGAAAGTACCTGCATATAACGTGGTAACATAGTAGATGATGGCAGATCAAGACCTGTACGGTCCATCCAGTCTGCCCCACAAGATAAACTCATTGTATGTGCTACTTGATTTGTCCTTGCCATTTTCAGGGCACAGACTATAGAAGTCTGCCCAGCATTAGCTTTGCATCCCAATTACCCGGTGTTGCCACCCAATCTCCGCTAAGTCCCAGTCCCAAGTATTCCCACACCCCTCTCCAGGTTTCAGTCTTCCAACTTTTAACCAGCCTCCCCTTTTCTCTTTCTCCTATCAGGTTTTCCAGTCCTGCACCCCCCACCCCAACAATACCCTCCACGTCCACCAAGTGTTCACAACAGGGTACTGCACCCTACTCCCAACCCATGTAAAAGAGCAAGAAAAGGAACAATGAATATTACAATGCCTCTGTGTCCCTCCCTGGTGAGACCGCACTGTGAGCATCGTGTGCAATTCTGACCACCGCATCCCCAAATAATATATGTAAAGCGCTTTGGCTGCACCCACAGAAAGGCGGTATATTAAATACATGACCACTGTAAACCTCCCTTCCTGGACTTCTGTGACTGTGGTCACAGACCATAGCTGGGAGTAGCACAGAGTCATTATTCAGCAATGGCAATCAACCATGCGTGGAATAAACATAAAGGAATCCTGCTCGGAAGGAAGGGATCCCCAGATGCTTAGCTGAGATTGGGTGGCAGAGCCGGTGGGGGGAGACGGGGCTGGAGGTTGGGAGGCGGGGCTAGAGCTGGGCAGACTTCTACGGTCTGTGCCCTGACAATGGCAGGTACAAATCAAGGTAAGGTATACACAAAAAGTAGCACACGTGAATTTATCTTGTTGGGCAGACTGGATGGACCGTGCAGGTCTTTTTCTGCCGTCATCTACTATGTTACTATCAGGCTTATTTTTGAAAGTGATCGCCAGCCATTTCCCGACATAAATCGGGAGATGGCCAGCGATCTCTCAAAAGCGGCGAAATCGGTATAATGGAAAGCGGCTTTTTTTACAGCATCACCGCTTTACTGTCACCTCGCTGGCGAAAGTTGAAGGGGGCGTGTCGGCGGCATAGCGAAGGCGGGACATGGGCGGGCATGGGCGTGGCTACCAGATGGCCTGTTTTGTGGATAATGGAAAAAAAAGCAGCGTTAAGCAGTATTTCGCTGGGTTTACTTGGTCCTTTAATTTTCACGACCAAACCTCAAAAAGGTGCCCCAATTGACCAGATGACCACCGGAGGGAATGGGGGATGACCTCCCCGTAGTCCCCCAGTGGTCACCAACCCCCTCCCACACTAAAAAAATAAAAATAAAACACTTTTTTGCCAGCCTCTATGCCAGCCTGAAATGTCACACCCAGCTCCCTGACAGCAGTATGCAGGTTCCTGGAGCAGGTGTTAATGGGTGCAGTGCACTCCAGGCAGGCAGACCCAGGTCCACCCCCCCCCCTACCTGTTACACTTGTGGTGCTAATCGTTGATCCCTCCAACCCCCCTCAAAACCCACTGTACCCACATGTAGGTGCCCCCCTTCAGCCATAAGGGCTATGGTAATGGTGCAGAGTTGTGGGGAGTGGGTTTGGGGGGGGGGGGGCTCAGCACCCAAGAGAAGGGAGCTATGCACCTGGGAGCTATTTGTATTTTGTTTTTAAATTTTTAGAAGTGCTTCCTAGGGTGCCCGGTTGGTGTCCTGGCATGTCAGGGGGGCCAGTGCACTAGAAATGCTGGCTCCTCCCATGCCCAAATGCCTTACATTTCACCGGGGTCTTTCGCCGGCGACATTCGATTACGCCCCTCCACGTAACCTCAACAACGTATATAACTAGCCAGATAATTTTTACTGCCTGCCCTCACCCCACCTTCCTTCTGCCCCTTTACTGTACATACAGTATTGGGACTCTTAGACTTTTGAGCAATACTATCCATACGACAGCCAATAATTCATGGCTAGGCAAGTTATGCATTCACTGGCCACTGGTGAATGCACAAGTTGCCTTGAATGTTGGCCAACAGTTTCCATTTCATCTGAGGACCGGATGTGGGAGGTCTCGAAAAACTCCATAATTCCAAAATCATTTCTACTCGTGCCATGGAAGGACATGCAACGGGGGTGAAAGGATACACAACAGGTGTGGAAAGACTCGCAATGGGGGTGGAAGGACATGCAGTGGGGGTGGTTCTATAAAGTAGACGCTAACCTTTACGTGCCAGTGACATGCATAGGACTGAAATATTAGCATAGATGCATACTTATGTGCACAGATGTGTGTATTTATTTATTTTATAGGATTTATATACCACCTGTTTGGAAAAATTGACCCAAGGTGGAATATGCTGGAATGTAGCCTATGCACTATTTTATGACGATGTTCGTATCTCCAATAGTGCGTAGTTTTCAGGTTGACATATACAGAGGTGGACTGGGTGTGGTATAGATGGGGCACACAGTTGTACATTTAATTTACAGGATGCAGTAGGTTACAATATATATCTTAAGCATAGACACACACCCTTCTGCCAGCTCTATGTGTAAGAGATCGCACCTTAAAACTTACGTGCGCATTTACCTGATTAAGCCAGTATTCTATAAATGGAAGGAGGTGCCTACTTTACTTTATAGAATTTGCACTTTTCAAGCACCCTTTGGGCATTTAGGTGCTCACTTAAAGGTCGATATTCAGTTACATACATAACATAAGTACATAAGTTGCCATACTGGGACAGACCGAAGGTCCATCAAACCCATCATCCTGTTTCCCACAGTGGGCAATTCAGGTCACAAGTACCTGGCAAGATCCCAGGATAGTACAATACATTTTGTGCTGCTTAATAAGCAGTGGATTTTCCCCAAGTCATTTTAATAATGGCTTATAGACTTTTCTTTTAGGAAGCCATGCAAACCTTTTTAAAACCCCGCTAAGCTAACTGCTTTTACTACATTCTCTGGCAAGAAATTCCAGAGTTTAATTACACCCTCCGATTCATTTTAAATTTACTACAGGTCAATTTTTCAGCGCGCCTGCAAAAAAGGTTTTTTTTTGGGGGGGGGGGGCGAAAATGGACGTGCGGCAAAATGAAAATTGGCATGCATCCGTTTTGGGTCTGAGGCCTTACCCCCCCCCCCCCCCATTCACTTAGTGGTAAGGTCTCATGCATTAACCGGGCGGTAATCATCAGCATGCATGCAATGCTGATTACCGCCCGGTTAGCACCGTAAAAAATTAAATTACTGGACGCGCGTAAAAAATGAAATTACCACCCTAGCCACGCGTTAGCCTGGTGGTAGTTCTGAATTGGCGTGCATTCGGCGCACGTAGGCACCTAAGCGGCTTAGTAAAAGGGGCCCCTATGTCTGGCTGGTTAAATCACTTTGAATTTTGACCCCTTATAGTATTACCCCCAACGTGCAAAGACTTCAGTTTCCATTTCTGGTTAACAAAATCCTTCCACTGATGCCTATGAATGAGGCCTCTGAGCATTTATTTATTTATTGAAACAATTTATAACTCGCTTGATCTATTGTTCTCTGTGAGGTACAGTGGAACATCCACAGTACAAACATGAAAGCAAAATGGTAAAACAAACATTACCCTATATCTCATATTCTTGCAGAGTGCTCGCAGAATCTTAAATGAGGACATTTACTAAGGAATGATATGATAATTACCCTTTGAGGAAGACAATTGCTGTGAACTAATGTATTTTAATAGCCAATAATGTGGAGGCCTGATTGCAGACTATTATTAAGATAATTTGCTGTATTTTTGTTAATGCTCTCTAGCACTCACCTCATACTTGTAACTCCTCAGGACTAAAATTGTGATTGCACGAGAGGATTTGCCTGTGGACTGAAATTCTTTCACATAGCACATTAAATGACAGTAATAATAATATTTATCATTTTTATGGCACTACTATGCACTGTTTGGGTGCAAAAAGTCCCCATTCCGGAGCGCTTACATTCCAACAGGGCGCCCGAGGCAATGGGAGATTCTGAAGATAATTTTAGAAACCATTTTTTTTCGCATGAGGGGGTAATTCTCGAAAGGATGCCTCAAATAGATATCAGGATAAAGAACAGTGCTTAAGAGTGAATTCACTTGCCCAACTCCAGGCACTGGACTTAACACCAGCCAAAACCTGGTGTAAATCCTGGGGTGCGAGTTGAGTGCACATTCCCCACTTTCTGTACCATTGGGCTAGTAGTTGACAGTCACTAATAATGTTGATCTTGACACCATTTCTTCAGTAGAGGTCTCCAAAGAGAAAGCCTTTTTTAAATAGATTAGCTTTTCATTCTTTTCAAAATGTACTAGGCAATTCTTAAGGCAGAGTGTGCTCCACATTTGGGGTCCCGCTATCTGGAAGGTACTTGAATGAAGCTTGTGGAGGCCGACTGTGTGAAAAGATGACACATCTAGTACCTTTCTTGATAGCCAGAATTTTGGGATTGGCGTGGGTGAATGATTGATATTCAAGCTATATGCATGCACACTTGATGCTTTCATTATAGAATTATCCTCAAATCCCCTAATTCAATGAAAGTCACCAAAAAAATTTGGGCCCTGCCCGCCTTTGTGTGTGCAGTTTCATTGAATGGAGTTAGCAGGGTTTAAAAAAAGTTTGGATAATTTCCTAAAAGAAAAGTCCATAAGCCATTATTACGATGGAGTTGGGAAAATCCACTGCTTATTTCTAGGATAAGCAGCATAAAATCTGTTTTACTCTTTTGGGATCTTGCCGGGTGCTTGTGACCTGGATTGGCCATTGTTGGAAACAGAATGCTGGTCTTGATGGACCTTCAGTCTGTCCCAGTATGTCAATGATTATGTTCTTATGTTCTAATTACCACCAATAATTGGCTTTTTAACAAGCAATTATTAGCACTCATTAAATTTAATTAGCATTTATGTACGGAAATTTAGGTGCAACAGCGCCGCTAAAAATTTACGCGTGATCTGACATGCATATTTGCACCATGTTTCAGTTGCGTAGCCAGACCTCAATTTTTGGGTGGGCTTCGGGTGGACTAGATGGGCATGACCTTCACATTTCCTCTCTGTTCCCACCCCTCCCCATAAAGATGAATAACTTGGCTGGCAGGGGTACCTCTTGAACTGAGCATGCGGAGGGTGGGGGACCAGTGCCGACGTCAGCAGCTGGAAACCCTCTGCTGACTGCCACGGGGATAAGACTGCTCTGGGGACTCCAGAAGGGACTCTTCAACTGGCAAGGCCCAGGGATCCCAGTCAGCTACACGGACGATGTGCGTCGCTACTGGGAGGACCTGACGTGAAACTGGGTGGGCTCCTGCCCACCCAGGCCCACCCATAGGCACACCACCGGCTATTCTATAAACCACACCTAACTTTAAGCAGGGCTTAGCCCAAACTGACTTTCCAAAATTCACGAGGGGTGTCAGTGACAGATGCGAGACTTGAAACTTCTCAGTCCCTTGCTTTAACTACTAGGCCACAGTGCCTGTCCCTGTGCAGAAGAGATTATTGTGAACCCAAATGGAGCATTTCCTGCCAGCAACAGGCTTGTCTCAAACCTTCCGGATTCCGGAAAAAGCCAGCATGTTTTGAACAAGACCCTGGAAACTTCCCGGAAATCCCTGGGTGAGTGTTGTGAGTGGATTTAGGCTAGGGTGGCACGGTAGCGGGCCAGGTTCAAGAATGGAGGAAGCTCAAAGAAGAACAGGCAATTTCCCAAGGATAATAAAGTGTAGGAGGAGAAAGAGTGAAAAAGTGACAACACGGGAGGTTATTAGATAATAAAACAAACATACACAGAGTGCGTGGCACTTTCTAAACCAGCTTTGGATATATTCAATATTTATATTTATTCTGTTATTTAACGACTGCTTCTGTGTATTAGGCGGTTACAGTGACTCACTCAATATCACACAGTCCCTGACAGAACTGGAGATCGAATCTGAGACACAGAGGGAAAAAAGGGACCTTGACCCAAGGTCAGACACATGGGTCTGGATTCTATATATGAAGCCCATAAAACCAGTGTCGAAAAAAAGCGCTATTCTATATACCGCACTTAAAAGTTAGGCGCAGCTTATAAAATAGCGTTTATACCTGGGGATCACACTTAACTTTAGGCGTGATCATTGCACCAATTGAAATGTGGTGCGGATTATCACATGTACTACACGTGTACATTTTAGGAATGCCCCAGTTCTTCTATGACCCCCTTTTGAGCTTGCATGTAAAACTTGGGCCTGTATCCTGTGCCTAAATGAATGTGCATAAATTTCAATTAAATCTACTTAGTGCCGGTGAGTATTCGCATAGTGAGCCAGGTACTGAAGAATGACAGTTTGTATTCAGCTGTTAACCTTGGGGGGGGGGGGGGGGTTCTTGTTATTATTGTTCTTTATTCCTTTGACTTTTGTCTTTTGTTTTTTCTTCTATGTTGTAAAATGCATAATGCTAAATAAAAACATTATTAAAAAATCTAATTAGTGGCAATAATTACTGGTTAACAAGCTGATTAGAGCATAAGAGTAGCCATACTGAGTCAGACCAATGGTCCATCTAGCCCAGTATCCTGTTTTCCAAACAGTGGCCAATCCAGGTCACAAGTACCTGGCAAAACCCCAAAGAGTAACAACAATCCATGTAGAACCTCAAAGAGTAGCAACATTCCAGAATCCTAAAGAAGAACAAGATTCCATGCAGAATCTTCAAGGAGTAGCACCATTCCATGCTACCAATCCCAGGGCAAACAGTGGCTTCCCCCATGTCTATCTCAATAACAGACTATGGACTTTTTCTCTAGGAACTTGACCAAAACTTTTTTGAACCCAGATGTGCTAACTGCTGTTACTACACCCTCCAGCAATGAGGTCTAGAGATTAACTTTCCAGTCAGCTATGTAGATGGATTATCGGTGCTCATTAGCTTGTTATTCAATTAAATTGTGTGCGTAATCTAAGAAAGTATTATTTCACAGAAAGGGTGTTGGAGGCGTGGAATGGCCTCCCGGTGGAGGTTGTGGAGTCGAGGACTGTGTCAGAATTTAAGAAAGTGTGGGATAAGCATGTGGGATCCCTTAGGAAAAAGAAGAGTTAAGGGTTACAGAGGATGGGCAGACTGGATGGGCCATTCGGCCTTTATCTGCCGTCATGTTTCTATGTTTATAGAATTTGAGGAAAGGTGGATAATTCTATAAAGGGGTGCCTACTTTTTTATAATAGAATACTAGTGTGACCGGATAAAGGCGTATGTACATTTTTACTCAAGAAGTAGGAACGGAGTCAGGCTTTTCCAAAAAGACCGGAGACGCTGGATGTAGGTAGAAAACTTTAATGAGGGATGACTCAACAGGGTATCATGTTTCGGCACTCAGGGTGCCTTCTTCAGGAGACTTGTTGCTTGTGTCTAAAGATCTGGATCCACAATTTGTGAACTCTTAAAGGAAGTGGTCTTTAGAAAGACCTTTGGGTGATAATGGTAAGTGTTACCACTTCTAAACATTGATGAGCACCATGGCTCAATATTAGTGGATGCAAAATCAAATTAACATCTATTAATGTATGAATTAACATGCACAAAGTCAAATTGCATGTGTAAAAATGTGAAATGGGTGAAAGGAGCAAAAAAAAAAAAAAGAAGTTCAGATATCGGGAAAACAGGGCAGAAATAAAAAAATGAACTGACAATTTTTTCTCTGAATATATAAGGCAAAGTTATCCCGATAAAGATGTCCTGTTAATTTTACCGCAAGCGACGCTGCTTTATATCAGTCCTAGAGTGACTTGACCTTGTGGTCAGACAGATAGAGTCAACAGCAGCACTGGGGTTTTAAACTGAAGCACAGGGAGATTCCTGGAGGAAAATTCCATAGTCTGCTATTGAGACAGACATGGGAAGCAACTGCTTGCCCTGGGATTTGTAGTATGGAATGTTGATACTTTTTAAGATTCTGAATGGAATTTTGTTACTGGGCTTGTACATGGAATCTTGTTACTCTTTAGGATTCCAGAATCTTGCTATTCTTTGGGGTCTACATGGAATGTTGCCACGATCTGGGTTTCTGCCAGGTACTTGTGACCTGGCTTGGCCACACTTTGGAAAACAGGATACTGGGCTAGATAGACTTTTGGTCTGACCCAGTATGGCTACTCTTATGTTCTTATGCTCTTATGAGATAAAATGACCTCACCCGAGATCGCAGACAAAAAGACCCTCGATGTTTCACTGGCAACGGTCGGCAGTCAGTGTTTTCTTAAATGTCAGTTGCCACGGGCTTTTATGTTTGGATATTTAATGCCGGATATAACCTGGATTCCAGTGCTGAATATTTAGCTATGCCCAACTGCTAGGACTTATCCGGGTATCAGCTAATATTCAGACTGGTATCTCAGCAGTAGCTGGATTGTTCCGTGGTAATCAGAGGGCATTTTCAGTGGTACCATCCAGTTAAGTACTGCTGAATTTGTGCTCTAGGGTCCATTGGTATTTAACTGTACCATCCAGTTAAGTACTGCTGAATTTGTGCTCTAGGGTCGTTCATTGGTATTTAACTGGCTTAAATTCCTTTAAATATCTACCCTAAAGTCAATAACAAAGCTGTGATTGACAACCAAGGAACACATAAATAAAATGATTTGCCCCTGAGGCCAGAAACAGAATGTCAGTGCAGGGGATTGGAACTGAGATACCAGGGGATGGCAGGACGTGACATGGCAGTATTGCAATATTATCTCTGTCCATGGGATGCTTTGCTTTCTGTTTTCTGTCTCAGCAGAGGTGACACCGTTTTTTTCTCAGCTCTGACATGTCACAGCTTTAGAATCGAACCATACATGTTTTGTGGCATTCCAGTCTTGCTTTCTCACTATAATGAACTGGTCACGGGAGGTTGAGTCAGAGCATGAGATTGCATCGGGTGTTTGACGGTGGCTGCAAGTGCAGGTCATGCTTATCTACTAGCGATATTATGTGAATTTAATGAACACACCTTCTCAGAGGTCAGCTCCATGGCCCTGAATGAGTGAGTGCCTTCTGTTTTGGGAACTGCAACAAACTGGAGATCCAGGTTCCAATCCCACCGCTGTCACTAACTCTCCAAGTCTATATTAACATTTTGAAGATGGAGCCAGTGCAAAATGAATTGTTATGTGGAAATAGCGGTGGAGACAATATTTAGGGGAGATCCAAAGAAGACTGGGTGGATATTCAAAGACAGTTATCTAAGTTCTACATGGAGTCACTCTTTAGGAATCCGGAATCTTGCTATTCTTTGGGGTTCTACATGGAAAGTTGCCACGATTTGGGTTTCTGCCAGGTACTTGTGACCTGGCTTGGTCACTGTCTGGAAAACAGGATACTGGGTTGATGGACCATTGGTATGACACAGTATGGCTACTCTTATGTTCTTATGTTCATTCAGAGCGAGATAGCCGGTTATCTTGACTGAATATTAGTGCTTAGCGGCTAGCTGGATGACCAGCTATGTCACTTGAGACCCCTTTCTTATACTAATGCATGCTTACTGCAGGTGAAAAAGCGCTACTGTGGTAGTTTTGGCATGCACATTCACTACCTGTTTTCTAAAAAATTGTTTTTATATGTTAGCATTGGGGGCGGGATCAGGAGCAGAGAGTAGGCGTGTTCTGCGCTAATCGACATTGCTGCCCGCTAACTGATTAGTACGAGGTTAGCGCATGAGCCCTTACTGCCTAGAAAATAAGAGGTCTTTTTACTAAGGTGTGCTGAGAAATGGCCTAGCATAAGTGTGTGTTTTGGACGTGCGCAGATCCATTTTTCAGTGCACCTGTAAAAAAATGCCTTTTAAAAATGTTGGCCAAAAATGGACGTGCGGCAAAATGAAAATTGGTGCACATCCATGTTGTGTCTGAGACCTTACCCCCATCCATTCACTTAGTGGTAAGGTCTCACACGTTAACTGGGAGCTAATGTTCTGCGCATGTAGAATGTCTTTTACAGCCCGTTAGCGCTGTGTTCCAGAAAATAAACATTATTTTCTGGCATGCGTAGTGGATGCACATAAAAAATTAAATTACCACCCGGGCCATGAGGTAGCCGGGTGGTAATTTCAAATTGACGTACATTGGGTGTGCGTAGGCGTCTATGCGGCTTAATAAAAGGGTCCCTAAATGTAGTTAAGGGTTCACGCGCAGAAGTCCACCTGCTAATGGGAAAATTAGCACGTGGCTTATTGGCCATTTCCCAGCAGCGCTTAAAGTGGCCTTAGCACGCAGTAAAGGCCCACACTTGGTTTAGCGCAGACCACTTTTAACGCTGGTCAGTAAAATGGACCCATAGTTAGGAGAGTAAAAGGCTGTATGTTGTCGCTGTCCAGCTAGAGCTGGTGCTGACCTCTCTTCCTACTGGGATATGCAGTGCTGGCAACTATGGGCCCGATATTCAGACCGCAGGAGTTAGGTTGGCACTGAGCCCGGATGTTCAATGCCGGAATGTTTCTGGTGACCGGCATTGAATATCTGGTTTATTTTTGGCCGGTTCTACCTATTGACGTGGCCGTATTTGGCTGTCAAACGTAGCCGTCCAGCCACTGAATATCGGTACTAACATTCAGTCAAGATAACCGGCTATCTCACTCTGAATGAACATAAGAACATAAGAGCTGTCATACTGGGTCAGACCAATGGTCCATCTAACCCAGTATCCTGTTTTCCAAACAGTGGCCAAGCTAGGTCACAAGTACCTGGCAGAAACCCAAATTGTGGCAACATTCCATATAGAACCCCAAAGAATAGCAAGATTCCGGAATCCTAAAGAGTGCAAGATTCCATGCAGAATTCCAAAGAATAGCAAGATTCTGGAATCCTAAAGAGTAACATGATTTGATGCAGAACCCCAAAGAGTAGCAAGATTCTGGAATCCTAAAGAGTGACAAGATTTCATGCAGAATCTCAGAGTAGCAACATTCCCTACTACAAATCCCAGGGCAAGCAGTTGCTTCCCATGTCTGTCTCAATAGTAGACTATGGATTTTTCCTCCAGGAATTTGTCCAAAGCTTTTTTAAACCCAGATACGCTAACCACTGCTACCACATCATCCGGGAATGTTAAAGTATCATTAGCCAGGTGCCATTCCTGGCCAGTTAAATGGTTTTGAATATTGGAGATGTGCATTTATTTTAAAATGTTCTATTCCGCTCTATCATATCTTTCTAGGCAGAGTAGTAATAAAACAATACATAATAAGAATGACAAACTCAAGACAACAACACTGAGTATCAGGATTTTTTTCATCCTGGGCAGCAGGCGTGTAAAAAAAATTGCTGACCACCCCGGCTGAATATTGACCTAGATATCTGTTTGGGGAGAATTTAAATGGTGAGATCACTGGAAACTCCAATAGGAATAATATTAGACTAAGAACTCAGGTTCAGGTTCAGGATTATTACATTTGATGAACCGCCCAGAGAAAAAAATCTGTCAAGGCGGAGTACAAACAAATAAATATACAAAACTCACATCATCTGAAAAGAATGCCAACAGCAGGACAGGATAGGAAAGTAAAGGCACTGTCTCCAGTACAGTGAACCCAGTAACTTAAAGATTGATCTGGTCCATCTAGTCTACTCAGTAAAGTGATTAGGACTGTGGCTTCCACTCTGTGTGGTTTATCCCATCCCCCATCTTTGAAAGGGGAGGGTGTAAATGTATGAATAACAGAGGGTTGAGGATCACTTGCAGCTTCAAATATCACTAGAGGTGACCTACAGGGTCTCTTAAGTCACCCTGGAGTACTGTCCAGCCAGTCCGGCCATAGTTAATATATGCATGAGCTAGATTTGCATGGATGGCCTTCACTACATGCAAATCTGTCTCAGGCATACTCACCGTGGATATACTGGGGCCAGTGGAAGCCTGTATCGATCCATTTGTGACTCCCTGAATTTCCATGCCTCCATCACCCTGTGACTCTTTGACTCCTCCCCAGTATGCAATCTCCCTCTCTGTTTTTGTCAGACCTGCTGCTGGCATACTTGATAAGAGTTATTAATACAAGAATAGCCATATTAGGTCAGACCAATGGCCCATCTAGCCCAGTATTCTGTTTCCAACAATGGCAGTACCTGGCAGAAACCCAAATAGTAGCAACATGCTACCAATCCCAGGGCAAGCAGTGGCTTCCCCATGTCTGTCTCAGTGGCAGACTACGGACATTTCCTCCAGGAATTTGTCCAAACCTTTTTAAAACCCAGATACACTAACTGCCGCTACCACATCCTCCGCAACGAGTTCCAGTGCGTAACTATTTGTCCAGTGAAAAAAATATTTCCTTCTATTTGTTTTAAAAGTATTTCCATGTAACTTCCTCGAGTGCCCCCTAGTCTTTGTACTTTTTGAAAGAGTAAAAAAATCAATTCACGTCTACTCATTCTGCACCACTCAGGATTTTGTAGACCTCAATCATATCTCCCCTCATCCGTCTCTTTTCCAAGCTGAAGAGCCCTAACCTCTTTAGCCTTTCCTCATATGAGTGGAGTTGCAGCTCCTTTATCATTTTGGTTGCTTTTCTTTGAACCTTTTCTAATTCTGCTTTATCTTTTTTGAGATACAGTGATCAGAATTGAATGCAATACTTAATGTATTGAATGAATACAATTGAATGAATACAATGTATTATGGAGCGATACAGAGATCCTTTAGAATCGGAGAATGATATTGGTGAGAAAGACCGAAGGAGGTCATGTAGAATCAAAGAAAGATGGCTTCGGAGGAAGCTCAGAAGGTCATCTAGAATAGAGAAATATACGAAGGAGGTCATGTAGAATCAAAGAAAGATAAGACTTTGGAGGAAGCTCAGGAGGTCATCTAGAATCAGAGAAATATACGAAGGAAGTCATGCAGAATCAAAGAAAGATAAGGCTTCAGAGGAAGCTCAGGAAGTCATCTAGAATCAGAGAAATATACAGCTGAGAAAGATCTAAGGAGGTTGTCTAGAATCAGAGAAAAATAGTGTTGGGAAGGATCTCAGACGATTACCTAGAATTACAGAAAGATGCAACTAGAAGAGGCCTAACAAGGTTGCCTAGGGTTAGACAAAGATACCTAAGGAGGCCATCTAGATTCAGAAAAAGATACAGCTGAAAGAGACCTAAGGAGATTGTCTAGAATCAGAGAAAGATAATATTTTTAGTTTCATTTGTACCCCGCGCTTTCCCACTCATGGCAGGCTCAATGCGGCTTACATGGGGCAATGGAGGGTTAAGTGACTTGCCCAGAGTCACAAGGAGCTGCCTGTGCCTGAAGTGGGAATGGAGCTCAGTTCCTCAGTTCCCCAGGACCAAAGTCCACCACCCTAACCACTAGGCCACTATGAGGGAAGAACCTCAGGAGAGCATCTAGAATTAGAGAAAGATAGTCCTGGAAGAGACTTCAAAAGGCAATTTAGAGTCAGAGAAAAAACTGGAAGAAAGCACTGATGGGACGATTTCCTTATGAGGAAAGGCTAAAGTGGCTAGGGCTGTTCAGCTTGGAGAAAAGACAGCTGAGGTCTATAAAATAATGAGTGGAGTGGAACGGATAGACGGAATCACTTGTTTACTCTTTCCAAAAATACTAGGTCTAGGGGGCACTCAATGAAGATACAAAGTAGTAAATTTAAAACGAATTGGAGAAAATATTTCTTCACTCGACGTGTAATTAAACTCTGGAATTCGTTGCCAGAGAATGTAGTAAAAGTTAAGTGGGGTTTAAAAAAGGTTTGGATAGCTTCCTAAAAGGTCATTATTAAAATGGATGGGGAAAATCCACTGCTTATTTCTAGGATAAGCAACATAAAATGTATTGTACTGTTTTGGGATCTTGCCAGGTATCTGTGACCTGGATTGGCCACTGTTGGAAACAGGCTACTGGGCTTGATGGACCTTCTGTCTGTCCCAGTATGGCAATACTAATGTTCTTATGTTCCTATTCCACCCCCCTGTCTTCTGGAAGGACCCCTATAATTAAACCATCCCAGAGACAGGTGTTTGTCTAATCTCGCTTGACCTTCCAGTTGCAGAGGTCTCATCACCTCCTGATTCCTGTCACACTTAGAAAGTTCTTCCTAGTATCTCACCTCAATCCCCCCCTGTTGTAATTTAAGCCCCCAATGTCTTGCCCTCTGTCCCCAGTGGAAATAGAGAATAATTGGCCTTGATACCCTTTTCCAGGGTAAATAAACTCAACTCTTTCTCGTTCTCCTCCCGGGTTAGATTATCCAGATCTTCAATCAGTTTTGTTTGTTTTCTCTGGACTTTCTCCAAAATCAACGTACCCACCCTGCTGCAAAGCAAAAGACTTCCTATCAGTCAAGGCTCAGCCTTGCTGCACAGGATGTAATTCCCATTGTCGCATGTAGAACATGGAAGAGTTATGTGCATTGCTGTAAATTACATGGGTGTGGCCCTACTCACATACTCGTGTTTTTGGTTGTTCACTCAGCTATATTTGGTACTGTGGTTCATTAGGCCCATTCAGTTTTGTAATGACACAGTCTGGGATGCTGACACATCCTGGTTGGCAGCCGCATTCCATGGTGGTGGCAGGACCTTAATGGCAAATGCCGGGCATTCCAGAGGGCATCTTTATGACATCACCAGGGTGGCAGTCCTCATTCTGGGCTTTGGAGTGAGGTCACTACGTACGTGTATGGAATTATTATTGTCTTCTGCCGATTACTAGCCTAATGGTTACTCTTCAACTTTTGGCAGCCTTGTCCTCAAAGCCATTTTGAAGGGTCATCCAAAGATTTAGGGGAGAGAACCTGGTTATCCTGGCGACAGGAAGTCATGCACGGAAGGTTATGTAGGGGGAGGGGAGAGATCAGCATACGCACTGAACTGAATATTTTCTATTTACTATTTCTTAAGGGCTAGATTTTCAGCTGGGGACGCTCAGGGTTTTTGCTGACCTCAATCGGTGTTAAGTCCAGAAATTCAATGCCGGGTGATGTCTGGCCTTCAGCTTTGATTTTCCAGGTTTGTGGAGCTGCTAAAGCATAGTCGGTTAAGTGCGATATTCGGCGCTTAACGGTGCCATGCTCCTCACCTCCGTAGCGGGTCCAACGCTTCTCTTGGTGGTGTGGTGCTCGCGTGTACGCCAATATCTCTCCTATGGCGCTCCATCTTGCGGGCTGCTCTGGGCTGTGGCCCCGTCTCCTTGCTCCACGGGGATTGGCCTCTGCAGGTGGTATCTTGCTCCCTTTCCCTCACTACCATTGGCCGATGACATCTCTCCTCCCCAGCTGGTTTCCTGCTGACATCAGACGCCAGCACTATTTCTGGGACGCTCTTCCCCTGCTTCATTGCTTCAGCTTCTACTTTGGTAAGTGTTACTAACTCTGTAGTCTGCTTCTTATCTTCTGGTCCCTCGCTACTGACTTGCCTGTACCTGGATTACTCTCTCGCCTGCCTACTGACTTGCCTGTACCTGGATTACTCTCTTGCCCGCCACCTGCCTACTGATTTGCCTGTACCTGGACTACTCTCCTGCCTGGAGCCTGCTTACTGACTTTCGCCTGTATCTGGATCACTCTTCGCCGGCCTACTGACTTCCGCTTGTAACTGGATTACTCTCTTGACCTGCTGCCTGCCTGGCCGATACATTCCTCACCCCACTTCCAGCTCCGTCCCGTAAGTCCTGCAGGCCGCCTGCACCTAGGGGCTCAACCTCTGGGGAACGGCGGTCAGCGCAGGTGAAACCCCGGGTTGTCCAGCAGCCAAGCAGAACCTGGCCTGAGTACCGGGCTCAGCAGTGCTCTACTTGATACAAGAACTCACAAGTCTGACAACTGGCTATGTTGCATCACATAAAGATAGAACTGACTTTTATGCAATGGAGGAGTAGCCTAGTGGTTAGTGAAGCAACCTGGAGAACTGGGTTCGATTCCCACAGTAGCTCTTTGCGACTGAGCAAGTCACTTTACCCTCCATTGCCCCAACCACAAAATAAATACCTGTATATAATATGTAAACCGCTTTGATTGTAGCCACATTAAGCGCGGTATATCAAACCCCCATCCCCCTTATGCAGTTAACCTGGTCAGTTAAGTGCCGACTCTGCCCTTGGAACACCCCCAAAATTGCCAGTTTTGAGTTCAGCATTAACTGACATTTTCAGCAGCATTAACTGGTTAAGTGATGCTGAAAATGAGCGTTTATCCCCGAACAAGTGATTTAACCATCCAGGAGCCATTTCTGGCCAGTTAAATTGCTTTGAATATCGACCCGTAAATTTCATGTCTGAGTTTAGCACCTGCTAGATGGTTTTAACCATTTATCCCCTGATTCTACAACAGGGCACCTGAATTCAGGCATTGAAGGCCCACTTATGCTCTTATATTAATAACATTTACACACTCGATTGTGACAGTTGCACGTGCAAGTGTGAGTCGCACATTCAGCAGGATTCCATAATAGAGACGTGCATCTCACTTACTGAATAAATGCAAGATAGCGTACAACAGGAATCCTGTTCAGAAGGAATGGATCCCCAGAAGCTTAGCAGAGACTGGGTGGCAGAGCTGGTGGTGGGAGGCGGGGCTAGTGGTTGGGAGGCGGGGCTAGTGCTGGGCAGACTTCTACGGTCTGTGCCCTGAAAATGGCAGATACAAATCAAGGTCAGGTATACACAAAAAGTAGCACATATGAGTTTATCTTGTTGAGCAGACTGTATGGACCGTGCAGGTCTTTCTCTGCCGTCATCTACTATGTTACTATGTGGGCAGGGCTTGGGCAAGGCAAGGGCAAGTTCACATTTACACACTAAGGTGACAGATTTAGGCAACGCTAAGGATCCAATATGATTAGCGAGAAAAAGAGTAGGCCATGTAAAATTACAGGCTTTATTAACTACGTCAGCTCTGAGGTCTTATACATGCACACCCACCATGGTCATGTTTCGCCAAAGGGATTGCTTCAGAGGTGCATGGATACCAGTTAGTGTTAAAGTCCAAACTTGACAAAACTATATCACTGGCCTGGGCTTTCATGTTGTGAAGTTTGCCCTCAATATTCAACTATGGAGGTCATTTTCAAAGCACTTAGATGTACAGAGTTCCATAGTACTTTGTGGTTTGAAAATATGCCTCTATATTTCCTATTTCAATGCAGAAAAACAGCGCTCTGCATGCTCAGCACTGTTTGAATGCCAACCATTGAAGCAGGAGATGTGGTTGTCGATTTTGGCCCAAACATCCTTCTATTCATAAGTGCAACAATTATAGAAGGACCCCTGATGAAGATTTGCATGCCGAAACATGGCCCATGTTGGGTCTTATTTCTGTAAGTGGCTAGAGGTTTCACTTGTATTTCGGTGACTGCCACCTTTGTTTTGTTTGTCTTTTGACTTTTTCTGGAACATTTTTCTTTTCCTTCCTTTTTTTTGCCTATCTTTGGGTGCCATTTACTGAATCGCAATTTAAAAAGGCATGGGATAAGCATGTGGGATCGCTTAGGAACAGGAAGAATTAGGGGTTACAGAGGATGGGCAGACTGGATGGGTCATATGGCCTTTATCTGCCGTCATGTTTCTATGTTTCTATCATATTCCACTTATGCGTGGCATTGCAGAATAACTCTTCACAGCCATGTGCTGTTGTTGAAATGTAGAAAATTTGTTCTTTTTTTTTTTTGCTTCCTTTTTGGATTGAAAATGACAGGAAACTGAAAGATTGTTGGCGTCTTCATTACACATCCCTAGAGTAAATTCAGTGCAGAATGTGAAAGAAGCCTGTGTTTCTCTCATGTCTTTCACTATTGCTGTTAAGGAGCTGTTTTCACAGCTGACTCATGCTCCTCAGTCACTTTCTCAAACTGTGCTCTGAGCACTGGGAAAGAAATCCGTCCCCTCCCTCTGCCTCACAGGTACTTACAAGTTCTATGACAAAAGACAGCCGGAGTTTCATGAAATACCAGAAGCTGCAGAAGAAGATTCTGTATTGATCAGTCTCTTATCTACCCTGTGGCACTGACAGCCAGTAATAGAAAGAGAGACACGAAGAATCTGATAGTAAAGAGCTTTGGTTTCACACTTCTACATTTTAACAGAGCATCTCCTTGTACAGGGTTTTTGAATAAGCATGAGATAGATTTGCCATCCAGGACTAGCCCTGCCAATAGGTAAACTAGACATTTACCTAGGACAGTAGCATTTAGGGGGCAGCAGTGTAGTAGGACAGCATCTTCTAATCTTCCCTTAATGCCTCTGTGTTGCTCCATGGTATGACTGCACCTCGAATATTGTGTTCAATTCTGGTCACCGCATCTCAAAAAAGATATATTGGAAAAGTTGCAGAGAAGGGCGATGAAAATGATAAAGGGGATGGGACGACTTCCCTATGAGGAAAGGCTAAAGTGGCTGGGGCTGTTCAGCATGGAGAAAAGACGACTGAGGGGAGATATGATAGAGGTTTATAAAATAATGAGTGGAGTGGAATGGATAGACGCGTCAGCGTCTGTTTACACTTTCCAAAAATACTAGGCCTAGGGGGCATGCAATGAAGCTACAAAATTAGTAAATTTAAAACGAATCAGAGAAAATATTTCTTCACTCAATGTGTAATTAAACTCTGGAATTTGTTGCCAGAGAATGTGGTAAAGGTGGTTAGCTTAGCAGGGTTTAAGAAAGGTTTGGATGCTTCCTGGAGGAAAAGTCCATAGACCATTATTAAAATGGACTTGGGGAAAATCCATTACTTATTTCTGGGATAAGCAGCATTTGTGACCTAGATTGGCCACTGTTGGAAACAGGATGCTGGGCTTGATGGACCTTTGGTCTGTCCCAGTATGGCAATACTTATGTACTTATGTACCCTGATCCTCCGTCCAGCACACTCCCCCAGTCCCTCCCCCTCCCCCACTGTTGCATCACTTCCCAGCCTCTTCAAAAGTACTGAATTCCAGCATAGGACCTTGCAGTAGAGGCCTGGATTCAAGCTCTGTTGCCTTCCACCCTCCTCCCAACAGGAAGTCTTTGTTAGGACTTGGAGGCAGGTGAAGATGGCAGCACTCATGCCTCTAATGTAAGGCTCATGCCAGGAGACAGTACTTTCAAAGCTGCCAGCAAGAGATGAAATGATAGGGGCAGTGGCGGCAGGGGAAGCATGCATGACATGAATCAAGGGTAAGGAAGGGAAGATGAGGTGTTGGGACTGGGAGGGGGGATAGGGAAGGAGAAAAAATTGCTGGACTGGAGGTGTGTAGGGAGGGGAAGCAGAGATGAAACACTGGACCTAAGGGAGGGGAGAAGAGGAAGGAAAGATGATGGATCAGAGGGAGGATAGGGAAGGGAGATGCTGGCTTCCTGGGGGAGAAGGGTAGGCAGGAAGAAGGAGAAGAAATGCTGGATGGGGTGGACTAGAGAGAGGAAGGGGAGATGAGATGCTAGACCTGAGTGGAAGAGGGAGGGGAGGTGCTGGGCCTAAGGGAGTGAGAGAAGTTAGAGAGGAGAGATGCTCGCTACTTGGGGGAGGGGGAGGGGAGGGAGGGAGGAGAAGAGAAAATGTTGGGTGGAGGGTAGGGGGAGGATGTTGAGATGAGATGCTGGACCAGAAGTGAGGGGTTGAGGTCATGCTGGAC
This sequence comes from Microcaecilia unicolor, assembly GCF_901765095.1. NCBI lineage: Eukaryota > Metazoa > Chordata > Amphibia > Gymnophiona > Siphonopidae > Microcaecilia > Microcaecilia unicolor. Next base: position 211,660,625 of record NC_044033.1, read on the forward strand.
CTGAAGGAGGATATGGAGGGGAGATGCTGGCCACCTAGGGGTAATAGGGAGGGTAAGAGGAGATGCTGGACTACAGGGGGTAGGAACTGCTTATGGGGGCACAGGGTGTCCATGGCTGAAAGGTTGCCCAGTGTGTCAGATACCCTTGGGCTGGCAAATCTCTCTCATGCTTATTCTTTGTGGATATCCTGAAAACTCAAGTGACTAGGTACGTCCTAAGGTGGTTAGGACCTGTGACTGCAGCTCCATTTTCCCTACTCCTCCATGCCTTCATATTGGGAGGTAAGTAGGATTATGGTGCATGCTACCTGTTAGAAGGAAATTTGCATCTATTGCTACTTCCCAAGCTAGCACTAGTGTCACTTCTAAGCCTTCCACTAGATGGCAGCATCACTCATTCAGATCATCTACAGCAGCTTCATAAGTGACCAACTCATATCTTAACAATTTCTGGTTACCATTCTGTTCTGTTTAGATCATACTCCTGTGTCCCATTTGCAAGAGAGAGACCTTGTGGCTAGTCCTGGTTTTGAATTTACATCCCAGTGGATTACTTGTCCCTGTTTCTACCCATTTTAGCTACAGGTACCATAATATATCAAGATGGAAATAATCAGAAATACAGGTCTGACCTAAAATCTCCCTCCGGGGAAAGCGTTGCTTTTATTTTTAAAATTAACTTTATTGCTCCTATTTTTAGATATTAACTTTGATTGTAATTCTTTTCACAAAAAAAGTTATTCTCTGAGACCTGCTTTTCAGTTGTCCAAGCTGTTTAGCAAAGTTGCATACCTGTAACTGATGTTCTCCATAGACAGCTGGATAATCAGTCACACACAAGGTGATGTCATTTAACAGTGCTGAGAACTTAACTTTTATTATTTATTGCATTTGTATCCCACATTTTCCCACCTATTTGCAGGCTCAATGTGGCTTACTTAGTATTGTTAACAATGCCATTCCAAGATGATAGATACAGTTAGTATTGTGCAGAGATTAAGTAGGGAAGAGAGAAGAAGGAGGAGGGAGTGATTAGGGTCGTTATAGAGGTGGATTTTCATAACTGAGTGGATTGTTGAGTTGAATTAGTGAGGTTATCAGTTATCGGTTTTATCAATGTAAGCTAAGAAAAACCTAGACGACTTTTCAGCAGATGTGTGGTCAATACAGTGCCACCCACAATCCAGTCTGGTTCTCACGGATCTCATGAATATTCATTAAGTAATTAATCTGAGTTCCTATATTTCAATCCAGTCACTACCATTAATAATCTCTCTATATAAAAGGCACCACCAACGTTCTATGAAGCCTCCAGCCGGAAGTGTGAAGGGGGAGAGATATCCGGTTTCCCCATGAGTGTCTGCCCCGCCCTCGCTCTCTCTGTAACACAAACAGTGAAGGAAAATACAGCAAAGCAGGAAATCAAATCACTCTCTCTGTAACAGTGAAGGACTCAGAGGGGGAAGGGGAGAGAGGGCAGAGGGCAGGGACACACACACTCCCACATGCACACAGAAGAAAACCTTGCTAGCCCCCGTTTCATTTGCATCAGAAACGGGGCTTTTTTACTAGTATAATATAAATCAAGCAACTGCGTTTCCAAGTTTGCAACAGTTTATTCTTCATATAAATTCCACTTATAGTTTTATCATAACAAACAGGGTGCTCCCATCTGCATTTACTCACTCTCAGACCACATTCATACATCTCATAACAGCACTCGTTATCTCTGTATTAAACCGAAGGAGATCCCATGAACCTAGACTAGCACTCCCTGTAAGCAAGTTAACAGCTTATAGTTGGTTCCTTACTGATATGCTAAGGGATTTAGCCACACAGTTACTGTATCACTTTTCTTTTCAAATTTGAATTTACACTTAACACAAAAGTCACTTGTTACTTTCAGATAGCCTCAGTTCATAATAATGGCATTTTTCCATCCACCTGCTAAGGTATTAGCAACAAAGTTGCATTATTACTTTTCTTTCCAAGTTTGCAATACTCTTAAAAAGTCACATCATTCACAGGAAGTCTCAGTTCATATTAATGATGTCTTTTCATCCGATCAAACGATTTTTCTTCAAGCTTCACAGCTGGTAACACGTGATAGTTCTTACAAATCCAACATCATTTCCACTAGTGTCCCGGATCTTCCTTGGGTGTTCTCCTATAGGCTCATTACTACTCCTTCCGTAATAGCCAAATATAAACTATCAGCACCAGACGTTACCATAATGATGAAACCCAACGCACTGTGTTTCGCCACCCGGCGTCTTCAGGGGTTTAACTTACAATAAAAAAGGATAAAAACAGATGCAGCACCCCACTACAATACAGCATTACTCTTTTATATTTTTAACTACTAAATAGTACAAATTCCCATACCTCTAATCTTCTTACCGGCTGTATACACAGGATCGACCTCACTCAAGGGACCTGGACAAAAAGGCGCCAAAATCTGCTCGGACGCTGGCGCTTGCGCACATTTATCAAAAGCAGGAGGAGCTATACGTGACCAATCAGTGACCAGAACTCACAGCCCAGCCCACTCTACTTCCTTGTTGAGCCCACGCGGAGAGACCGTACCCCATTCATATATTAATCTCTGTTCCTTGTTCATCATTCTTTGCAGAATATTGTCAGAACACTTTTTATCAAACTGTATCAACACCACAAACCATAACTCAGAAATAGAGTGGTTCTGAGACACCCAATGTTCTACCAGCGGTGTATCCATTTTTAATAATCTGATGTTACTTAGGTGTTGAGCCAAGCGGTGTTTAATCTTTTTAACAGTCTGCCCTATGTACCACTTGCCACACGGGCAGATGATTCCGTATATAACCATGTCCGAGTTGCAATCAGTTCTTCTATGCAGATAAAATTTGTAGTTAGACTGATTAGGTACATTTATGCTTTTGGTCTCCATAGCATAACGGCAATAAACGCACCCCGTACATTTAAAGTGCCCTGTATCATTTGATGAGACAAATTCCCTATTCCTCAGACGTTCTCCTATTCTAAAGAATAGCAAGATTCCATACAGAACCCCACAGAGAAGCAAGATTCCATGCAGAACCCCAAAGAATAGCAAGATTCCCTGCTACCAATCCCAGGGCAAGCAGTGGCCTCTCCATGTCCATCTCAATAGCAGGCTATGGACTTTTCATCCAGGAACTTGTGCAGTGGTACAGGGGTTGGGATGGAGGGGATGGGAAGGGGAGGGGTGGGATGGGATGGGGGGGGGGAAGGGCGGTTTACAAGCTGTATGGTTCATGCATAGTATCTTATTGTTTGTAAGTTGGCAATATTGAGTATGTTGTGTGTTGTGTTGCTTAACTTTGAGTTATCAATAAAATTACTTTAAACTTTAAAAAAAACCCCAGAGGTGCTAACCACTGTTATCATATCCTCTGGCAACGAGTTCCAGAGCTTAACTATTCTTTGAGTAAAAAATATTTCCTCCTGTTTGTTTTAAAAGTATTTCCATGTAACTCCATTGAGTGTGCCCTGGTCTTTGTACTTTTTGAAAGAGTGTAAAATTGATTCACTTCTACTCGTTCTACACCACTCCGGATTTTGTAGACCTCGATCACATCTCCCCATATCTGTCTCTTTTCCAAGCTGAAGAGCCCTAACCTCTTTAGCCTTTCCTCCTATGAGAGGAGTTCCATCCCCTTTATCATTTTTGTTGCTGTTATTTGAACTGCACCCATCTGTCATTTTTGGGCCATTTTGGTGTCTTGCTTCTGTTATTGTAGATCCCCTATGGGTGAGGTTTTTTAAAAGAGGGTGGTACGATGGTAAAATCATGGTGTAGGGTCCCATGGTAAACACTCACCACTTAGGGAAGGTACAAAGAAAGATGGGGAAATTCTGTATTTTGTGTATTATACAGTGTGCAATTCAAGATGTTAAGCAAATTTCCCTAGATGTTACAAAATTTTAATGATGACAATATTGCACACTAACTTTTAAATTATAATAATTTAATTGTACAAGATGTTTCTTTTTAACTTTTCAGAAAATGTATCAACTTTCAGTCAATAAATTTTCCTCTGAAATTCTCAATACCACAAATCAGATAAGTAGTACAAATAATTACTTTCTCTGTTACTCAGAATTTACTTTAACTATGACATTTTAACAAGAAAATTGATTCTTTGTGTCAATTGCTTCCTTACAGATGTCCACTTCCTTCACTTTGCAATGTAACTGAATCTCAGCATAAATCTCCAGGTAAGTATTTATGTGTAAGTTTAAAGTCTCTGAAACGGTGTAGGTGGTGATTTTTGTACTTAGCTGCTTGAGTTGAACTTTCTTGAATGATGATAACTTTGGTCTTTTGTGGTAGTTGGTGCACGTGTCGCTCCTGCGATGGTCCTCCTGCGTTGCCCAACAGCCTCTGTACCTGTACTCTGGTTAACCAAAAGAAATTGAAACCCTGTCTCCCTATCCTGTGGGAATTTTTATAGGGATTTTTGTTATCAAAGTGTGGCCAACCTATCTAGAGTAAATCAATAGATAATTAATGTTCCCTATTGCAGGACCTGCCTTATTACTTTCCCTGCCTAATGAGGAACACTCTTCCATGTATGTTAATCACACCTTGTAACCAGTCACACATTTCATACCTCACTGCCCTCACACACAGCAGTTCAGCTAAGGACAACAGTCCTGTTTCAATTTTTAATCAGCACCAATTCTCACTGCAGACCGGTGTAAGGTGATCACAACCCTGCTTCATGGCAGGTCAGTGGGAACACACCAGATTTGCACACTCACCCTTCACCAACAGGCTTCTACACAATTTGTAGCCCCTCCAAACTCAGGCAGACCCCTCAGTACAACCACCCATTAACACATATGCATTGCACTCAAAGTGTCAGTCAAATGCACTGTGGCCACAACTCTGCTCTGAGACAGATCAGTGGAAACACAACAGTTTTCCTGCACACTCACTGTCACTAGCCACCTTCACTTGTTACCAGCAGGCTATTATACAGCTTATAGCCTATTTCAACTCAGGCAAGCCTTTCTGTGTAACCACTTAGCAAATCAACACATATGCACTCCCTCAGTGCCAGTCAGGTGTGCTGTGGTTATCAGCTTGTCTCTTATACATACACAGGCACAGCACCTTCCACACACACAGGTCTGTCTTCTCCTGTGTCTTCAGTTCCTCTGATAGTATCCAACTCTGCCCCCCCCCCCTAGCAACTGGACATCTGACCTAGCAGCACTAATCAGACGCTAGCTTGTGGCAGGTGAACCAAGTTTTATAGTTTGTAAACTTTTCCACAAACTCCATTTTGAAATCAAATTTTCCCATTAAAGTGTATGGGGAAAATGGATTTCCATACAAAAGACACTATAAATTACATTACTCTTTAATAAGAATTATACCATCATCCAGGCCACATTTTCCTGAATCCAATCTATGTTTTACATTTTTTAAACCATAAACAGGCACCATTTCACATCATTTTCATGTAAAACCCCCCAAAGTGCCAGCAGACCCCAGGGCAGCCCTAGCAGACCTAGGATGGCTCCTTTACAGGGGACACCCAGCATTTTATTTATTTTTTTAATACCCCATCTACATTATTACACTTTTCTGTGCTGAAAAATCAGCAGGGAAATAGCATAGTATTATGGTAGTATGTCAATTCTTCTTAAAAAAGTAGAATAAGTAAATAAATAAATACTATACATGAAAATAACTCACCTAGAACCACGGAGAAAGGTGTGCGTTAAACCCAAATCTGCTTTATCCTTGGAGATCCTGCGTTAAGTAACACTGCAAGTTTGTGTTTGCAGTAGAGGAAACAAGGATTGGATCAGTCAATCTGAGGTAAACTGAGATGTGGGGATCCCTCTTGAGCTGGTCCTATCTCACCAGGGCTGAGTAAGAAGGGAGGGGCAACAGCAGACGACCACACGCCCCTTACTCAAGGCAGAGCCATTGCAGTCTCACCATGCAGACCTCCAGCATTCCACAGGATGTGAAAGGAACAGAGGGCGTGAAAGGTTAAATATTGCACAACCTACATGCAGTCATGCACAGCATACCTCGGGCTTTGGGGGGGGGGGGGGGGAGCGCTGCTGACTGACTGAAGGAAAGGAAATCAAGCCTCTAGCACTGAGATGAAGAAATGTTTAATTTACATAGCAATCTCTGTATGCCACAGTCTCTCCAAACAGCTTAGAGCAGCCTGGCCTGATTGGAAGGAACTTTTGATTAGACTGAACCCCTATTTTGCTGCTCTAGTTTGACGATTCACAAGGGCATCCGCATAAATGAACGGCATTTTTAGAATTTAGGGACCCTTAAACTAAGCATTTAGGTGCAACCATTTATACCAGCTAAAGACATGACCAATGGTGAAGCCATGGGGGTCCTTAAAGGTCTGGGGGGTCCCCTCCAAATTGAGGCTGTCTGCTGCTTTGGCTAGTGGGCGTCCCTCTGGCACCAGAATCCCCCTTCTGCCCGAAGTCTGGCAGTTTGCCGACACTTTTTCTGGGAGTGGACTACCGTGGCCCCACCCCTCCCCCCCACATATACTTTTTGTGAAACTGAGCCTGCGTAAGGGAGACCTGAACCCCCCCCCCCCCCACGAGTATGTGCAGACACTGAGCTTGCACAGGTTACGGACGTCCCTCGCAGATGCTGTGTCATAAAAAACAAGTATGTGGGGGGGGTGGGGGGTGGGGGGGGTGTGGGGCCACAGCAGCTCAGAGAAAGTGCTGCCAACTTCCAGGCTTCAGGTGGAGGAGGGCTTCCACTGGTGGGGCTTGGGGACAGTTGCCAGCTCAGCTATGTGGGGTCGCAGAGCAACGAAGAGCACGGGGGGGGGGGGGGGAGGGTGGAAATTTTTGTGCCCCACACTTTGGGCTCAGGCCCCCCAAAAGCCGAGATCTGGCTATGCACCTGGACATTTCATAAGTGATCATCCCTCCTGTCTCCTCGGCTTGTAACCTTGGAGTCATCTTTCATTCCTCTCTCTCCTTCTCTGCGCATATTCAACAGATCGCCAAAACCTGTCGTTTCTTTATCTACAACAATAGCAAAATCCGCCCCTTCCTTTCTGAATACGCTACCAGAACCCTTATCCAAACCCTTGTCACCTCTCGCTTGGATTATTGCAATTTACTTCTCACTGGTCTTCCTCTCAGCCATCTCTCTCCTCTCCAGTCTGTCCAAAATTCTGCAGCACGACTTATTTTCCGCCAAAATCGTTATACCCACACTAGCCCACTCCTCAAGTCACTTCACTGGCTCCCTGTTCGCTTCCGCATACAGTTCAAACCTCTCTTACTGACCTTTAAATGCATCCATTCTGCAGCCCCCCATTACCTCTCCACTCTCATCTCTCCCTACATTCCTCCCCGTGAACTCCACTGACTGGACAAATCTCTCTTGTCGTCCCCCTTCTCCTCCGCTGCTAACTCCAGACTTCGTTCCTTTTTCCTCGCGGCACCTTATGCCTGGAATAGACTTCCTAAGCCTGTACGTCTAGCTCCATCTCTACCTGTTTTCAAATCTATGCTGAAAACCCACCTTTTCACCACTGCTTTTGGCTCCTAGCCACTACTTAATTGCCCTCCTCTTGTTCCTTCTCACCTAATACTTCCTTCGCCCTTAATTGTCTTGTCTGTCTGTATTTTTAGATTGTAAGCTCTATTGAGCAGGAACTGTCTCTCTGTGTCAGGTGTTCAGCGCTGCGTGCGTCTGGTAGCGCTATACAAATGTTAATAATAATAATAATAATAATCAAGCCTAAAGTTCAATGCGTTACTGTGTACTTACACTATCATTTTGAATTGACCCTTATTGGGTAAATTCTATAAATGGGACCTAAAAATCAGTGCTAAAAACCCAGCTTAAGTGGTATTCTATAAGCCACACATAAAGTTCAGCGCGGTTTATAGAATACACGCTTAAGTGGAAACTCGTGCTTAAAATTTAGGCGCAACCATTTGCACCAATGAAAATGTGGTGCAAATTCCCATGCATAAATTTACACTTGAAGCACCATTATTCTGTAATTACATGTGTAACTCGAAGCAGCACCCCTGTTCTGCCCCAAAACGCTCATGACCCTCTTCCATGCTCCCTTTTTTGGAACGCACGTAAATTTTAGGTGTAGATCCAGTGGCTAACTTTATGTGCATTGGTCCCAATTAAATCTAATTAGTGCCAATAATTTCATCTGCTCACAAAAATTTCCACAAAACCCCTATATCATACAAAAGATTTTTATTTATATGTATGTATGTAAATAAAGAGGGACCCTCAGTGTATGTTTGAATCGGCTAAGACACTGCAAGTATAACAGTGTTGTTCAGCTGGAGGTTAAAGAACCTGACCGTAATCTTTCTCGGCCTGCTCAAACCACACCTCCATCGGAATCCCCCAATTGTGGTGAGTGTGATAAAGTGTAAAAAAATAAATGTTAAATGAATAGTTCATATAAACTCTCAAAAGCACAACTGACTGCAGATATCAGGTTCCCCTTAGCCACCTCCAAAAATAAATGAAATTCTGCTGGATGCTTTCTGGATTGAGATCATTATTATTAATAACATTTGTATAGCGCTACCAGACGCACGCAGCGCTGAACACCTGACATAGAGAGACAGTCCCTGCTCAATAGAGCTTACAATCTAAAAATAATACAGACAGACAAGACAATTAAGGGTGAGGGAGTACTGGGTGCAGTGGCGTTCCTAGGGTGGCTGACACCTGGGGTGGATCGCTGATGCGCTCCCCCGGGTGCAGCGCGACCCCCCCCACCCCCAGCGAAATGACGCACACCTCCCCCCCCGTCGAAGCAACACCTCCCCAGGTGCATTTTTACCTGCTGGGGGGGGGGGGGTGCCGCGCGCCTGTCGGCTTCGCTCATTCCCTGCTCCATCTGCCCCGGAACAGGAAGTAACCCATTCTGGGGCAGAGGGAGCAGGAAACGAGCATTGCCGACAGACGCGAGGCACCCCCCCAGCGGCAATTGAGTAGTAGCTAGGAGCCAAAAGCAGTGGTGAAAAGGTGGGTTTTCAGCATAGATTTGAAAACAGGTAGAGATGGAGCTAGACGTACAGGCTCAGGAACTTTATTCCAGGCATAAGGAGCCGCGAGGGAAAAGGAACGAAGCCTGGAGTTAGCAGTGGAGAAGGGGGACGACAAGAGAGATTTGTCCAGTGAGCAGAGATCACGGGGAGGAATATAGGGAGAGATGAGAGTGGAGAGGTAATGGGGAGCTGCAGAATGGATGCACTTAAAGGTCAGTAAGAGAAGTTTGAATTGTATGCGGAAGCATGTATGCCAGCATATACACATTCACTCAAACACAACCTTATAGGTGTTTTACGTAAGGTTCTAAGTTTGGCAGATTCTTTTTGCAAAATACACAGGGCACTGAGCATGTCCTGAACTGGACATCTCAATTCCAGTTTTAATGTTCTAGTTAAAATAGCCCTTCATATCTTCTCCCCCAATGTCTTACCACCTTCATTGTCAGTTTCAGAGCTGGGTATAGCAGACACGGTGAGAGATGAATGGCAATCTTTATTGTAAAATGCAGGTAAAAGGGTGCCCGGCACGGCCGTGTTTCGCCCAGCTGGGCTGCTTCAGGGTCAATACAATAAGTCATGGAGTAGTCCTGTTACTTTCCTCAAGGTTGTCATTCATTTCTCATCATGCCTACTTCTGCATCTTCCATATCCTGAAAAGCAGACTGGCTTGCCCTCAGATTCTATTAAAGGTCTCCCAAATTTGGGCACCCAAAATAGGGTGTGGATCCCAGATCCGCATGCAAAATAATTAACGAGCTCCAATGATTTATTTATTTGTTACATTTGTATTCCACATTTTCCCACCTATTTGCATGCTGAATGTGGCTTACATGGTACCGTGAAGGCGATCGCTCATTCCAGTATGAACAAATACAAAATGATGTGGTGGTAGAGTACAGTTCATGTGTGACAGACACATTAGGGAATCGTAGAGGGAGGAGTTAATTGTATGTCCATTACTAGCTTTGGTTTCGTTGTGTTGCGGTTGGTCAAGCATTTAAGTTGGGTCAGTGGCCTTTTTGAACAGGTTGATTTTTAGTAGCTTCCGGAAGTTTAGGTGGTCATACGTTGTTTTCACGGCGTAAAATTAAGAAGCACTTAATTGGCACCAATTTACATGTGAATCTGACTGTGCGCTCTTCTGTAACACTGGGTGCCTAAATTGGATCACATACAACTCAGAAGGGGGTGTGGTCAAGGGAGGAGTATGGGTGGATCAAGGGCGTTCACAAAATGTAGGCGCAGTGTACAAAATGTAGCTCCGCATTCTGGAATATGAAGCAGAGAAGAAAGTGATTATGAAATGTATTTATCTGTGTGTATTTAACAATAGCTGGGACACGGAGTATGCATGTGTGTGAGTGATTGGAATTGGTTTGGGGAGATCTTTAGGAGTACTGAGGGTACTTTGGGGTTGTATGTTTTGTATTATTTATGTTCATATATTAAAGAAATTGAAAATTTAAGTAAAGTTGTATTGATTGAACAACAGGGAGTACGTTAGGGCTTGGTTAAGTGTTTGTACTTTGTTTGAAAGTTTTCCCATTATTAGTTAATACGTACAATACCAGGGACCCACGTTCAACGTATGCACCTGGATTTACATGAGTAAATAATAGCAATGACTGCCGGATTCTATATAGCGCACCTAGGGGCCCTTATGAAAAGGCCCAAAAGGGCCTACGTGTGTGCGTCATGTGTCAAATCGGCATTACTACCCGGCTAGTGTGGTGGTAATCGGGAGTTGGCGTGCACTGGACGGTTGCTGTGTGGATAACGTGTGAGCCCTTACCCCTAAGTCAATGGGTGGCGTTAAGGGCTCAGGCCGTAAATACATGCATGCTCGTTTTAATTTTGCCGCACGTTCATTTTCTGGCCCCAAACCCCCCTTTTTTTCCAGACGCAGTGGAGAAATGGTCCAGCGAGCATCCAATACATGCGCCCGCACTACCATAGGCCACTTTTTTGGCGTGCCTTTATAAAAATACCCCCTAGAGTTCCACACCAATATCCAAGCGCATTCTATAAGAACGCCATAACGTAATTGGCTTAACAAGCTAATCAGCGTTGTTAACAGCACTTAAGAAGCAATAATGAGCACTAATTGGCAAAAATTAGAATTTACATGCAGAATTCCTTAAGCGTATTGTATGACGCACTGCACATAAATTCTAACGCACGCAGGCAAAAGTGGGCATGGTTATAGGCGAGGAAATGGGCGTTTTGTGGGCGTTCCAAAATTTACACATACTGTTATAGAATATGGACTAGTGCACGTAAATCTATATGCCGGGATTTACGCCACGTTTTCATTGGCGTAAATTGATGACAGTAGTTTTAGGAGCTGCGAATTATGTCTAAATTTAGGCGCCGCTTATGGAATATGCCTCCGTAGAAATGTTTACTGCGCAGATTATTTAGTCGCCATATATAGAATCTGGCCATGAGCATGGATTTTTCCCAGCACCTACTTATCAGAGCTATTTATAGAATCTGGTCCTGGGTGTATCCCAAGGACTGGGTTAAGAACCCCTAGTACAGGGGTAGGCAACTCCAGTCCTCGAGAGCTGCAGGCAGGTCAGATTTTCAGGATATCCACAATGAATATGCATGAACTTGATTTGCATACACTGCCTCCATGGTATGCAAATCTATCTCCTGCATATTCATTGTGGATATCCTGAAAACCTGACCTGCCTGTGGCTCTTGAGGACTGGAGTTGCCTACCCCTTCCCTAGTATATATATATTTTTAAATACAATCCACTATTATCAAGCGCAGAGCAGAGCATTAAAAAAATTTTTTTTTTTTTTAATTTTGTTACATTTGTACCCTGCGCTTTCCCACTCATGGCAGGCTCAATGCGGCTTACATGGGGCAATGGAGGGTTAAGTGACTAGCCCAGAATCACAAGGAGCTGCCTGTGCCTGAGGTGGGAATCAAACTCAGTTCCCCAGGACCAAAGTCCACCACCTTAACCACTAGGCCACTCCTCCACTCCCATGGATTATTACCATTGGTGATTCACTATCAGAGGCAAAGCCAGGTGTCAGGTATTGCTACAGTCAATACTAGTAAGACTAGTCATGGACCCACCCATTATGTTGCCCATAAATCTTTAGAAATGTCTTCTTTCCTCACAATAAGTTTCTGGGCACATTTTTCCAACATACAATCAGCAGCCTCCTTTGTCCATAAATTGACTGGTTGGAAATGTCACTCTGACTCTCTACCCCTTCTGCTGGAGATGAGTTACTGATAGCAGACACTCCTAGTTCAGAACAATGGGAACGAGCAAGGCGTGTGGCTTGAGTTGCACAGTGGTATAAAAACCTCTACCTCCCTCATCCAAGGGAGAAGTGCCAGTGCCTGATGGCCAAGAGGTTCCGTCTGCAAGTGACTATTTAATGCAACCCAGGCAGCATGGCGCGGAGAGCCACCACACCAGAAGACCACTCCAGGATCAGTCTTGTTTTTATAAGCTTCTGCCTTGCTGTAACAGGCGAGTATTGTGTTTCTATCATGGTAATAAAATATGAGGAAAAACTTAGGAAAAATGATATACCTCTTAAATTCCAAGGAATATCAAACATACAGAGGATACAACATAAATAATAATTTTATATCCATAAAGTTACTCCATATAGGTTGTAATTATTATGTATTAAAAAACATGTATGGGGTATAATTATTATTATGTATTTATTTAGTTCTGACAATGTATGTGTTATTATGCAGGGTGCAATTGTTATATATGTGTGATCCCATAGAGACAGTAATTATTATAAGGTAAAATTATTATTACATATTCATATAGAGACTGTAATTAATATTATATATTTATATAGCTCTGACTGTGTGTGTGTGTGATCCCTTAGCTATTATTATATGTTTATATTATAGTACTGACCATGGTTGTGAGCCCATAGTTATTATTATAGATTCATATAGCATAGATGGTGTATGTGATCCCAGGGCAAGCACACCTCTCCTCCTACCATCCAGGTTGTGGGGGAAGAGAGAAAGAGTGAGAAAGAAATAGAGATCAAAGTAAAGGGGAATAAAGAGACAAAGCACAGGAGATCAGAGTGGGGGGGGGGGGGGGGGGATAGAAATACCCTTACTTGTTCTGGGTGGTAAATGGTAACACTGGTTTCTGGTTGTTGCAGCCTGATGCTGAATAACCAGGTAGAAAAAGCTAGTGACAACCAGAGTTTAAACCAACACTGACTTTGTGAGCTAAATATTGCCCCCCCCCCCAACGATCATAGAAGATAATTATATGCTTGTTCAGCGTGCATTTTCTCTCTTCTGAATTGGGTGCATTCCTGGCCCCATTCTGTACCATTGATATGTCTTTGTCTCTGTTTGTTCACAGCTTCTTCTGACTTCACCACAGATATGGGTGTCAGGTCCTCAACTGGAGAAAGTTCCATTACATCTTCTGCTAGCTCCACCTCAACTGAGAGAAGTTTCACAACATCATCTGCAATTACCCTCTCAACTGGAAATAGTTCATCAACAACCCATGGTGTCATCTCTTCAAGAGGCACTACAATAGTATCTAGTGTCACGGATTCAACAGCATCCCCTGTTATCATAACTACTGTGTTAGACACTTCCACAGTTTTACCAGCCATCAACACAACTGGCAGAGGTATCACAGGATCTTTAGATAATACTAGTTCACCTGTGAGAGATTTCACAGGTTCTTCAAATAACACCACTTCAACCGTAGGACGTTCCCTAATTTCTGTTGCTAACACCACTTCAACTGGAGAAAGTTCCACAGTATCTCCTATCAGCACGTCAACTGGAAGAAGTACTATTGGGTCTTTAACTACAAGTAACTTAACTGCTACAACATCTCTTACTAATATCTCTTCAACTGGAGAAAGCACCACAAAATTTTCAAACAGCTCTTCAACTGGAAGCGCCACCACAGTTTCCTATTCTATTATAACCTCCACTGGAGGAAATTTCATAGTCTCTCCAATAACCTACACAACTAGAAAAAGTACTACAGGATCTCTAACTATCACCACTGGAGAAAGTTCCACAGCCTCTCCTATCAGTACTTCAACTGAAATAAGTAACACAGGACCTTCTTCTAACACAATCTCAGTTGGACGAAGTTTCAGAACATCTCTTGCAATCACCTCTTCATCTGGTGAAATTTCTAAAACTGGTTTCTTCAATTCTTCTTCAGAAAGTACCACAGCAACTTCTAATATCACTGATGCAACTACAGAAAGGTCCGCAAGATCTCCTACTTTCACCTCCTCAACTGAAAAAGTTTCAACAACATTTAATGTGACCATTTTGACTAAAGAAAGCTCTTCAGTAACTAACACAACAGCATCTTCTTCTGATATCACAACTTCAAAAGGAGGAAATTCCACAACATCTCCTCTTCTCCTGTCCTCAACTGTACAAAACTCCACAATATCTTCTAATTTTACCACCTCAAATGGAGGAAGTTTGGAATCATCTCCTGCTAGCTCCTCCTTACCTGGTGAAATTTCCACACCATTTCCAAAGATTTACTCAACTGGATCAAGTAGTGCAGGATCTCCAGCTATCAGCCACTCAACTGGAAAAATTTCCACACTATATCTGATAAGCACTTCACCTGGAAGAAGTACCACAAGATCGCCTTCCAGCACAGGCTCCATAAGAACAGGTTCCACAGAATCTCCAACTATCACGTTTCCAACTGAAGAAAGTACTACAACATCTTCAATCAATAATTCAACTGGAAATACTACAGAATCTACACCTATTATGAGCTTAACTGCAGAAATTTCCACATCATCCCATGCTATCATCTTAACTGGAGAAGGTACTACATCATCTACTGTCAGTGTTTCAACTGGAAGAAATACTACAGGAACTTCTATCACAGCCTCACCTGAAGGAAGTTCCACCCAATCTCCTGATATTACTTCCTCAGCTGAAGGAAGTTCAACAACGTCTCATGCTATTAGCTCCTCAGTTGGAGAAAGTTCTACAGCAACATCTAGTGTTCCAGCAATAACATCTGGTGTCACTGATCCAACATCACAAAACTCCAGAGACTCTTCTGTCTTTACCCCCTCAGTTGGAGTAATTTCCACAGTATCTGGCACCAGCTCAGCTAAAGAAAGTTCTTCTTTTTATCCTTCCCTTTCAGAACACAGCACAGTAGCTTCTATTATCACCGATACAATAGCATCTTCTGCTATTATTACCTCAAATGGAGCAAGTTCTGCAACCTCCTTAACTGGAGAAAGCTTCACATCTTCAAACACCAATTCAATTGGAACAAGTGCTACAAAATCTCTAGTTATGACCAGCTCAACTGGAGAAAGTTCCACAACATCTTCCATCAGGACTTTCAGTGGAAATACCACAGCATCTCCTTCTGTTACAATCTCAAATGGAGGAAGTTTCACAGGATCTTCTGCTATCATCTCCTCAACTGGAGAAAGCTTCACATCTTCAAACATCATCTCAGCTGGAGAAAGTTCCACAGCATCTTCCATCAGGACTTCAACTGGAAGTACCACAGGATCTCCTTCCATCACAATCGCAAATGGAGGAAATTTCACAGGATCTCCTAATATTATGACTCCAACTGGAGTAAATTCCACAGCATCTCCTGCTAACACTACCACATTTGGAGCAAGTTCTGTAGCATCTCTTCCTATCACCATCTCAACTAAAGAGCACTTTACAACATCTAATGCTGTCCTCACTTCCACTGGAAAAATTTCCAAAATATCTTCTACTACCATGGTAACACAAGGCAGTTTTATGACATATCTTCCTTCCACCCTCTCAGCTGGAGAAAATTTGACAGTATTGCCTACTATCACCACTCCAAATGGTGTTAAAACCTCAACTGGAGAAAATTTTGCAACAACACCTCTTGCAGAAAGTTCCACAACTTCTGCTGTTACTCTTCCAAATACAGAACGTTCTATCACAACGTCCAATGTTAGTATTTCAACTGGAAAAAGTTCTCAAACAGTCACAAGTGGCACCATTTCTCCTGCAGCAAGTTCTTTAACACCTTTTGGTGGCATCGCAAATAATAGAGAAAGTTCAACATTGGGCTCCTTTTCAACTGAAGGGAATTCTGTCACCACCTCAAATGGAGATAATTCTACAAGAAAGTCAAGTGTTCCTTCCTCTCCTGGGAAACATTCCACAATGGTTCCTAGTATCATTTCAACTGAAGCATCACCTAGTCTTGCAACCTCACCTGTGAACATTTCTGGAACTGTTCCTGCTATCACTTCATCAACAAATAAAAGTTCTACAGTATTGCCTGGTGTCATTACTTCAACAAGTGAAAGTTCCACAACAGCTTCTCCTGTCACCTCTTCATCTGGAGAAAGTTCTATAACTTTTGAGGTCACCAACTTGGGCAGATATAGTTCTACAGTGCCTCCTAGTGTTTCTATATCCACAGGTCAAAGAACTGCCTTCACGAAAGAATCTTCAGCACCATCAGGCTCATCTGGAAAACCCCTAACTACATCTGGATCTCCGTTGGGTGCCAGAACCACCTCCCAAAACCCAACCACTCTAGATCTCTCAAGTTCTGTAACCATCCCAAACGTGGGTAACTCTGGTACCACATCAAACAACACAGGTAAGCTAAGACTGAAGGGATGGTTTAAAAATTTAAGAACTATGATGACAATCACACTTCTATCCATTTCACTTCTCACTATTTCTTCAGCACCAACCATTCTTTCCTTTTTCTATGTCTTTGTCATCTTTACCATCCCGTGTCTATGCAATGAATGATGAAGACAAAAAAGTAGTGAGGTCTGAGAGACAAACTGCAGAAAACAAGAATGTTCTAAACATTGTTTGAAGCTGGATCTTAAGACAGCAAAATAATGTGACAAGGTGGTGGCTGTAGCTAGAAGGATGCTAGGCTTCATAGACAGAGGCATGGCCAGTAGAAGAAAATAGGTGCTAATGCTGCCTTTGTAATTTCATTGGTGAGGCTCCATCTGGAATATTTTGTTCAGTTTTGGAGGCTGTATCTTGCTAAGGACATCAAAAGATTTGAGGTGGTTTAGAGGAAGGTGACAAAAATGATATGGGGCTTGTGTCAAAAGGCTAATGAGAAGAAGACCTCAATTTTGATACCCTAGAGGAAAGGAGGGATGGGGGGATATCTCACAGACATTTAAATACTTAAAGGTATTAATATGCACACTAATATTTTTGAGAGAAGGAGAAGCAGTAGAACTAGAGGTCATGAGTTGAGGTTGCAGGGTGGGAGACTTAGGAGCAATGTCAGGAACGCTTTTTCACAGAAAGGATGGTAGATGACTGGAATGCCCTACTGTGAGAGGGTGTGAAGACAGAAACAGTGATGGAATTCAAGAATGCATGGGATAAACACAGAGGACCACTATATAGAAAAAGGATGGAATCCAATTAAAGCAAAACTTAAATGAACTCATAACTGGAGCGAGCTTTGACGGCAGCTTCACAGGTTGAGAAATAGGACCAGTGCTGGGCAGACTTCTATAGTCTTGGTCCCATAAATGGCAAAAATAGATCAGGATCAAGGCTTTGACGGCAACTCCAGTAGTTGGAAAGTAGGACTGGTGCTGGGCAAGCCACTGTGATCTGTGCCCCTAAATTGTCTGGGAGAGACAAAGTATAGAAGTATTTAATCATAAAAAAGTGGAACCTATGCAGGAACCTGCAGGTTAGCTTTTTGGGCAGATTGATGGAATTGTGCTGACTATGCTACTATCCACCTTATAATTGAAAGAGAAAAACGCCTAGATTTCGACCCAAATCGGGAGATAGACGTTTATCTCACAAAAACGAATAAATCGGTATAATGGAAAGCCGATTTTGGACGTTTTCAACTGCACTCCATCGCGGAAGCGTACAAAGTTGACGGGGGCGTGTCGGAGGCGTGGCGAAGGTGGAACTGGGGCGTGGTTATCGGCCGAGGAGAGATGGGCGCCTTTCGCCAATAATGGAAAAAAAGTATGTGTTTGTAGCTAGAATTTAGGGCACTTTTCCTGGACCCTGTTTTTTCACGAATAAGGCCCCAAAAAGTGCCCTAAATGACCAGATTACCACCAGAGGGAATCGGGGATGACCTCCCCTGACTCCCCCAGTGGTCACTAACCCCATCCCACCACAAAACATGATGTTTCACAACTTTTTATTTTCACCCTCAAATGTCATACCCACCTCCCTGGCAGCAGTATGCAGGTCCCTGGAGCAGTTGTTAGGGGGTGCAGTGGACATCAGGCAGGTGGACCCAGGCCCATCCCCCCCCTACCTGTTACAATTGTGCTGCTTAATGCTTAGTCGTCCAACCCCCCCAAACCCACTGTACCCACATGTAGGTGCCCCCCTTCACCCCTTAGGGCTATAGTAATGGTGTAGACTTGTGGGCAGTGGGTTTTGAGGGGGATTTGGGGGGCTCAACACACAAGGGAAGGGTGCTATGCACCTGGGAGCTCTTTTACCTTTTTTTTTGTTTTTGTAAAAGTGCCCCCTAGGGTGCCCGGTTGGTGTCCTGGCATGTGAGGGGGACCAGTGCACTACGAATCCTGGCCCCTCCCATGAACAAATGCCTTGGATTTATTCGTTTTTGAACCGGGCGCTTTCATTTTCCATTATCACTGAAAAACAAAAATGCCCAGCTCACAAATTGTCGAATAAAACATGGACGTCTATTTTTTTCGAAAATACGGTTCGGTCCGCTCCTTCACGGACCCGTTCTCGGAGATAAACGCCCATGGAGATAGACGTTTTCGTTCAGTTATGCCCCTCCACGGCTTTCGTTACTCACTGGGTGGTGGAGAAAAGGGTTTAGTTTTCCCTTCAGGGTATAGATAAGAAACAATTTTCAAATCTATTTGAATATGTATTTTATAAGGATTATAAGGCATGTAAACAGTTCCTTTTAGTTTTTTTTACATTTTTAAAAATCTTGTGGTTTAGAAATCTGCAAGGGCGACGAAATTGATAAAGGGGATGGGGCAACTTCCCTATGAGGAAAGGCTGAAGCGGCTACGGCTCTTCAGCTTGGAGAAAAGGCAGCTGAGGGGAGATATGACAGAGGTCTATAAAATAATAAGTGGAGTGGAATGGGTAGACGTGAATCACTTGTTTACTCTTTCTAAAAATACTAGGTCTAGGGGGCACGCAATGAAGCTACAAAGTAGTAAATTTAAAATGAATCTGAGGAAATATTTCTTCACTCAATGTATAATTAAACTCTGGAGTTCGTTGACAGAGAATGTAGTAAAAGCGGTTAGCTTAGCGGGGTTTAAAAAAGGTTTGGCTGGACTTGGGGAAAGTCCACTGCTTATTTCTAGGATAAGCAGCATAAAATGTATTGTACTGTTTTGGGATCTTGCCAGGCACTCGTGACCTGGATTGGCCACTGTTGGAAACAGGATGCTGGGCTTGATGGACCTTCAGTCTGTCCCAGTACAGCAATACTTATATACTTATGTAAGTTATTTCTTTTTGCTTCTGTGACAGGTATAACAGCTTCTGCGGATGAGGGTCTTGCACCTTGGACCATTATCCTTATTGGCTTGGCCAGTGTTCTACTTTTGATAGTATTGCTCTTCATTGGCTTTTCGGTAAGAACTCATCACTTGATAGTCAAAGTGATTTAAGCAGGCAGGAGAGGCTCCTGCCTGCTTAACTCACTGTGTGACCTGAACGCCAAAATTCAGCAGCAGTTAACAGGGCGCAAAAGGGCCACTTTCCTGCCATAGAAGGAATAGGGGGAGATGGCTCTTTCCAAACAACGAGGGAGACGTACGGTTGATTAAAAGTCTTTATTGCACAACATCAAAACGACTTGACACAGCAGCTGGGTTTCGGCACATGAGCGCTTGCCTCAGGAGTCTTATGATGTAATAAATGCTGTTTGCACGAGAAGGTGCAGAGCAGTGGTGTAGCTATGGGGGGCCGCAGGGGCCTGCCCCCCCAAATTGGCTCTCGTGCCCCCAGTTTGGCTGGTGGGTGTCCCCGACCCCAACCCCTGCCAGTTGAAGCGTTTATCTGTCCCGTGCTGGTCTCGCACTGGCCTCCTCTTCTGTTTCCAGTCGCACTGTGCATGCTCTCGTTTTAATAAAACTGAGCATGCTCGCACATGCTCAGTTTCATTAAAACGAGCGTGCAGTGCATGGCGCAAACAGGAGAGGAAGCAAGTGCGAGATCAGTGTGGGACAGATAAATGCTTCAGCTGGCTTGGGTTGGGGAACCCCACCAGCAAAGGTACCTTGCAGCGGTGGCGGGAGCGGGGGTCGTCGGCAGGGGGCGGGTCGTCAATGGCGGGAGGGGGTCAAAGTTGGTGGGGGGTTAGCAATGGCG
The DNA here is from genome assembly GCF_901765095.1 of Microcaecilia unicolor. Classification (NCBI taxonomy): domain Eukaryota; kingdom Metazoa; phylum Chordata; class Amphibia; order Gymnophiona; family Siphonopidae; genus Microcaecilia; species Microcaecilia unicolor. The sequence goes on from NC_044033.1 coordinate 211,681,064, forward strand.
GCAGGGGTTCAGCAATGGTGGCGGGGGGGGGGGGGTCAGCGGTGCTGGGGGGAGGGCTAAAATGTGCCCCCTCACCTCGGGCTCTGGACCTGCCGAAGTCTGGCTACGCCCCTGACGTTTCCCTCGTTGTTTGGAAAGGGCCAGCTCCCCCTACTCCTTTTCTGTCCTGGTTGACTTGCGTAGGGGTTAAGTGCACCTCCACTTCGTGTGGGTGTTCTCCTTCCACTTTCCTACCATGCCACGCAGGGGTGTTACAGGGGCAGAGGAGGAGCTGGCAGTTTTGTGAGTGCTGGCAGTATTCAATGCCGGCATCTACACAGTTAAACGAGAGAAATAAGACTGGTTTCAGTCCAAAGTTGGGTACCTAATTTTAGGCATGAGGCGCTTACGCTAGCACAAAATCTGGTGTAAATGCTCATGCCTAACTTCATGCGTAAGTGCTAGGCATGCCCCTGACCAGACCATATCTCTCCCATGTCCACACCCCCTTGCAGTTGTGCACGCAAGCTACTAAGTAGTAAACGTAAAACGAATCGGACAAAATATTTCTTCATTCAATGTGTAATTAAACTCTGAAATTCGTTGTCAGAGAATGTAGTAAAAGCAGTTAGCTTAGCGGGGTTTAAAAAAGGGTTGGATGGCTTCCTAAAGGAAAAAAATCCATAGATCATTATTAAAATGGACTTGGGGGGAAAACCCACTGCTTATTTCTAGGATAAACAGCATAAAATGTATTGCACTGTTTTGGGATCTTGCCAGGTACTTGTGAACTAGATTGTGAACTGTTGGAAACAGGATACTGGGCTTGATGGACATTCAGTCTGTCCCAGTATGGTAATGCTTATGTTCTTATGTTATGTTGGAACGGGCCAGCTGGATTGCAAGACCGGTTAGAGCACCGGTCTTGCAATCTAGAGATGGCCAGTTCAAATCCCGCTCCTGCTCCTTGGGATCTTGGGCAAATCACTTAACCCTCCATTGCCTCAGGTACAAACTTAGATTCTGAGCCCTCCTGGGACAGAGAAATATCCAGTGTACCTGAATGTAACTCACCTTGAGCTACTACTGAAAAAGGTGTGAGCAAAATCTAAATAAATAAATAAATGTATGTTCTAACAGCTAATTAATATACACCCCTAATTACTAAGTAGCGCTAAGGGTGCACTAGCATTTTTAGCGCATGCTAACCATTAGCGCATGCTAACTGTGTAGGCACCCATACTATTCCTATGTTAGCACACACAAATTTTAGGTGCACGCTAAATGCACTAATGCACCTTTGTAAACATACCCCATAATAAGTTACGATACGATTCTATACCTTGCATATATTACTTTGCACGCTATCGCCCAGATTCTATTTATGGTGCTAAAAATTGGATGTGCAAATTTGGGTGTGCGCTCAAGTTTTGCACACAATTTAAGTAATGAGCCAATTAGTGCCAATAATTGGGTCATTAATAATCAATTATTGATGTACATTAGCAACAATTTGGATTTGCGCATGCATCTTGCTAAAGGCTATTCTATAAAGATGCGCGTGAAAATCCTTTAGCGTGTAACTGAAAAGGGGACATGGCCATGGGAGGGGCATGGACAGGTTGAGGCATTCACTTAAGATGCGTGCAATATTACAGAGTTTGGGGGATCTGCGCCTAATTTGCGCATGAGGATTTACGCCAGGTTTCACTTGGTGTAAATCCTCATATCAGAACACCATTGACAACAGTGCTCAGTACGCATTTTTTTTCAGTGCCCAAATCTGGGTACCATTCACCAATTTGCTGCGCACTTAATTGGTGATAAGTACCAATAATTGGCTTTAACAATCATTAATTGGCACTAATTAAGTCACTATTCTTTAAATTGAGCGCCCAAAATCCATCACGCGCACCTGCAAGGGATCAGGGACCTGGAAGGGGCATGGGAGGGACAGGAAGTTATGCGCACTGGTTATGGAATACTAACTACCTACAGATAGGCGCAAGTGCTTCCACCAGCCATTGAACTGGCGTAATTACTCACACCTAATGTTGGGCGTTTAAATGCAGACTTATACCCTATTCTATAATGGCAATTGCCGTTATAGAATTCACACTTAGGGCTAAATTCAGTATTTGGGCACCAAAAACAGTAATCGCTAAGCACTATTTTATAAATAGTGCCCCGCGTTGGGCGCCATTTATAGAATAGCGTTTAGCACCGGGATCGGTGCCCAATTTTGGGTGTGAGGATTTCCACCAACTGAAACCTGGTGTAAATCCTTGCGCCTAACTAAAGTGTGGATCCAACATATTCTGTAACAGTGTGCGGAAACTCTAGAAATGTCCCTGAACCGCCCATGCCCCTCCCATTGCCACGTTCCCTTTTCAGATCTGCACGTAAGAATTTACACATGCATAAATTCATGTTGTTGCAGATTAGCACCAATATTTGTTTATTATTGCCCATTTATTGGTGCCAATTGGCTCATTGGTCAATTACATTGCATGCATTAGGCGCAGAAGCGTTGCCAGACTGTGACACCAGGGGGAGCATGCGTGTAGGGGGTAGGTAAAACGGACCACCTGAAAAATAGGCACTGGTGCCATCCGTAGTCCATATTGGGAGCGGTCACTCCCCTTGTGCCCACCTAGTTACGCTTCTGATTAGGAGGTCACCATTTAGGTGATGTTGATATACGATTATTCCTCCCCCCCACCGTGTACCGCTTTGGCTAATAGGAGCCCCTGTTTTTCTGTTTGCAGATTATATACTGCGTGAAGGCATCGAGGTCAGGCTTCATCACTTTTCCACGTTACTTCACCCACCTGGAACTGAGCGACCTGAGCTAAGGAGGACCAGTGAGGGCCTGGTTACTAGAAGTGTTCAAGTAATCCTGAAGGGAAAGGAGATGCCAGATGCAAATCTCCTGTCAATGCACTTTCTAAACTTAGCCGACACAGTCCAGTATTTATTCAAAGGTTTTAATGGACATGAATTGCATCATATGTAAAGACAAAAGTCACTTCCTCCCCTCTCAGGGAGCTCTTGACAGTGGTTCATTCATCATCGGGGAGGATAGTTGATCTCAATTGTGGTCACTGACTGTGACATGGATCGCTTGACCACACCATGACAATTTGGTAACCGTGGTTACTGACTGTGGCAGGAATGGCTGGCCATGGTGTGATAATACTATGATTGTGGTCCCTGACGATGGTGTGACAATGCTGGGGCTGTAAGAATGGTTGACCTCAGCGTGATGATATCGGGACAATACTAACTACAATACACCTAATGGTTATATTTTCTGTACTAACAGTATTTCAGTCTGTAATTGAACAAGACATAGAGAAATGCCCCAGAGTTGGCTAGGGTGACATAGAGGGGCATTTTCAAAAGAAACATCCAAGTTGGGATTTGGACGTCTTTGTAAAACGTTCAAATCTGGGGGTGGGGAAAACCGTATTTTCGAAAAAAGATGGATGTCCATTTTTCGTTTCGAAAATACCAAGGACATCCTTCGATTTGGACGTCCTTAGAGATGGACGTCCTTAGACATGGACGTCTTTGACTTTCGGCGATTTTCGAAACCACAGACGTCCATGTCAAAAACGTCCAAATGCAACCCATTTGGAAGTGGGAGGAGCCAGCATTTGTAGTGCACTGGCCCCCTGACATGCCAGGACACCAACCGGGCACCCTAGGGGGCACTGCAGTGGACTTCATAAATTGCTCCCAGGTACATAGCTCCCTTACCTTGTGTGCTGAGTCCCCCAACACCCCCCCCAAAACCCACTACCCCCAACTGTACACCACAATACCATAGCCCTTACGGGTGAAGAGGGACACCTAGATGTGGATACAGTGGGTTTGTGGTGGGTTTTGGAGGGCTCGCTGTTTGCTCCACAAATGTAACAGATATGGGGGTTATGGGCCTGGGTCCGTCTGTCTGAAGTGCACTGCAGTACCCACTAAAATTGCTCCAGGGACCTGCATGCGCTATCATGGACCTGAGTATGACATCTGAGACAGGCATAGAGGAAGGCACGTAATATTTTTAATGATGTTTTTTGAGGGTGAGAGGGGGTTAGTGACCACTGGGGGAGTAACAGGAGGACATCCCTGATTCCCTCTGGTGGTCATCTGGTCATTTTGGGCACCATTTTGTGCCTTATTCGTAAAAAAAACACATCCGGGTCAAAACGTCCAAGTTTTACTTTAGGACATCCTTGCTTTTTTCGATTATGGCTCAAAGACGTCCAAGTGTTAGGACCGCCTAAGTCCCGCTTTCACCAAGCCTCCGACATGCCCCCTTGAAATTTAGACATCCTTGCGACGGACTTCAGTTAGAGATGTCCAAAATCGGGTTTTGATTATACCGATTTGGACATCTCTGAGAGATGGACGTCCGTGTTCCGATTTATGTCGAAAGATGGATGTCCATCTCTTTCAAAAATGAGCCTGATAGTCTCAAATTCCAGAAAAAATGATTGGTGGACACCATTTTATCTTGAAGCTTTGCAGACGGTAAGGAATCAGTCTTGTGTTGTTCCATTAGAGGTTTCCTCTCACTCCTTAAGGATCCAGCGCTGCCACCAAATGGCCAGAGAGGCCGGTCTCTCCCTTAAAGGTGTTTCCTTTACCTGCTCGGCTAGGTAGAATTGGCTGGAGGCTGCCAATCTGTTCTCCAGTAGGGAACGCTACTCATCTCTGAAGCCGGAGGAGGAAATGAAGTATTCCGCCCTTCCACAGCGGACCGAAGATACCTCGGTGCTGAAAAGCAATCACAGTTGGGACGTGGATCAATTCTGCAGCTTTGAAACCTGTGAATATAAGAACAGTTAAAAAGAGAACTTAATGTAGCTCAGTGCTACCAATAAATTATTTATTATGTCTGCATCCTGTGGTATCATTTTTTTAAAATAGGAGTTTATATAAGACTAGTAAAAAAGGCCCGTTTCTGACACAAATGAAACGGGTGCTAGCAAGGTTTTCCTCAGAGTGTGTATGTTTGAGATAGTGTGTGTGAGAATGACTGTGTGAGAGAGAGAGTGAATGTGCGAGTGTGTGTGTGTGACAGAGAAAGAGTGAGACTGGGTGCGAGTGTGTCTGTGAGAGAGAGTGTGTGTGTGAGAATGAGAGTGTGTGCCATGGGCCCCCCCTCCCTCCCACCCTCCCAGTTCCAGGGTCCCCCCTCCCTCCCTCCGAGTTCCAGGGTTGTCACCCTCCCTCCCTCTGAGTTCCAGGGTCGTCCCTCCGAGTTCCAGGGTCGTCCCCCCTCCCTCCCTCTGTCTGAGTTCCAGGGTTGTCCCCCCTCCCTGCCTCTGAGTTCCAGGGTTGTCCCCTCCCTCCCTCCGACTTCCAGGGTCATCCCCCCTCCCTCCCTCTGATTTCCAGGGTTGTCCCCTCCCTCCCTCCCTCCCAGGTCCAGGTTCCCCCCTCCCTCCTTCCGAATTTCAGGTTCATCCCTCCCTCCCTCCCAGTTCCAGGGTTGTCATCTCTCCCTTCCTCCTTCCCTCCCTTCCAGTTCCAGCACCCCTCCCTCCGAATTTTAGAAGTCATCTTCACTTACCAAGTCGGGCTTATGGCGGCCGTCAGCAGCGGTAAAAGGCGTGCAGGCTCGGCCCTTCTCTCTTTCTCAGCTCTGGTCCCGCCCTCATTTCCTGTTTCTGCAAGGGCGGGACCAGAGCTCAGAGAGAGAGAAGGGCCGAGCCTGTATGCCTTTTACTGCTGCTGCCGGCTGTCGTAAACCTGACTTGGTAAGTGAAGATTTTAAAATTCGGAGGGAGGGGGCCTGGAACTGGAAGGGAGGGAGGGAAGAAGGGAGGGATGACGACACCCTTATGCGTGTGACGTCGCTTTACTTTGCCTGGCAACTCTGCAGCGTTCCCTTCCAGTGATTGGTCACTGCTGCTTGTTGTCCCGTTCCGGGCCCTTACCTGGGGCTCCACGGGCCGGAACAGGTGGTTGGAGCGCCCGAGGAGGACGGGGCAGCGAGGAAGGGCTCCCACGGGGATCGCAGCAGCTGCAACTTGCTCCGAGGCCGGCGATCCCGGGGAGTTAGCGCCGGCCTCGGAGAGGGAGATCCGCCGGCCAAAATGGCGGCGCCGGCGTCGGCATCCTCCTCGCTGCAGCAGGACCAGCGAGGAGGCACCGCCCACTCGCGCCGGATTGGCGCATCTTAGGAGGAACTCCGCCCCGCGGAGGGGAGCACCAATCAGGGCCCCGCTGCCGGCCCCGGCAGCGAGGATTGGCTCCAGCTGTTCCACTGCTAGGACGAGCGGGGAATTTAAACGGAAGCACGGAGGGGATCCAGTGCTTCCGTTTCCTTGTTTGAAGCCACTCAGCTAGCTGTCCTGCTAGCCATTTCAAGCCTGTGTGTTTCCTCGTGGAGCTAGCCGTCCTGCTAGCCATTTCCAAGCCTGTGTGTTTCCTCGTGGAGCTAGCCGTCCTGCTAGCCATTTCCAAGCCTGTGTGTTTCCTCGTGGAGCTAGCCGTCCTGCTAGCCATTTCCAAGCCTGTGTGTTTCCTCGTGGAGCTAGCCGTCCTGCTAGCCATTTCCAAGCCTGTGTGTTTCCTCGTGGAGCTAGTCGTCCTGCTAGCCATTTCCAAGCCTGTGTGTTTCCTCGTGGAGCTAGCCACCCTGCTAGCCATTTCCAAGCCTGTGTGTTTCCTCGTGGAGCTAGCCGTCCTGCTAGCCATTTCCAAGACTGTGTTTTCCTCGTGGAGCTAGCCGTCCTGCTAGCCATTTCCTAGACTGTGTTTTCCTCGTGGAGCTTAGTCGTCTTGCCAGCTGTTTCTTAGACTGTGCTTGTGTCCACCTCCCGCTAGGCCAGCCGTCACCCCGTGGTTCCAGCAGTCCCGCTGGCCGCCAGCAGCTGAGGGCTCAACCCTCGGTGAACGGCGGTCGCCGCGGGTGAAGAGTCGGGGGCGCGGTTATCTCCTGGGACTAGTCAAGCTCGGGAGAACTCAAGAGCTCACCTACCTCAGAGTGGCATCAGGACCACGACAGAAAACGGAAGCCATGAGCTCACCGACGCAACCTGATCTCCGGGACCTGGCCAAGGTTCTCCAGCAGCAACAGGAACAGCTTAATGCCCTGTCTGGGGCTCTCCAGAACGTTTGCTCCCAACTCTCCACGCTTCAGGTACAGAACCAGGCGGCTACGGCCCAAGAGGCCGTAGCCGCTCCCCGTATGGGAGGGTTCCGCGTGGGACCTCGGTTCCCTGAGCCAGCACGATACGATGGGAACCCGGAGGGTTGTCGAGGGTTCCTTCATCAGTGTAATCTAGCCTTCCGGATGCAACCGGAGGCTTTCGCTTCGGATCAGAGTAAGGTAGGCTACGTCATGGGCCTGTGTACGGAGAAGGCCCGGGACTGGGTGGTCCCTCTGGACGAACAGCACGATTCCCTTTTGGGGAATTATAGCGAATTTCAGCGCCGGTTCCGGATGGTGTTTGATATTCCGGGACGACCCTCCTCCGTGGCATCCGAGCTGCTTCGGATTCATCAAGGAGAAGGGACAGTGGCCGACTATGCCATCCGGTTTCGTACCTTAGCCGCCGAGTTGCGCTGGGACCCGGAGTCCTTGACGGCCATTTTCAGAGAGGGGTTACATGAGAGAATCAAGGATGAATTGGCGGGACGGGAGACCCCTGGGTCTCTGGATGCCCTCATATCACTCTGTATCCGGGTGGACACCCGATTCCGGGAGCGGGCCAGGGACCGGGCGGAGCGGCAGAAGTGGGGACGTAGTTCCGCCAGGACGAGCAAGGGACCGTCGCCCCGTCAGGTGAACCGGGACTCTACGGAGCCCGGAGAGGAGCCCATGGTGTTGGGTCGGCAACGTTTGACCCCCGCCGAGCGAGAATTCCGTCAGTCTAAGGGACTGTGTCTATACTGTGGGCAGGCTGGGCATTTCCTCCGGAATTGCTCCCTTCGGTCGGGAAATGCGCTCCCCAAGACACCCTGAGGGGAGGGTTCTTGGGGCACGCTGCTCCCCTACCTGAGACCTTGCTTATCTTGTCAGTGACCTTACGCTGGCAGGAGACCACGGTCCAGACTCGGGCTCTGGTGGACTCGGGATCTGGGGGCAACTTTATTGGGCTTGAACTGCTTCAGCAGGTGGGCTGGCCCACGCTTCCCCGCAGGCCTATCCTGCGGATAACTTCCATCCAGGGCACTACACTTCCCCAGCCGGTCACTGAGATTACGCCTATGCTGGGCCTACAGGTAGGGGAGGGACATTTGGAGGAGGCCGAGTTTTTAGTATTACCCCGGACCATCCACCCGGTAGTCCTGGGCTTGCCATGGCTACGCCGCCACAACCCGGTGATCGACTGGGCCGGGGGAAAGATTCAAGGTTGGGGAAGATCCTGTCAGGAGACCTGTTGTAAGGACCGGGGTGGGAGCTGCCCGGCCTTAAATACTTTGCCCGGGGAGCGAACCGAGGAGCTGGGTTCCCTGCCCATGGATTATAGAGACTTTGCTGATGTGTTTAGTTCCAAGGAGGCAGAAGTACTACCCCCACACAGGCCTTTTGACTGTGCCATTACTCTGAAGACCGATACGGTTCCTCCCCGAGGCCGCCCGTACAAATTGTCCCGAGGAGAGGCCAAGGCTATGCGAGAGTATATCCAGGAGAATCTTCGGAAAGGGTTCATCCAGCCGTCTACATCTCCAGCCGGGGCGGGGTTTTTCTTTGTCACCAAGAAGGATGGGACCTTGCGACCCTGTATAGACTATCGGAGATTAAATGCCATCACTGTGAAGGACCGATTCCCGTTACCACTTATTCCCGAGCTCTTGGATAGACTGCAAGGAGCTCAGATCTTCACGAAGTTGGATTTGCGGGGAGCTTACAATCTAGTACGAGTCCGGGCAGGGGACGAATGGAAGACAGCCTTCAATACCCATGAGGGGCATTTTGAATATCGGGTAATGCCATTTGGACTTTGTAATGCCCCTGCGGTGTTTCAACGGCTCATCAATAGTGTACTAGAAGACTTGCTCAATTCCACGGTGATCGTATATCTGGATGATATCCTAATTTACTCTAAGGACCCCAGGGAGCATCCGGGGCATGTACGTGAGGTGCTGTACCGCCTACGTCAAGCCCATCTGTTCGCGAAGCTAAGTAAATGCGCCTTCCATCAACGATCCTTACCATTTTTGGGGCATGTACTGCTTCCAGGGGGGCTTAAGATGGAGCCAGACAAACTCCGGGCCATTCGCGAGTGGCCCCAACCGAAGGGTCTGAAGGCCTTACAACGTTTCCTGGGTTTCGCGAACTACTATCGGCAATTCGTCCCACAATATTCCCGGTTGACCATCCCATTGACGGAGCTCACCCATAAGGGCGCTAGGGTGAGGGATTGGCCGCTAGAAGCGCAGGCAGCGTTCCAGCAAATCAAAGAGGCTTTTGAATCCGCGCCTATTCTACTAACCCCCGATCCTGAGAAACCCTTCACGGTAGAGGTGGACGCTTCCGCGTTAGGGGCCGGGGCGGTCATTTCTCAGATCAACCCCGAGGGTCGGCGGCAACCTTGCTCCTTCTTTTCACACAAATTCTCTCCTGCCGAGCGAAACTATACAGTTGGAGATAGGGAACTCTTGGCCTTGAAACTCGCACTGCAAGAGTGGAGGCATTTACTGGAAGGAGCAGAGCACCGGTTCACGGTTATCACGGACCATAAAAACCTCCTATACCTTCAAGAGGCTCAGCGGTTGAATCCCCGACAGGCCCGATGGTCCTTGTTCTTTTCCCGATTCCAGTTTCAACTAGTCTTCCGAGCAGCCTCCCAGAACACTCCGGCAGATGCGCTCTCTCGGGCCTTTGAGATACCCGAGGACATTCAGGAGACTCAGCCTATGTTAGATCCCGCTTGTCTCAGCACCGCCACCGGAGAGCTTGCCCCAGCCCAGAGCTTCGTGGCGGTCGCCGATCGGAAGAGAGTCCTGCAATGGGGACACGCCTCTAAGTGCGCGGGACATTTCGGGTTCCACAAGACCCTCCGGTTCATTGCGCGACACTATCGATGGCCTCAGATGAGACGAGACATCCTCCAGTTTGTTACCTCGTGCCCAGTATGTGCTCGAACCAAGCCTGTAGGAGGACCCCCTGTGGGAGACCTACAACCGGTACCCATACCGACCAGTCCTTGGTCGGAGATATCCATGGATTTCATCACCGATCTACCTCGTTCCCAGGGTCAGACTGTGATCTGGGTGGTGATAGATCGATTCTCTAAGATGGCTCACTTTGTTCCCTTCACAGACCTTCCGACAGCTGCAGCGCTAGCTCAAGCATTCGTCCACCACATCTTTCGACTACATGGACTGCCCATTCGAGTCATTAGTGATCGAGGGCCTCAGTTTACCTCTCGTTTCTGGAGAGGGTTATGCAAAGCCTTGGGGATGGAGAATCATTTCTCATCCGCGTACCATCCGCAGACCAACGGCATGGTGGAAAGAGTAAACCAAACCCTGAAAAACTTCTTAAGAGCTTTTGTCAACCAACGACAAGATAATTGGGTCTCACTACTTCCATGGGCCGAGTTCGCCTATAACCAAAGTGACCACTCATCCTCAGGCCAGTCCCCGTTTTTCCTGGTATATGGACGACATCCACGGCTTCCAGGCCCATTCCCGACTACCACCATGACACCAACTGGGGACCAAGTAGTAGCCGACCTACAGAAGGTCTGGAGGATAGCTAGGGAACAATTAGAGAAGGCCGCAGCTAAAGACAAGCACTTTGCAGATCGCCACCGGCAGCCGGCTCCCGTGCTCCACCCTGGACAAAAGGTGTGGTTAAGCACGAAACACCTAAGACTCCCAGGACCCTCCCGAAGACTAGGACAGAGATACGCGGGACCCTTTGCGATCCAAGAACGGATTGGACCTGTAACATATCGCTTACGGTTACCCACCACCCTACGAGTGCATAACGCCTTCCATATCTCGCTCCTCAAGAGGTTTCGAGAGTCCAGGTGGCACCCGCCTCCCGTCCCGGAGAAGGATCTCCAGGTGTCTCCAGAACCGGAATACGAGGTAGAAGACATTCTTGACTCCAAGTGGCGGTGGGGAAGACTGTATTATTTGTTGGCATGGAAATCGTTTGGTCCCGAAGATAATTCCTGGGAATCCGCGGCTAATGTTCATGCTCCCGAATTGGTCAAGGCCTTCCACGCCCGATATCCGTCCAAACCCGGGCCCCGGAGGAAGGGGTCTTCCGGGGAGGATACTGTCCCGTTCCGGGCCCTTACCTGGGGCTCCACGGGCCGGAACAGGTGGTTGGAGCGCCCGAGGAGGACGGGGCAGCGAGGAAGGGCTCCCACGGGGATCGCAGCAGCTGCAACTTGCTCCGAGGCCGGCGATCCCGGGGAGTTAGCGCCGGCCTCGGAGAGGGAGATCCGCCGGCCAAAATGGCGGCGCCGGCGTCGGCATCCTCCTCGCTGCAGCAGGACCAGCGAGGAGGCACCGCCCACTCGCGCCGGATTGGCGCATCTTAGGAGGAACTCCGCCCCGCGGAGGGGAGCACCAATCAGGGCCCCGCTGCCGGCCCCGGCAGCGAGGATTGGCTCCAGCTGTTCCACTGCTAGGACGAGCGGGGAATTTAAACGGAAGCACGGAGGGGATCCAGTGCTTCCGTTTCCTTGTTTGAAGCCACTCAGCTAGCTGTCCTGCTAGCCATTTCAAGCCTGTGTGTTTCCTCGTGGAGCTAGCCGTCCTGCTAGCCATTTCCAAGCCTGTGTGTTTCCTCGTGGAGCTAGCCGTCCTGCTAGCCATTTCCAAGCCTGTGTGTTTCCTCGTGGAGCTAGCCGTCCTGCTAGCCATTTCCAAGCCTGTGTGTTTCCTCGTGGAGCTAGCCGTCCTGCTAGCCATTTCCAAGCCTGTGTGTTTCCTCGTGGAGCTAGTCGTCCTGCTAGCCATTTCCAAGCCTGTGTGTTTCCTCGTGGAGCTAGCCACCCTGCTAGCCATTTCCAAGCCTGTGTGTTTCCTCGTGGAGCTAGCCGTCCTGCTAGCCATTTCCAAGACTGTGTTTTCCTCGTGGAGCTAGCCGTCCTGCTAGCCATTTCCTAGACTGTGTTTTCCTCGTGGAGCTTAGTCGTCTTGCCAGCTGTTTCTTAGACTGTGCTTGTGTCCACCTCCCGCTAGGCCAGCCGTCACCCCGTGGTTCCAGCAGTCCCGCTGGCCGCCAGCAGCTGAGGGCTCAACCCTCGGTGAACGGCGGTCGCCGCGGGTGAAGAGTCGGGGGCGCGGTTATCTCCTGGGACTAGTCAAGCTCGGGAGAACTCAAGAGCTCACCTACCTCAGAGTGGCATCAGGACCACGACACTTGTGACAAACCAGGAAGCACGCAAACGTCAGGACAGGAGATGGATACAGCAGGCAGCACGAACCCTTCAAACCCTTCACTGCCATGGAGTCAGCTTCAGAACGTTGGAGGTGCTTTTTATTATAGTAGATATGATTGGCAGCAATCGTCTATGCGCGTAGAATGATGATTACTGCCCGATTTCCGCTGTGTGCAGGAAAATAAAAATTATTTTCTGGCATGCGTAGCGCACACGGAAAAAATGAAATTACCTCTTGGGGCCACACGGTAGCTGGGCGGTAACTCCAAATTGACGTGTGTAGGATGCACGTATGCCAGGGGTGTAGCTACATGGGGCCATGGGGGCATGGGCCCCCGTAGATTTGGCCCTGGCCCCCCTGCCGACGACCCTCTCGACCCCCCTCCGCCCCGCCAACCTGCCGCCACCATCGCCGTCGGGTATCTTTTTTGGCGGGGGACCCCAACCCGTGCCAGCCGAGGTCCTCTTCTCCGGTGCATCCGTGTTGCTGATCTGCAAGGCTTTGTTCTGTTTCTGAGAGTCTGAGACTCACAAAAACAGAACGAAGCCTTGCGGAGAAGAGGACTTCGGCTGGCGGGGATTGGGGTCCCCCGCCAGCAAAGGTACCCGACAGTGACGGTGATGGTGATGGCGGTGGCGGGGGAGGGTTGGTGGCAGCGGAAAGGGGGGGTCAAAAGGGTTGGCGCTGGGGGGAAGTCAAAGTTGTTGTTGTTGGTGGTGGCGGGGGGGGGGGGGGGGGTTGGCGGCGCTGGGGGGGGGGGCTAAAATGTGCCCCCTCACCCCGGGCTCTTGACCCCCCTCCCGCCGATGTCTGGCTACACCCCTGACGTAGGCACCTATGCGGCTTAGTAAAAGGGCCCCTAAAAACTCAAAGATTTGATATTCAAAGCGATTTAACAACTCGAGAGGCTCCTGGCCGGTTAAACCCCTTGTTCTGGACTCTGCTGATACTCAGTGACACTTAACCAGTTGAATATCACCGTAGAGCAGGGGTTCCCAAACTTTTTCTCCGTACATCCCCCCCTGCTACATGGGTCTCCACAGCCGCCCCCGGCCACAAGGTTGTCCCTTTCCCTGCAGCCCCCTCTTCCCAGAAAGTCCAGCACACCTCTGCCTTCCCCAAAGCCAGCATCGTTAGCTACAGTCCTTCCTGCAGGTCCAGGATCACTGCCACTTCCTTCTCCTTCCCCTGCCACTGCTGCAGTGCTTTGCAGCTTACATTTTCAGGCCATCCACGATTCACACAGGTAGGCACTCCGAGGCCTTCCCAGTCTGCCGCGTCCGGCCCTCTCTGATGCAACTTCCTGTTGTGAGGGCCGTACGTGGTAGATGGAAGTCTCTGCAGTGTCTGTGTGAATCGTGGACAGCCCAAAAATGCAAGCTGCAAAGCACTGCAACGGCAGCGGGGGAAGAAGCAGGAAGCAGCAGATTCTGGACCTGCAGGAGGGGAAGTAGGGATTGGGTTACCATATTTTGTCTCCCAAAAAGGAGGACACATGCCCCGCCCCCACCTCACACCCACCACGCCCCCTTTCAGACCCCACCCGCCCCCTTTCACGCCCTCGCTCCGCCCCCTGTCACATTTTCCCCTCCCCCCTATCACACACCCCGTCACCCCCCTCCCTGTCACCCTCCTCCCCTTACCTTACTACTGCCCTGGTGGTCTAGTGACCTCTTCGATGCAGGAAAGAGCCCCCTCTTTCCTGCCCGGAGCGCTGCCCTGCATGCATCCTTCCTGTTGCTGATCTCGGCGCTGATTCAAAATGGCCACCGAGAGTTGACGTCTCGCGAGGTCACTTCAACTCTCGGCGGCCATTTTGAATCGGCGCCAAGATCAGCAACAGGAAGGAAGCATGCAGGGCAGCGCTCCAGGCAGGAAAGAAGGGGCTCTTTCCTGTCCCGAAGGCAGAAGAGGTCACCAGACCACCAGGGCAATAGTAAGCAAGGGGAGGGGAGGCTAGCAATCTGCCCGTTTGTCCGGATTTCTGGACAAACGGGCAGATTGGCAAAACCTGCCCGGTTGCCTGGACTTGTCCTCAAAAAGAGGACATATCCGGGTAAATCTGGACATATGGTAACCCTAATTAGGGAGCAAAGCTGGATTGTGGGCGGTGAGAGGGAGGTCAAGATGTGCTGCGGCACACCTGAAAGTTCACTGCAGTGCACCAAGGTGCCGCGGCACACAGTTCGGGAAACGCTGCAATAGACCACTAAAGTGAAAGCTGGCTATTTTGTGGGCAGTCGGGGGGCGGAGTCAACACTTATGCGGTTTAGTGCCTATATTTATTACTCACTGGGTGGTAGAACAGAGCTAGCATTAGGGGTGATTGCCCTGTGCTCTCATATCACAGGGGCCACAAACCTGCAGTAAGTTAAAAGATCCACAGTCTACAAAACAAGTCTTGGGGCCCCTTCCCTAGCATCTGCCCCAGGCCCCATCATGTCTATCACCGATCCTGTGGTGGAGAAAAGGTTCTAGTTTTCCCTTCAGGGTGCAGATGAGAAACAAATTCCAAATCTTCTTGAATATTTATTTTACAAGGATTATATGTCATGTAAACAGTTCCTTTTAATCTTGCGGTTTGGAAATCTGCAAGCTATTTCTTTTTGTTTCTGTGACAGGTATAACAGCTCTTGCAGACAAGGGTTTTCCATCTTGGGCCATTACCAGTGATTTGAGGACCCCCTGTTCTGCAATGCACTAGAACGGGGGGGGGGGGGGGGGGGGGGGTGTTGTCTTCAAATTACCGATTCTCAACTCACTGCTCTAACCATTAGGCTACCCCTCTGCTCTGCGTGACCACCTGTGTGGCCATTTTCTAAGATGGATGCTCATCAGTGGCAATCCTTGGTCAGCTGCGCACCCCCCCTCCCCCCCGGTGCAGCGGTGTCCGCCCCCCCCCAGGTGTAGCACAACCCTCCCCCCCCGAGAGCAGCATGTCATCCCCCCGGCGCATCAGTGTCCCCCCCGGCGTATCACCCAAGCCCCCCCCCCCGGGTACATTCTTACCTGCTGGGAGCAGTCGTGCGGCTGTCGGCTCCGCTGGTTCCTGCTCCCTCTGCCCTGGAACAGGAAGTAACAGCAGAGCGAGCAGGGAACCAGAGGTGCTGACAGCCACGCTGCTGCTCCCTGAACCCCTCCAGGAGCGCGAACCCGGTGTGGACCGCCCCCACCGACCCGCCTTCGGTATGCCACACAGATGTCCATACCCCTTGCTTTTCCCACTCATAATTTGGGAATTTCAGTTTGTACAAATGGACGTTCGTGCTGGATGTTTTCCGTTCTAAAATACACATGAGACGGACGTCCATTTATGAGGTACTAACTAAAACGCTGCTCAGAGTGATAAAACAGTCCGAGGAAAAAAAAAACATTGCAGGAAAACATCACCATTTTATAAGTACATAAGTATTGCCATACTGGGACAGACCAAAGGTCCATCAAGCCCAGCATCCTGTTTCCAACAGTGGTCAATCCAAGTTACAAGCACCTGGCAAGATCCCAAAAAAGTACAATATATTTTATGCTGCTTATTCTAGAAATAAGCAGTGGATTTCCCCCAAGTCCATTTTAATAATGGCTTATGGACTTTTCCTTTAGGAAGCTGTCCAAACCTTTTTTAAACCCCGCTAAGCTAACTGATTTTACCAAATTCTCTGGCAATGAATTCCAGAGTTTAATTACAAGTTGAGTGAAGAAACATTTTCTATGATTCATTTTAAATTTACTACTTTGTAGCTTCATCGCTTACCCCCTAGTATTTTTGGAAAGAGTAAACAGATGCTTCACGTCTACCCGTCCCACTCCACTCAGCCGTCTTCCAATTTACCATAAGCCTGAGTCATGAAAAAAGAGCCAGGTTTTAGTGTATTTTTCTAAAATTTATAATTAACACCATAACAAATATATAGCCCCTTGCTCCAGCATTTAATCCCTCTCCTTCCTAATCCCCCCAACTCTGACCCCAGGAAACATCTTTTGCTAAACTTTAATCATTTTCATAACAGCTAATTCCCCCTCCCAATTTATTCCAGACCTTATAGAAAGAGGCAGTTATATTCTTCATGGAGGGACACAAATTCTATGAATGACACAACAACAGAGGCTAGATCTCACCACTCCTTAAACAAGTTTAAACCAAGGCGTTTCCAGGTTCTGAAGATAATCCCTCTCTGCTAATTGCGATAATATTTTGCACTCTGCTAGCTGCCTAGCTCCAAGAAAGATGTAACTCTTTCCCTGTCAGACAATAGAGCACTTTTTGCCAAAAGGTTTACACTTCAGGGCAGGATCAGATCATGCGTATAAATGCTCCTTTTTGCGTTTTGTCAGCCAGTGCCTCGGTAGGGGAGGGAGTTTGTGTTGCTGCCCCAGACCTAATTCCCATATAAGAGGATTTTGCTTTCTGGTGGTAGGGCTGAGGGCCAAACAGGTTTATAATATATGTTCCACCGGGAGGTGATGTCGCCAAACAGATTGGTCTAGCAAAAATGAGGACGTTCTAATGCCTTTGTATTGCTCCATGGTGTGACCGCATCTCGAATATTGTTCTGGTAACCGCATCTCAAAAAAGATATAATGGAATTAGAAAAGGTACAGAGAAGGGCGACGAAAATGATAAAGGGGATGGGGCGACTATGAGGAAAAGCTAAAGCAGCTAGGGTTCTTCAGCATGGAGAAAAGACGGTTGAGGGGAGATATGATAGAGGTCTATAAAATAATGAGTGGAGTGGAACGGGTAGACGTGAAGCGCCTGTTTACACTTTCCAAAAATTCTAGGACTAGGGGGCATGCAATGAAGCTACAGAGTAGTAAATTTAAAATTGGAGAAATTTTTTCTTCACTCAACGTGTAATTAAACTGTGGAATTCGTTGCCAGAGAATGTGGTAAAGGCGGTTAGCTTAGAGGGGTTTTAAAAAAGGTTTGGACGGCTTCCTGAAGGAAAAATCCATAGACCGTTATTAAAATGGACTTGGGGAAAATCCACTGCTTATTTCTGGGATAAGCAGCATAAAATGTTTTGTACTTTTTTGGGGATCTTGCCAGGTGGATTGGCCACTGTTGGAAACAGGATGCCGGCTTGATGGACGTTTGGTCTGTCCCAGAATGGCAACACTTATGTACTTATGTGCTTGGGATTCTGAATGGAATCTTGCTACTCTTTGAGATTCTGAATGGAATGTCGCTACTCTTTGGGGTTCTATATGGAATGTTGCTACTCTTTGGGGTTGTACATGGAATGTTGCTACTCTTTGGGTTTCTGCCAGGTACTTTGGACCTGGATTGGCCACTGTTGAAAACAGGATGCCGGGCTTGATGGACCTTTGGTCTGTCCCAGTATGAGGAGTAGTCTAGAGGTTAGTGCAGTAGATTTTGATCCTGGGGAACTGAGTTCAATTCCCACTGTAGCTCCTTGTGACTCTGGGCAAGTCACTTAACCCTCCATTGCCCATGGTACAAAATAAGTATCTGAACATATGTAAACTGCTTTGAATGTAGTTGCAAAAACCTCAGGAAGGCGGTATATCAAGTCCCATTTCCCTTATGTACTTATGTATCATGTCAGCAATGAACTCCTAAGCCGGGCCATGTAAAGTATGATCTCAGTCTCTCAAATTTACTGCTAATGCTCGCTGTATTATTTGTATTGCGCCAAAGACAGCTTCTTTCTGGCGTTCATAAGATGTAACATGTATAGGCAACGTGTGCACCTATGCTTGGAAATTCTTTTTCATCAAGTTTGTGACACCCAAAATGATGGGAGATATTTTTGTATCTTCTTAACATTTAGGGGCCTTTTTACTAAGGCATGCCTAAAAGTGACCTGCGCTGTTGTAGGCGTGTGTTTTGGACACGCGCAAGTCCAATCGCTCAGCGCGCCTGGAAAAAAGGCATTTTATTTTGTGCCGGAAAATGGACATGCAGCAAAATTAAAACCAGCACGCGCCCGTTTTCAGGCTGAGACCTTACCGCCACCCATTGACTTAGTGGTAAGGTCTCACATGCTAACCAGGCAGTAAGCGGCCAGTGCGTGTAAACTTCAAATTACCGCCAGGTAAGCGCCAAGTGGTAGAAAATAGAATAAGTTTTCTACCGCGTGTTTTGGGCACGCGTCAAAATTGGAATTACCATCTGGGGTACGCGGTAGCCGGGCATTAGTGCCAATTTGACGCATGTTGGACATGCGTAGGTGCCTATGCGCTTTAGTAAAAGGGTCCCTTAGTGCACGCTAATTCCATTAGCCCATGCTAAGCTTTAGTATCACTATATACTATACATCATTCATCATCCATCTTGGTCCACCTGGATTTCCACCGTCCATCTTAGTCTCTCTTCCCTTTCCCTTTTCCTTCTTACCCTGTTCTTTCTCTCCTATCTAATGTAATTGTAATTGATTTATCTGTGCATTGTAAGCCACTTTGAGTCTGCTTCATGTGGAAAAAAGTGGGGTATAAGTGTTCATAAATAAATAAATATACTATACAAGCAAAAAAGCCCGTTTCGGAGCAAATGAAATGGGCCCTAGGAAGGCTGTCATCTAAGTGTTTTCTCATCTCTCTCCCCTGCCCTCCCCTCCATGTCCAGCGATTCTCCCCTCTCCTCCCCTCCCCTCCCTGTCCAGCAATTCTCCCCTCCTCTGCCCTCCCATCCCATCTCCTCCATGTCCATCAATCCTCCCCTCCCCTCCCCTCCACTCCATACCTGAGGTCGCAGCGGCGGCTTGCGTCACCTCCAGCCTTCCCTTGCCTTCCCTCTCAGCGTCCTGCCCTCCTCTGATGGCATTTCATCTTTCCGGGAGGGCGGGACACAGAGGGAAGGAAACGCTGGAGGCGAGCTGACGTAAGCTCATTAGCATACGGCTATGAACCCAGCGAGCCAGCCACCCAGGGACGCAGATTGACCAATTATTATATAGAGAGATAGGAAAACGTGGTACATCATTTAAAGCTTATTACAACTTACTATAGTGCCCAAGCTGACTCACAGATCTGGGTGGTTTATAATCTAAAAACAAACAAAAATTAAAAGAGGTTAAAAAGAACTAATGTGTGGATACTGAGCAGTAAAAACAGACTAACCAGCAGACAAAGAAACAAATAAAAAGAAAGGGTCAAGGGGAGGGGAAGGGGATAATCCAAAAAGGGAAAGAAAAACCGGGATTAGGCAGGGAAGAGGAACGAGCAGTGGAGATGGTACAATGTACTCTCAACCCCCCTTTAATCTTCTAAATCAAATGACTGTTTAAATAACCAGTTTTTCACGGCTTCCTTAAATTGTGTCAATGATAATTCCGAAACGAAAAATAAGCAAGAGAGTTGCAGCAAAAAGGTGCCTTGAAATAAAAAGCGCGACGGTGGGTTGATTCTAACTGGGCTTGTTTCGGATTTGGTAGAACAAGATGGGCGATCACTAATCACGCGGAGCTGAGTTAAGAGTTGAGTTGAGAGATAGTCTGGTAGACCAACCCTATGTGCTTCGAAAGTGAGTGCAAGTAACTTGAAAAGGATGCGTTTTTCTACAGGTCACCAATGAAGTTCTTGAAATAAGGGAGGAGTGTGGTAGCCGTGTTAGTCCACTCTTAAGGTTATCAATAGAAATCAAACAAAATAAAACATGGAAAAGAAAATAAGATGATACCTTTTTTATTGGACATAACTTAATACATTTCTTGATTAGCTTTCGAAGGTTGCCCTTCTTCCTCAGATCGGAAATAAGCAAATGTGCTAGCTGACAGTGTATATAAGTGAAAACATTCAAGCATTACTATGACAGTCTGACAAGGTGGGACAGCACTTCACAGAACCAGGACACTGTACCAGTGACTTCACAGTGAGAATCCTGAAAGGTAACTTTAAAACCATACAAGAACGTAAGACCTTTGAAGTCAGAATGATTGAATATTTTAACACCCAACAGAAAGGACTTAACAAGGATCTGGGGTTCCTAGCCCATTATAAACCATAAAGCTGTATGTCTCTGTTGATCACCCCACCCCTCAATTATCCACACCCATCCTGTTAGAATATCAATGATATGCTTTGATGTCCCCATGCATACTTCCTACCCATCCCCCTCCTCCCACCCTGTCAGACTGTCATAGTAATGCTTGAATGTTTTCACTTATATACACTGTCAGCTAGCACATTTGCTTATTTCCGATCTGACGAAGAAGGGCAACCTTCGAAAGCTAATCAAGAAATGTATTAAGTTATGTCCAATAAAAAAGGTATCATCTTATTTTCTTTTCCATGTTTTATTTTGTTTGATTTCTATGAAATAAGGGAGAAACACGGTCAAATTTGCATGTGTGGCAAATAAGTTTAACAGCTATATTTTGTATTAATTGAAGCCAAAGCCGCAAAACTTTAAAACTGCCTACAGAGGCCAAATTGATAGAGTTGAGTACATTGTGATAAATCTTAATCCTTATAAACACTGTACACTCATTATACTCAACTTAAAGCTACCGGATGTGCTTCTTGTCACATAGCCTAGAGTGTGGTCTACTAAAATTTGAATGTACATTGAAGATTATTTTCTGGAAAATCATTTTGTTAATCTTCCCATAGGGCTCAGAATTTGCAGGAGGTCTCCAGTGCCTTCAGGTTCTCTCTCAAACTGCTGGGGTTGGGGATAAAGGATGTGGATAAGATTAAATTAGAGTGAGATTTATTTATTTTTTAAAAATTTGGACAAGTGTCAGGCGAACTGATTCTTTAACAAATATTAGCCAGATGGATGTGGGAATCGCCACCTCTTAGACATGAGGGTACGAAACAGCTGGATATTTTCTTCCCAGTGATCTGAACTAGCCGGTGTCAGAGCCTGGATTCTGAGCCTGACAGCCCTTGGTCTGATCCCACATGGGTAGTTTTGTAAAGGTGTAAAGCCAGAGAATGTGGTAAATACAGTTAGCTTAGCAGGGTTTAAAAAAGGTTTGGCTAGCTTTCTAAAAGAAAAGTCCATATGCCATTATTAAAATGGACTTGGAAAAATCCACCGCATATTTCTGGGATAAGCAGCATAAAATGTTTTGTACGTTTTGGGGATCTTGCCAGGTATTTGTGACCTGGATTGGTCACTGTTGGAAACAGGATGCTTGGCTTGATGGACCTTTGGTCTCTCCCAGTATGGCAATGCTTATGTACTTATGTACTTCTGAATGGAATCTTGCTACTCTTTGGGGTTCTACATGGAATGTTGCTACTCTTTGGGGTTCTACATGGAATGTTGCTACTCTTTGGGGTTCTGGAATGTTGCTACTATTTGGGTTTCTGCCAGGTACTTGTGACCTGGATTGGCCACTGTTGGAAACAGGATGCTGGGCTTGATTGACCTTCGGTGTGTGCCAGTATAGCAACACTTATAAAGTGTGGACCTAGTTTTAGAGAATCTGGGGTGAATTCTGTAAAGTCCGCCAAAGTGCTGGATGCTAAGGGCTAGGTTCTATAAGTGGTGTCTATAAAATCGGAACTGAAAAAAACCTGCTTATGTGGTAAGTATAGAATAAACACTTAAGCGGACAGGTCGCTCATAAATGTAGGCACCGACAAAACCATGATGCCTGCGCCTAAATTTATACATGGAGCACCATTATTCGATACCTATGCTTGTAACTCAAAACCACACCCGTATCAGTCCTGAAACGCCCATGACTCTCCCATTTCCACGCCCTCTTTTCAGGCCGTGCGTAAATTTTAGGTGTGGATCCCACATCTAACTTTATGTGTATATTCTCCAATTAAATTTAATGAGGAAAACAAAAGGGAGAGAGAAACGGCCGGACTAAGTTAAATTGCTGAATTATTATAATTAGTACAGAATGCAGAGGAAACGAGCAGTTTACTTTTATAATATTAACTTTGTGGAGTGGGCCTTGTGCCCATGAGGATTTTATATTGTATATCTGCACACGCATCTGTATGGAAGATTGATGGCGGCAACTGTTGGCAACTTGTGTTTTTGTTCTTATATTTGTATTCGTATGGTGTGTTTCTCCACTCTATAAAAACATTAAAAAAAAAAAAAAATTAATGAGTGCCAATAATTTATTTATTTTTATATATTTATTTTTATATATTTATTTTGACATTTATATCCTGCATTTTCTTGTTAAAAAGCCAATTCTTGGCACTAATTGACTTGTTTTCTATTAAATGGCGGGCGCAAATCGAGAACACGCCTTAATTTGTGCGCACAAGTTTTGGCCATCTTTATAGAATTGGGGAGTAAGTGCAAATTCTATAATGTTTACATTTAATCAAGTGTTCAATATTTTGCTTGCCACAATCTGATCTAAGTGGTTTCCAGTTGCATAAACAGCATTACTAAGTTTAGGAAAAGAATGCCATTACTCGGATAGGACAGTTAACACAATCACTCATGAGGGGGTAGATAAGAGGTTTAAAACAAGGTACAGAGAGAAAGAAAACGGGCAAGCAGTACACCTTCTCCCTAACAACTCAACAAAGAATTCATGGCTTTACCAGCCCATAAGCCAATTCGTAAAAGTACGTTTTTAAACAGGATTTAGAATTTAAAAAAAATGGTTCTGATCTAATATAATTTGGTAACTCATTCCACAGTCTTGGAGCCAGGTAGAAAAATGCCGAGGCTTGAGTACTTTCATAATGGGAGATCTTTAATGGAGAAAGAGTAAGTCGATGATCATCCCACGAGCGCAAAGGATCTTAAATTGCGCATGGAACTCAATAGGTAACCAGTGCAGAGAGCGCAGTAAAGGAGTGGCATGCTTGTAGCTGTTGGCACGATGTAGAAAACGAGCAGCTGTGTTTTGTAAGGACTGTAGATATTTCAGTCGATGCTTGGTAACACCCACATAAACTGGGCTGCAACAGTCCATATGTGAGATGAGAAAAGCTTGGACAAGAGTATGCAACATTGGAGGTCTTAGAAGACGTCGCAGGTAAATGCTGGTGGTCAAAAAAGGTAACATAATACTACTGAATACTGACACTGGCCACAATAATTCAAAACAGCTGTGGTATTGTTAGCAGTTTGGAGAAAAGCCCTCAGAAACCAAAGGCAGAAATACCTTTTTTTTTTGTTACATTTGTACCCCGCTCTTTCCCACTCATGGCAGGCTCAATGCGGTGGGCAATGGAGGGTTAAGTGACTTGTCCAAAGTCACAAGGAGCTGCCTGTGCCGGGAATTAAACTCAGTTCCTCAGGACCAAAGTCCACCACCTAACCACTGGGCCACTCCTCCACTTAGATATGTGTTTGTAGTGCTTAGTTTCTATCATTGGACTAAAAAAACTCCAAATGATTTTTATCATTTTTTAACAATGCTTTTAATGTTCAAATAAAGTGCAATGTTGAAAGTGCAATCATTTATAAAGCTTCTCGCAAGTCTTAGTGTGCAATCTCATCCAATCCCACTAACAGCTGATTTAAGACATGTTAGGAGTGGCCTAGTGGTTAGAGCACGGCCTTGTAATCCAGAGGTGGCCAGTTTAAATCCTGCTGCTGCTCCTTGTGATCTTGGGCAAGTCACTTAACCCTCCATTGCCTCAGGTACAAACTTAGATTGTGAGCCCTCCTGGGACAGAGAAATATCCAGAGTACCTGAATGTAACTCACCTTGAGCTACTACTGAAAAAGGTGTGAGCAAAATCTTAACAAATGAATAACAGTGAGACCCAAGGTATTTCTGCCTTTGGTTTCAGAGGGCTTTTCTCCAAACTGCTAACAATACCACAACTGTTTTGAATTATTGTGGCTGGTGTCAGTATTCAGCAGGTCTTAGAAGACCCCAAAAGGAATGAAGCCGACAAATTGTCATAAAAGCCTAGTTGAATTACTCTGGAAATTTGCTTTTCAAAAATAAGATGAGAATCAAATCGTCTCCCTAGTTAGCGGAAGAACTGCACAGGCAGTACGTCCATGTCAAACAGATGGGGTACTTATGATGGAAGTGAACGATAACCAGGCACGTAGCATGCAGATGTTTTTTCTGGGTTGAAGACTAGTCTGTGGAAGTGTAGCCAATGTGATGCAGTGGTGATGAAAGGCGATATTTAGTGACACTGCCCAGTTTAATGCGGTTGAATATCGGGGTGGGGGTGGGTGGCCACAGGTGATTCAAGCACGCAGAAGCCTTTCCTCTCCACTTAAATCTATTTGAATATCAACTGGATTGCGTCTGTCTACGTTTTGCAATATTTTTTTATTGTGATTGTACATTGCTCTGATATTCTTCTGAACAACAGTATATTAAATGATGCAAATAAGTAAATAAATAAAATAAATAAGGCGAGCTACATTCAGGTACTGTAGGGAGTTCATCCCTGTTCAATGCAGTGCGCGATTGGAATGGGAAGTTCTCTCTCCTGGGGAATGCTGGCATCTGGACAAGCTCCCATCCCAGGTCTGGTCTTGGGGCAGGAGGGTGACTCTTATTTTTGCCAGGGCCGGTCCGACCATTACACTAGTCACTTAGAGGCCCTTTTACTAAGCTGTGTAAGCGTCTATGCGTGCCCAGCAAGCGCCAAAATGGAGTTATCACCTGGCTACCACATGGCACTTACGGTAATTTCATTTCTGGCGTGCGTCCAATACGCGCATCCGAAAAATAGTTTTGTTTTTTTGATGCGCATATTGGATGCGTGCCAAGTGGCATTTAATGCGCATAGGTCATTACCGCCCTATTACCGCGTGAGACTTTACTGCTAGGTCAATGGCTGGTGGTAAGGTCTCAGACCTAAATGGTCACGGGGAAATTTTCATTTTGCCGCACGTCCATTTTCCGGGAAAAAGTTTTAAAAAGGCATTTTTTTACAGGTGCGCTGAAAAATGATTCTGCGCGTGCACAAAACACGTGTCTACACTACTACAGGCCATTTTTCAGTGTGCCTTTTGTAATAGGATAAGACCCTGGGAACTCCCCTTGAAGCCAATGGAGCTGGAACTACCATACCCAGAATCCAGTAGGAGAGGGAGTGGAACCCAAACCCCGGGTCAGATTCCCCTTCCAGGAACCGGCATCAGCAGCAGTTGTGAAGGGAAGCAGTGGCCTTCCTAGGGTGGCTGACACTGAGGACTGAGGTTCCTGGCTGGAAGGAGGACAGCATTGAGCTGTTACTGCAGAGAACTAAAGACTGATATAACTGGAGGTAAAGTGTTTATTCTGAAGAGGAAGAGGAGAAGCCTGTCTATTGCTTCCAGGAGGGCAGAGGACTGTACTGGGACTGCTTTCCCAGGTTGAGGACTGTTGGGGGGGGGGGGGGGTACCTAAACTTGTTCATGAATGGTAAATGTGGACTGCATATAAAGGGTTTTTCCCTCAACTGGCATTGTGGAGGTGTGCATGCACTTGCTGTGGCTGAGAGTGGCGGGCTGAGCCCGGGAAGGTGACCTGGCCCTGCTGTGGAAGGAGGGAGTTACACTTTGTAAAAGGACCCCCTTAGGGCATCAGCTTCTGAGGGACGGCAAAGAGCAACAGCAGTCAAAGCAGGATAGCAGATCTTGACAGCTACACAAATTCAAAGAACTCCCTTGCATTCATTTACCTGCAGGGAGAGTGGGCACCAGGGGCGTGTCTGCGTGGGGCCACAGGGGCCTGGGCCCCCGCAGATTTCGCCCTGGACCCCCCTACCGCCGTTAACCCTCCCTCGCCTACCGCCGTCACCTACCCCCGCCGAGGTCCGCTTCCTCCAGTCTAGTGCCTTTAAAAATATTACTTCAGCTGGCGGGGGGCCCCCAACCCCGCAAGCCCAGCCGAGGTCTTGTTTTAAGAAGTTCTTCCATCCTCGTGCTATTGAAAACTGCCTGCCTGCATCCCTTCCAGTTTTGGACTGAGTCTGACATCGCAGCACGTTGACGTCCTGCACGTACAACGTGCTGCGATGTCAGACTCAGTCCGAAACTGGAAGGGATGCAGGCAGGCAGTTTTCAATAGCACGAGGATGGAAGAACTTAAAACAAGACCTCGGCTGGGCTGGCGGGGGTTGGGGGCCCCCCGCCAGCTGAAGTAATACTTTTAAAGGCACCGGACCGTAGGAAGCGGACCTCGGCCGGAGTAGGTGACGGCGGTAGGCGGGGGAGGATTGACGGCGGTAGGGGGGGGTGGCGGCCAGGGGGGCTATAATGTGCCCCCAAACTCTAGCCCCTGCCCCCCCCTACCGCCGAACCTCAGATATGCCCCTGGTGGGCACACAGGTATATATAAAGCAAAGGATTATTCCTCCTGGGGGAATCCTGCTCATCAGCGTAACACAGAATTTGCACAAAATTCCCATGCAGAATTCCCTGCAGGCAGCGGCAAAGGTTCAAAAGCTTGGCTCAGCTTCCCTTCCTCCCTTTCTCTTTGCTGCAGTTAAAATCCAAACAAGATATATAACTGAGGCCACTCCCTGTCCAGTTTTTGGTTTGTGTGACCTTAGCCTAATTAATTCAGCATAGAGTATCACAGCACTTTAATTATAACCAAGCAGAGAGGTGACTTCACCGTGAGAAATGCACCAGTATAGTTTGTAAGTGTGTAAACATTTTAATTTTTTTTAAATGGACAAATTCTATGCTGGAACTGTCATTCTTTTTGTAAAATAGATGGCAACATTTTTTTTTTGCTGAAGGTTCATCACTGTAGCAATTTTCTTAAACTATGGAAAAAAAAGTTCTGGGTCAGGGCCAGCAGGGGAGGGGGAGTAGCACCTTACATTCTGAAGGTTCCAGATCAGTGACAAAAGGTTCTAGATTGGTGGCAAAAGGTTCCAGATTGGTGTCTGAAGGTTCTAGATTGTTGACAAAAGATTCCCGGTCAGTAGTGATTGGACAGAGTATATTACTGTTCCTTTATGGAATTGGATCCTATTAAGTGCTCAGTTATAGAATTATCTTGATCATGAAACTGTAAATGCTCTGAAGCCCTCGGACTAAATGCGATAGAGAAAAGGGACATGATTAGAGTTAAAGGTTAAGTCTGTCTGGTTTGGCAGTCCCACAGTTAGAATCCCTCTAACTCAGCTCTCCTGGATTTAGGCTACCCTGGCTCTTAGTCACTATTTCTTTTAGGCTGGAAATTTAACCTTGAAGTATTATTCTGGGACTATAACGGACATTTCTTGGACCACAATGGCACGCACCTTGACTAACAGAAATCCCAATTGAGTTCTACACCATCACACCCTAAAACATTGGCGCTTGAAAAAATACACCTAGGCATAAATCTATAAAGTACGCCTAAATTCAGGTGTGGTTTACAGAATATGCCTAGCGCCCGTCTCATGACTAAATTTAGTCGCGGGCAGTTACGCCAAGTAAAACGTGGTGTAATTGCTGATGCCTAAATTAGGTGCGAACCGGGCGTATTCTATAACAACCACACGTAGATTTTTGAAGCGCCCACATCCTGCCCATGCCGCATCCTTGGCCATGCCCCTTTTTCAACTATGTACCTTAGAATTTACGCGCATGCACTTTACAGAATACAGCTTGGATGGTTGTGTGTGTAAATTCTAATTAAGGGCAATTAGTGGTCAATAATTGCTTGTTAATTGGGCAAGTATTGCTGTTGATTGGCCTTGTTTAACTACTTAAGCTGCTGCGCAAATCCAGATATACAACCAGATTTGCCGCGCAACTTAATTTGCACTATATAGAATCCAGAGAGGATTTGGGGTAGAATGTACTCCACCTCTGATCCAGCGAGTTAAATTCCCAGAGCAAAAAAGCAACATGAGCATTGTAAGATTCCTTCACTGAGGAGTAAAAGTTTATTCCTTTATGATAGCATGTGGTCTGCATAATAGCACACTAATTTCCGGGCATATTTAATTCCCATTATCTTATTTTTTTTTTTATAGTACAGATGCTTTACTCAGGGACCCTTAGTACTAAGCTGTCGTACGCTCTACGCATGCCCAATACATGACAAAATGGAGTTACCAGCCTGGTTACTGTGTGGCTATTGCGGTAATTTTATATTATTGCAGCTTGAAAAAATAATTTTTATTTTTGGAAGCAGCGTAAATCAGGTGCATGCGCCAAGTGGCACTTGGCGTGCATAGGTCATTTACCAGAGCCGGGTTACTTGCATGTAGACTTTACCGCTAGGTCAATGGCTGGGTTGTAAGGTCAGCAGACCCAAAATGGATTTTGCTGACGTCCATTTTCAGCAAAA
The DNA here is from genome assembly GCF_901765095.1 of Microcaecilia unicolor. Lineage (NCBI taxonomy): Eukaryota > Metazoa > Chordata > Amphibia > Gymnophiona > Siphonopidae > Microcaecilia > Microcaecilia unicolor. Next base: position 211,709,554 of record NC_044033.1, read on the forward strand.
ATAAAAAAAAATCATTCTGTACATGCCCAAAACATGCATCTACACTACCGGCAGGCAATTTTCAGCACACCTTTGTAAAAGGACCCCCTCAGTTTTACACTTTTATATAAATACAGTGGAACCCTGTTATAATGCGGTCCCGCCAAAACGTGAACTCGCATAGAACACAGTCATTCATGGTTCACCCTTTTTTCACATAATCTCCTACGTCCATACACTTCACTTTGGTTCTGGCTACCCCTGACCCACATGAGAAACACTGGACAAGATTTGCTAGGATGGCGGGGACTGCTATAATGTGACCTCACTTTTTACATAATAATATTTTATGGACCCCAATCACTCACGTCATATTAGGGTTTCATTGTAAATAGTTAATAAATTATAAGTTTCAGGTGTGTATATAATAACTGCATAAGGTCCAGCAAAGTAGACCAAAGAACACAATGATGAAATAATTGCCACTGATTAAAGAATAATCTTATTAAAATTAAACAAATAAAACACCTAACATACCATTTTCACCCGCATGGCTGGCATCAATGGAAACAGAAATAAACATCACAATTAAAATCAATTAGGAAAAGAAGAGAAATATAAAAACGAACGAACGAACCAATAATAAATAAGAAAGCATTTAAAAACATAATACATGAAAACATAAACCATCATAAATGCAAAATAAATCATTCTAAGTGCCTGACAGCATCAGAGCCCTATGGGCTGAAATTTACATATCAAGCTGATATGTAGTACATGCTAATAGTAAAACCCAATAGATTACATCAGCTATGAAGACCAAAATTAGAAGGAAAAAAAACGCAGCTCAGAAGGCTGTCTTCCTAAACAAAAATGTAGTGTGTAAGTGATTATTCATGAATAGGCTCTCGTACCATGTGACACTCAGTTTCAGGGAGAAGTCAAACTCTTATGCTTTGTGCTATGCATATGATGACTTACCCATGTGCAAAGTCATCCCTGGACACCTGAATGGATAACCTCCAGCACTAAATTTAGCCAGTGCTGTCCACCTTTGATGACATAGGTAAGAAATCATTTCTTTTACCAGTCACAACAATCTCATGCTAAAGTATAAGACATACCGAGTGTTGACTGTGTATATTTTTGACCCTGCTTCACGCTAATCCTATTATTAGGTTTCGATTCGCTGTTTTCCTCTTTGATTGTATTAATGTTTATTCTTGGCTATTTTACTATTGTTATGCTGTTAACAAAATTATAAATTTGATATTAAACTACCTACTGTACACTGCCTTGGGTGAATCTCTTCATAAAGGTGATTAATAAATCCCAATAAATAAATAAATAAATAAATAAATAATATACACAGAGCTCAACATTCAGTCAGTAACGTGAAGCGTGTTTACTGTCTGCTGTCTGCATTAAACCTGGATATTGAATGCCATGCCATTTCTGGTGACCGGCATTGAATATTCGAGGGTTTTTTTTGGCCACTGAAAGGTTAATCAGTTATGCCGAAATTCAGCGCTAACCGGTTAACTTTTTAACGGTCAAAGATAGGCCTGCTATTTATTCAGCCTATTTTGGCCACTCAACATAGACAGCTTGGCATCGAATACCCAAGACTCTGCATCCCCAAACAATTTGGGTGTGTACTCAAGATGTAGATGCAAATTAATGGAGTAACAAGGCCTTGACTTAGACTCGTAAGGGGCCTGTTTTGGACCTGAGAGAACTAATCTGTTAGAATCGAGAGACCTAAGAGCATGAGCTGGCACAGAGTGGGTGTATTCTATAATAATGCGCAAAGATTTTAGAAACGCCCATGGCCACGCTCCCTTTTCAACTGTGTTATAGAATATGCTTAGCAAGTTGTGTGTGTAAATCTTGATTAATGCCAATTAGTGCTGATAATTGCTTATTAACATCCTATTAACAGAGCTGATTAGCTAGCTAACCAATTAAGTTATGCGGAATTTCAAGTGTCATATGTAGAATCCCAGGGATAGGGGACAATTCTATAAGAGGCGCTAAAATTTAGGAATTCTATAATGGCACTGGGCATCCAGATTCAGTTATAAAATACAGTCTAAGCTGGCATTTGGGCACTAACATTTAGAGTATTCTATAAATTTAGCACCTAAGCGTCTGACCCACCCATGCTCCACCCACATGACCACCCCCCCTTTAAAACTATGTGCTAAAGCACTTAGGCGCTGATTTATAGAATTGCATCTAAGTGCTGTTAGGTATCTAACTGCCGTTGGCCCTCCATTTGGGTGCTTAACTTCCATTTGAGCATCTAAAGTTAGGCACCTATTTGTGAATTATGGGGACAGTGCATTATGCTGGCAATTCAATGAAGAGCTGGCTAGATGTGGGCAACCTGGTGTAGTGCAGGGAGCAGCTATTTTACAATGGCATCTCAGAACCCAGATTCCAAGGTAGAACACTAAGGTAAATGTAAATGATTGTCGATTAACATCTCTGGGCCTCACCAGAGACTTATACAACGGCACTATCACCTCCTTTTTCCTGCTGGTCATGCCTCTCTTTATGCACCCAAGCATCCTTCTGGATTTGGCTGTCACTTTTTCTACCTGTTTGAAAGCTTTAAGGTCGTCAGACACAATCACTCCCAAGTCCCGTTCTTCCTTCGCACACTGAAGCACTTCACCCCCTATACTGTACTGTTGCCTCGGATTTTTGCGACCCAAGTGCATGACCCTGCATTTTTTGGGATTAAACTTTAGTTAAACTTTAGTTGCCAAATATCGGTAACTAAAGTGCGAAGGAAGAGCGGGACTTGGGGGTGATTGTGTCTGATGACCTTAAAGCTTTCAAACAGTTAGAAAAAGCGATGGCCAAAGCCAGACGGATGCTTGGGTGTATATAGAGAGGCGTGACCAGCAGAAAAAAGGAGGTGATAGTGTCGTTGTATAAGTCTCTGATGAGGCCTCATTTGGAGTACTGCGTGCAGTTCTGGAGACCGCACCTAAAGAAAGATATAAACAGGATGGAGTCGGTCCAGAGGGCGGCTACGAAATTAGTATGCGGTCTTGAATGCAAAAATTATAGGGACAGGCTTATGTATACGCTGGAAGAGAGGAGGGAGAGAGGAGACATGATAGAAACGTTTAAATATCTCAAGGGCATTTATGTACAGGAAGAGAGCCTTTTTCAAATGAAGGAGAGCTCTGGAATGAGGGGGCATATGACAAAGTTAAGAGGGAATAGGCTTAGGAGTAACCTAAGGAAGTATTATTTCACAGAAAGGGTGGTGGAGGCGTGGAATGGCCTCCTGGTGGAGGTGGTGGAGTCGAGGACTGTTCCAGAATTTTAAAAGGCATGGGATAAGCATGTGGGATCATTTGGGAACAGGAAGAATTAGGGGTTACAGAGGATGGGCAGACTGGATGGGTCATGCGGCCTTTATCTGCCATCATGTTTCTATGTTTCTATTACAGGCAATAATTAGTTTACGCCAATTAGCAGTTAATTATTATATTAAGTTACATATATAACTGGTAGTAGTCTACAACTTGCATGCGCAGCTTTGCGCACTAAGCATAAAATTGTACACCCAACAGACAGGACTTAATAAGGATCTGGGTTTTCTAGCCCATTATAAACCATAAAGTTGTATTTCTCTGTTTATTTCTCTGTTTATCACCCTCCTCTCACCTACCCACATCCATCCTGTTAGAATATCAATGAAATGCTTTGATGTCCCCATGCATACCCCCCCCTCCCGCTGTCAGACTGTCAAAGTAATGCTGTGATGTTTCTCTTATATACACTATCTGCTACCACATTTGCTTATTTCCGATCTGACGAAGACGGGCAACCTTCGAAAGCTAATCAAGAAATGTATTAAGTTATATAAGTCCAATAAAAAAGATATCATCTTATTTTCTTTCCCATGTTTTATTTTGTTTGATTTCTATTGATACACCCAAGTTTAAACAATTAAAAGGTAAAGGGCTAGATTAAGGAAATGGAACCCGAATTTGGGCATCGATAAAAAATGCACACTGAACGCTATTCTATATATGGCATTCCGAGTTAGATGCCAGCCGGTGCCAACTTCAGGCACAAGGATTAACACCATCTGAAACCTGTGCTCTTCTATGTGTTAAAAACTTTGGGCCCAATAGTAAAAAAATAAAATAAAATCGGAGTTTCTAAATTTGTGAGCTATTTTCAGCCAAACTTAGGAGACGTGGAGGGGCATAATCGAACGGTGCCAGCCAAATCGATGGGCGGCCATCTTCGGGGCCAGCTCCATGAAGGGGCGGAACAAAGTGTATTTTCAAAATATGCTTGGCGCCCGCCAAATCGCTCACCGGGGTTAGATGAGATGGCCGACTCCAACTTTCAGCCATAATGGAAACTGGAGCCGGCCATCTCAAACCCGGCAAAATGTAAGGCATTTGGACGTGGGAGGAGCCAGCATTTCTAGTGCACTGGCCCCCCTGACATGCCAGGACACCAACTGGGCACCCTAGGGGGCACTTTTAGAAAATTTTAAAATAAAACAATTAGCTTCCAGGTGCATGGCACCCTTCCTTTGGGTGCTGAGCCCCCCAAATCCCCCCCAAAACCCACTGGCCACAACTCTACAGCATTACCATAGCCCTAAGGGTTGAAGGGGGGCACTTACATGTGGGTACAGTGGGTTTTGGGGTTTTTTGGAGGGCTCCCATTTACCACCACAAGTGGAAAAGATAGGGGGGGAATGGGCCTGGGTCCTCCTGCCTGAAGTGCACTGCACTCATTACAAACTGCTCCAGGGACCTGCATATTGCTGTCAGGGAGCTGGGTATGATATTTGAGGCTGGCATACAGGCTGGCAAAAAAAGTTTTAAAGTTGTTGTTTTGAGGGTGGGAGGGGTTAGTGACCACTGGGGGAGTCAGGGGAGGTAATCCCCGATTCCCTCCAGTGGTCATCTGGTCAGTTGGGGCACTTTTTTTGGGACTTGGACCTGAAAAAAAAGGGTCCAAATAAAGCGGACCAAATTCTCGTGATGGCCGGCTTTCTTTTTTCCATTATTGGGCAAAGCCGGCCATCTCAACGCACGCCCCCATCCCGCCCCCAACCTGCCTTCGCTACCATGCCGACATACCCCCTTTGAACTTTCGCCGGCCCCGTGTCGGAAAGCAGTTGAAGCCGGCTAAAATCGGCTTTCGATTATGCCGATTTGGCTGATTTCAGAAGATCGCCGGCCATCTCCCGATTTGTGTCAGAAGATGGGCTGCGATCTCTTTTGAAAATAAGCTGGAAAGGGGCTCATTTTTGAAATAGAAAAACATCCAAAAAATGGCACAAAGCAACAGATGGACTTTTTTTTTTTTGCAAAAACGTCCAAATCACTATTTTTAAAACTAAGTTTTAAGTCGTTTTTCTATGCAATTTGCTTAAATCTCAAGGGGGCATGTTGGAGGCGTGTTTTGGGTGAGACTAGGGCGGGCTTACGATGTGGACATTTTTCTGCAATAACAAAACGTTGTAAAATTGTCCAGAGCGGAAAAAAAAATAGGATGTTTTTGGGTAGACCTGTTTCAGTAAGGACTAACTGCCAAAAAGGTGACCAAACTGACGAGATGAGCACTGGAGCAAGGTTGCCAGATGGGAAAAATTTTCCCAGCCCAAAATCAGCCCTAAACCCGCCCAAAAAATGCCCAAAGTCAAACCTCGCCTCCCACGTCACCAACCCCGCCTCCCACGTCATTAACCCCGCCCCCTGACGTCGTTAACCCTGCCCCTGATGTCAACCACGCCCCTGAAAAGCTTCTATTGGACCATATCAGATCAATAGAAGCCCCGGGAAAGCTTCTATTGGACCAAATTGGACCAATAGAAGCCCCGGAAAAAAGCACACAGCGGCCACAGGAAAAAAAGCCCAAACCCGCATCCTGCAGCCGCCGAAAATTTTCCGCAGCTGCTCGCAGAAAACCCGCCCAGTGTTGCGGGAAGACCACAACCCTGACAACAATGCCCTGGAGGGATAAAAGCATGACCTTCCCTTCCCCAGTGGTCACTGACCCCACTTCCTAAAGATGTGAAAGAAACAGTACTTGCCAGCCTTTATGAGAGCTTTAAATGTTACGGCCAATCCTATTAGAGCAGCAAGCAGGTCCCTGGAGTAGCCTAGTGGTTGGTGAAGTGAACTGTAGAGAAGGGGACCCAGAACCATATCCCACTCTAACTGGTACACTTGTGGTGAAAAGTGTGAGTGCCCCTAAAACCACAAAATAGCTACTGAACCAACAAATAAGTGATACCTGCAGGCATATGGGCTATTGTAGTGGTGTACAGTTGGGTACAGTAGATTTTTAGCTGTTTCTGGAAGGTTATGTTAATATGTGATGTGCACCTGGGACCTTTTATGTGAAGTCCACTGCAGTGCCCCCTAGGCTGCCCCACTGCTCTGCTGACATGTTTGTGTGGCCAGTGTAGTAAGACTGCAGGTTCCCAGACATCTCAATGGCTTGTTTTTTTTTTGTTACATTTGTACCCCACGCTTTCCCACTCATGGCAGGCTCTATGTGGCAGGCAATGGAGGGTTAAGCGACTTGCCCAGAGTCACAAGGAGCTGCCTGTTCTGGGAATCGAACTCAGTTCCTCAGTCCCCCAGGACCAAAGTCCACCACCCTAACCACTAGGCCACTCCTCTACTCTTGTGTGTTTCCCTTGGACATTTTTTGTTTGAAAATGGCCCTTAAAGAAAGACGCACTGAGCACAAAATCGTCTAAAACAGGACGATTTTCGAACCAAAAATATAGATGTTTTTCTGGTTTGAATATGACCATGTTTGGCACTGGATTTTTGGATGTTTTTTTGCAAAATGTCCAAAATCAGATTTGGACGTGATATCGAAAATGCCCCTTTAAGTGTTGGGCTGAAAATTCATCTTAGCTTACAAGCTTAAAAGTTATGCCTGACATTCATTTTTCTAGGTTTATGAAACAAGAAGTGAAAAAAGAGGCAGGTGCATCACAAACATATACAAAAATGAAAAAGTTGCAGACTACAAAGAATGGACAGAGTTCTGTGTTTGCATAAAAGATCTTTATTTAGCAATGAACCTGACATGTTCCGCCAACAGGCTGCTTCAGTGGTTAACATTACCTGCTTCAGTGATACATCATTTATATATTCCTCCTGGATACAAATAGTAATAGTAACAAATCTTGTTAAAGTGAAAAGACTGTTCACCAAGAATGCAGAGAATCAAAGCTTTACGAGCCTATGTTATGAATCTAGTGCTGAAAATCTGTGCTAAGCTCCTAACTTCTTTCCCCTGCCCTATCCTCCCAGTTGCCATCTACTTTTTATGCTCCTAAAATTAGGAGTTTAGTGAAATTTTGAGTATAAATTTAAGCACTCAGCCCTAGTACATTTTCAAAGAGGCCAATTTAGGAGCTGAACTCTCAGTTAAAAGCGTAAACCTCTTTAATATCAGGTCACTTAAGTTTAATGTATAAAATTACGCACTACAATAGGAATACACTGGTGGGCTAAGCTTAGCATACCTTATTACGCTGGCCTCTATGTTTATAAATTAAAAAAAAAAACTTCTGTTCCAAATGATGAACACACAAATAAAAAAACAAAAAAAATTAAAAATTGTAAAAATAGGAAAAAGGATGTCAACACAAAATGAAACTATAAATAATTTCAAGAACAATATCTAAAGTATTTCAAACAATTTAAAGAACTCAACGTATCTTAAATAATTCATAAAATCAAAAAGCACACAATCTAAAGAAACAAGTTGAAATGAAAAAGAAAATAAAAAAAAAGAAAACCATTCTAAAATTAAAATAAAATAATAGCGAAAACTGTGTAAATTACCAGATTCTGACAAAGGGAACATAAAACTCTGAAAAATCTTATCGGGTAACTTTAAGACATTTTGCTGTGCCACATTCTTCTCTGCCGGTGATCATTTTTGGCATCTACCACCCTCTCAGGAAAGACGTATGAATTCACATTTCTTCCGAGCCATTCTCCTTCCAACTTCATATCACAGCCCCTTATCCCGGCGTGTCCCATTCTAAGGAAAATGCTATCCTCTCATCCTTTTCTTGTCTGGTGTTTCAGGATGTTGCTGTCCATGGATTATGTACTCCAATTTTCGGATGTTCAATTGTCATTCAAACAGCAGGTCATTTAAGACACAGGAATGACACTCCCCCAACTGCAAAAGATGACCCGAACCATCTCGAGACCACAGGCAATTCAGGAAATTAATAACACCATTTCTGCTGTTTCACTAGAGATTTTATAGACATTTGTCATTCATTCTCTCTCTTCTTTCTGTTTCCCAGTTTAATTAATTAGCTTAATTTAACTAATTATCCCAGCTAAAAAAAAATGACTCTATGAGGTGATGCCTCATATTTTGGACTAAACCTGAGTCATCCAGCTCAGGATAGTAAGGAGGGGACAGGTATCTGTGTTGTCCTGGGTATAAAAGTGCCAGCTTCAGGAGCAGGTATTCTGTAGCTGCTAAACATTGTTAATCAAGTATATTCCTCTGTGAGAGGCTCAGAATAGGAACAACCTTCTGTAAAGGACTGTGCTGAGGATGGGACGCAGAATGGACACACCTAAACTTCTCAGGACTATAATCATTTTGATGCTTCTGTTCATTTACAGGGCAGGTAAGTGAGCCTCAAAGCTTCAGTAATGAAATCTGCACAGGGGCCACCGCTTTCATTTATATGGTTAGAAAAAAACGTATTTGCTTTTCTTTAAAGAGGTGAATTACTGGTGAATTAACTCCAGAGGTAGGAATGATTCTGCCATAGTTACTTATAATCCAATTGTTTCACTCAGGGCCTGTGGCAGAATTCTGTGCTCTGTATATTATCATAAAAAAATATTTATGACTGAGAGATTAACAGCCAGTTTATGAGTTTATTTAAATCCTTATGCATCTTATTTTTCTTGTTCAATTATCGTACACAACACTTTACAAAGAGGCCCGGAAAACATGATTCTGGGGAGACACTCCTTCTTTCACAGCTAGAAAGGTTCTCTTAATACTGAAATCTCATAGGTTTAATTTAAGCCTCCGACTTGCTGCTGGCACTGGAAGGTATTAGGTATCCTAGCCAAACCCAATTAACAAGACTCAATTAACTTTTAGGCCTGTAGGATCCTTCCCAACCCCTGCTGTAAAAGTGGATAAAAGTGTTGCTTGAATTTGTCTGGCTGAAACGGTTCTGGTAACATCACAGGCCGAAGGGAGCTCATGGCTAGGTAGAGGGCAAAAGACAGTATCGCTACGATTCAGATTTATCGAGCGCATTCAATTTGGTACTACTACTACTACTTAACATTTCTAGAGCGCTACTAGGGTTACGCAGTGCTGTACAGTTTAACAAAGAAGGACAGTCCCTGCTCGAAGGAGCTTACAATCTAAAGGACGAAATGTCAAGTTGGGGCAGTCTAGATTTCCTGAATAGAGGTATAGTGGTTAGGTGCCGAAGGCAACATTGAAGAGGTGGGCTTTGAGCAAGGATTTGAAGATGGGCAGGGAGGGGGCCTGGCATATGGGCTCAGGGAGTTTATTCCAGGCATGGGGTGAGGCGAGGCAGAAAGGGCGGAGCCTGGAGTTGGCAGTGGTGGAGAAGGGTACTGAGAGGAGGGATTTGTCTTGAGAGCGGAGGTTACGGGTAGGAATGTAGGGGGAGATGAGGGTAGATCATCATTTGCTGTTATCTATTATAAATGAATTTGGAATTGTGGAAAAAAGGTACTTAACTGGTTTAATGTGTTTTTGTCTTTTAGAACATATCAAGTGAAATTTAGGGGTGCTCTTTCTGATTCATGGACAATGAGATGTGGGGTTCCTCAGGGTTCAACAGACAGAGACAAATGGGGTTCACACTCTCCATAGGAACGGAACACGACAGTAAAGGGTGGAAAGGACCCAAAATCAAATGATCAGTCAGCCACACAAGGGTAAGATGCTCCGAAAGAACCCTTTTTTCAGACCCAACACGGTCCGTGTTTCGGCTAGAACAGCCTTCTTCAGGGGTCAATCTATTGGTGTTCAGTAATATATTAATTGATTGATGGAACATTTAGATATCAGAGAGAACAAAAGACCAGCCAACTGATCAGCAAACACCATGTGACAGGAAAAACGTTTTTCCTGTCACATGGTGTTTGCTGACCGTGTTGGGTCTGAATAAAGGGTTCTTTCGGAGCATCTTACCCTTGTGTGGCTGACTGATCATTTGATTTTGGGTCCTTTCCACCCCTTTACTGTTGTGTTCCTCAGGGTTCGCCACTTTCTCCGATGTTATTCAATGTTCTTATGTCCTCATTGAAGCTAGTGCTACAAAATGCATGATATAGATATTTAGTTAGGCAGATCTACCATCTTTGTACCTACTGTTAAATCAGCACAGGAGACTTCTATGCAACTTGTTGAAACTTGGGTATTAAATCATCGTTTGAAACTCAACAAGGGCAGAACAACAATGTCTGGACTGTCGAGATTTTAACTAGGACCTGCCAGAACTTTCACTTTAAGAATATATAAAACTTTTAGGGGTAACTTTGGATAGTCAATTGTCACTTGAGACTCAAGTAAATATGCTTGTGAAAAAGTCTTTTTTGGTGATGAAAAAATTGAAGAGGATCTGTTATCTGTTTGTTTGATTGACCTGTTCTTGGTCTGGTAGTATGAAGTTTACTTATTGCGTTTATATAGGATGTCAAAAATGATTATTAAGAAACTACAAAATTCACCTGCAGGTTTAATCTACCGTGCCTGGTCTTGCGACAGAGACACTCCCATTTTGATTGATCTGCACTGTTTAACGATGGAGACCCGTGGGTACATTGGTTTTAAAAATATTTTACGGTTTGGCTCCAATGTATTTGATAGAACTAGTACAGCTGCCTTCGCAGAACGGACTACGTGACTTTGATGTTGCATTTTCCATCGCCAGAAGGGGTTAAATATAAATCTTTTCTTAATTCTACTTTCTGGTATCAAGCATATTTTCTATGGAATTCTATTCCTAGACATGTTAGAATCATACAGAATTATTCAATATTTAGGAAGACGTTAAAAGTTTATTTGTAAGTATTTGCTTAAGTTATGCGTCCTAGTAAGCTGTTAGTTGGTTTGTTCGTACTGATTTGTGATTCTCAGTGATTGACTGGTTTTCTTAATATGTAATCCACACAAAACTTACAAGGTGTTTGTGCAAAATAAGAATCTTTGTATTGTAGTGTTTTGCTTTGACCATAGCCACTCTTGGCTGCCCTAGGCAACTGCCTAGTGTGTTTCACGGCTACACTGGCTTGTTTTCCTGCTTACCCCAAGTGGAGATGGTGAATAACCAGCTCCTATTCTATCACTCCCTTTTTCATGTATCCAAAGACGGGCCTTGGCCAAACCTCATTCTACTAGACCCAGATCCTTCATCTTCTCTCCACCAAACGTTCTCTTAACAACTTGAGGCTTAGAACTGGAAAAGAGTCTCCAATTTATGTCCTCGCCAGTGGTGGGCATCATGGAGGAATAACTTCTCTTGCCTGCTTCTGATGCTCCTTTTTACAGATTTAGGGATCTTTACGTAAACCCTGGCCTGCCTTCAGAGGAGTCCTGGAAACTTCCAGGCCTTTCTTTTGCTGTATATCAGAGTGTAGCCAGCCCTACATAAGTACATAAGTATTGCCACCACTGGGAGAGACCAAAGATCCATCAAACCCAGCATCCTGTTTCCAACAGTGGCGAATCCAGGTCAAAAAAATGACCTGGCAAGATCCTGAAAAGTTCAATACATTTTATGCTGCTTATCCCAGACATAAGCAGTGGATTTTCCCCAAGTCAATTTAATAATGGTCTATGTGGACTTTTCCTTGAGGAAGCCGGGCAGTAACTTTATTAAAACCCGCTAAGCTAACTGCCTTTACCACTTCTCTGGCAATGAATTCAGAGTTTACTGACAAGCTACACTGGGTAGTACATACCAGAATTAACAGTTAACAAAAATTTGTTTTGAAATAATAAGTCTTGAGACATTTACGAAAGAAATTATAAGAAGATTGCTTCTTCACAGATAGAGGGATATCCTTTTGAAAATCAATCTAACTGCAGTGTTTTGTAGAAGTTGGAATGATTCTGAAATCCCAGGAAACAGAGAATTAGAATCATCCGGTTGAAAAATGACTAGAGCCTGAACTAACACAGCGAATTGACTTACATATGGATGCAAAAACAATGGAAACAAATGCTAGAGTGGCTATTCTGAAATATTTGCAAATACAATATTCAAAATTGCAATAACTCTAGTTAATGACATTTTCTGTGGATACTTCAGTGGTCTTATAAGAACATAAGTATTGCCATACTGGGACAGACCGAAGGTCCATCGAGCCTTTCCAACAATGGCTAATCCAGGTTACAAGTACCTGGCAAGATCCCCAAACAGTACAATACATTTTATGCTGCTTTATCCTAGAAATAAGCAGCGGATTTCCCCCAGTCCATTTAATAATGGTTTATGGACTTTTCTTTACTACATTCTATGGCAAAGAATTCCAAAGTTTAATTACCCATTGAGTGAAGAAATATTTCTCCGATTCGTTTTAAATTTATTACTTTGTAGCTTCGTTGCGTGCCCCTTAGTCCTAGTATTTTTGGAAAGAGTCTCATGAGTGCATTCATCCCACAGGCCACAGGTTGCTCACCCCTGGATTAAACGATTGATTATTTTCCAGGGCAAAATTGCTCTTTGGATATTAATATGAACAACTCTCCACCAGTGGCGTACCAAGGGGGGGGGGGCAGTGGGGGCGCTCCGCCCCAGGTGCACGCCGCTGGGGGGGTGCCGCGGCGCGCGCCTGTTGCCCTGTTTCAATCTGATTTCGCAATTCACATGTGTTCATTGCTCCCTCTGAGTCTGCCCCGGAACAGGTTACTTCCTGTTCCGGGGCAGACTCAGAGGGAGCAGTGACACATGCGAATTGCGTAATCGGACTGAAACAGGGCAACAGGTGCGCGCCGCAGCACCCCCCCCAGTGACGTGCACCCGGGGGGGTGTCATTTTGCCGGGGGGGGGGGGGGGGCGCATCGGCGATCCGCCCCGGGTGTCAGCTAGGGTCGGAACGCACTGCTCTCCACTTCCCGTCTCCATCTTATTCCTTCTTAAAGCTACTGTGCCAAAAAAAAAAACCTCCAACTTGTTTTGAAGACCTCCCATATTGTCAAACAATTGAATGAAAGCAGGGAATGTCTGAGATTTTATAGCCCACTCAATGTCAATCCCTAAGGAACTTTACCTATGTCAAACATATCTCCTTCAAGGCTGGCAAGCAGCCTAGGAGTCTTGAAACATGCATGAAGAGCCCAGGAGAACCTTCAGCCACTTTAAAGCATATTGCATATTGGATACAGAAAAAGATAAAAATATTTAAAGAAGGCAGAGCAATAGTCATGGACGATTGCATAATAAAACTTGCCACTATTCTATTCTACTGCACAGGCACCGTAGGAAATGCCTGTGATTCAATAAGCTGCTATTCTGTTCCCAGACCACTATTTTGCAACTGGTTTTTAAGTTAAAAAAAACCATTTTGGATAGAAACTTCGCCTTGCTTACTTACCCTGAGTGAATCAGTGAATTTTCAAACCTCCATTCATACAGTGGGGAAACCAAAATTCTCACTATGAGGATATAGCTGCAGGGACAGGAGGTGTTTGTCTGCAGAAGTGACAGGGAGGAACCTGCCTGCCCTTTGCTCTGTTCTCTAGCTGTAAAAGAAGCGCGTCACCGGTGATTCCTTTTCTTAAAAAACAAGGTCAGATTTGTGCCAGAGGTCAGAATGCTGGGTAGAGCAGAGACTACACTAGGTAAGGCAGAGATGACTCTGTAGCTTAGATTAGTGACAGATGGTCACAGTTTTATGTTTTATATTCATGGCTACTGCAGAGCAGCAATTGAATGCAAAGTGTGGAATGTGCTTTATTTCTACAATTAATGTGATCAGGCAATGAGAGCCAGATGAGCAAAGGAGTATGGATAGAAAGCCTAAGAAATCATGAGTGGGGTGAAATGTGTAAATTGGGAATGGCAGTGCCCCGTGAAACTAACAGGGAGCACATAGAAAGAAAATCAGAGGACGTTCTTTTCCACACAGCATACTATAATTCTGTGGAATTGGTTGCTGAAAGATATGGTCAAGGGAGTTAGCCTTGGAGGAGTGGAGTGGCCTAGTGGTTAGGGTGGTGGACTTTGGTCCTGGGGAACTGAGGAACTGAGTTCAATTCCCACTTCAGGCACAGGCAGCTCCTTGTGACTCCGGCAAGTCACTTAACCCTCCATTACCCCATGTAAGCCACACTGAGCCTGCCATGAGTGGGAAAGCATGTGGTACAAATGTAACAAAAAATAAAAATACCTGGGTTTAAAAACCATGGATGTCTGGAATAAGAGGCTTGGGGAGGTGAAGCCTTCCCACAGCCCAAGGAGGCAGCTACAAACCAGCACTGGAACATTAGGTGACATGGGCAGCCCTGGGGTGGGGGGTGGGGAATTCTATAGACAAATACCTATAGTTTGGGTGCCTATGGCATTTGTTGCCTTACCAGGACAGACTGAAGGCCCATCAAGCCTTGTATCCTGTTTCCAAATCCAGGTCACAAATACCTGGCAAGATTCCAAATGAGTACAATAGATTTTATGCTGCTAATACCAGAAATAAGCAGTGGATTTTCCCCAAGTCCATCTTAATAAACCTTTTTTAAACCCCACTAAGCTAACTGCTTTTACTACAATTTCTAGCAAAGAATTCTAGAGTTTAATTACACATTCAGTAAAGAAATATTTTCTATGATTCATATTAAATTTACTACTTTGTAGCTTCATTGTGCCCCCTAGTCCTAGTATTTTTAGAAAGAGTAAACAAGCGATTCACGTCTACCCGTTCCACTCCACTCATTATTTTATAGACCTCTATCATATCTCCCCTCAGTCGCCTTTTCTCCAAGCTGAAGAGCCCTAGCCGCTTTAGCCTTTCCTCATAAGGAAGTCGTCCCATCCCCTTTATCATTTTTGTTGCCCTTCTTTGTACCATTTCTAATTCCACTATATCTTTCTTGAGATGCGGCGACCAGAATTGCACACAGTGCTCGAGGTGCAGTCGCACTATGGAGCGATACAAAGGCATTATAACATCCTCATTTTTGTTTTCCATTCATTTCCATTGCAACACTGTGGCAAAAGGCAGGGTATAAATGTACTGAAATAAATAAATAAATAACATCCTATTTGCTTTCTTATCCACCACCGCACACTGAACAGAGGGTTTCAACGTATCATCAATAATGACGCCTAGATCCCTTTCTTGGTCCGTGACTCCTAACGTGGAACCTT
The DNA here is from genome assembly GCF_901765095.1 of Microcaecilia unicolor. NCBI lineage: Eukaryota > Metazoa > Chordata > Amphibia > Gymnophiona > Siphonopidae > Microcaecilia > Microcaecilia unicolor. Next base: position 211,724,945 of record NC_044033.1, read on the forward strand.
GCATGACATAGCTATAATTCGGGTTCCTCTTTCCCACATGCATCACTTTGCACTTGCTCACATTAAACGTCATCTGTCATTTGGACGCCCAGTCTCGTAAGGTCCTCTTGTAATTTTTCACAATCCTTTTGTGATTTAACAACTTTGAATAACTTTGTGTCGTCAGCAAATTTAATTACCTCACCCATCTCTAGGTCATTTATAAATCTGTTAAAAAGCAGCAGACCCGAGCTGATCCAAGATGGTGACGGTCTGAGACGCGCCTATCAGACACGTCCTCACTCTCCTCCATACACGCTGTAGCGGCTGGCTCCTTACCTGACCCTCGCTATGGGGAAACGGAGAGGTAAGTCAGGGAGATTCCCTCTCTCCCTGGCGGATCTAGCCAGCTTCGTCAAGCGCGACTGGAGGACTTTGGAGTTGTGCTGGGACCCGGGAGAGTTTCTACTCCTTCTGAGGAGGCTGGCGCTTTGGCGTTGGCCGACAGTGCAGACGGGGCTTCCCTGAGCCCTGTCGAACGTGCGGCCCCCCCACAACCAGGAAATGGAGGCTTTCTTCAGAGCCCTTGCGCTCCAGCCCAGAGTGGAAATCGGAGTGACCAGGGAGGGAGCCTGTTGGAGCCAAGTGAAGATCATGGTGCTGTCAACCTAGAAGCCCCAGAAATGTCATCTTCTCCTGTGCTGTTGTCTCAGACAGTGAGTATTCTGGAGCAGGCTGCTAAAGCACCGCTTCCAGTGTTGACTTTTGGGAAAATGGAAAAGCCTGCCGTAGTGACCTTGGAGTCACTTTGGGACTTAACCTTTACAGCACATGCTTCCCTACAATCTTTGGCGGTTAAAAATGCGGTAAACTATAAGTCTTTATCAGAAACTGCACTCTCTCAAATGAAAAAGACTGATTCTCAAGCCAGGGAAGTTAAAGCTCTTACCGAAAAAGTTTCAAAATTGGAACTTGTGGGTCAAACACTAATTAAAGATAAGAACTTTACCTCTAGACGGCTGGAATATCTCGAGAATCAGTCTAAAAGACTAAACTTAAGGCTGATAAACTTTCCCAGTTCACCTTTGATTACACCTATTCAGATGGTTAAGAAATATCTTATTGAAATACTGGGTATGTCAGATACCTCCCTACCACCAATAACTCGTGCTTTTTATCTACAAACTGATCCACGTAAGGAATCAGGGGAACTTTTTCAGGATGGTAGGGAGTTGAATCTGACTTCCTTTTTGGAGTCGTCTCTTGAGGTTGTAACAAAGCGGGCAACTTTATTGGTCACATTTGCTTTGGAAATGGACAGAGATGCAGTATTGAGGCTCTCACTAAGACACTTGGATTCAAATTTTTTGGGGTCTAAAATAAGAATTTACCCTGACTTATCTAGAGAGACTCAAAAAAGGCGTAAAGCCTTTTTGGCTTTGCGCACAAGAACTTTGGCAATAGGAGCTAACTTCCTATTGAAATTTCCTTGTATTTGTAGAATTGTATTCAATCTAACAGTTTCCATTCTTTGACCCTAAACAATTGGAGGAATTTTTACTAACTAGGGAAGAAGTAAATGTAATGGTATAGCCCCATATGTTCACTGTTTAACAGACATGGAGGGAACACCCGGGATATATTTTTTGGCGCATCATATATTTGTACTACCTTAAAAATTTCTTCTAGATTAGTATATAATCTTGCATCTTGGATTATTCTTTAATTTGTGGTCAATAGTCAGTGAAACTTGAATTTAAGAATTTCTATTGTTATATTATGTATAATTTCCAAGTAGTGTATTATCACTCATAATTGTAAATTTATGTTTGTTAAAAAGCTTAATTAAATAAAAAATTTAAAAAAAAAAAAGCAGCAGACCCAGCACAGACTCCTGTGGAACCCACCCTTCTCCATTGAGAATACTGATCTTAACTCTACTCTCTGTTGTCTATCTTTTAACCAATTTTTAATCCACAATAGAACACTACCTCCTATCCCATGACTCTCCAATTTCCTCTGGAGTCCTTCATGAGGTACTTTGTCAAACATCTTTGGAAAATCTAGATACAGAATATCAACTGGCTCACCTTTATCCACATATTTGTTCACCCCTTCAAAGAAATGTAGTAGATTGGTGAGGCAATATTTCCCTTCACTAAATCCATGTTGGCTTTGTCTCATTAACCCATGCTTTTGAATATGCTCTGTAATTTTGTTCTTTATAATAGTTTCTACCATTTTGCCTGGCACCGATGTCAGGCTTACCAGTCTATAATTTCCCAGATCCCCTCTAGAACCTTTTTTAAAAATCAGAGTTACATTGGCCACCCTCCAATCTTCCAGTACCATGCTTGATTTTAAAAATAAATTACATATTACCAACAATAGTTCTGCAAGTTCACTTTTCAATTCTATCAATACTCTGGGATAAATACCATCTGGTCCAGGTGATTTTCTACTTTTCAATTTGTCAAATTGTGCCATTACATCTACTACAACTCTTTTTTGTAAATGTGATCCCTCTAGGACTTGAAATATACCTACTGTTTCTGAATGTACACCACTTCAATAAGCTTTTAGGCTTTCAAGTGTCTTATACATGTAGGTACAGTAGGTATTTTTCTGTTTCTGGAAGGCTCAGAATTATAAACAAATAAAACTTGAAGTGGGACTTGAACCTGGATCCGAGGATCACATTCTAACACACTAACCACTAAGCTACTCCTTTGACCTGTTTGCTGCTTTCTTCAGAATGGCCATAATCAACTTATGCATCCAATTTCTCCTACATAAGCACACAACTGTGTAGCGCATTACCAAAAGCCTCGAAAACAAAGTACAACCACTTAAACCTCCGGAAATCACTAAAAACTAACCTGTTTAAAAAGGCATACCCTACCAATCCACCTTAAATGCCTGATCTCTGCAACACAACAAAGCTAAAGTATGTAATAGACACAACACAGCTCTTCCACTGACTGCTCCACATGAACTTTATTCTGCCACAACATCACTTTGTATTTGCTCACACCGGAGTCTGCGAACGCATCTCCGGTACTATGTAGGCCACATTGAACCTGCAAATAGGTGGGAAAATGTGGGATACAAATGTAACAAATAAATAAATAATACCTGCAGCTGATAGATAGTCTGGTTTTCATTTCCAGTTTCACTTTCAGGGGAGAGGGAGGGGGACAGTAACCACCGGGGGGGGGGGGGTGGTGGATTAAGAAGGGGTCATGCATTAATCCCTGCAGTGGTCAGCTGCTCGATTAAAGCGACTGTTTGTAGCTTGGATATGACTGGAACAGGTCTACATAAAAACTCCCTTCTTTTTAGACACGGATTTTTCTTCCCATTCAAAAATGCCTGTTGGACGTCTACTTTAGGGCCCTCCCTAGTCCCACCGAAAATAAGCCCACAACACTCCCCCCTTGCTATTTGGACCGAACTGCAGTATGAAACAATCCATATTCTGACTTTCCAGAATCAGGAGTTTTAGACCTTTTTTTGTTTTAGCAGATGGACTGTTTAAAGGCATTTTAAGACGTCCACTGCTTTGAAAATGAACAGCTATGTGTATGTGATGAGGAAATCAGGAGTCGGAGGGGACAAGAGTATGTGGATGGGCAGAGAAGAAGAATTAAGAGCGTGTTGTGTGTGTGTGTGTGTGGAAGGGGCAATTAGAAGAGTGCATGTGTGTGTGTGTGGGGGCGGGGGGGGGAGCAAGAATGTTGGGGTGAAAGTAACAAATGAGTGAATAACCATTTAAATGTCTCCTTCAATTCACAATCTAATTTCACCACCCTTGCAGCATCTACAGACCCCACCACAACAGCAGCAAGTACAACCACCTCCACCACTCCTTCTACAGCCACAACCTCTGTTTCATCCACTTCCACAAGCTCTGGAACAACAACAAATACTGCCACAACCACTGGCACTGGGGACAACACACACCACTGGCACTGGGACAACCACAACACCGGAACTGGAACAACTACAACCACCGGCACTGGGACAACTACACCACCGGCACTGGGACAACCACAACCACCGGCACTGGTACAACTACAACCACCGGCACTGGGACAACCACAACCACCGGCACTGGGACAACCACCGGCACTGGAACGACAACCACCAGCACTGGAACGACAACCACCGGCACTGGAACAACGGTTACTGGGACAACTGGCACTGGTAGTACCACCAACCTCTCCGGAAGTAGCAGTAAGTTGTCTCCTCAATCTTTGTCCTAGGTTTCTCCTTCCCGGCAGTGGCCAAACAGGTCAGATCCTGCTTTTAGTGAGCAATGTGGCTGGTGGTCAAGAGCAGGGGCATAGCCAGATGGTCAATTTTGGGTGGGCCTGAGCCCAACGTGGATGGGCATGGAATTTGTCTCCCTCCCCTCCCCAGCTGCACTCTCCACCTGCCTGCCAACCCAAAATATTAAATAACTGAGATGGTAGGGATCCCAAGCCCCACCCATGCCCTACCCGTGCTCCTCCCATGCTATGTCCATGTGAACGTCATCTTGCATTTACACACTATCCCCCGGATTCTATGGCACGCTCCTGAGATGTGCGTGCAACTTAATTGGCTAACAAGCTGTGACCATCAATAATGGGATGGCTAAAAATCAATGACTGATGTTAATTGATGCAAATTAGGATCTGTGCACACATCTGGCTGTGTGCTGTTCTGTAATGCTGGGTGTCTAAAGGGGGCGTGATCACAGGAAAGGCATGGGCGGGTCAGGGGAGTTCCAAAAAGTTACGCATGGTAACGTGCCAGCATTTATACCAGGTATAAGTCTGGTGCCCAGAGTCAGGTGTTGGAATTGGTGCATAACGACCTTCTTCTATAAATTTGTACGCCTAAATTTATGCTCCTAAATTACGAGCGTAATCTGTGCTCCGAAATAGATTACGCTCGTAATTTAGGAGAGTAAACGTTATAGAATAAGACCCTAAGCGCTCTAGGGCTGATGCTTGAGCGCCATTTATAGAATCCCCCCCCCATGCCAATTACACTACCCTTAAAGAATCATGTTTTGGTATTTTTGCTGCTACTTTTGCATGAAAATCCATATTTATCTACAAAAGTGACAGTATTCTGTAACTTGTGCGCTCATGTGGTGTGTAAATATGGCTGCCCTGTCATATAATTTCTCTTTATGTAACCATTATATATTTGTTCAGTTCTCTACACCTCAGCTGCATAACAGAATTATGCTCTTAATTTTCATTTTACTCATGTTTTCATTTTAGCTACTGGAGGAGCTGCTGCTGAGAGTGGACTGGCAGTTTGGGCCATTATTCTGATCTGCTTGGCCTCGATACTGGCGTTCGTGTTGTTACTGTGCATCTGTTTCTGTGTAAGTATTGCAGAGTGTGAGCAGAGAAGGAGTCAGGGATTCACCTTCCTCTGTCAATAAACATTTGGATGAGGCCTTGGAAAAGTCATTCGATTGTCTTGAGAACAGGCTGAAAATTCTGGAGTCTCAGGCTAAATGTAGAAAGTGTAAGGGCTGAAAATACCAGCAAAGAGTGCAGGGGCTAAAAATGTCATAGGAGACGTCAGCAGAATGTGGTGAGTGCAGGGGCTGAAAATGCCAGGGGAGATGTCAGCGAAATGTTGAGAGTGCAGGGGCTGAAAATGCCAGAGGAGATGTCAGCAGAATGTGGAGAGTGCAGGGGCTGAAAATGCCAGGGGAGATGTCAGCGAAATGTTGAGAGTGCAGGGGCTGAAAATGCCAGAGGAGATGTCAGCAGAATGTGGAGAGTGCAGGGGCTGAAAATGCCAGGGGAGATGCCAGCGAAATGTTGAGAGTGCAGGGGCTGAAAATGCCAGAGGAGATGTCAGCAGAATGTGGAGAGTGCAGGGGCTGAAAATGCCAGAGGAGATGTCAGCGAAATGTTGAGAGTGCAGGGGCTGAAAATGCCATGGGAGATGTCAGCGAAATGTTGAAAGTGCAGGGGCTGAAAATGCCAGAGGAGATGTCAGCGAAATGTTGAGAGTGCAGGGGCTGAAAATGCCAGAGGAGATGTCAGCAAAATGTTGAGAGTGCAGGGGCTGAAAATACTAGAGACATATGGCCAATTGTATGACTCACAGAGGTCCTTTCTGATCTTACAGGTCCTACGAGGGAGATGTGGAGGGGAGAGTCATTGGAACTCATCTTTCCCAAATACGAGCCTCAGCAGAGACGACTGCAGAAACCCCTCTGCACCTACATACACATCAGACTGTGGCCGAATGTCTGGGATGACACTTGATGAGATGGGTGGATCTTCAAGACCTGCACACTGTCGGGGAGGAAGCATTTCGAGGTCCACATGTAATGGTTTTTAAGGGGTATCACGTCTTTCCAGCAAATCAATTTTGGCTAGCCTTGAGTGTCGACCCACGTTCACCAGGAAGAATGTGGGAACCCACACCCCATCATCACAGAAGGACATCTGATGCGTGGTGCGTGCCATGATTTTCTGGATAAGACTATATGACTCATTTAGTTTTCTGTACGAAAAGTAGATGGATTCCTACAGAATTGTATTAACAGTGTTTGACATAGAGATGCAGCATGGAAATGATCACACAGAGGAGAAAGAGACAGAGTGGAGAATTATGGCTCACAATTTCCATTGTCAGCCATTGCCAGCTATGGTCAGTGTGCATAGTCACAGTATGATCATGCCACGATCCACCATTTCCAAGCCAAGGCTAGTGACCACAGAAACAGTATTATCACACACTCTCAGCCACAGTCAGTATTGCAGTGCCACAGTTAGTGGTCACAGTAACAGTGTTTCTATAACAATGTCAACCATTCCCAGCCACGGTCAGTATTGCAGTACCACGTTTAGTGACCACAATAATAGCAATACTGTAACATCGTCAGCTATTCCCATCCACAGTCAGTGACCACAATCATAGTATGGTCATAGCATAATCAGCCATTCTTAGGTACGGTCAGTGATCATAATCTGTCTTCCCAGCCACGGTTAGTGACCGCAATCAGCCATTCCCAGCCACGGTCGGTGACCACAATATCAGTGTTGTCACACCAGAGTCAGTCATTGCCAGTCCTGTTTGTACACGTCCTTAGCTACTGGTATTCCTTATTTTTTTTTGGTTGATTTAAACCACAAATCCCTGCATGCATTAGGGCACAATCAGACATGGAGTGGCCTGTTGATATGACGTGAGGTGGCTTCTTCAATTGCTACTACTACTACTACTATTTAGCATTTCTATAGCGCTACAAGGCATACGCAGCGCTGCACAAACATAGAAGAAAGACAGTCCCTGCTCAAAGAGCTTACAATCTAATAGACAAAAAATAAATAAAGTAAGCAAATCAAATCAATTAATGTGAACGGGAAGGAAGAGAGGAGGGTAGGTGGAGGCGAGTGGTTACAAGTGGTTATGAGTCAAAAGCAATATTAAAGAGGTGGGTTTTCAGTCTAGATTTAAAGGTGGCCAAGGATGGGGCAAGACGTAGGGGCTCAGGAAGTTTATTCCAGGCGAATGGTTCAGCGAGACAGAAGGCGCGAAGTATGGAGTTGGCAGTAGTGGAGAAGGGAACAGATAAGAAGGATTTATCCATGGAGCGGAGTGCACGGGAAGGGGTGTAGGGAAGGACGAGTGTGGAGAGATACTGGGGAGCAGCAGAGTGAGTACATTTATAGGTTAGTAGAAGAAGTTTGAACAGGATGCGAAAACGGATAGGGAGCCAGTGAAGGGTCTTGAGGAGAGGGGTAGTATGAGTAAAGCGACCCTGGCGGAAGATGAGACGGGCAGCAGAGTTTTGAACCGACTGGAGAGGGGAGAGGTGACTAAGTAGGATGGATGGGGGGTTAGGAGTCCTCCCAAAAATGGAAATGCTCCCGTATAGTAGAAAATCATAATGAACTTATAAATCCTCGGCATACAGATTTGCTTTTCATATGTGCATCATTTGTACTCTGCTGCCATTTGTCATATTCCTATTAATATGATTGTTCTACTGTGATATTGTAATGCGTATATTTCTGACATTGTATATCATGCTATTCTTATTATTAATATTTAATTTGCCTGTCTCCATGTTTACCTCATCGATTGTATTTATTCTTATATTTAATCATTTCAGTATTATTCTGCTATATAACAAAATTGAAGTTTTTATATCGAATTGTACACTGCCTTGGGTGTCTCACTTCATGAAGGCAGTTAATAAAAACTAATAGATAACATTTAATACAGATTACAATAAAAACTATAAATGTAACAGGAAACGCAAGATGTTCCTTTTCATTATAAGGTTCACACCCCACAGTATTCATTTTGAAAAACAGGGGGGGGGGGGGGATGAAAAGAGTTAAGGGGTAGCCAGTGTCATGTCTGATGAGCCCTCACTCACCTGTCTACAGTGAGTGATGGTTCAATGAGGCATTTTGGATTGCTACAGGGCTTTCCCAGAGCCAGTGCAAATGTAGAGGGGAACACTATGCAAATTTTCAGCTTTACACTGCCCCTCAAATTAATTTTCAGGTCCCTAGCCGCCCCCAAGATTTTGCTAATTAAAACTCAGGATGAGCTGGTGTGTAAATTTTAAGGGGCGTCGACGTCAGCTTCAGAACTTTTAGTACAGGAACAGTGCTGGGCAGATTTCTATGGTCTGTGCCCTGAGAAAGTCAAGGACAAATCAAACGCAGGTATAAAGTATCACATACCATGAAAAATGAGTTTATCTTGTTGGGCAGACTGGATGGACCGTTCAGGTCTTTATCTGTCGTCATTTACTATGTTACTCCTTGGGGTTCTACATGGAATGTTGCTACTAATTGGGATTCCGGAATCTTGTAACTCTTTAGGATTCCAGAATCTTCAGAACTTTTAGTACAGGAACAGTGCTGGGTGGGTGGGAAGGGTGTTGGGTTTTCTCATCCAGGGACCCTCTAGGACCTTAGCCATCTAATACAGAGATCAAGGAAGCATAAAAAGTCAGGAGCAGTGGAGGAGAGATAAAGGGTTTAAGTTTGACCCACAGCTGAATCCCGGGCACAGTGTGCCTTCATGGAGGAAAAGCAGGGGGGTCAGTGAGGAAGTTCCCATCTCTAAGAGAAGTAAAGAGAAGTCTAGAGTCCAACAAGGGGAGAAGGATTGGAGCACAGGCGTAGTGGAAAGGACCATTGCTGAGGACCAGAGTGATAGAAGGTAGGATCCAAGCTCTCGATGAATCTTTTCTGCCAAGGCCAGAAAGGCTAAGCGTGGGATAAGTGAGAGGTGGAGAAAGTAGAAGGGACTTGAACTGTGTGGAGACACTGCACTAAGGCTGAGGAGAAAGGGTAGATCAGGGCATATCTCTGATCCTAGACTTCAAAGCTCAGTGAGCACCAGGAGGTACCAGGAGTAGGAAGGAAGAGAGCAGGAACTGCAACCAGTTCCAACAGGAAAGAGGCCATGACTGAGGAGCAGAAAGGGTGCTAAACCTATCATCAAGAGAAAGTTCAAGAGATGCAGGAGAACAGAAGTGACCGCACACCACAGAGGAGACCACAGACTGTAGATATTGGGGTACATTCTATAAGTTGCACCTAAAAAAAGAAACACACAGCATGATTCTATAAAGAGTATGCATTCTTTATAGAATCACGCTTATCACTAAGCTGAGCCTAACTGTACACGGCTGCAATTTGGCCTGCTATAATCAGGCTTCAATACCGATACCTAAGTTAGGCATGATTACATACATAAAATCTATGAATGCCCCCCCCCCCGCAGGAATGCCCCTAAATGTCCCCATTCCATTATAGAATCAGATATGCGTGTAAATTCTAATGATTGCCAATTAGTGCTGATAATTGGCTGTTAATTGCCATGTGTCAGGGAGCATTGACCGCCACCCACTGAGGTGGCGGTCAGGGCTCCCGCAGTAACCCAGAGGTAACCAGGCAGCGTGATAAAAATTACAAAAATATTTTTTGTTCTGCTGGAAATGGCGCACATCTGTGTTGGGCCGGCAGTAATTCTGGGTTGCCATGCGGCAAGCTTATTGCCGCGTGGCAATCTTTTAATAAAAGACCCCCTGAATTTGTTGCTCTCCCTTATGCATTATGGCACTTATGCATTACCCTATAGAATAATACCAGTTACTAGAACTCATGATGTCCATAAGTGACGCCTACTTCTGGCCACCAATTTTTAGAATGACTTCCTCCATATTTAATTTTTTTTCATTGCTCTACTTTTAATATATTTTGAAGGAAATTCTATATGCAACGTAGTGAAAGGACCCCTTCATTATTTTTCCGATGTGGGTTGTTCATGCCTGTCCAGAGATCATACAGAGAATTATACATTCACCAACAGGAATTCTTTATTTTGTTCTGTGTGCATGAGAAGGTACTGGCCACAGACATCAACAACTAATGTATGCGCTCACCACAGGGTCACTCAGTCCCTACCAATCACGGACCCAGCTACATAAATTTATCCTGTATACAGTCATAGTTTATCATTTATTTGCCCTCATTATACTGCGTTTACTGACAGGCAGGCCAAAGTGGTATACAGACTAAAAAACAAGGAAAAGAGCCAGTCTGCCAAGGAATCACATTATTCAACTTTAAAATAAAACATAGATAAAAATAAAATAAAACTGATCCAAATGACAACATAATAATAATAATAATAATAATAATAACAAATGCAAAATATAACAGCAGATTATGTAAAACATAAAAGCAAATGCCTTCTTAAGCAAAATGTCCTTAGGGCAGTTCTGAATTTTTAAAAATGATAATTCTGCTCTAACTTCCAAAGGTAGACAATTCCAAGACGCTGAAGGCACAATGCCGTGTGGATTCATGTGTAGATATTGCTGGACGAGAAAGCAAAACCTTATACTCATTCAGGGGCCCTTTTACTAAGCCGCATAGGTGCCTATCAGGCTTATTTTTGAAAGAGGACACCCATCTTTCGACACAAATCGGGAGATGGGTGTCCTTCTCCCAGGGTCGCCCAAATCGGCATAACCGAAAGCCGATTTTGGGCGTCCAAAACTGCTTTCCGTTGTGTGGATGACCAAAGTTCCCGGGGGCGTGTCAGAAGCGTAGCGAAGGCGGGTCTTGGGCGTGCCTAACACATGGGCGTCCTCGACCCATAATGGAAAAAAAAGGGCGTCCCTGATGAGCACTTGGATGACTTTACTTGGTCCTTTTTTCCTTACGACCAAGCCACAAAAAGGTGCTCGAACTGACCAGATGACCACCGGAGGGAATCGGGGATGACCTCCCCTTATTCCCCCAGTGGTCACTAACCCCATCCCACCCTAAAAAAATTGTTTTTAAATATTTTTTGCCAGCCTCTATGCCAGCATCAAATATCATACCCAGCTCCATGACAGCAGTATGCAGGTCCCTGGAGCAGTTTTAGTGGGTGCAGTGCACTTCAGGCAGGCGGACACAGGCCCATCTCCCCCCACCTGTTACACTTGTGGTGGTAAATGTGAGCCCTCCAAAACCCACCCGAAACCCACTGTACCCACATGTAGGTGCCCCCCTTCACCCATAAGGACTATGGTAGTGGTGTACAGTTGTGGGGAGTGGGTTTTGGGGGGCTCAGCACACAAGGTAAGGGAGCTATGTACCTGGGAGCTTTTTCTGAAGTCCACTGCAGTGCCCCCTAGGGTGTCCGATTGGTGTCCTGGCATGTGAGGGGGACCAGTGCACTACGAATGCTGGCTCCTCCCACAACCAAATGGCTTGGATTTGGTTGTTTCTGAGATGGGCCTCGTTAGTTTCCATTATCGCCGAAAATCAGAAATGACCAAGTCTAAGGACAACCATCTCTAGGGATGACCTAAATGTCAAGATGTGGGCGTCCCTGACCGTATTATCAAAACGAAAGATGGACCCCCCATCTTGTTTCGATAATATGGGTTTCCCAGCCCCTTCGCCAGGATATCCTGCGAGGACGTCCTCAGGAAAACTTGGGCGCCACTTTCGATTATGCCCCTCCACGCGTGCCCAAAGTCCGTCAATTTGGAATTACCATGTAGGCCGGGCGGTAATTTCATTTTTTTATTCTTATTTTCTGGCGCTAACCGGGCAGTAAAAGGCATGCAACACGCGTAGATCATTACCGCCCGGTTAACGTGTGAGACCTTACCGCAAAGTCAATGAGTGGCAGTAAGGTCTCAGATCCAAAATGGATGCACACCAATTTTCATTTTGCCACACGTCCATTTTCAACCAAAATTTTAAAAAGGCATTTTTTTACAGGTGCGCTGAAAAAATGGATCTGTGCGCGTCCAAAACACGCGCTTACATTAGCACAGACCATTTTTCAGCGCACCTTAGTAAAAGGACCCCTCAGTGAATGAAGTAACCATGGTGGACAGTATGGTATCAAAAGGAAGGCAAGATATTGCGGGAAACCTAGACACAAAGCCTGACAAATGCGGGATAAAACCTTTAAATCAACAGTGAAGATATATGTGATCGTTTCTGGGAAAAGGTGACTAAAGTCTTGCATCCAAAATTTTGAGAATGGCCAACTTTTCATGTCATGGATCCTTAAGCAGTCTGAAAAAGTTACGTGTTTGAACTTCTGTAACTTTTAATATTTTTTCATATAAATGAATGGGATTTGGACTGTTGTGTTACAAATCGTTTTCTCTAACAGAATTCATTAAAACCTTTTTTTTTTTTTTGTTTCCGGTGACCTTAGTCACCTTTTCCTAGAGTTGATCACAAAGATTCAAATTTGTCAGCATGACTGAGAAGTCGTACAGCTGTATTTTATAATGTTTCAAGCTTTTAAAGGTTTATTTGTGATGCCTCAGAGTAGACAACATTACAAAAACCCATTGTGAATATCCTGCAAAACTGAGCGACAGTGGAGTTCCCAACACAGATTTGGCCGGCCCTGGCTTAGGGGTCCTTTTACTAAGGTGTGCTGAAAAATGGCCTGTGGTAGTGTAGATGTGGGTTTTGGGCGTGCGCAGATCCATTTTTCAGCGTGCCTGTAAAAAAGGTCTTTTTAAAATTTTTGCCGAAAATGGACGTGCGGCAAAATTAAAAATTGGCGCGTGCCCATTTTGGGTCTGAGACCTTACCGCCAACCATTGACTTAGCGGTAAGGTCTCATGCGTTAACTGGGTGGTAATGACCTACGCGCATCAAATATTTTTTGGATGTGTGTAGTGGACGCACGCCAAAAATGAAATTACCACAAGGGCTTCTCGGTATCTCCAAATTGGCACGCATTGGGAGCATGTACATAAGTACATAAGTAATGCCACACTGGGAAAAGACCAAAGGTCCATCGAGCCCAGCATCCTGTCCACGACAGCGGCCAATCCAGGCCAAGGGCACCTGGCAAGCTTCCCAAACGTACAAACATTCTATACATGTTATTCCTGGAATTGTGGATTTTTTCCAAGTCCATTTAGTAATGGTTTATGTACTTGTCCTTTAGGAAACCGTCTAACCCCTTTTTAAACTCTGCTAAGCTAACCGCCTTCACCACGTTCTCTGGCAATGAATTCCAGAGTTTAATTATGCGTTGGGTGAAGAAAAAGTTTCTCCGATTTGTTTTAAATTTACTACACTGTAGTTTCATTGAATGCCCCCTAGTCCTAGTATTTTTGGAAAGCGTGAACAGACGCTTCACATCCACCTACATGGCTTAGTTAAAGGGCCCCTTAGTAATTCTCTGAGAACCAGCAGTCCTGGATGTTTGCACCTTGAATTCCAAGCTGATTTTTTATGATGCCCATCTTCTGGAGGTATCCTGGGTCCTGCGATTCTGATCTCTGCCTGGGTGAAGCTTTCAGCTTCTTCAAAGCACTGGGATATGGACAGTGGTGTGCTGGAGCGCGGTTGTTACATTTTGTACCGACTTGCGAGCCGGTTGTTTCCCACTGCGAGCCGGCTCTCCTCCCTCCCGCCCGCCCGATCCGGTCCCTCACCTGACTCTTCTAATTCTTCGGCGGGGCTGCCCGCTACCAGCGCTGACTCTCCCCTGCCGGTTTGCGCTTTAAAAATGGCTGCCGAGACTTCCAGAGGCGGCCTTGCGAGACTTGTACTGAAGTCTCGGCGGCCATTTTGAAGCACGAACCGGCAGGGGAGAGTCAGCGCTGGTAGCCCCGCCGAAGAATTAGAAGAGTCAGGTCGGTGAGGGATGGATCCGGAGGGAGGGAGGAGAAGTCGCCGGTGAACAACGCGGGAGGGGTGGCAGGGGAGAGAAGGGAGACCTTGGGCATGGGTGGATGGAGGGCAGGGGAGAGGAGGGTCACTGCTGTGCATGGGTGGATGAAGGGCAGGGGAAAGAAGGGTCATTGCTGGGCATGGGTGGATGGAGGACAGGGGAAAGAAGGGTCACTGCTGGGCATGGGTGGATGGAGGGCAAGGGAGAGGATGGTCACTGCTGGCATGTGTGGATGGAGGGCAGGGGAGATTAGGGTCACTGCTGGACATGGGTGGATGGAGGACAGGGGAAAGAAGGGTCACTGCTGGGCATGGGTGCATGCAGGGTAGGGGAGAGGAGGGGAGAGAGAAGAAATGCTGGACATGGATGGAGGGGAGAGAAGAGTGAGGAAGGAGATGAGATGAAGGAAAACTGCACATGGATGAAGAAAATAGGCAATAGCTGAAAACCCGAAATGAAGAAGAAAGGAGAAATGGAAAGAAATAAATGGAAAGGAAGCCCTGGAAACGGAGTTAAGAGGACAGATAGCAGCAGAATTGGATACTGGGCCAGCATGATCAGAAAAACAGTCACCAGACAACAAAGGTAGAAAAAAAAATCATTTTATTTTCATTATAGTGTTTGGAATATGTCCACTTTGATAATCAGGTGCTCAACATTAAAAGTTTATATTTATTTACTTATTTATTTATGGCATTTTATCCCACATTAAACATGAATTAGATTGGAAACTGGGATCATTTAATTTTTTTTCCTGGATAATGCATTGCCACCCCCCCCCCCCAGGCTCTCTCCCCGGCTATAGTCAGCTCTGCAATTTGGGGGGGGGCACAGAGGGGGACGGGGGGGGGGGGGGGCGCAGAGGGGGACCGGGGAGAAAGCCTGTTGTTAAACATTTACCAGCACACCACTGGATATGGACCTTTGAAAGAAAGGTGGAGGATTTGAGACCAGCTTGTTCCTAGATCCATATGCTCCAGGCCCTGGGCGGGTCCTGCCCTGACATCTGTAGAAGAGCGAGAGGGAGGGGAAAGAGAGGAATACCAGGGAACTGGGTTCAACTGGCTAGGGCAAGGCTTGCAAGAGATGCCACACCCTTCCTGTGATTTTAATGTACTTTTCCATTATCCCTCTCTAAGGAACGCTGGTTCTGGGTGAACAACTGGCATAATTACCTGCAATACCTGGTGACTAACAGAAAAAGACGATGCCCCTGCTTACAGCCATGCAGGAGCTCCCAGGCTGAACCAGCCGCTTGCCAACCTCATCGGCAAAGCTTACATAAGTATTGCCATACTGGGAAAGACCAAAGGTCCATTGAGCCCAGCATCCTGTTTCCAACGGTGGCCAATCCAGGTCACAAATCCCCGGCAATATCCCAAAAATGTACAAAACATTTTATACTGCTTATCCCAGATATAGTGGATTTTCCCTAAGTCCATTTAATAATAGTCTATGGACTTTTCCTTTAGGAAGCTGTCCAAACCTTTTTTAAACTCCGCTAAGCTAACCGCCTTTACCACATTATCTGGCAACGAATTCCAGAGTTTAATTGCACGTTGAGTGAAGAAAAACTTTCTCCGATTCACTTTAAATTTACTACATTGTAGCTTCATCGCATGTCCCCTAGTCCTAGTATTTTTGCACGTACAGGACGTCAGACTCACAGAAAGAGAAGCCTGCCCTTGCAGATCAGCAATGCAGCCGCGCTGGAGAAGAGGACTTCAGCTGGGGGGAGTTGGGGACCCCCGCCAGCAAAGGTACCCGACGGCGGTGGCTACGGGGGAGGGTTGGCGACATGAGGGGGGTCGAAGGGGTTGGTGGTGGTGGGGGGGGGCCAGGGCCAAATCTACTGGGGCCCATGCTCCCATGGCCCCACGCAGCTACGCCCCTGGTTAGAGCACTGGTCTTGATATCCAGAGGTGCCCAGTTCAAATTCCACTGTTGCTCCTTGTGATCTTGGGCAAAACACTAAGGGTTCCTTTGACTAAGGTGAGCCAAAAAGTGGCCTGTGCTGGTGTAGACACATGTATTGGATGCACAGTTTTCTGCAGGTATCGGGGTAAACCCAGGACTGCATCAACCCTGTCGGGCAAATCTGGATCCAATTGGCAACCCTCAAAACAGCCTATAGCCTACCTCCCATTTCAAGCTCTGTCACACAAGGGGAGGGATCAAGTGAATGCTCCTCTGGCAGCTAAGCAACAACTCAGCCACAGGGCCACCGAGAGGGGTGAGCAGGGGGGCAAAATTCCCCAGGCCTGGCCTTCAAGGGGGGCCCAGCGCCAGGGTCTCTCTCTCTCTTCTGCTCTTGACTGGCCCCAGTGATCGCGTCTCGACAGGAGCAGTAGAGAGAAAACTCCGGTGCTGGGCCCCCCTTCAGCGCTGCTCTTCACTCACCTCTACCGTCATGCCGAGCAGCTGCTTTTCCCCTTAGGTGCGTGCTCAGTTGAAACCGAGCACTCGCGACGAGAGAAGAGCAGCCGCAGGGGCAGGGCAGGCGCGGAGTGAAGAGCTGCGCTGGAGTCTTCCGCTGGCGGGGCCTCAGGATCCCTGCCAGCCTCAAGGTTGGCAGCGGCAGTCCTGGGGGGAGGGGCGGCAGCGACAACGATCTGGAGGGGGGCGGCAGCAGCCCTGCCCCGGGCCCGGCTCAGTCTCTCGGCTGCCCTGCCTAGCCATGTTCAAATACTTTGCACAGAGTAAGCGACAATCCTGTCTGGAACTAGTCTGAACTGGGAAGAATTCCTGCCACCAATGGTGAGATCACATTACCTAAGATGGTCCCACTTAACAAAACCAAATGCAAGATTGCAACCTACAATGACTAAGCTCTGTGCAGACTCTCTTCCATTGCAATCCTTCTTCACCAATAACACCGGCAACAAAACAAATCCATTCTGAAATTATTTGCACCACTCCCTCAATGGCTCCCAGCCAGGCTGAAAGGGGACCGAGAACAATGAGCCAAAAGATGAATTGGTGGCGCCCTGCATGTTTGCGAGAGGAGAAGAAATCAAGAACAATGCCTCAATGATTGCTGAAGAAGATATATTGTTGGAATATTAGATGGGGCATGTTGGCAGCAGACCATAGTTCCTTCTTGACTTGAGCAAAACATTTTCTTTGTTTGTAAAAAAAAAAAAAATCAGTTACATTGCCCTGTGAACTCTACTTACTATTATGTAATATGGTAGTTCATTTAAGTGTAATGACCTGAAATTGTCAAGGTGTTCACCTTTTAGACGGTTTCTCATTTTAGTTTTAAAAGGTGTTCATTAAACTGTATCCTCTTTCATAATCAGCACTGGGGAAGGAGTGAGACAGACGCGTCTGGTACAGGAGGGAGCCAGGAAGTTGCTCCTTGGCCCAGCTGGAAGCTTTTCACCTGTTTGTCTTTAGTTGTGGACACCTTCTGTTTATCTTCACAGGCCTCTTCCTCCTTTTGTTGACTATCAGGCTTATTTTCGAAAGAGAAGGACGCCCATCCTTCTCACAGGGTCGCCCAAATCGGCATAATCGAAAGCCGATTTTGGACGTCCCCAACTGCTTTCCGTTGCGGGGACGACCAATGTTCACGGGGGCGTGTCGGAGGCGTAGTGAAGGCGGGACTTGGGCGTGCCTAACACATGAGCGTCCTCGACCCATAATGGAAAAAAAAGGGCATCCCTGACGAGCACTTGGACGACTTTACCTGGTCCTGTTTTTCTTACGACCAAGCCACAAAAAGGTGCCCAAACTGACCAGATGACCACCGGAGAAAATCGGGGATGACCTCTCCTTACTCCCCCAGTAGTCACTAACCCCCTCCTACCCTCAAAAAACATCTTTCAAAATCTTTTGTGCCAGCCTCAAATGTCATACTCAGGTCCATCGCAGCAGTATGCAGGTCCCTGGAGCAGTTTTAGTGGGTGCAGTGCACTTCAGGCAGGCGGACCCAGGCCCATCCTCCCCTACCTGTTACACTTGTGGTGGTAAATGTGAGCCCTCCAAAACCCACCACAAACCCACTGTACCCACTTTTAGGTGCCCCCCTTCACCCATAAGGGCTATGGTAGTTGTGTACAGTTGTGGGTAGTGGGTTTGGGGGGGTTTGGGGGGGGGTTTGGGGAGCTAAGCACACAAGGTAAGGGAGCTATGTACCTGGGAGCAATTTATGTCCACTCCAGTGCCCCCTAGGGTGCCCAGTTGGTGTCCTGGCATGTGAGTGGGACCAGTGCACTACGAATGCAGGCTCCTTCCACGACCAAAAGGCTTGCATCTGGTCATTTCTGAGATGGGTGTCCTTGGTTTCCACTATTGCCAAAAACCAGAAACGACCAAGTCTAGGGATGACCATCTCAAAGGACGACCTAAATTTCAGGATTTGGGTGTCCCCGACCGTATTATCGAAATGAAAGATGGATGTCCATCTTGTTTCGATAATATGGGTTTCCCCGCCCCTTCGCCGGGACGTTTTGTGAGGGTGTCTTCAGCAAAACTTGGGCGTCCCTTTTGATTATGCCCCTCCACGTTTTTTTTTGGGGGGGGGGGGGCAGTAGGAATTACTGTTGTTTTTTTTTGGCCACCTCTTCTCCTCCAGTGCCATGCCCACTGTCTCTGGCACTGTGAGTGAGGTGAGTGATTTTGGCTGTCGAGGAGCAGGAGTGAGATGCTGATGGGTGTCAGTCCCTTCTCCTGGTGCATAAGCCCTGCCATGGAAGGAGGAAGGGTGCAGGACATGCATGAGAGCCAGCACTAACACAGGATGGGCATGAAAGAGAGCAGCAGCAGGGTTTGTTCCCACTGTGAGGCAGCAGCAGAAATGGTGGAACTGGAACCCGTGGCGTAGCCAGACCTGACATTTTGGATGGGCCTAGAGTTAATATGGGTGGGCACTATGTATATAGGTATGAGCCGTGTTTCATTGGATAGTCTAAATAATGCCTTAGCGTGCACTTGATGACCAAATTATCTGCCAAACAGATGTCCTGCATCAACATAAACCAGATACATACTTTATGGAACACAGAAAATTTTAAATAAAGGAATATACTGAAATTAAATTGAAACTCTCCTTTCATTGGGGCATATGGAATCATATCTTCACTTCATCTCTTTTGTACAAATAGATTATTCCATTTTGAACATGTTTCAGGGACAAGTGGTTTTCATAAGTCAAAATAATAAAAACATTTTCTTTCATGCAGATCTCTCATTTGTGTAAACATAGCTACATGGGCTATAAGCTCCTAATGCAGTCCATTGGTTTTCTTATATTTTGTCCTTGTGATGACTTATACTGTGCTAAAACTGGAAATGCAGTGAGACAGAGTTGTTCCTCCTTGGTTAATTTTAGGCAAGAAGCTAAGAAATTATTTACTCTGGTCTTACAACAAGGACATCCCATCAAGCTATCATCATTTGGAAAACATAAGTGTCATTCAGCTCCAACTGTTTTACTGCTGCTTTCCCTTAGCCATCATTATTCCTGGGACTCATCTATATACAAACACAGAGCTTGGAGACAAAGATTAACCCCCCACCCCCCCACACCCAAAAAAAAAAAAAAAAAAAAAAAATATATATATATATATATATATATATGCCTTTCACAATCAAACAGACTTTACAGAACTGGAAAATGTTGGCACACACCCAGACTGATCCTTGACTTCAGTATGATGGTAGCTCTGCCCCATCACCCACTATTTCTTTCTTAAATAGCAGCAATAAACAATATTAAGTGCACCTTTATAATATACCACCGCACCCCACAAAACAAAAGGAGCAAGTTCCCACAAACCATCCCCTTCACTTGACCCAGACACAGGAAAAAAAATAAAAAGACTTCAAATACTCCCATGTATCAACCCAATTCATATCCCTTAGTGCATGTCTTGGCACATAAAAATGTCATAAAATAAGTAAATAGATTGATAGAAACTCTGAATGTCGAGCACCTGATTCTCATAATGTCTACTTTAGTGGCCCTTCACCAGGAGGAAAATATCTCCACACGAATACATCACGTGCTAGGATGTCCCCACAAGCAGCCTCTCCAATTGACACAATAAATCACAACTCTACCCACAAAATGTTATCCCGTTATTATACCTCTGTGTACATCCTCATACTGCTGAACAAGCCGGCTTACTGAAAACCACAAGCGAGATTTAAAAAAAAATGCCACCAGCACCAACAATAAAGAACAACAATGTGGATGCAGCAGCCCACAGGCCCGTTTGCCCTGCCCCGAGTGCACCGGGATTATGGCTGTGCGAGGGAGGGAAAACATAGACCAACCTCTGAGTCCGTGGTCTCAACCCTTTGACGCCATGCTGTCTCCCGCTCTCAATTCAACCTCTTGGGTCCTGGGGGCTCACTGGAGAGACGACGAAATGAAATCTGGCCATGCCAGATTGACGCATGCACTGCACGTGAGGATAGGCTAGAGGAGCTGCAGCAGGCAGCCATAGGGAACGGAAGCAGAGCGAAGTAAACCACCATAGTGCGCTGCGGAGCGGAGCAGAACCTCCTCCCCCCCCCCATCCAATGCTTGACTCTTGACTAGTAGGAACAAGCAGGGCAGTAGGAGGTGCTTCACTAATACGATTGGACTACTGCCTGAAGCTGTGCAGGATTGCTGGCAGCTGATTGGTGATCAATGAGACTGGGTGGGCCTGGGCCCAGGCCCACCAGTAGCTACTCCCCTGACTGGAACTGCGATCAGCAGCATGCTTTCCTTTAAGCTGTGCTGCTGAAAAATGGTGTGCACTGGGACATGTGATGGCATGTGGCGACGCCGGTAATTGGAGAGTAAAACCAATGCTGGCCGGACTTCTACGGTCTGCGCCCTGATCGTGGCTGAATAGATATGGATGGGCTGGAGTGTAAATTTTTAAGGGGCATCGATGTTAGCTTCAGAACTTTTAGTACACGAACAGTGCTGGGCAGACTTTTACGGTCTGTGGCCTGAGAAAGGCAAGGACAAATCAAACTCGGGTATACATTTAAAGTAGCACACACCATGTAAAGTGAGTTTATCTTGTTGGTGTTGGATTATTTGTAGTAAATAATTAGCAGATTTTATACACACAGCTTCAGCTTTAGAAATGTTAATTTCTTTTCTTCATCTCTCTCACATACACCCCAGAATAATTCACTGCTGAGTCACTTTAAAGTTGAAGTAACAAAACATCTGTTTACTCACAGTTTGTAGTTAGATTATATTCAGACAGGCTTATATAACATAATACTATACATTTGGATTATCAGCTCTTTCCATGTGCTTAGATGGTAATGGATGCTCACACCATAGATCCTCAGCTTAGGAGAGACCATGAGCTCCATGTGCTGTGCCTAACCCCCACAGGAAGTTGCATGGGTGTGACCTCTCTAGGAAATTCACATCAGAGGTCACAGAGTAATCACAGAGAAAAATTGGTGACAGACAATGCATGTAAAATACAATACATTATTCCAACAAACCCCTTCTCATGCATAACTGTCATGCAATTATTAATTCATACAAAGTCCAAGCTTTATACGCAGATTCTCAAAACGTTCTCTGGGTAACAGTTTGGTCATGATGTCAGCTGTCATCTCACTGGTGTGACAATAGTGTAGACTGATGACCCCTTCTTTCGCCAATTCTCGCAAGTTGTGGTATTTCGTTGCGATGTGCTTGGTGCGTGACTGAACCTTGTCATTCTGTGACAGCCTGATGCAGCTCTGATTATCTTCCATTATCTGGATTGGTCTCTGTTCAGCTATTCCAAAATCCAGCAAAAGTTTTTCAATCCACATCAGTTCTCTGCATGCTTCTGATACAGCCACATATTCAGCTTCGGTAGAAGACAGACTCACAATACTTTGTTTATGACTGGCCCAAGAAATTTGTACATTTCCATACATAAACACATATCCACTTGTGGATTTATAATCAGAATGATCCCCTGCCCAATCTGAATCACAGTAACATATTAGTTTTGGATTACTATTGGCTGAAATCTTTAATTTACAATCAATGGTACCTTTTAAATACCTTACCATCCTTTTAACTGCAGTCCAATCTGACTTGGTAGGTGAGCTGACCCTTCTGCTCAAAATTCCTACTGCATTTGCTATATCAGCCCTGTATGTGGTAGTTAGATATAAAAGCTTACCTATGGCTGATCTATATTGGATGTTATCTGGTAAAGGTTCTCTTACTGTTTCATCCTTCAGAAAATCAGTGATCATGGGAGTGCTTACAACTTGGGCATCTTGCATACCTAAACTTTCAATAAGCTCATTTATTTTCTGCTTCTGGCTTAGAAGATAAGAACCATCATTTTGTTTCTCAATTTCTATACCAAGATAGTATGACACATTACCAAGTTCTTTTATCTCAACATTCAGGTTTAAATATTTTACAATGTCCTTGTACTCTTGCTCACTTTCGCTTGCAATGAGCAGATCATCAACAAAAGCTAAAATGTATGCATATTGTCCATTTCTGCACCTAGTGTACAAGCATTTATCTGCTTCACCTTGCTTAAATCCTAAATTTGTCAATATTTCATGCAATTTGTCATTCCAACATTTTGCACTTTGCTTTAATCCATAAAGACCTTTGTTTAATTTACACACTAGCTGTCTTTGTTTTGTATTTATGAAACCTGTTGGCTGTTCCATGTACAAGTCTTCAGTTATATCTCCATGAAGAAATGCTGTTTTCACATCAATGTGGTTGACTTGCATGCCTTTTGAGACTGCAATGCTCAGAAGTGTTCTAATTGTTGTGTGTTTCACTACAGGTGCAAACACTTCATCAAAATCTTCTCCATATTTTTGAAGATATCCCTTTGCGACTAATCTGGCTTTATACCTTTCCACTTTTCCTTGTGCATTCCTTTTTAACTTGAATACCCATTTGCATCCTATAGCTTTCTTGCCAGGAGGTAATTTTGTAAGAATCCAAGTTTTATTTTTATGCAATGCATCAATTTCTTCTTGTGCAGCTTTACGCCATTCAGCAGCTTCTTCTGCTGGCATTTTCTCAATCTCATCCCATGTTAAGGGCTCTTGAGCTTCTGCTGACTTTGTTAGGTAAGACAGTCTTGGGGGTGGAACACCTTTGTTTTCCCTGGATGAGCGTCTGACAACAGGTTGGTCCGACCTTTCCGCATCCTCTAAATCTGAGAGTCCTTCTCCAATTGATTCCCCTTCTCCAACTGTACTGTCTTCTGCAATGATCCTTTCTGTGTCTGCTTCCTCTGCCTGTTCCTCGTTAGATACAGATGAGTTGCTTTCAGACATCTGCCTTGGTATGGCATTTATATACACTGGCATGTCTATTATGGTTCTAGTTTCATATTCTGGATGATAAGGCTCATCTGGGATAATCCAGCCTTTATCAACCCTTTTGTTTTCATCAAAATATGTAACATGTCTTATTCCAACAATGCCAGTTTTCAGATTCAAAATTCTATATCCTTTGTGTCCTGGAGCATAGCCAACTAAAATGCCCCTTTCTGTTGTGGAATCCAGCTTATGCCTTCTTTGCTTTGGTACATGAGCATATGCTGTACTTCCAAATGTTCTTATGTGTGACAGGTTTGGCTTCCTACCATGCCATGTCTCATGTGGTGTGCGCTCAGCGCCTTTAGTTGGCATTCTGTTTTGTAGGTACACTGCTGTGAGAATGGCTTCCCCCCATAGTCTTTTAGGGAGATTGCTATCTGACAGCATACATCTGGTCATTTCCACAAGTGACCTAAATTTTCTCTCTGCAACAGAATTTTGCTCTGGTGTATAAGCTACTGTTGTGATATGCTGAATGCCTTCTTGTTCTAGAAATGTGCGCATGCTTTGTGAAGTGAACTCACCACCATTGTCGGTCTGAAGAACCTTTGGTTTTCTTTCAAATTTATTGCTCACCATGGCTACGTATTTCTTCAGCATGTCTGTGACTTGACCTTTTTCTTTCAGCAAATAGGCCACACAGTATCTAGAGAAATCATCCAAGAATATTAGCACAAATCTGTTATTTCCCAATGATGGGATATTAAACGGTCCACATAAGTCACTGTGTATTAAGTCCAGTACTTTATTACTCCTATTTCCTGTGTATGCAGGAAATGAGGGTCTCACACCTTTTTGAGTAACACAGTCTATGCATTTCTCCATTTTACCAGTATCTGTACTTATCTGAATGCCTGTGGCAAGTTGCTTACTGTAAAGATCCTGGATCACCTTAAAATCACGATGTCCCAGGCGGCGGTGCCAGATTTCCAGACTACATTTACCATCATTCTTCCTTACTTGCGCCAGATGTGAGGCTTCACCTGAAATGCTCAGTTTATAAACATCATTATGCATAAAAGCTTCAGCATACACTTCATCATTTTTAGAGATTGTGCACTTACTGTTTTCAAAATGAATCGCAAATCCCTTCTTATCTAATGTAGATACACTAAGCATATTGCAAACTGCTTGGGGAATATACAAGACATCACTTACAGGAATTTCTTAAACTTCATTAGACACTTTGCATTTTAAGAATCCAATGCCTTTTGCTTGGATCTGAGTAGTCCCTGCGTTTGCAGTATGAAGAATTCCTTCTTCTGGACTCACTTCCTGAAAGAAATCCTTACAATTGGTTAAATGGCATGTGCTCCCCGAATCCAAAATCCAAGTACTTTCATTTGAATTATTATTTACCATAGTCAAAGATTTTTCTGCCATTAGAAAGCTCTTATGTTTATCATTGTCTTTTGTACATGTCCTGCTTGGAAAATTCTTTTGTTCCATTGGCTTAGGTGAGCTAGAGGGGGTGTTTTGTATTTCCTTACACCATTTAGATACATGTCCCTCCTTTCCACATGAATAGCAAATCAGCTTGCCCTTGGGTGGAGTTTTCCCATAGGTCCGCCTTCCTCTATTCTTTGCCAAGAAATTTGTTTCATTTCTCTCTGACTTGCTTTGAGAACACATCTCCTCAGAATCATTAATTATGCATTCCTGCCTCAGTTTTGATGCTGCCTGTTCAAAAGATTGCCCTTCAATGGCTTCATTTACAGACCTAAAAACATCAAACTTCTTTGATAGTGAGGTAAAAAGAAATGCTCTTTTCAATGCATCACACATGGGAATTCCAGAAAGTTCTAACTTTTGAAATGAAGACATAAGATGCATAATGTGATCATTACATTTACTTTTATCCCTTAATTTGGTCTCATTTAACTCTGCTAACCAAATTGGTTGCTGTTTTGCATATGTAGTTGCATACATAGTTCTCAGTTTATATAAAATTTCGTTTGCTGTATCTTTTGCCTCCACCAATATGGCTTGTTTCTCTGAGAGAGCTTCAAAAAACATGCACTTCACATAATAGTTTGCATTGTCCCATTCAGCCATATTTTCAGCTGTTCTGTTTTGGTCTAAACATATACTTAATTTCTTTGCTTGAAGGAGACATCTGAATCTTAGTTCCCACTGCTGATAATTAAATGCAGTTAATTTAGGCACCTTGAGAGAGTGGAAAAATGGTGAATTTCCTCCCTCAGCCATTTCTTAGCCTTGCCTTCTGTTTAGTGTGTGTGGGGGGGGGGGGGGGGGGGGGGGAGAGAGAGACAGACTGAATCTTTCTTTTAAAACTTAACAGAAAAATGTGGCTTTTTCACTGCCTGGTAATATTTCTCTTCCTTTTCAATTCCTGGGCTGGGCCCATAACCCTTTTGTTGGATTATTTGTAGTAAATAATTAGCAGATTTTATACACACAGCTTCAGCTTTAGAAATGTTAATTTCTTTTCTTCATCTCTCTCACATACACCCCAGAATAATTCACTGCTGAGTCACTTTAAAGTTGAAGTAACAAAACATCTGTTTACTCACAGTTTGTAGTTAGATTATATTCAGACAGGCTTATATAACATAATACTATACATTTGGATTATCAGCTCTTTCCATGTGCTTAGATGGTAATGGATGCTCACACCATAGATCCTCAGCTTAGGAGAGACCATGAGCTCCATGTGCTGTGCCTAACCCCCACAGGAAGTTGCATGGGTGTGACCTCTCTAGGAAGTTCACATCAGAGGTCACAGAGTAATCACAGAGAAAAATTGGTGACAGACAATGCATGTAAAATACAATACATTATTCCAACAGTTGGGCAGACTGGATGGACCGTACAGGTCTTTATCTGCTGTCATTTACTCAGAGGCGTAGCCAGGTTTTGATCTCAGGGGGAGCAGACCTTTATAAAATAGGCGCCAGTTGGTGTCAGCTAGATAGCAGTGTCTGTGTTGTTGCTCAGGGGCTGTGGCGGGCAATGATTAATACAGGCTGTCTCTGTTGTGTCCTGCCTACAAGGAAACAGTAAGTTACATCAGGAGGCAGGATGCAGAAGTCTTGAGCATTTTTATTTTGGTTGACGAGGGCCCTTGCCCCAGAGCCCACTTTCAAATAGGGCTAGACACTTTGTGAAATAACACAAACCCCTGCAGAAAGACACCCAAAACCTATACTGAAAACTTACCACACCATAACAGCCCTAACCCATCTATGAAAAGACAGTGCTATAAATATTACAGTGGGACATAGGGAAGTGTTTCCATAGGTGGTCCTGGAGTATCCCCTTGCCATTCAGGTTTTCAGGCTATCCACAATGAATCTGCATGAAAAAGATTTGCATGTAATGGAGGCAGTATATGCAAATCAATGTCATGTAGATTTATTGTGGATATCCTGAAAACCTGACTGAAAAGGGGGTACTTCAGGACTGCCCTAGAACACAAAACTTACCACACCATAACAGCCCTAACCCACCTATCAGACGACAGTGCTATATATAGTACACTGGGATCTGGAGCACCAATATACTTTCACCTCAGTCACACATGCAGAACATGAACAGACCCTATCTATATAACATAAGAGTAGCCATACTGGGTCCGACCAATGGTCCGTCCAGGGGCGTATCTGCGTGGGGCCACAGGGGCCTGGGCCCCCGCAGATTTCGCCCTGGCCCCCCTCCCCGCCGTCAACCCTCCCCCGCTGCTTACTTTTGCTGGCGCCGAGGTCCGACCCGCAATCTCCGTTTTTCGTCTTCCTCCGTGGCCATGCTTCCAGGAAGTAACGCTGCAGTGCTGATTCGTTGAATCCAGTTCGGCGTCTGACGTCAGACGTCGAACTGGATTCAACGAATCAGCACTGCAGCGTTACTTCCTGGAAGCATGGCCACGGAGGAAGACGAAAAACAGAGATTGCGGGTCGGACCTCGGCGCCAGCAAAAGTAAGCAGCGGGGGAGGGTTGACGGCGGGGAGGGGGTGGAGAGAGGCGGCGGCGGCGGCGGCGGGGGGGGGAGGGAGGCAAAAATGTGCCCCCCCTCTCTGGCTGTGGCCCCCCCTACCGCCGGATTCCAGATACGCCCCTGGGTCCATCTAGACCAGTATCCTGTTTCCAATGTGGCCAACCCAGGTCACAAGCACCTGGCAGAAACCCAAATTGTGACAACATTCCATGCTACCAATCTAATGCAGAATAGGGAGCCACAAAAAAAAATATAACAACAAAAATTGAAATAGAGACCCTTCCCTGCCCAAGGAAGCCAGACTCTAAACAGTGCAATACTGGTAAAAAAAAAAAAAAAAAGAGAGACAGACATGCATTTTCTCCTGTACTTTGCAAAATAAAAGTAGGAAAAATGTATATTTTACAAAGCAGATACATCTCAGTCCTTACAAAGTATTAAATAAAAATAATTTTTTTCTACCTTTGTTGTCTGGAAATTTGGCTGGTCTCAGTCTTTTTTTTTTTCCATGTTCCATGAGTCATCCTTACAAATTCTTTTCCAGGTTGGCCTTTCCATTTCTTCGCTTGCTTCTTGTCTTCTTCCTTTCCTTCTCTACATCTGTCTCCAAGTGCACCATCCTTTTTTCCTCTGCACCACTATTTGTCCTGTCCAGCATCTCCCTTCTGTGTCCCTTGTCCCTATCCTACCCCCAAGGTTAGCATCTGCCCTTTCTGTGCCCCCATCTCCCCCCTTTTTCAGCACAAGCCTATCTGGTCTCCTCGTCTCCCCCTTTCTAGCATCTGGTGTCCCCATCTCTCCCTTTTTCTAACATTGTCCTGTGTCCCCATTTTCCCAGCATTACCTCTGTTACCATCTTCCTCCTTTTTCAGCATTACCTCTTTGTCCTCATCTCACCCCTTTTCACCATTGTCCCTATATTCCCCTTCTAGTGGCAGGGCTGCCAAGAGGGGGGGACAAGGGGGACAAAATTCCCCGGGCCCGGGCCTCCAGGGGGGCCCGGCGCCAGAATCCCACCCCACCCTCCATCATCAGGACCTCGCACCTCCTGGGGCCCTGCGGCGCTTCCTTCCTCGTTGCGACGCTCTCAGCTTCATTTTTTTCCAGCCGCCCTGAATTTAAAAAGTTGCAGCGGCGGCGAAAACGCAGGCTCGCCTCTTCTTTAAGCCCTTCCCCTTCTCTCTCAGTGTGCACTAATGCAATTTCCGGTTTCCGCGAAGGCGGCACAGTGCACGCTGAGAGAGAAGGGGAAGGGCTTAAAGAAGAGGCGAGCCTGCGTTTTCACCGCCGCTGCAACTTTTTAAATGCAGGGCGGCTGGCCTGGAAGGAAGGAAGGGCTGTCCCTCGTTCTCTTCATTTGTGGGTAGCATTTTTATTTATTCTCACTTATATTTTCAAATGTGTCGGCTTGTGCAGCATAGGAATGTACACAGGGGAAGTATAATAACGGAACCACTTTTTGTAGTAATTTGTCATTTGGAGGGGCTGTTTATAGGGACTCCCTAGCACGTGTTGTATTTGTGCAGACATTTTTTTTCGCCTGGTAAAGGGTCACTAAAATAGACATCATTTATGAGATTCAGGTGCTCAACACTTAGAGTTTTTATCTGCTTATTTATTTACTTATGACACTTATGAGCTGGAAACCTGAGGGCACAGCTGGGGCTGGGAACTGAAACTGGGGGGAGGGGGGTGACAAGGGGGGTAAGTTGGGGCAAGTCACTGGACATGGAGGGGAAGGAAGGGAGGACAGGGAGCAAAGGAGAATCACTGGGGATGAGTAGGGAGGGCAGGGGAGTGAGGAGAGTTGCGATGGATGGAGGGTAGGGTAGGAGAAATGCTGGACATGGAAGTGAGGGAAGACAGGAAGGAGATGCACATGGATGGAGGGGAGAGGAGAAATTCTGGATATGGATGAAGGAGAGGGGAGAGTTGAAATGCTGGACATGGATGGAGGAGAGGGAAGAGAGAGGAAGGAGATGCATCCTGACGGAGATGAGGGAAAGGGAAAAGAGGAGAAAAACTGCACATGGCTGGAGAAAATAGGCAAAAGCTGGATCCACTCTATACCTCTTCCAGTCAAGTCCGCGGAGGACCCAGCTTTTACCTATGGATGTAGGGCAAGAAATGAAGAAGAAAGTAAAGAAATAAATGGAAAGGAAACCCTGGAAGTGGAGTTAAGGGAGCAGATAGAGAGCAACAGAATCAGAGACTGGGACCAACATGATCTGAAAAACAGTCACAAGACAACAAAGGTAGAAAAAAAATCATTTTATTTTCATTTTAGTGTTTGGAATGTGTCCAATTTGAGAATTTACATCTGCTGTCTTATTTTGCAATGTATAGCAATGTTCTGTTTTTCTGGTATTGTGCTGCATGCAGAATCTGTATGCTAATTTGGTTTCTGTCATTTTGGGTATACTGGGGAGGGGTGGGTGGGCTCTGAGAACTGGTCTGCACAGCTCCCTGCAGTTGCTAAGACCGGCCCTGTCCGTCGTCGACCGTCTGCCACCAGGCCGGGCCCCCTGCATTGAAATCACAGCGCCTCTTACCTCCGTGTGAAAGCGCTGCAGGCAGCAGCAGATCGCCTCCCTTCGGGCTTCTTTCCCTCTCTGTGTCCCGCCCTCAGGAAAGTTACGTCAGATGAGGGCGGGACACAGTGAGGGAAGGAGGCCCGAAGGAGGGAGGCAATCTGCTGCTGCCTGCAGTGCCTTCACATGGAGGTGAGAGGCGCTGTGATTTCAATGCAGGGGCCCGCTGGTGCGTGGAGGGGGGATGGGTGGTGGGGGAGCGGTGGCGACCTTGGGGGGGGGGGGGGCCCGGGGGGTGGCCTTGTTGCGGGCCTGGCACAGTCTCTCGGCGGCCCTGTCCAGTGGTGCCCCTCTGTGTCCCTATCCCCTCCTCCCCTTTTCAATAGTGTCCCTATCTCCTCCTCCCCTTTCCAGTAGTGCCCTCTTTGTGTCCCTATCTCCTTCCCCCCTTTCCAGTAGTGCCCTCTTTGTGTCCCTATCTCCTTTCCCCCTTTCCAGTAGTGCCCCTCTGTGTCCCTATCCCCCTTCATTTCAGTAGAGCCCCTATCTCTCCCCCTTTCCCACAGTGCCCTGTGTCCCCATTTCTTCTTTTTCTAGCTTTGCCTCTTTGCGTTTCAATGTCCCTACCCTCTCCCTGTCCAGTATTGACTCTGTGTCCTTCTCCCTCCGTGTCCAGCATTTACTATATTCTTCTGTCTCCCCATGTTAACCTTCTTCTCCGTCTCTTTCAGCACTCCCTATCCTCCTTAGGGCCACATATCTCCCTGGCCTGCTCCCACGGTCCATCCTCTGGCAGCTCCAAGGAAGTTTTAATAGACAGGAGACCAAGTGAAGTCAAATTGTTAAAACCAATTAGGCCAGTCTCAGTTTTCCCTTCCCCATGCAGCTGTCATCGCCGCATTCTCAAAAGAAAGCAAGCAAATCTATGAGTTGCTGCATCCACGTTGTCACTCTTTATTATTGGTAGCATTTGTATTTAATCTCAGTTATATTTTCAAACATGTCAATTTGTGCAGTATACGGATGTACACAGAAGAAGTATAATAACAGAATAACTTTTCATAGGAAGAGTAGTAATTTGTTATAAATCGTAATCAGTGTGTCATTTAGAAGGGCTTACATATAACACTCTAGCATGTGTTATATGTAAGCCACACTGAATCCGACTTTGCTTGGGATAATGTGTGATATAAATGTAAAAAAAAAAAAAATCCTTTATCCTCCACGACACTGCCTATCCTGCTGGATAGTGATGGCACAAGGAAAGCAAGTTTGGTCCAGTGAAGACTAACTCAAAATAACTCGTTCCTTAGCTGGGCCCTAGTATTAGCATATTAAAAATGCAACCATACCAAACCTCTGTGGCTATGTTCCACTAATGTAAAACAATTAACTGGATTTCTTGAAAGGATTATATAAACGTAGGATGCAACACTAGGGACACAAATATACATTTATTCAATATCATAGTTCCACATGCACAGTGACAAAACAACTTTTTTAGGGTGGATAGTGTTCCTTTTATTATCGACCAGATAGAGATAAGAGTTGTCAGTTTTGGCACAGTATAAGTCATCATAAGAACAAAATATAAGAAAACAAATGGACTGCATTAGGGGCTTATTGCCCATTTATGTTTAAACAAAAGAGATCTGCATGAAACAAAATATTTAATTTTATTTTGACTTATAAAACCACTTGCCCCTGAAACATGTTCAAAACAGAATAATCCATTTGTGTATCTAAAAGGTAAACTTCTACAACATAGATGAAGATGTGATTCCATGTGCCCCAATGAAAGGAGAGTTTAATTCTACTTCCATTTAATTTCAGTATATTCTATCATTTGAAACAGCTTTAGCATTTTTACAGATGGACCAACAGTAAAGAACGACAACTTGTATGCAGCAGATTGTAAGTTTGCTTACTTTGAATGTCAACAATGGCTGTGCGGGGGGGGGGGGGGGGGGGGGGCAGATTACCAAAATCGGCTTCACCCTCTCTTCTGCTCGTCTCTCCCACCCCGTCCGCGTGGTCACTTTTTACTACTACTACTACTTAACATTTCTAGAGCGCTACTAGGGTTACGCAGCGCTGTACAAATTAACGAATAAGGACGGTCCCTGCTCAGAAGAGCTTACAATCTAAAGGACGAAATGTCAAGTTGGGGTAGATGAGATTTCCTGAGAAGAGATGTAGTGATTAGGTGCCGAAGGCGACATTGAAGAGGTGGGCTTTGAGCAATGATTTGAAGATGGGTAGGGAGGGGGCCCGGCGTATGGGCTCAGGGAGTTTGTTCCAAGCATGGGGTGAGGCGAGGCAGAAAGGGCGAAGCCTAGAGTTGGCGGTGGTGGAGAAGGGTACTGAAAGGAGGGATTTGTCTTGAGAGCGGAGGTTACGGGTAGGGACGTAAGGGGAGATGAGGGTAGAGAGGTAAGGAGGGGCTGCAGATCGAGTGCATTTGTAGGTGAGTAGGAGAAGCTTGAACTGTATTCGGTATCTGATCGGAAGCCAGTGAAGTGACTTGAGGAGAGGGGTGATATGAGTATATCGGTTAAGGCGGAAGATAAGACGTGCGGCAGAGTTCTGAATGGGCTGAGGTAGGTGGAGAGGTTGAAAACTGCAGGAGGGCGAAAGTAGTAGCCCGACGCCGCCACCGTGGCCAGTTTTTACATCCCTGAAGCCTTCTCTGTCTCCCTCCTGCGCAGCACCGACGATTCGATTCACAGTCAGCCTTCTGCCAGCGTCGGGGCCTCTCTCTCCTCAGGCGCGTCCCACCTCTGCGGAAAACAGGAAGTGCCCGAACTGACCAGATGACCACCGGAGGAAATCGGGGATCACCTCCCCTGGCTCCCCCAGTGGTCACTAACCCCCTCCCATCCTCAAAAAAACAACTTTAAAAACTTTTTTGCCAGCCTCAAATGTCATACTCAGGTCCATCGCAGCAGTATACAGGTCCCTGGAGCAGTTTTAGTGGGTGCAGTGGATTTCAGGCAGGCAGACCCAGGCCCATCCCCCCCCCTACCTGTTACACTTGTGGTGGAAAATGGGAGCCCTTCAAAACCTACCCAAAACCCACTGTACCCATATGTAGGTGCCCCCTTTCACCCATAAGGGCTATGGTAATTGTGTAGAGTTGTGAGGAGTGGGTTTTGGGGAGGATTTGGGGGGCTCAGCACCCAAGGTAAGGGAGCTGTGCACCTGGGAGCTATTTTTATTATTTTTTTTTTATTTTTAGACGTGCCCTCTAGGGTGCCCGGTTGGTGTCCTGGCATGTCAGGGGGACCAGTGCACTACAAATGCTAGCCCCTCCCACAACCAAATGCCTTGGATTTGGCCGGGTTTGAGATGGCTGGCCTCGGTTTTCATTATTGGTGAAAGCCGATGCCGGCTATCTCAAACCCGGCCATCTCTGACATTTGGCCGGCTCCAACCGTATTATCAAAACGAAAGATGGACGCCCATCTTGTTTGATAATACGGTTGGGCCCGCCCCTTCGTGGCTCCATCCTCGGAGATGGGCGTCCCCGGTTGAAAATGCCCCTCTGTGTGTAGAGGGACCTATGCAACAGACTGCACCAGTTCTGCTCCTTTCCATGCAGCAGCAAGTAAAAAGCAGAGGGCTGCTAGTGCCAGGAACGAATTGACATAAGAGAGCAGGGCAGGTTACAAAGTGCTGCTAGAGACAGCAGGGCTCAAAACAGGACTAGAGCAGTTCCAGGAAGAAAAGTGTATAAAAATGATTAGATATGGCAGAGGTATTGCTCATTCCTGGAAATGAGCTATGAGAAAGAGATCTACATTTTGGGATCTACTGGTCACTTGTGACCCAGACTGGTCACTGTTGGAAACAAGATTCTGGGCTCAATGGACCTTAGTCTGACTTAGCATGGTTTTTCTTAAGGAAACCACTGTTTTCAGCAACTTTTCCTAGCATCGGTGCATATGCTTAGCTTTACAGACGTCAATAGTTTACTCTTGCCCAAACCCATTGTTTGCATAATCATGTCTGTCGCTGAAGGCTTTGGCAGGAGTTTTTTTCTTGTCGAGGCCGGCATACAAAAAAAAGGGTACAGGTGTTCTCATGAGCACAGGCACCATGTTACAATTTGGCTCCAGAAACCATGAGGGCACAGCACGTGCAATTTTACACACAAGAAACCCAAATAAACACAACGGACTACTATGAACCACTTCCTGCCTGGTTCATGATTTATGATTTAACCTAATTATTCTAGAACAGAATACCAGAACATTATAATTGTAGCCCAGCAAAGAAGTGATTTTGGCATGGGAAATTCACAGGAATAATTTGTAAATATTTTAATTTCTATGCTTACAAAAAAACCCCTCTCCTAATAAAGACACAAGTACTTCAAAACAACTCAAAGTAAGGAACTCAAGAGGATTTTGAACTACAAGAGAAAAAAGCCTCATGGCCCCTCCCACCCTCAGGGCCCCTCCCACCCTCAGGGCTCCTCCTACCCTCAGGGCTCCTCCCACCCTCAGGGCCCCTCCCACCCACTCTTTATTCTTTCTAACAGCAGTGGGAATTTAGGGTGTACAATTTTCTTCACAGGCATTAAAAACCTTATGTAGTTTAAAAGAAACTCGAGCGTTCTTAAATCATGTGGATACAAAAAAAAACATGTGGCATATAAGAATACAAAAACTTAGCTTCAATCCAATGTGCGCTTGAGAAACACACACAGCTACCGCCTTTGTCGACTATGGCCAGAGTTTCACGATGCGCTATTTCAAGTTGGGCGCACTGACCCAAAATTCGATAACTACACGCACAACTTTGTGGAGCACACCTGACATTCACATGTCCACGCCCCCTTTTGAGTTATGCACTATGAGAGTCAGATGCTCCCTTACAGAATAGCGCGCAATCAAATGTGCGCAGAAATTCTAAGGGGTGCCAGCTAGCTTCAGTAATTGGTTGTTTGCACCTAGTTATTGATGGTTCTGAACTCATTATTCAGTGTTAGATCTTCCAGATCTTCGTCCAGATTCTTCAACGCTTCCACCGCCTCGACCATGTTCGATGAAAGAAACTTTAGAACTGATACTTAATTTGAGAATTACTGTTGCTGTTTATGGACATTATAGAATCATATTTTGTTTTATTTTCAGTTTAGCAGCAATCCTGTCTAGATATTGAAAAGGTTTTATTTTTATTTTCCCATTATTTCCTTTAATTGTTCTAATTGTTTTTCCACGAGTTTCCCCGTCATTTCTGTTTATGTAATTTAACTTGAAGTCGATATTGTTCAGATACAAGGGTAACATTATACTGGCTAAGATATCATAATGTAGATGTAAACTCTGTTAGTATCAACCTGTTATGCAATTGTTTAACTTTGGTGCAGGCTTACTTGAGCTGCATGTCTTTCTGTAGGTTTGACTAAGCTCCAAGAGGGGTAACGGATATATACAATGCTTCCCATACTTCCAGGTCATTATGCATATGTCAAGATCCATGCATGACCTTGGTTAATATAAATTTTCCTAGGATTGACCATTTTTGCTGTATGAGGCAACCTCATACTTGCTATCCACTTATTAGTGCTCATGATTGGATGCCAATGATGAGTACTAGTAAGGTCCAGGAATCCCGACCTGTTTAAGGATTCTGAATACCTACAACCTTAAACAGCCTATTAGTATGATCCACCTGAAATTGCTATTACCCGCATACCTATATTTCATGGGATTTTGTAAATGAGCTCATGGATTAGTCCCATTCATAAAAACATTTCTCGCTACAGGTTTGAGTAAGTCTCAACCGAAAACTAAACAAATTGTACCAGTTGATCTTAAGACTCAGATAATTTGATGGCCTCATAGAATACCTTCTGGATAGAACTAAGGTGCACTCACGTTTTTAGTGCACGCTAAAATTGTGGGTGCGCTAAACGTTAGAGACACCCATAGGAATGCATTGGTGTCTCTAACGTTTAGCGCGCCTACAATTTTAGTGTGTGCCAAAAACATGAGCACGCCTTAGTAAAAGACCCTCTTAATTTATGTGCACATTTTGGGAGCGTATACAAATTTGAGTGTACAGATCTAGGTTTATGTGTGCACATTTGCACTTAAATGATGAAAATCTGCTTAAGTGCTATTCCTACATAGCATATATTTTACCAATAGGCATACACATGGGTGGAGGATGGGTGGGGTACACATGCATATACTTATAGAATACTGTAATTTTTGCACTTATCACTGGCATTTAGGACAGGTGCAAGCACTTACACCAGTTCTGTGGCTAGCATAAGTCCTCACACCTAAATTATAGGTGCTTGTTTTACCTGTTATGATATGCTTAGCTAATACATACTGTATAAGCTGAGGGCCAGTACAATGTACCTTTAAGCACTACATCAAGTCTAAATATTTATTGTCCAACAAGAACACTGCGTTCTCAAGGAAAATGTCTATTAGACATTCTGTCATTTCACAAAGTTCACTCAGATGAAGACAGTGCTCGTATGTTTTGTTTTAGAGGTCCAATTTTATGGAACTATCTTCCTTTAAACTTTAGACAGTTAAGTTCAAGTCTTTCTTTAAGAAAGCAGCTAAAAGCCTATTTATTCCAGCAAGCTTTTGCATTGAATTGAATATAATGTTTTAAACTTTTGTTATTTTACATGATTTTATGATGGATGTTTGTTTTAGTATGTTCTATGAATGTTTTTTGTAACCTGCTTAGATTTCTATAGATAATGCAGGATAGAAATTTGTCTCATAAATAAATAAGTATTCAGCTCACGGTCATCAAGATCATCCCGCAAATGTTTCGACCTGCACTTCCCTAGTTGTAAAGGACTAAAGTACAAGCAGATGCATGCGACCACATTCTCGTATTTAGGCACGCAAATGTGGAATGCACTGCCTACAGACCTGAGAACAATTGGCGAAACAACTATCTTTCGCAAATCTCTTAAGACATATCTCTTCAGCAAGGCATACAATGAGTACTAATAGTCACATAATTCACCCGACAATCCAATCAATTAAGATAACTCATCTATTATAGCTACCTTAATCACTCCTCTCCTTCTTCTTCCTACCCTTATCTAACCTCTGCACAATATTAAATGTATATGTCACCTTGCAATGACAATGTTAACAAAACTATGTAAGCCACATTGAGCCTGCAAATAGGTGGGATAATGTGGGATACAAATGCAATAAATAAATAAATAAATTTTTAAGGCGCTGATCACCACTGGCAAAATCAGACCCCCAGAAATTCAGTGCTGGGCTTAATCTGTGCACCAGCATTAAATAATTGGGTCATGCATGGCCCCCCAAAAGGTTATCCAGATGCCGACCAATATTCAGACTGACACCTGATACAGTACCTGGCTACAGTTAGGCATTTAGCACATGCTAAAAATGCTAGTGCACCTTAGTAAAATACCCCCTAGGTGCAAAAAATGGATACACAGGTTGATAGAATTAGAGGGAAATGTTTTTTTTTTTTACCTGCATAAATCCTTTTGATGTCCTTTGAGACACAAAGGCGCCCAGCTATTTTCTGAGCAACCTGCACAGATATGTTGAAATTCCCTGTTCTATTACTACAATGTACTTATAATTATTTATGCATGGCTTTCCCAGAACAAACTGCCCAAGGCAATGCAAAGTAATAACACTTGCAATAATCAATATGATGTAAAACATAAGGAAACATAAAACAAACATGGAAAGATCTGACGGTGAAAGCAATCATTGCACAATAACTAGATTAGATGAACAAATCTTTCTAACTGGTGGTAGAATTGAACCAGAAACAAGAAGTACACCAAGATTATATCAGCTCAAATGAGCAACTGGGAGGAGCAGGGCCAGTCTTAGTAATTGCGGGGCCCTGTGCAGACCAGTTCAGTGGGACCCCCCCTGCCCAGCATGCCACCATAAGCCATAATTTATCAGAGTTTAAAAGGAGGTTTAGAGCTCTCCGAACCCTACCTTACCCCATACCTTGATGTGCATCCTGCACATTTCAGTAAAGAGTAGCAGACAGCGGCAGCAATTTTTATATCCCATCAGCTGCTGAGCCCAGAGCCTCCTTGCTGTTGAATCCCGCCCTTGTGGAAGCAGGAAGTGACATCAAAAGGGGGCGGGATGTAGCAGCGAGGAGGCTCTGGGCTTGGCAGCTGACAGGATATGAAAATCGCTGCTGTTGTCTGAGGCTCTGTCCTAAAATGTGGATGTACATTAAGGTATGGAGAAAGGAGGTGTTCTGAGACAGGAGGGCAGACGTGCCTGAGATGCGGGACCCCTAGGAGCACAGGGCCCTGTGTGACCGCCCCTGTCGCCCCTGCCTAAGTCCAGCCCTGGGAGGAGTCAATGGCCAGCAAGGCGCTAAGCTAAGACAGTCCACTGGCCTCCTTCACCTCTTGCCCTCTACAAAGTATGAAGCTCCAGCCCCTCATTCTATAACTTTAGAGTGCTAGCATTTATGTGGGCAAACGTACATTTGCGCAGGCATTAGTCGAGCATTCAGCGCTATTCTACAATTTAGGTGCACAGTTAGTTTAGAGGGAATTCTATAAATGGTGCTCAAAAATCAGCGCCATAAAAATCGGCACTTTATAGAATAGTGCTTAGAGCCAATTCCTAAAATTAAGTGCCGGAATTTATGCCAGCCGAAACCTGGTGCAAATGCTGGTGTGAATGAGGAGCAGGAAGCCATCTTAACCCTAGTCCCTGAAGAAAGGAGAGTGAAACCCACAGCGTCGGGCGCATTCAGGGGAAGGCGAAGGATTTAATGTGATTCCCAGTTACATGAAGGAATGCGGATATATTGCTACTAATAATGCAGTCACAACTACAGATGCACATCTCAGATAAGTGATAGTTTATGTTTAAATAGCAGCTGCCTTTCGTAAGTAAGTACAATGAGACAATGGTGAGGCAGAGATTAAGATTTTAGGACTGGTTGGGTATAAGAAAATCATATATATATATATATATATATATACTTTGATAACTCCCCCCCTCAGGTGTAATTTTGGCATTTATGCACGTGTGTAATCATATATATACTAGTAAAAAAAAGGCCTGTTTCTGGCACAAATGAAACGGGTGGTAGCAAGGTTTTCGTCAGAGCGGCACTGCTGACCCCTCCATCCCCCCCAG
The DNA here is from genome assembly GCF_901765095.1 of Microcaecilia unicolor. Classification (NCBI taxonomy): domain Eukaryota; kingdom Metazoa; phylum Chordata; class Amphibia; order Gymnophiona; family Siphonopidae; genus Microcaecilia; species Microcaecilia unicolor. The sequence goes on from NC_044033.1 coordinate 211,764,097, forward strand.
GGTGCCAGCGCTCCTCCCCTGAACCCCCCCCCCCGAGGTCGTCGTAGGCACTGCTTCCCCCTCCACACCTCCCCCCCGCTGTAATATTTCCCAGTTGACTCGTAAGTAGGTAGATTTAGAACCTGTGAGCTGCTGCCGACTGCAAAGACTGGGAGAAATGAAAGTTTCAGTCTTTCAGTCTTTTGTGCTCCTATGTGAAGGGGGACGTGTGCTGCAGCTCCTCCCCTTCATTAGTGCTGGCTGTTGTAAAAAACAGTGAAGGGGTGCTTTAAGCTTTGTTTTTGCTTTTGTTTCAGCTGTTCCTCTGGTCCCGCCCTCATTTCCTGTTTGCAAGGCAGCCTGAAGCTGCGTCCCTGCATGTTCCCCTTCACTGTTTTTAACAACAGCCAGCATTAATGAAGGGAAGAGGCTGCAGCACATGCCCCCCTTCAGATAAACCGGATATCTCGGCCGCCTCAAGTTTCCGGCTGGAGGCTTCAATTAGAACATTGGAGGTGCCTTTTATATATAGAGATATATATAAACAATTGCACCAGTCTGATAGCACTTTTTTGGTATTTGTAAAATAAAAAATAGAGCAACCCGATGAATGAGGTGCTAGAGGGTGCTCTTTAATAAAGAAATCTATGAAGAACATTAATATTTGAAGGTGGATATTTTCCTGGTTTTTATGAGATTCAGTTTGGATATAATTACCAGTGATAAATGGATACATAGCATATATACTATTCTGTTGGTGCTCAACTCATGGCACGTCAGTGTATGCTGCTTTTTGGAACGCTCATGCCCCTTCCCTGGCCACACCCCCTTTTGAGTTGCGCACTAGAGGATTTAAGTGTAAGGGCATTATAGAATTGTGCGCAGGAAGATGAGCCTGCAAATTCCAATTAGTGTCAATCAGGGGTGTAGCTACGTGGGGCCATGGGGGCATGGGTCCCCTTAGATTTGGCCCTGGCCCCCCCTGCCAACGACCCTCTTGACCCCCCTCCTGCCGCCAACGTACAACATGCAGGACATCAGACTCACAGAAATAGAACGAAGCCTTGCAGATCAGCCAGCAACGCGGCCGCGCCTGAGAAGAAGACTTCGGCTGGCGGGGTTTGGGGTCCCCCACCAGCAAAGGTACCTGGCGGTGATGGCGGCAGGGGGAAGGGGGGTTGAAGTTGGTGGTGGTGGCGGGGGGGGGGGGGTCAAAAATGGCAGGGGGGTCAGCGGCGCCTGGGGGGGCGGCTAAAATGTGCCCTCTCACCTCAGGCTCTGGACCCCCCTCCCACCAAAGTCTGGCTACGCCCTGGTGCCAATTAAGTGGAATTATTGATCATTAATTCACACTTGATAGCTTATTTACCAATTTAGTTGTACGCACACCTTGACACCATGCCTAAATTTCAGTGCTGATCTTTTGGTGCCATATGTACAATCCGGGGGGGGGGGGGGGGGGCTAGCATGTAAATACAAGGGGTGTACAAATGGGTAGAGCATAGGCGGAGCATAAACCCCCGGATTCTATATATGATGCCTGAAAAATCCATGCAGAAAAAAATAATGCCTAGGAGTATTCTCTAAAATACGCCTAAATTTTATAGAATAGGCTTAAATTTCCACGTGGTATATAGAATACACTGAGTGGCTCTCCAAGTGACCAAATTTAGTCACATCCATTTATACGTTTTAATTGGTGTAAATCCTGATGCCTAAATCTATAACAATGTGTATAGATTTTAGAAATGCCTATGCCCCGCCCATGGCCACCTTTTCAACTATATGGCTTAAAATTTAGGCATGCCGCGTTATATAATACACTTAGTTGTGCACGTAAATCTCAATTAATGCCAATTAGTGCTGATAATTACTTGTTAACATTCAATTAACAGTGCAGATTAGCTAGTTAACCAATTACGTTATGCGCATTGTTATAGAATACGCTTCAGTTTCCACATGGATTTTCAAGCACCATATATAGAAGCCAAGGCATAGGGGCTCCCACTTACGCACAAAGGGATGGATTGAGTAAATGACGCCTACAAAATCGGTGCCCAAAAAATCTCACTTAAGTGTTATTCTATAAGCCGCACTTCTTGGCACAGTTTATAGAATGACACTTAAGTGTTATGCTTGCACGTAAATGTAGGCATGACCATTTGCACCAATGAAAATGTGGTGCAAATTTGTCTGCACCTAAATTTATATGTGGAGCACTGTTATTCTGTAATTATACACATAACTCAAAGCCATGCCCCTGTTCCACTCCAAAACGCCTATGACCATCCCTTTTCTGCACCCCTTTATCGAGGTGCTCGTAAAGTTTAGGTGCAGATCCTGTGCCTAACTTTACACAGGTAACACTCAATTAAAACTAATTAGTGCCAATAATTACTTGTTAAAAAGCCAATTATTTGCACTAATTGGTTTGTTATTCAATTAAATTGCACACGCAAATCGTGAATACACCTAAATTTGCACATGGAATTTTTGGCAACCTTTACAGAATCAGAGGGATAACTTACAGAATACCATAGGTGTGTTATTTTACTATTAACCCCAGTTATTAGTAACTAGGTCTCACTGCTTAAAATAGCACAAGTTAGTGGTAAAAATAACAATTTTAATGGTAACCCACGATGAAGAGTTTCAGTCTCTAGTAACCAGAGCTGATATTGTGATATCATAATGCCTCATTCCCTCAATAAGAGCCAACCTCATCAGTGATGTCACAATGGCTTGATTGGTCTATACTTCTAATACTGTGATACCATAATGCCTCAGTCCACCAATGCCTAAGATCCAACCTCATCAGTGATGTCATAATGGCTTGATTGCTCTATACTTGGCTCACTTCTGATAATTTGATGTCATAATGCCTCATCCCACCAATGCCTAACTAAGAGTGAACCTCATCAGTGATGTCACAATGACTTGACTGCCAATATTTAGCTCACTTGTATTACATATAACAATGATTTTGATTTCTAGAGAAATGTCTTTTTCTTTAATTAATGATCCACAAGATCCTCCATGGCGAATCTCCAAGCTACATGAACAACTTGATCGATCTTCCAGCCAGGAACGGGTCCAAATCTTCTCGTACTTACCTTAATCTCCATCTTCCCAATTGCAAAAACCTCAAATACAAAACCTACTATGCATCCAACTTCTCCGTTATAGGCAGCCAACTCTGGAACACAATACCTCGACACATCCGAACAACCAATGAACACCTACCCTTTCGAAAGCTGCTGAAAACTTACCTCTTCAGACAAGCTTACTCAACTAACCCAACTTAATTCTCGAACTTAACCACACTACCCATACTCCAATCCTCTCCCCCACATCTCTCCCAATTGTCCTACTCCTTACAACTGGATCATCTCTGTTATACTTCGTACCATACTCTGTGTACCTTGTACCTTACTTTGTGTTATCTCTATGATACTCTGTACCATATCCTGTAAGCCGCACTGAGCCTGCTACCGAGCGGGAAAGAGCGGGGTATAAATACCATAAATAAAATAAAATAAGATATCAATATGGACTACTGTTAAGATGTGTTATTTTACTATTAACCCCAGTTATTAGTAACTAGGGTTACTAATAACTGAATAAAATTGGACCTGTGCTAAGATAGCATGAGTCAGTCGTAAAATAACCTGTCTTAGCGGTAGCCCACGTTGATAACTCCCCCCCCAGGTGTAATTTTGGCATTTATGCACGTGTGTAATCAGTGCATAAATATTAATGCTCACTATACAGAATTGCTCCCCAAGGGGGGGGGGGGGAATTATCAATGTGGGCTACCATTAAAACAGATGATTTTACCAGAAGTTGTGCTATTTTAGCACATGGTATTATTGCATGAAATAGCACGACTTCTGGTAAAATAACCTTTCATAATGTCCCCAGTAAACGTTTAAATAAACAGATAATGGCAAATGACAACTTATCCCTACAAATGACGTTGTAATTTGTCCTCATAAAATGTAGTCCTGCGGAACACAATGAGGTGTAATTACATGAGCTACAAAATGTAATCAGAGCTTGTGCAGTTTATAACTTTTGCATAATTTTTTCGCTCCTAAAGCTGTCCTTCAAATTGCAATATGCAAAAAAGCCTCAATTAACATGTAACAGAAAATTACATATTCAAACTCATCGCGTTGTTGCCTCTAACATTCAAGCACTTTAGGGGAAGAGATGCTGGACATAGGATTAGGGGAAGGAAGGGGAGATGTGATACCAAACTAATGGGAATAGGGAGGGGAAGGAGAGATGCAGGACTTGGGCGGAGGGTTTAGATAAAGGAAAGGGAGATGCTGGACTCGAGGAGGGGAGGGGTAGGGAAGGGAAGGGAAGGGGGGATGCAGGCCACTAGGGTGGGTAGAAGGAGAAGGAAGGATGCTGCCCATCTGGGGAAGGAGGGTAAAGAAGAGAAGGGCAATGAGGATGGAGGAAGTATGGAGGGGTATGGCCTGGAGCTGCCCCTGGAAGAGGGTGTCTGTCTGTGTGTATGAGTGTTTGGCTGCTTCTGCTTGTTTCATGCTATTCATGTTCATAAACAAAAGCAAAATTAAATTAAATTTGAAAAACTGTCTGGTCTCGACCCTATCATGAAAACAAAGAGAAAACTGCCCTTCAAGTCTACTCCCTAATGCCCTCTACTATACAGCAAGCATTGAAAAAGGTGAGGTAAAAGGGAGAGGGGTGGAACGGGGGGGGGGGGGGGGGGGGGGGGTAATAAAAAGAGGAGCCAGCAGAAGGCTTTTTAAGGTAGAAGGTAACTCTTTTGGTAATGGCAGCCAGGATATGGAGAAGTGCAGAGAGGAAGAGCTTAAGACTGGCTGCTAGATTGAAAGCAAAATAAAGAACACATTTTTTTATTTGTTTTCAAAATGTCATGAAGCAAAATGGGACTTTTCATTGCAATGTCCTCCTTTGTTTGGAGCAGAGGTACAAGCTTCCTTTGAGGTTTGCCAGCATACTGAAAAAGTGAGATTTTATTAATACAATAATAATCATAATAATACTAAAAAGCACACATAAACGAAACCGGAATCACAGGCTAAGCTTAAAACGTTCCTGGTGATTTTGATTTGGTTACTCCATGTAACCCTGACATTCAGATCACGGATACCATAAGATCCCCCTGCCCCGTTTTGCATACAAAGCAGGGAAGCATCCACCTGGCATGCACTATTTCTCATGCACATATCTCAATGATTAGTCAGCAGGTCTGATGACACGTGAAGATGGGATACTTAAGTGAACTGCTGCCTTGTGGAATGCACTGCTTTGTCATAATCCTGTCTTTTTGAGTGAGCTGGACTCGTCTGCAGTTCAATAATTGAGCTAAATGTGAAATGCCACAGCTCACAGTGCGCTGGTGAGACTGACTCAACGGGCTGGGCCAGCTGCCGACCGATTTCTTTCAGTTACGTCCACAGAAAAGAAACTGGGATTGGTTAAAACGTTCATTGGAAGTAGCTAAGGCATGTCGATTAGCATTTGTAAATACTCATTCATTTTCTAGAATAGTTTCACCAGCTGCGGTAGCCTAAGAGAGCTTAAAATAATCCTATTTCACATTTCAAGTTTATTTATTATACTGTCTATAAATTACATTATCTAAGGGGCCCTTTTACCAAGCTGTGTGTGTTTTTTGCTGTGCACTGAAGCCCCTTTAACCGCAGAGGGTTAAAAGGCCAAACAAAATCGTTCGCACTTGCCGTGCAGCCATTTCAGAGGGAGCGTTGACTAACACCCACTGAGGTGGTGATAAGAGCTCCCCTGCTAACCTGGAGGTAACCTGTGGTAATATCTTTTCCTAATTACCGCTAGCACTGGAAATAGCGCACGCTGGGGGTGGAACTACCACCGGCACCTGTGTTGGGCCGGACGTATTTCTGGATTGGCATGCAGCAAGCCCGTTGCTGCGTGCCTGTAAAAAAGGTCCTTTTAAAACTTTTGCTGAAAATGGACGTGCGGCAAAATCAAAATTGTCGCATGTCCATTTTGGGTCTGTGGCCTTACCACCAGCCATTGACCTAACGGTAAAGTCTCATGCGGTAACCAGGCGGTAATGTCCTACGTGCGTCAAATGCCACTTGGCGCATGTCCAATACGTGCGTCCGAAAATAAAAATTATTTTTCAGAAGCATGTGTTGGGCGCACGACAAAAATGAAATTACCATAAGAGCCATGCGGTAACTCCATTTTGGCATGCATTGGGCGCGTGTAGACGCTTAAGTGGCTTAGTAAAAGGGCCCCTTAGACCATTAGGAGTGACAGTATTAAATTCAAAGACTAAACACTGCTCAGGCTGGAGTGACAATCTCTCCGTATCTCCATCTCTTCACCTTGGTCCATAAAATTATTTATGGCGAAGCCCCGGGATACATAACCGACCTCATAGACCTCTCAACCAGAAACACAGTTGCATCAACACGTTCATTCTTAAATCTCCACTACCCAAGCTGTAAAGGACTCAAATATAAATCAACACGCATCCAGCTTCTCCAAAAAAAAGCACACAACTATGGAATGCATTACCAAAGCTGTGAAAACAACGTAAGACCATCTCAACTTCCGGAAACTATTAAAGACCAACCTGTTCGAAAAGGCTTACCCTACTGACCCAAATTAAGTGCCTGAACCCTGCGACACAATGTAACTAAAGCTCGTAATGAACACTATATAACTCTTCTTCTCTACAATTCCCAATATGTCTGTCACATATGAACCTTATTCGACTATAACATCACTTTGTATTTGTTTTCTCTACCGGAGCTGGCGAACGCCTTCACGGTACTATGTAAGCCACATTGAGCCTGCAAATAGGTGGGAAAATGTGGAATACAAATGCAACAAATAAATAAAAAATATATAAGTTTGAGCTGTAGCAAAACATAGAATTTATAGTCCTCAGAGCAATCCCCCATCTTTATCGAATGTTCAGCTAGAGGCTTGCATTCAGCTCTTCGATTGATAGCACTCCTATGTTGGATTATCCTGGTCATAGTAGAACACTCGTTAAAGATGGGATGCTACTAAATCCTTCTGTGATAATATGCATTTTAGATACTGGATAGCCAAGAGCATCTCTCTGTGGTGATTATAGTCTGTTTCATTTATTTATTTATTTTGAAAAGACGTCTCATTCAAGTTATTCATTTAGTGCCCTGCTTACTAAGATGTGTTAGTGTTTTTAGTGCGCCTACACTTAGCATGCATGCTAACCATGTAGGCGCCTATAGGGATATTGTAGGCACGTACATGGTTAATGCGTGTTAAAAACGTTAATGCACCTATAACGCTGCTTAGTAAACAGGGCCCCCCTATTATATGTTCATTTAATTATTTTTATCATTTCATTAATTTTTTACATATTTATATGGGTATATGTTCATTTAGGGGTCATTTTACTAAAGTGTGCTAACAGATTTTACGTGCGCTAATGATTAGTGCATGTTAAATGATAAGACACCCATAGGAATATTGGACCCGAATCTATATATGGTGCCTGAAAAATCAGCACCAAAAAATATTCTGCCTAGGTGCATTCTATAAACCAAGCTTAAATCTAGGCACGGTTTATAGAATATGCCTAGTGGTGGTGGGGGTTATAGAATGAGCCTAGTGGCCATAGAGCGCCTAACTCTAGGCGTGTCCATTTGCTCCAAGTATTTACTTGGTGTAAAATACCAGCGCCTAAATTAGGCGCAGAGCAGGTATATTCTATAATCCTGCTTGTAGTTTTTCGGAATGCCCACAACCTGCCCACTCCATGCCCCTCTTTTGTCAGTGTGCATTACAATTTACGCGCACTGCTTTGCAGAATACGTTTAGCAAGTAGCATGCATAAATTCTAATTAATGTCAAATAGTGCTGATAATTGCTTGTTAACCAATTAGGTTATGTGCATTGCAATGGAATACACTTCAATTTCCGCGTGGAAATCTCGACACAATATATAGAATCTGGGGGATAATGGGCATCTTATTTAACACATGTTAATCATTAGCGTGTGCTAAATCCATTAGCGTACCTTAGTAAAAGGATCCCTTGTATATTGTCTTTGTTTAAGTGGTCCCCTTTTAATAATTATTTCACTAATAATTTCACTAATATTTTACTAATAAGCATTTCACTAATTATTTTTGATTTATTATTTTTAATCCATTATAGCACTTGGGCACCAAGGATTAAAGATGCATTTGCAAAACCAGGATTCTAGTGTTTTCAAGCATAGAGGAGTTATAGTCTTACAACATATACTGCTGCTCCCCCAGTCCTTTCAATGCTGTTCTTTAAGTCAGTTTTTAAAACAGCCATTTTCAAAAAAAAGCTGGATGTTTTTTTTGTTATTATACAGTGAAAATAACTATAGATATATTAAAGATAATGTTTATAATGTTTTCTAGTCTTTTAAGTCTGCAGGAATCAAGGCTGTGCATCCATGGAGAATGCCAAAAGCCTGGCAGTAGGTTATTATTTTATTATTATTTGCTACATTTGCATTCCACATTTTTTCACCTATTTGCAGGCTCAATGTGGCTTACATACAACACGGGCATTCGGCATTCACTCAGTCACCCCCTTCTATCCAAACACCACACCAGAAGCCAATTTCTTTAACAAATGTAGATTTATTTAGGCCGCAGCCAGGTCCGCAAAAATTTATTTATTGTAAACCTTCACATAAACAATCATTGGTAAACATCATTGATAAACATCTCCCTCCGAGTACACAGCCCTTCTTGCTTATATTACTACAGGCTGTGCCGTCCAAGCACCCTGTTCCTCCTCAGTGCTGTCTGCTATAGCACGCTGTCCAATCAAATGCATCCCGTACAAGGATGCATTTACCACTTTAACCAAAGCTATTGGCCCCCTGGCCGTCCAAGCCAGGAGACTAGCCGTGTCCATCTTGTTCTGTAATCCTGCCCGCATGCAGGCATAACATTTTGCTCAGTATTGTAACTTGCAACAGGTCATTAACATATACATAGTAACTCAGTTTGCCATATTATCCGCTGAGGTGCTGTGTACTCGTCGCTAATGTTACCTAAGTTCCATAGCTTATGCCTTGCTGCGACAACGACCCTTTCCCTGTACCTCATGGGCGGGAGGGCGGGTCAACACTGCTCCCTCTGCTTGCTGCAATCCAAATGGCGCTGTGTTTCCCTTCACAGCCCTTCTTCACCCCTCCTCCCTACCCGCCCCTTTTCCCATCACCCTTCAATCTCTTAATCTCCCTATCCACTCCCACTCCTCCCTCCCTCTCCTCCCCACCCCAGATTCTTCCTGAGCCTTCAGCCCGGTTGTAATCGGCTCCCCTTTAAGGGTGAGCCTTTCCATCAACACGGGCATTCGGCATTTACTCAGTCACCCCCTTCTATCCAAACACCACACCAGAAGCCAATTTCTTTAACAAATGTGGATTTATTTAGGCCGCAGCCAGGTCCGCAAAAATTTATTTATTGTAAACCTTCACATAAACAATCATTGGTAAACATCATTGATAAACATCTCCCTCCGAGTACACAGCCCTTCTTGCTTATATTACTACAGGCTGTGCCGTCCAAGCACCCTGTTCCTCCTCAGTGCTGTCTGCTATAGCACGCTGTCCAATCAAATGCATCCCGTACAAGGATGCATTTACCACTTTAACCAAAGCTATTGGCCCCCTGGCCGTCCAAGCCAGGAGACTAGCTGTGTCCATCTTGTTCTGTAATCCTGCCCGCATGCAGGCATAACATTTTGCTCAGTATTGTAACTTGCAACAGGTCATTAACATATACATAGTAACTCAGTTTGCCATATTATCCGCTGAGGTGCTGTGTACTCGTCGCTAATGTTACCTAAGTTCCATAGCTTATGCCACAGCCCACGGCAACGACTCCTCGTTCGCCGCGGGCTCCCCCCAAACCCTGGCTGCGACCTACCACCAGCGTAATGGCTTCAATAAAATTCTGTAAATCAAAGTTGAATATATCCAGGCCCACATCCGACAGGTGGACCCCATCCCATCTATATAAACCCGCACAAGATTCTTTAAGGAACTCATGCACAATCACTTGCCCTTTAACTGACCCCATAAATTTACCCATCCACCTATTAATTTTTTTGCGTGTGCCATCGATCGCTGTATGCGACCTCTCGCCCCTCCAAACTCGTCGTGGAATAATATCCGACCAGACGAGCCTGGTCCGGGGCAGCAAACATGCCAGTTTTAATAAATCATTCTGTATTGTTTTCACTAATAGCACACTGTTCATCCCCGCTAAATCATTGCCCCCTAAATGCAGGATGAGAAACTGTGGCGCACTGGAAGACATCAACTCCCACTCTATGGTTGGCAACAATTGAGCCCACAGCATCCCTCTCTTACCCAACCATCGTACAGCCACCTTCCCCCTCGGAAAGCCCAAATTCACCCCATCAGGTCGTACAGCTGCCCTCTTTTGTGCCCAATGCACATAAGAGTGACCACAGATCCATATCTGGTACTGTTCCACCACGTCATCTGCAAGTCACATGCAATTAACATATTATCAAATATGGCAAGTCACATGCAATTAACATATCAATTATGGCAACAACAGGAAAGCCAACCCATGCAATTAACATATTATCAATTATGGCAACAACAGGAAGCCAACCCAAGTAAACCCCACTGCAAAGGACCACCCACCCTAACAGGGCTAACCCTAACAGGGCTACTAACGTGGAGGCCGAATGTATCTTTTGTACGCATTCGATCCCCACCGGCCTAACCGTTTAATTTGTTCACATGGAACTCCATGCAGAGCAGCCGAAGTCGCCGCCCCAATCCGGAATGAGTGCGAACTAAATGTTGCAGATTCCAAGCCCGCCCGAGTAACACACAACTGCAATACTTTGATGAATTGAAATCGAGTCAATGGGGACTCATTAGCATGAAGCAGCAGCCAGACACCCCCCATTGGTCTAATCTGCAGGTACTGTTGCAGATTGTATAAAGGACATGTAGTTTCCGGTAAGTGTGGTCTAATCCACATGTGTGAACCTCTGGCCAACTGGTCAGTTTTTGAGCTCCGTATGAGTAAATCAATCCCCGTCTGTGTAATAGTCACATCCCGCATTAACAAACCCTTGTCAGCTCCCGCAGACTTAGACTGGGCCACCAACTCACTCACCCTAAGGGCCCCATGAAAAGCCAATGCGAAGGCACAGCGGAATAGCCGTACCTCAAATGGCGAATCACACACCTCATCCATAACTGCAAACAAGGCACACAAATCACCATGTAAAATAGGTTGACGCTTATCCACTGAGGAACCTACTACCCTGTGCCACCCTTTCATCATCCTTGACACTACAAAGGCCTTGGTGGGATTCTCCCAGCCAAACAATGCTCCCTCTGCTTGCTGCAATCCAAATGGCGCTGTGTTTCCCTTCACAGCCCTTCTTCACCCCTCCTCCCTACCCGCCCCTTTTCCCATCACCCTTCAATCTCTTAATCTCCCTATCCACTCCCACTCCTCCCTCCCTCTCCTCCCCACCCCAGATTCTTCCTGAGCCTTCAGCCCGGTTGTAATCGGCTCCCCTTTAAGGGTGAGCCTTTCCATTTACTGTTAACGGCGATAGCCGATTCCGGTATGAACAAACACATGATGTAAATAATACAAAGTGATATTGTGGTGGAATGAAGTACATGTATGGTAGGTTGGATTGGGAGGGTCTTAGAGAGGGAGAGAGGAGGAAGAGTCAGGTAATGTTCATTGAGGTCTTCGGTTTCATTATGACGTAGGTGTCCAGGTATTTTATGTTGAGACGGTGGGGTGTGCTCTTCTGAACAGGTCTGTCTTTAGTGCTTTCCGGAAGTCTAGGTGGTCGAGCGTAGTTTTTACTGCTTTTGGTAGTGCGTTCCATAGTTGTGCGCTTAAATAGGAAAAGCTGGATGCACAGGTGGATTTGTATTTGAGTCCTTTGCTGCTTGGGTAGTGGAGGTTTAGGTATGATCGTGTAGATTTTATATTGTTTCTGGCTGGCAGGTCGATGAGGTCTGTCATGTATCCTGGTGCCTCGCCATAAATTATTTTCTGAACAGTCGTGCAGATTTTGAAAGTGATGTGTTCTTTGATTGGTAGCCAATGCAGTTTTTCTCGTATTGGTTTGGCACTGTCAAAATGTGTTTTTCCAAATATTAGTCTGGCTGCTGTGTTTTGGGCAGTTTGAAGTTTTATGACATGATATATGATATGATATCAGTTTGCAACATTTTGCTACCGCACCTGTACAACATAGTTGATTGAGAACTGTTTTTTTATTTCTACACCATTCCTTTTCTCACCCGAGATTACAAGCTAATAGCCACAGTTTTTCCAGAGCCATTTTATAAGAACTAGTAAAAAAAGGCCCGATTCTTGCTGAAATGAAACGGGCGCTAGCAAGGTTTTTGGCGGAGTGTTTATGTTTGAGAGAGTGTCTGTGACAGTGACTGTGTGCGTGAGAGAGAGTGAATGTGCAAGTGTGTGTGTGTGAGACAGCGAGAGTGGGTGCAAGTGTGTCTGTGAGAGAGTGTGTGTTTATGTGAGAATGAGTGTGTGCGAGTGTGTGTGTGAGACAGTGAGTGTCCTTCGCTCCCCCTCTCAGGTTTGAGGATCCCCTACGCTGTGGTCTGAGGACCCCTCTTCCCACCCCCTGTCTGTGGTGTGAGGACCCCCCTCTCTCTGTGGTTTGAAGACCCCCGACCCGACCCCCCTCTGTGGTCTTAGGGTCCCCCCTCCCCTGCCCCTCCCTGCATAGTTTACCTTCGATAGTCGATGCGGGTTGCCTGTACCAATGAATCTTCGTATTTAGCAGCAGTGGCAGGCTGGCTTCAGAGTAGGCTATAGTAGTGAAGTCAGGGGGTTAAAATAGGTTTTGTTGCAGGTTTTCGGTGTGGGCACGCGATTTGCAAGCCCCTCCCCCCCCCGGCGATATCACCCGACCCACTCCCCCCCCCTGGCGCATAACGAAGCCCCTCCTCCCCGCCCACATGAACCCCCTCGGCACCTGCAAATGCTAACTCTGTGGCTGCTGCTGCTTCTCCTGTTCAGCAGCAGCAGCCAGAACATAAAGAAACATTTTTTTAAAAGTTGTTAAAAGTAAAACGCACCTCTGCAGCTGCTGCTCCTCTCCCCTCTGATGTGGCAGCGCTCCTCCGGGGTCTTCTCCAGGGGCAGCGACGTAAGGGGAGAGGAGGAGCGGCTGCAGAGACGTCAGATGTCTGTTCTCTTTTTTTTGTTGTTGTTAGTGTGGGAGAGCAGGTCGGCGGTATTCGGGTCAGCTGGGCGGCAGGTTCGGGAGGGCGGCAATGTTGGGGCGGCGGTATTGTCCTCAACTGGGCGGTAGTTTCGGGAGGGCGGCAGTGTCGGGGCGGCGGTTTTCTGCTCAGCTGGGCGGCAGGGGCGGTTAGGTTACGCGGAGGGGGGTAGAGTGTGGGAGGGGCGTGAGGTGTAATAGGATAATAAAACTCACCCTCAACGTTTGCTCCGCCCTCGATGTCATGACGTTTGACGCGAGGGCGGGGCCTGGTGGCTTCACCACCACGAACCTTCGAACCTGAAGGAACTGTTGTCAGTGGCTTGGCTTCACTGACGTCAGTGTCCTCAGAACGTTGAGGGTGAGTTTTATTATAGTAGATATCAGACTCCTGAGGCAGGCTTGTTGACCGAAACACAGCTGTGTTGAGTCCTGTACAATTGCATGATGTTTTTTATGGACCTATCAATAAATTGGAATTTATTCTACATCGTCTAAAGACTATATTTTTGCGTCATCTTCGCTGTGTTCCTTATGAGTTTTAAAGCCCATCAACTCCCAAAATGGTTCAAAGAGAGTTACAATATTCAAGGAGAAAACCAGAAGTAATCATGATAGCAACACTAATAATTAACAGGGCCGGTCTTAGGCAGGGGCAACAGGGGCGGTCGCTCAAGGCCCCGTTCTCCTAGGGGCCCCCATCTCTGGCACGTCTGTCCTCCTGTCTTGGAGCACCTTCTTACTTCATACCTTAACGTGCATCCACATTTCAGTAGAAAGTATCAGGTAGTGGTAGCGATTTTCATATCCTGTCAGCTGCCGAGCCCAGAACCTCCTCGCTACTGCATCCCATCCCCTTTTGATGTCACTTCCTGCTTCCGCAAGGGCGTGGGATGCAGCAGTGAGGAGACTCTGGGCTCGGCAGCTGACATGTATAAAATTCACTGCCGCCGTCTGCCGCTCTCTACTGAAACGTGCTAGATGCACATCAAGATATGGGGTGAGGTGAGGTTTCGAGAGCTCTAAACCTACTTTTAATCTCTGATAAATTATGGCTTATGTTATGGTGGTGGGTGGGGGCAGTGGCGTAGCCACAGATGAGCCTGGGTGGGCCGGGGCCCACCCACTTAGGGCTCAGGCCCACCCAACAGTAGCACAAGTTTAGTGGTAGCTGGTGGGGATCCCAAGCTCTGCCAGCTGAAGACTTTCCACTGATGGTAATGAAAACGCTACTTTCCATGATACCGGCTCAATTTTCCCGGCTCTTTGAGCAGGGACTGTCTTTCTTCTATGTTTGTGCAGCGCTGCGTATGCCTTGTAGCGCTATAGAAATGCTAAATAGTAGTAGTAGTAGTAGTAAGTGGACCGATGACTTCAGGGTGCTGAGACTCTGGTGGTATATAAAGAAGTAAACTTTATTGTAGACTCGACACAGTACTGTGTTTCGGCCACAGGCCTGCCTCAGAAGTCTTGAGCGATGCAAAAAAATGTTAAATTACTGGTCTTGAGCAATACACACAAATGTGTCCAAAACTGTTTAGTCTCATCAAAGACTTCCACGATCATCGAACTGAAGTATAGTGAGTCGAAACTGCCTCTACTTTAGAACTCATGTTCAGAGCTAAGGAAAATTACAAAATGCTTGATTTTTTCTCTGTTTAGGTAAACAAACTATAATGTGGATGTGGTCACATGTTTCTCTGTCCAGGTGGCCAGTCTGAACTCGAAACAGGCTCCACCTCCCCATTCACATACCAAATTAATTAGAACTGTGTCTTATCTTCTACATTCCAACTTATTTACACACAATCAAAGTTAAACAATCATTTTCAAAAATACAGAGCCCAAGTGCACTGGTCGGTCAAGGCAGAGTAGAAAAACAATTTTTAAAATTCACTTCTATTACAGCGGTAAGGTCTCACGCGTTAACAAGGTGGTAATGGTCAATGTGCATTCAAATGCCGATTATCACTCACGCGCCAGGAAATAAAATATTTTCTGACGCGCGTAGTGGATGCACATAAAAAATGAAATTACCACCTGGGCCACGTAGTAACTCGGAATTGATGTGCATAGGGAGCATGTAGGCGCAATACGCAGCTTAGTAAAAGGGCACCTAGGTGAGCATTTTGTTCATCTTGTATTTGATTCTTGTTCTCTTTTGCATTTTTGAAACATTTTTTAAGCAAACTAAAGTTTATATTGGTCCACCTAACAGAATTGAGCCAGATCTGTTGCATGCCTGTTTTCACACTCATCTGGGCATGTATTTTTCTTTTTTGCCCAAGTACATTTTTGTAAATTATTATAGGTATTATTTAAGTTTATAAAGATTGTTTAGTGCATGTTCTAATTTGATATTATGTTGTGATTTTTGTTTTTAGCTAGCTGGTGAAGTTCTTGCTAATTAATAATATTTTACATGTTATTTTTATATTGCTGCATTTAAATCTATTTATGTAGTTAGTAACATTTATTTATTTATTGCATTTGTATCCCACATTTTCCCACCTCTTTGCAGGCTCAATGTCGCTTACAATACATCATGAATGGTAGAAATATATTAGAAAATAGACATTTAGTGTAACAAAAGGATCTTGGGTAACATGATAATGATAAACATGATAGTAGTATAACAAGTAGATATTGTAAGACAGTTCTGAATATATGTGGAGGAGTTGTGTATGTTCACATTTGTTGATCTTTGTGGTATGCTTTATTAAAGAGATAGGTCTTCAGTAGTTTGCGGAAGTTAGTTAGTTCATAGATCGTTTTTAAGTTGTGCGGCAGCGCGTTCCAGAATTGTGTGCTCAGGTAGGAAAAGGTTGATGCATGCGTTAATTTGTATTTTAGACCTTTGCAAGTTGGGGAAGTGAAGATTAAGGAATGTGCAGGATGATTTTTTAGCATTCCTGGGTGGTAAGTCTATCAGGTCTGACATGTAGGCTGGTGCATCTCCGTGAAGGATTTTGTGAACTAGGGAGCATATTTTGAACGTGATGCGTTCTTTAAGTGGGAGCCAGTGTAGTTTTGTTTTTATTCTATTTCTACTATTTATTTTAGCACCGAAGCAGCCATTTGGCGAAACGTGGCCAAGTCGGGCTATGTTTTCGAAACCCTCCACTGTTGTTGCATAATAAAGGTGCTTTTGTATTATTTTGGACTTCTGCAGTCCTTTTGTGGTCTGCTCACCATTTCCTTCGGTCCTAATTCTGAGAAATACATAGAAACAGAGAAAATGATGGCAGATAAAGACCAAACGGCCTTTCCAATCTCCCCAACTACTAATCTCTTCTATCCCTTCCTCTCTCTTAGAGATCCTATGTACTTGTCCTCTGCTTTTTGAATTCAGATACAGTTTTTGTCTCCGTCACTTCGACTAGGAGGGCTGTTCCATGAAACCCTTTCCATAAAGAAAGTATTTACTTAGATTATTTCTGTGTCTGTTCCCTTTCACCTTTACCCTATGCCCCTCATTCTGGAGCGTCTTTTCCTTAGCTCTGAACATGAGTTCTAAGCTTAATAAAAAAAGGGGGGGGGCAGCTTTTACAGTGAAACTGGAAGCTCATCTATGGGTGGAAGCATTGCACAGGAGGCAGTCGAAATGTTAAGTAGTAGTAGTAGTAGTGAGGCAGTCGAAAGAGACTCGCCTCCTGTGCATTTATGCCATGGAGGTACTTAAAGGCCTCTATTATATCTCCCGCCTTTTTTCTATATTGACTTTTTAAAGTCTGTCCCCATGCAGACGCCCCAATCTACATGCTGAACCTAGTGGACCTACCTCCCAGAAACGCCACAAGAACATCCCGCAAATTTCTCAATTTGAACTTCCCCAGCTGTAAAGGACTAAAATACAAGCTGATGCATGCCACTACCTTCTCCTACACGAGCACGGAAATATGGAATGCTCTACCCACAGAACTGAAATCAATTGTTGAAACAAATAACTTTTGCAAGGCCTACAACGAGAGCCAACAGCTTCACTAATTCACTTTCCCAACCCAACCAGTTAGGAAAATCCACTTCTACTATCACCCGCCCAATCACTTCCTCTTTCTTCCCTACTTAATTTCTACACACTACTAACTGTATCTGATATTCTGTAATGACAATGTCATAACAAAACTATGTAAGCCACATTGAGCCTGCAAATGGGTGGGATAATGTGGGATACAAATGCAATAAATAAATAAATAAATAAATAATATGCTTTATGACAAAGACCATTGGCCATTTTGGTAGCCGCCCTCTGGATGGAAGTCAAAGAACTAACCCTGTAACTTTTGAGGGACATAGGGGGAGATTCTATATATGGCGCCTAAAAACTCAGCGCTGAAAATCAGTGCCAACTGAGCGTATTCTATAATCAGTATCTAGCTTTAGGCATCGATTATAGAATATACTTAGTTCATATTTCAGCGCCTAAATCTAAGCGCATCCATTTGCACCAATGAAAATGTGGCATAAATCCCAGCGTGTAGATTTAGACACACGGGGCCATATTCTATAAATAGACATGTAAATTTTGAAATGCCCATTTCCCTGTCCATAACCACACCCCTTTTTGTCTGTGCACTATAGAAGTTTAGCGCACAGAGAATATGCTTTGTGACTTGTGTGCCTAAGTTCTAATTAGTGCCAATTAGTGCTCATTATTGCTTGTTAAGAGCTGTTATCAGCTCTCATTACCTTGTTAAGATTGTTAAGTTGCGCTCATTGTTATAGAATCCATGCTGGTTTCAGCATGGATCTCTAGGCGGCCTATATAGAATTCGGGGGATAGTTTATAGTTTAATAAAACGTACTATACCGCCCAAGCTAACTTGCAAATCTGGTTGGTTTATAGGTTAAAAACAAATGTGGATAATAGCAGGAAAAGGACTACAAAGATTGACCGCAAAGGGGATAGCCATGTACAACAGAACAATCAAACCTTAGTAGAACAACAGGGAAAAAGGGGGACAGAGGGCAAAGAAGGGATGGTCAGAAAAAAGTTGCAGGGAGGAAAACAGTGCAAATGACTGATGCTGGCTTTAGGTCTCCATCTAGGTTGCACTAAATGCTTGCATAAAAAGCCAGGTTTTCAAAGCTGTCTTGAAGTTCTTAAAAGACAACTCAGAGCAAGTATCAAGAGAATTCCAGTGAACAGGGCCTGCAAAATAAAATGCATGGTGGCGGGTGAATTCAAGGTGAGCAGATTCAGGTGAAGAAAGAACAAGGTGGTGGTCATTTATAGAATAAAGAAGCTGGGCAGGAGAATACAGGGTGGTCTAGTTGTGAGATAGTCAGGGAGGCCAAATCTAAGAAAAGTGTAAGCAATTTAAATATGATGCTTTTCTCAACAGGAAACCAATGAAACTTTTGAAATAAGGGGGAGACATGATCATACCTACGTGTGTAACCACACAGAGTGGAGGAACACTCAGTCCCTACATACACCAGCAAGAGAGAGTCCAAGGAGTAGGGTAGATAGGCTCTTCCAAAAGACCAAGGGAGACGTCAGTTCAACAAGGTGATCTTTATTGAAACAATTCAAGAGCCTTTTGAGTTGTTTCAATAAAGATCACCTTGTTGAACTGATGTCATCATTGGTCTTTTGGAAGAGCCTATCTACCCTACTCCTTGGACTCTCATATCTATGTGCATGACATATAAGTTTAATAGCTGTGTTTTGTATCAATTGTAATTTGTTTAGGTCAGAACATCCTAAATTACAATAATCGAGCCTGGTGATAAGTAAGGACAGAACAAGCAGTGCAATTTTTTTAGCGAAAAAGGTGCTGGTACTCAAATGCCAGGCCACCCTTCAGGGATGGGTTGATCACTGAGGGACCCACCCCCACAAGAGCCAGGCCCCCTGCAACCAGTCATAGAATCTATGACAAGGCAGAATTGGTGTGTAGAGCCTGAGTTCCTTCAATAAAACTTAGGGACCATTGGTCAATTTTAGCAGACAATGGAAAAAGTGCTGGTACTCAGTACCCCCAAGTACCCCCTCAAAAAAGCCCTGAGAACAAGTGAATGGAAGGTGTCTTGATCAAAATACCTACGGACTGATCAGAGTTGATGGAGGATATGAAAACTAATTTTACATAGGCTGGATACCTGTGGAGAAAAGGAGAGCCGAGAGTTTAATATTACTCCCAGGTAAGTTAAGATAACGAAAGGAGTTGATTAGAAGAATAGAAGTCCCAAAATGGTTGAGAGCAGTAGAGAGAGTAGTCAGACCTTTAGAGAACCAGCAAATGATAGTTTTCTGCTTGTTGAGGACTAATCTGTGATCAAGAAGCCAATTTGAGATTAAAGATAAACACTCATAGAGTTGCGTGAGATCTGGGCTATATGGAGGGGCATAATTGAACGAAAACGTCTATCTCCATGGGCGTTTATCTCCGAGAACGGGTCCGTGAAGGGGCGGACCAAACCGTATTTTCGAAAAAAATAGACGTCCATGTTTTATTCGACAATTTGTGAGGTGGGCGTTTTTGTTTTTCAGCGATAATGGAAAATGAAAGCGCCCAGCTCAAAAACGAATAAATCCAAGGCATTTGTTCATGGGAGGGGCCAGGATTTGTAGTGCACTGTCCCCCCTCACATGCCAGGACATCAACTGGGCACCCTTAGGGGCACTTTTACAAAAACAAAAAAAAGGTAAAAGAGCTCCCAGGTGCATAGCACCCTTCCCTTGTGTGTTGAGCCCCCGAAATCCCCCTCAAAACCCACTGCCCACAAGTCTACAACATTACTATAGCCCTAAGGGGTGAAGGGGGGCACCTACATGTGGGTACAGTGGGTTTGGGGGGTTGGACGACTAATAAGCATTAAGCAGCACAATTGTAACAGGTAGGGGAGGGATGGGCCTGGGTCCACCTGCCTGAAGTCCACTGCACCCCCTAATAACTGCTCCAGTGACCTGCATACTGCTGCCAGGGAGGTGGGTATGACATTTGAGGGTGAAAATAAACAGTTGTGAAACGGCATATTTTGTGGTGGGAGGGGGTTTGTGACCACTGGGGGAGTCAGGGGAGGTCATCCCCGATTCCCTCCAGTGGTTATCTGGTCATTTAGGGCACTTTTTGGGGCCTTATTCGTGGAAAAACAGGGTCCAGGAAAAGTGCCCTAAATTCTCGCTAAAAACGCATATTTTTTTTCGATTATCGGCGAAAGGCGCCCATCTCTGATCGGCCGATAACCACGCCCCAGTTCCGCCTTCACCACGCCTTCGACACGCCCCCGTCAACTTTGTACGCTTCTGCGATGGAGTGCAGTTGAAAACGTCCAAGTTCGGCTTTCGATTATACCGCGTTATTCGTTTTTGGGAGATAAACGCCTATCTCCCGATTTAGGTCGCAATATAAGCGTTTTTGTCTTTCGATTATAAGCTGGATGGGCTTGTGGGGAAGAGAAGCAAAATGCCATCGGCACAGAAATGAAATGACACCCCTATAGTCTGTATAAAGGTAGCCAGGGGATTCAGGAATAGATTGAAGAGCATGGGAGACTAGACCGAGCCTTGGGGTAAACCGCATGACAGAGGGCGAGGGGTGGCAGTAGTTGAGGCAATAGTTAGAAAGGAATGAAGTAAACCACATGATGACTGTACCAGAGATATCTAAAGGTGACAGATTACCAACTCCTGGGCTGCTCTTACAAATGGTTCCCTTCAAATATCTTATCTCAAATAAGAAATCATACAAATCATTGAACAAAATATGAAACAGCAATGCATTTTATTAAGAAATCACACAATAAAACCCGACTCTTTAGCTAGCTGTGTCTAAATATATAATGATGTTGATGACAAAAAAATAAAGTCTTCCAAACTTGATTTCTATTATTATAATAAATACATGAATTAGGCAAGTCCTTTAATGGGTTATTGAAGAGTTCAATGAGAACATTTCTTACAAATTTATATTGTCAACTTTAACACTGATGAATGATCTCCGACTGGTGACTCTTGTTGGCGCTGTGATATTCATTATTCCATATAAAAGACTGTTGCTCTCTAATCTCTGCAGCAAACAAGCACAGCTACGCATAGCTGGTCAGCGCTGACTAGCTATGCGTAGCTGTGATTGTTTGCCACAGAAATTGGAAAGCAACAGTCTTTTATATGGATCTCAGCTTACTTCTATGCTGACGATATCCTACTCATTTGTCCAACAAGCTCATCCTCCCCTTCAATTGCCCGCCTCCAATCCTGTTTGCATGCGGTTGCAACTTGGTTATTCGAACATCAACTTGTACTTAACCCTGGTAAAACTCTCGCTTGTTAGTTCTCAGGATCCACATCTCGTCCCACAGATCTTGTTACTCTCTTTGGTGTCTCAATTTCTCCAGTATCCAAATTCACTCTCTCTTTTTTTTTTTTTTACCTCACATCTCTTCTCTGACAAAACTGTTTTTTTCTCCTTTCGTCAACTGAGGACCATCCGCCACCTTTTTGACCACAATACTTTCCATGCACTCATTCTTTCTTTCTTCACATCTCATTTAGATTACGGTAATATTATTTAAGCAGGTCTCCCCTGCTCTGCCCTGAAGAAATTACAGACTCTCCAGAACACAACTGCTAAACTACTTTGTCATGCACATCGCACATATCATGCAACCCCCTTATTGAAACAACATCACTGGTTACCTGCTAGATACCACATTATCTAAAAAATCACAGTTCTGACATTCAAGGCTTACAGAATAGGTATCCCTGACTATCTTTCTCTATGGCTAGGGTACTCCGCTCCTTAAATAATCACCACTTGGTACTACCAAGTTCTAAATTTGCACACCTGGAATCCACTAGAAATAGTGTTTTTTCTTTCTTTCCTCAGACACCTGGAATGATCCCCCCCTCTCTCTTCGTAGTGACCCTTCCTTAAAGACTTTCAAATGTAATTTAAAACCCTGGCTCTTCGGACAAGCCTTTGAAGTAGCATAGCCAGTGGCTTCTTCCAGCTTGAGATCTTTTATCTTTGTTAATCCTTGTCTATCTGAGTGTGCTGATTCTCCCTCTCATTTTTCTCTGCCTTTGCATGAATGCATATCTTTCCTGTTTCAATGGAGTTCCTTTCCTTTTCCATTTTTATGTATTTTTAGCCTGTACACCGCTCTGCTCTGCCTTGGCAGCTAGAGTGGTCTAGCAAATTACATAAGAACAGCCATACTGGGTCAGACCAATGGTCCATCTAGCCCAGTATCCTGCTTCCAGCAGTGGCCAATCCAAGTCACAAGTACCTGGCAGAGGGGACAAAATTCCCCAGGCCTCCAAGGGGGGCCCAGCGCTGCAGTCCCACCCGCCCTCCGTCGTCGACCGTCTTCCCCTACATTGAAATCGCAGTCTCACCTCTGTGAAAGCAGCGCTGCAGGCAGCAGAACGCCTCCCTTTGGGCCTCTTTCCCTCCCTTCGTCCTGCCCTCATCTGACGCAACTTCGGCGAGGGTGGGACACAAGGAGGGAAGGAGGGCTGAAGGGAGGCATTCTGCTGCCTGCAGCGCTGCTTTCACAGAGGTGAGACTGCGATTTCAATGCAGGGGTCCCGGCACAGTGGTGGACGGAGGGGGAGAGCGGCAGCGACCTCAGGGGGGAGCAGTGGCTGTGGCAACCTCGGGGGGCGGTGGAGGGGGGGGGCGGTGGCGACCTCGGGGGGGGTGGAGGGGGGAGTGATGGTGACCTTGGGGGTGGTGGAGGGGGGAGCAGCGGTGGCGACCTTGGGGGAGGCAGGGGCAGGGCCCCGGGGGTGGCCTTGCCCGGGCCCGGCCCAGTATCTCGGCGGCCCTGCCTGGCAGAAACCCAAATAGTAGAAGATTCAAGGTACTGATTCCAGGGCAAGCAGTGGCTATCCCATGTCTGTCTCAATAGCAGTCTATGGACTTTTCCTCCAGGAACTTGTCCAAACCTTTTTTAAACCCATATACTCTAACTGCTGTTACCACATCCTCCAGTAAAAAGTTCCAGAGCTTAACTATTCTTTGAGTGAAAAATATTTCCTCCTATTTGTTTTAAAAGTATTTCCAAGCAATTTCGTTAAGAATCCCATGGTCTTTGTACTTTTTCAATGAATGAAAAATCGATTCACCTCCACCCATTCCACACAGGATTTTGTAGACCTCAATCATATCCCCCCATAGCCATCTTTTTTCCAAGAGCCCTATTCTCTTTAGCCTCTCCTCTTATGGAAGCCTTTGTTAATGGTAACCCACAATAATAATTTCCCCCCTTAGTCCTTTTAGAAAGAAGGATAAAAATATGTAAAAAATATTTTTAAAAGAGCAATTTTTGTAATTAAAAGAACAAGAAAACATTAACAATATATAGAACCAAGTATGGATCCTAGGTGCACTTGCTTAGTAATTTTTCAATAAAATATAAAAAATGGAATTTTATAACATGGTATGTAAAAAAATTGCTTATTTTATTTTATAGAAAAAGCACCAAGACGCTGGACCAATAGTGCACAATTTCAGACACACTAATTTATGCTTAGGGATAACAAGCCCGCACTATCTATGTGAGGAATCACATATTTTAAAACATACATGTGTACATTGCAACTCCACTTGAA
The DNA here is from genome assembly GCF_901765095.1 of Microcaecilia unicolor. Classification (NCBI taxonomy): domain Eukaryota; kingdom Metazoa; phylum Chordata; class Amphibia; order Gymnophiona; family Siphonopidae; genus Microcaecilia; species Microcaecilia unicolor. The sequence continues at coordinate 211,787,942 of NC_044033.1, forward strand.
CTCAGGTCCCCGGGAAAACCTACATAATTTTTTTTCTGCTTTAATTTGTTTATTAATTTTAAACATTACAACAAGAAGATACTTGTTATTGAAAAACAGCCATGATTTTATGAGGAAATTAAGCAACATTTAAGGAAATATTGTACAATTATACAAATATACAAATCATATTATCAAATTCCTATAACATAAAATTTTTTTGCTTCCTTAGACCACATTAAACTGAAAGGGGGGTCGGTGGAATTTAGAGAGGATTTAAAACAAATATTTATTAACAAAATTAGAGAAGAAAAAAAGATAGTGACTTAACATTCCCACGTTATATTTATATCATTACTGCTGTCTTGAATCAAGGAATGATTTTAGATGTTCAGGTGAATAAAAGGTATATTTAATCTGACCCAATTTGACAATGCATTTACATGGAAATGCTAAGAAGAAAGTCCCTCCTATATCAGATGTTTTTGATTTTAACGCAAGGAAGGCTTTAAAACCTACATAATTTTTTAAAAGCCCATTTTTTCCATGTGTAAAAACATTTTATGTGCAGGAAAGCCTGCGTACAATGTTCTCCAAAACACACAATGTGAACCGCATAAAAAAACATATATTTCCAACTGGTAGTCAGTATTATACTAAAGTTAGTCAAAAATATATATAACTAGGTAGTGATAAGCTTCGAACAACATGTTGAATTTACAAGGACTTCTTAGAAATCACCTTGTGACGATACATGCGTGTGGACGGTATATCAAGAACCCTTGAAATAAATACAACAATCAATCAAACTCTGAAGCTTGGGGGGACTAAAAACCGAAACCTCAGTCACTAACACCCATTCTAGTTCTGTTTCAAGAGAAAAATGTCATTTAAAACACAGTAATAGCAAGAAAACAACATTTGGCAATGGACTACTGATGGCCATTCCAGGGATCTACCACCTCTCAGGAAAGAAGTATGTCTTTACATTTCTCCTTGAGGTCCTCTACTTCCAACTTTACATCATGACCCCTTGTCCTGGAGCTTCTCATTCTATAGAAAAGGTTCTCCTCCGATACCTTATTATCTTGGGTTTTATCACATCATTGTTCATGACTATGAGCGCCAACTCTCTACAGAAAGAATGTTCAACGCAATCCAGATTTAAATCCAATAGGCTTTTCTATCTCTACTTTAAAGTCCATGAATATGTTATTTTTTTTTTAACATGAACAAATGATCAACCCCCTCAATATTAATTCCTAAAAGTGAGATTCCAGGATGCCTGTCCTTGGATGTCAAACTGAAGACAATTGAATTGGGTTGATCACTCCCGCTTCTATTGCGTTGATCATTTCCACCCTCTCCTTTCGGAAGGATTAAAAATATTCAAGAGTTATTCAAACTGCTGGTCATTGAAGACACATTCATCAGGAATGCTCACCTCCACAGGCAAAATATGAAGAAACGTGCCACAAAAATAATGAAGGCCTTTTCATGGGTAGTTTTGGGAAATTAATAATGTGGCCTGCACGGTTTCTCTATAGATTCTTTTATGGTTTGTCATTTAGCCTTCTGTCATCCTCTCTCTCTTCTAATTTAAGTAATTTACCTAATTTAGCTACTTATCCCTGATGGAAAAGAAATGACTCTATGATGTGATGGCTCATACTTTTGCAAAATGAAAACATTTTGGACTAAACCTGAGTCACTCAGCTCAGGATAGTAAGGAGGGGACAAGTGTCTGTGTTGTCCCGGGTATAAAAGTGCCGGCTTCATGAGCAGGTATTCTGTAGTTTCTAAGCATTGGTAAAATATATTCCTCTTTGGGAAGCTGAGAATAGGAACAACCTTCTCTCTGTGCTGAAGATGGGACACAGAATGGATACTTCTAAGCTTCTCAGGACTATAATCATTTTAATGCTTTTGTGCATTTACAGGGCAGGTAAGCGAGCTTCAGAGCTTAAATCTGCAGTTTTTAATTATATTGTTATATTGTTTTTATTTATATTGTTATTTCTTTCAAGAAATCTGATAGCGGTGTTAGTCCACTTTTAAAGGTAATAAATAGAAACTTTAAAAAAGCAAAGAAAATAAGATGATACCTTTTTAAATTAGACTAATAATACATTTTTGATTAGCTTTCAAAGACAATACCTTTTTCTTCATGTCAGCAAAAAAAATCACCAAAGGCAGAAATTATTCTACTAAAGTTACTTATAATCTAATCAATTCACTCATGGACTAAGCAATAATTCTAGGTGATTTTATTCTCTCTCTGCTGCTCTTTAAATTATGATCATAAAAATATTGATAGCGACAGTCAATGCATGTGTATATTTAACTCATGTAATACAGTTTATTTCTCTTGCTAAAGCTAATACACTGAGACTTATAGAACAAGAGCCCTAGATAATATGCTCCAGATGAAGAAATTTCAAGCCTAATTCCTTCCCTTAATCTTTAAAATGTTATAATCCATATTAACCTGTGGGGCCAGAATGAGAAAATAAAGTCCATTAGCCAATAGATTGCTACTGAACAAGTCACATAGCTTCAGTCAGAAACAATTTGGCAGTTATTATCAAATGTGAGACTTTGGAAAGCAGAGCTAGACAACTAGAGAACAATTTTCAGAAAGATTTCCATGGTTAAAGAGATGTTTACCCACAGAAATAAAGTTTCTGAAAATTGCCCCTTGCTCCCAAGCAAGGGTAAAACAAGAATATAGCTTAGAGCAACCTACATTTCCCTGTGGGAAAAAAAGGACAGTGTTGGATCCATCCTTGCAATATAAGCGTGAATAATTTATTTTGTTAACTCCCTGTGCATGTTTTCCAGTGCCAAACACTGTGGACATTTCTGTACCCATAGTCCATACCAAGTAATACATTTTCAAAGGGAAACTCAACAGGGAATTTCACTTTAAAAATAAGCTTGCAAGATGGCAGGTCTAATGTACCCATGGGCCTGCAAGCTCGATTACCCTTTAAAATGTCATTCTTTTCCATTTCCCCAAATCTCCTCAGGTACTGGAAGCTACACTTATGAAATAGTTGTTGGATACTTCAAATATTTTGGCAGGTGTCATACCTCCCACTGCTAAAACTTATTATTTACCGAAATGTAATTTAGCAACATGAATAGGCAATAATAACTGCATCTTCCCTCTTTTGTCCTGAAACCTAAAATTTTCTCCCTCCATCCCTTTCAATTTGAACCTCGGTTCTCTTTCCCTCCTTCTTCTCCTTCTCACTCAGGATGATAGGAGGAAAGAAGTATTTGGGAGGGGGGGAGGGGAGGGTCATCTGATGCTCATCAATGCTTGTATGTCAGTTCCTTTTGCACTCTTAAGGGACTTTGCCCCTTGGGCAGCTGCCCCTTTTGTCCACCCCTTAGGTAAGCCCTGATTATCTCTCTCTTGTTCATAAAGCAGAAGAACAATTTTCCCTGGACAGTTTGGATCAGGGTATTTCAAGTCTGTCCTGGTGATTTTACTAGTCGGCTGAATATGAATATTGCTAAATATTATTCAGCTGAATACAAATAATGGGCATTGAGCTTTAACATAACAAATCATAAAATAAGCAACAAGGAATCATAGATCGAGTGTTTATTTCAATAGGATTTAGCACAGTAGATCCCCGGATTATTTGTGTTCAAATTTAAATCACTATTTTGCCAAAAACGAATAATGTATTCGGGGCATTATTCAGGGTCGAATTGAATTGAATATGAATATGAATATTAGCTCTACATGACAGCATTCTAACAATTGTTAAAAAATATTTTATTACACCAAATATATGAAACAAACAAATAAACAAACAAAAACACCTGAAAACTGAGAAAATTTTCCAAAAACAAGTCAAGACATTTTTGGCCGTGCACATCTCTAGCCAGCTGGATTTTCAAGTTATCCGTAATGAATGAATTTCAATACATCTTATGCATGTTCATTGAGGATATCCTGAAAACTCCAGCGGCTGAGGGGGATGATCAGGATAGATTTCGGGAACCCTGTTCTAGACCTTACTGGGATCTTAAAGAAGATTGTCAGAAAAAAAAAAAAAGAGGTCAACAGAGCATTACTGCTGATTACATTTTTGTTTGATTCCAGGTAGGGAGAAGATTTGGACATTTTTTTGTCATTGTGCAAATTCCTTATTTAGAACCAGAAAAATATGGGTTATTGCCTATATAATGACAGCAAATGGATGGAATCTTTCCTTGGAGATGCAGTAGGATGTTTTCTTTGATCCTTACACAAATGATCGTTTTCTTCTAATAGTGATATATTTCTTGACTCAAAACAATTAAGAGCATTTATGAAATCTTTCCCCAGCAGAACTCCTGCAGTGGAAATGAGTCATGTAAGATTTATTATATTTAGGATACATATGCGGATGGCAGGTTAGCAATGAGATAAGTTTTCCTCATTGCATTTTTTAAATTTTTCTCTATTTATTTAATGTCTCCTCATTTTGATACTGAATTTCCCTGGTACGGTGGGCTGTGTTATAAAGAATTATACAGTTTTAATGTTTTGCTTAATTATTTATTAGGATTTATTTATTAGGATTTTATTTATCGCTGTTATTTTTTGTTGAGAATTTATTCTTAGGTTTTCTTGATGTTCTAGTCTAAACTTGCACATCTATAAAAATTATTCCGAACCTAAAACCCAGATCTCACTGCTCCAATTTAAATTCACAACTTCCTGTCCTGTCCCTGGTGGAGATGAACAATAGCCAATCTTCCTTCTCACTCTCACCCCCTCTTTTGTTTTTGGGAAGCCTGCTTTCAGGTCACCCCTTAGTTTAATAAACTCAGGTCCTTCTCCTTCTCCTCATGCCTGGCTGTCTTCTGGTTGCTTCTTTGGGTTTTTGATGTGTGGGGACCAGGATGCAGACCCAAATAATGGGAAAATCCCTTCCTTTGATTCTGATGCTCCATTTTACAGATTTAGGGATCTTTATGCAGACTCCAGTCTGTTTGCAGGAGAGTTCTGGGGCTTTCCTTATGCTGGTATTTATATCAATGACTAGAAGAGGATCATTTTCTAAGCCATTTATATGGATAAATAGCGACTTTTGTAGGCTGCCAACTGGATCCAGATTTGCAGGACAGGGTTGATCCAGTCCTGGGTTTACTCCAGTGCATGCAGGGACTTCTTTAAAGAATGCAATGGGGAAATCAGAACTACAAGTCCCTGCATGCAATGACGTGAACCCAGGACTGGATAAACCCTGTCCTGCGAACCTGGATCCAGTTGGTAGCCTTATTTTTGTACATGATCTACCTGGAATCCTATCAGCTCCAGATCTTAAAATGAATCAGCCGGCAGGCGGTAATAGTCTGTTCCCCCTGTTAAATCTAAGGTAATTTAAATGGGGGGGGGGGGGGGGGGAATATTTTTTTTTTTGGGGGGGGTAGGCATCATAGTTTTCCAAAGACAATGGGAATGATGAATTGACACAGTTGGGATATGTTGGCTTATTCAGTTTCATGCCAAAAATGTGACTATTGGATGTGTGAGATGCTGTTTGATGAAAGCTAAATCTATTTGTGACATATCGTCCTGTCTTGCAAAGTTGGAAAGCAACCAGGAATCAGTGAAAAAAACACAGTCACCCATGGAACCTGGAAAGTTTAGATTACTCTAATTTTATTGCATAGTCGAGATGCATGGAATTAAGCATCTGCAGATATGAAACAAGGTTAAAAATATTAAAAACCAATGCCAGCCAAAAGATCTTGTTATAAGTGAGTTGCTTCCATAGCATCTCTATTCTACAGCACAGAGACCAGGAAAAACGCACTGATCGGCAACTCTAAAATAACCTGCTATTCTGTTCTACTTCACCTTGCCATTTTCCCATCTAGTTTTCAAAAATGCATTCAGATATAAGATTGTATTGCTACTTACCCAGTGAACTTCCAAACCTCCATCCACTGAGGGCAAAACTGACAGTCTGAGAGCAGAGAATTAACTTTTAAAGCTCTAAATGCAGGGATTATAGCTGCAGGGGCAGGAGGTACTTGCGTGCAGAGGTGCCAGGGAGGGACGTGCTCTGTTTGTCAGCTACGCCACTCTGTCTCCTTGGTGTTTCCTATTTTTAAAGAACAAGGAGGTCAGGTCTGTGCCACAAGTTTTAAGCATTCAAGTGGCTGGGTAGAGCAGAGACTGCAAGGGGTAATGTTCGCTTGACAGTGCTCTATGGTTCCCAGTTCAGGTTATTGACAAAAGGACACTATTTATTTATTTATTTATTTATTTATTTGGATTTTGCTCACACCTTTTTAAGTAGTAGCTCAAGGTGAGTTACATTCAGGTACACTGGGTATTTGTCTTGTACTCACAGTAACTGCAGAGTGGAAGTGGAATGCAATGCACAGGATGTGTTTTTCTTCTACAGCTTATGCTATCAGGCAAGGAGAGCTTAATGAGGGACAGAGTAAGGTGGTGATAAGAGCCCCGTTGGGAAGGAACAAGGAGAGAGGTTTGGCAGGCCTATTTTAGAACTGGTTGCCACAGCAGTATTAAGTAGGAAGCACACAGGGGGCCAGTGTTAAACATGTACTTGGAAAGGGGTCCTAGAACCACTGGCAGACTGTGTCTACTTTATCAGTTGGCAAGGTTGGTGTCCCTTGTGACATGGATAGGACACTTGTCCTGGTTGCTTTCCTCTAAGGCTGGCCTTGAGAACAACGTGTGCTAAACTGATACCAATCAAATAAGGACCTCTGGTCAAGTTAAGGGTGTTGGTTAACAGGGTGAGAGACTGTCATGGTAAGGCGTGAGTGCTTTGCATTATCACCCTCCCGTTGTGGAACTGGCTGCGTCTTGCATTTGCTGTCCCTTTGTCGGTAGGTTACAGTTTGTCTATTTCCCTCCTGGTGAGTTGGTAGGTTGGCGGTGGGCACTGAATTCAGTTAATAGCCTGGATGGGAATTAACTTGGAGTTTTCTTGGGTTATTTTGATTTTCATGTTCGTTGCACTTGATTTGGCTTTCACTGTTGATGATATAGTTTGTGAACATTGCAATACTATTTTCATGAGGAAGGCTGTATATTAAGTTTTAATAATAAATAAACTGTGCAATCGAATGTGATTGCTTAGCAGACTAAAACCCATGTTGACACTGTAAGATTTTTGAATAGTGGTACAGGTGTTGTTGATGAAATTAGATTACTGCAATGCAGTGTATCTAGGAATTTCATATATACAGAATTTTGATGTGGCACCAGCATTGAATTTCCTGGCTAACACATAGCCAGTTATGTGCAATATTCAGCACTTAACTGGCTATGGGTTACCACATAAAGATAGAACTAACTTTTATGTGGTTAACCTGGCTAGTTAAGTGCTGAATATTGGCACTTAACCAGCCCCCGGAATGCCCTCCCAAATAGCCAGTTTTTATTTCGGCACTTAAATGCAGCTGAAAATTATCCGGGTGCCAGCCAATATTCAGACCTGTACTCCGATAACTGCCCAAGTAAAGCTAGGACAGTCTTTTTGCTGTCCTAACTTTAATCCAGCCACCTACCCAGACTGAAAACAGCCACTATCAAGGTGAATCCCAACTCTGTCCAGACTCCGCTCCAAAGGAGATCTCCTGTTTGGTTAAATTATTTTAAATATTGGCCCAATTATTTTTTTAAAAAATTCTTACCAGCCTTTGCACCTGCTCTGAGGCATTCACAGAGATTTCAAGGAGGTCTGGTTTTGGAATACAAGCCCCGTGTGGGTGATCAATGTTGGACCTCAAGGTCCACAACCCAGTCGGGCTTTCTGTGTTTCTGCCATGAATATGCATGAGATCTATTTACATACAACGGATGCAGTGCATGCAAATAGATCTCATGCATATTCATTGAGGAAATCCTGAAAACTTGACTGGAGTTGTGGACTTCGAGGACTGACATTGAGCACCTCTGGCATAGGGGGGTGTATGTGGGAAATGGATTGCCACGGCATTAATTGGTGATTGCTGCGGTAGTAGACCTCATATGTAGTGGCCGGGTACAGCAATTTGATCAGGCAGGACCTCTCCTGACTGGTTAAATCACTCCGAATATGGACCCTAAATATACTACATTTAACGTTCATGCCTGATCTAATTCTTTGGTCACTCAAACCAAGACCTTTGTTTTACAAGATCTCCCACTGCTTAAGCATAGGAGCTCTGTTTAGGAAATTGAGAAAGAAGAGCAGCATGAAATTAACAAATAAACTGAATGATAAATAATTGTATGTTAAATGTCTCCTTGCACTCGCAGGTGGACAAACAACTGCACCAGCTACAACTGCAGCAGCTACAACTGCAGCAGCTACAACTGCAGCGGCTACAACGGCAGCGGCTACAACGGCAGCGGCTACAACGGCAGCAGCTACAACTGCAGCGGCTACAACTGCAGCAGCAACAACTGCAGCAGCTACCACCACCGCAGCAACCACCACCGCAGCAGCTACCACCACCACCGCAGCAGCTACAACCACTACCACTGCAGCTACAACCACCACCACTGCAGCTACAACCACCACCACCGCAGCTACCACCACCACCACCGGAGCTACAAGCACTTCTACTAGTACTGCAACAACGGGTACTGGAACAACCACCAACACAGGATCCACCAGCAGTGGCACAACTGGTACTGGATCAACTGGAACCGGAACAACTGGAACTGGAACAACTGGAACCGGAACAACTGGAACTGGAGCAACTGGAACCGGAGCAACTGGAACCGGAGCAACTGGAACCGGAGCAACGGGAACTGGAGCAACTGGTACTGGAACAACTACTGCTATGGGTGTCTCTAGATCCACGATGACTACCAGCGCCTCTGGAGGTAAGTCACCTTCTTGATTCTGGATGTCTTGATTCCTAATTACCATGCCTGATTATGATACCACTGTTCCTTCTAAGGTGAGCAGGAGTCCTCCACCTACAGTCCTGCCAGTAGGGGTGCTGTTTCACTATCACTTGTTCAATAGTGAGGGACAGGAAAGCTCTGCAGGACTCCAGGGAACTTGCCTGTCCCTAGCAATTGAAAACACAATATTAAAGCACTGCCCCCTACTGGCAGCAATGCAGTTGGAGGACTCCAGTTCAGCTTAGAGGAAACAGTGCCTGATACCTGTCAGTGGTTAAATAAGGCCAGATACTGATACCAGTGGTGATTCTATCCACTGTCTTCCCATTCCCTCCATTTCTCTATGCCACCCTATACCTTGGGAATATTTGTCTGTACATCTGTAATGACCAGCCAGTGTCTCTTCCACACCTTCCTCTCCTCTTCAAATCCTGCTCTTCTTGGTCTTATGTTGTACTGGGGTTGTTGGGTAATCAGAAAATGTTTGGATTTGATGGGACTCATCTTCTTTCATCATAAGAACATAAGAATAGCCATACTGGGTCAGACCAATGGTCTAGCTCTGTATCCTGTTTCCAACAGTGGCCAATCCAGATCACAAGTACCTGAGAGAATCCATGCAAGAATCCAGGCAGAATACCAAAGAGTAGCAAGATTCCATGCTACCAATCCCAGGGCAAACAGTGGCTTCCCCATGTCTATCTCAATAGCAGCTTATGGACTTTTCCTCCAGGAACATGCACAAACCTTTTTAAAACCCAGATATGCTAACCACTAGTACCACATCCTTTGGCAATGAGTTCCATCATGGGAGTAATTCTCTACAGAAAGCCATGTCTATCTCAATAACAGATTATGGACTTTTCCTCCAGGAACTTGTGCAAACCTTTTTTAAATCCAGATATGCTAACCACTAAAACCATATCCTTTGGCAACGAGATCCACTGTGGGGGTAATGCTCTACAGGTCACCTAAAGTTAGGCGCCAGGATGCCGTGTGCGAAGTGGGAATTCTATATTAGCAATTACGCATCCGATTGCCATTATAAAATACTAGCATGAGTCTGCAGTTACAGTCTAACTTTAGGTGCGAACGATTATGCTAGCTCAATGACCACTGTAAATGTCTGTTCCAAATTGCTAAGAAACAAAAGAAGGGAAATGACTACAGAGGTTCCAACACAGGGATGTTGATTAAAAGATAATCAATTCAAAGAAAAGTGCTTTGTACAAATTTTGTTGTTTGCTCAATTTTTTCAGGGGGTACCTTCAGCTATATTTTTGCTGTTCCTAACTGCTGTCAGTTAAGCTCATAGGGCCGGATTCTATAATAATGCGTGCAAATTTTGGAATGCCCGTTTCTCCACCTATGACCATGCCCTTTTTGAACTGCACACATTAGAATTTAGGTGCAGTCTCTTACAGAATACGCTTCGCGAGTTGTGCGTATAAATTCGAATTATTGCCAATTAGTGTTCATTATTGTTTGTGAAGTGCTGTTATCAACGCTGATTAGCTTGTTAAGTTAATTAAGTTACCCATCCCCTCCCAAGTCCACATGCCCTTACAGTTGCACTTTTCAGATTTTGTGTGCTCAATTTCTAAAATTCTAAGAAAGATCAGATACGCGTGCAACTGCTAATTACTGCCAGTAATTGGCTGTTAAGGGCCAATTAGCAGCTAATTATTAAATTAAGTTACGCATGTAATTGGCACAATTCTATAACTTGTGTGCTATGCTTCAGTTCAAGGCAAATAACATTAGCAATAAGCCAGATATAATATATTGAAGCAATATTATATAGATGCTCTACAGAACCATATTAAAATAATAATATCAAATAGTTCAGCAACTTGAGTCTAAACATCATCCTGCATAAAGAAAAATGCTTTTAACAGCTTTCTAAAAAGTAGATCATGTTGACAGTGTCATGAGAATGGAGGCAGCAAATTCCAGATCTTTGGCATTTGATATTGAAGGGAACTAGAAAAAATGTTTGATTGATTTTAGCTTCCTTATAGAAGGAACTTTGTGCATAAAATTGTTCATACAGGTTTATAGAATTAAGGGGTAGGTAGAGGCCCTCAAGTATAGTGACACCTCATCTTTGTTCAGTGCTGTGTACATCAATGGCATTTGCAATGATTATAGTCCTAATTATGATTCTCCTCATCTTTTCATTACAGGTAATGGGAGTACGCTGCCAAACTGGGCAATTGTTCTAATTACCTTGGCTTCCATCCTGGGTCTGGCTCTCATACTCCTCCTCGTGTTCTCGGTAAGTGTTGGATGAGAAGGCAGCGTCTCCTGCTGGGTTAATTTAGTGCATCCCATGACAAGAATTAACCTCACTCCTAAGATACAGAATGCGGAGTAGAATTGCAGTCTCTCAAATTTACTGCTAATGTTCATCTCAGCACTTACATTTTTGTCAAACAGCACCTCCTTCTGGAGATCATAAGGTATAATATGCACAGGCAGCCTTCCAAGACGTGCTTAACATATCTTTTTAATTATGCTGGTGGTGTCTATTACAATGGGACAATTTCTGTATCCTTCCATCACATTGCCTTGGTTTCTTATTGCATTAAGGAGCAGTAACGTAGTGAGGGGTTCGTCTTGCTGTGTGATTAATAACTATCTGTGTTATTACGGATAACTCACCTAAATTTGAGAATAGTCAGAATTCTGGAGAGTGCAGGGGCTAAAAACTGCATTTCACCAGTGGAGACTCCGGTGAAATGCTGAGAGGTCAGGGGGCTGAAATTCAAAAGGAAATTCTAGAAAAATGTGGAGAACCCAGAGGCAGAGAATGCTTGTAAAACAGAGAGAGCGCAGAGGCTGGAATTTACATAAATATTCATAACTAACAGATCTTCCTTCTCATATTTCAGCTTGTAGGTAGTAAGAGCTCGGAGTCAGATGGGTGCAGCACTTATTTTCCACATGTGGCCTTCAGAAGTGGCGGTGACCGGAGAACATCTATGCCCAGCTACAGGTCTGATTGTGGGCGAATGTCTGGGATGACACTTGATGAAATGGGTGGATCGTCAAGGCCTGATTGCGGAAACCAGCCAAGGTCCTCATGTAATTGCTTTTAGGCAATATCAGAACTTTCCAGGAATCATATTGGGTGGCCTGGGGCACCAAACTGTTTTCACTCAGGGTAAATGTGGAAATCTACACAGTGTTATCAGATGGGCATCTGAGTCCACCGATGTCGAGTGCAGGATTTTCTGGAAATCGATATGGTTCATTTAGGGGGAACTCATCAATGTGGGCTTCCGTTGAGGAGGTGTTATTTACTATTAACCCCAGGTATTAGTACCGAGGTCTCATTGCATAAAAATGGAACGTGCTAAAATAGTAAGGGTTAGTAGTAAAATAACACATCTTAATATAGAAATATAGAAAAATGTAGGCAGATAAAGATCATAGGCCTATCCAGTCTGCCCATCCATGCCATCTGCTCTCCATAACACTCCCTTAAAGATCCTATGTAGCCCACGTTGATAACTCCCCCCCCCCCGTTGTGTGAAGAGTTTCAGTCTCTGGTAACCAGAGCTGATGTTGTGATGTCATAATCCCTCATTCCACCAATGCCTAAGAACCAACATCATCAGTGATGTCACAATGGATTGATTGATCTATTCTTGGCTCACATCTGATATTGTGATGTTATAATGCCTCATTCCACCAATGCCTGAAAGTGAACCTCATCAGTGATGTCACAGTGTCCTATACTTGGCTCACTTTTATTACATACAGCAGTGATTTAGATTTCTAGAGACATTTGTCTTTTCTTTAGTTACGGAGGGGAGTTATCAACATAGGCTGCCATTAAGATGTGTTACTTTACTGTTAACCCCAGTTATTAGTAACTAGGTCTCATTGCATAAAATGGGATGTGTGCTAAAATGGCATGAGTTACTGGTAAAATAACACGTCTTAATGGTTGCCCATGTTGATAACTATGCCTCTTAGTTGTCTTTAAAATATTTTTAACTCTTTGCTTTCTCTACACTCTTTAATTTATTAATAGTATTTGAAGTAGGGATGCAGCATAGAAAGACGTGGCCTAAGTGATGGAACAGAAAGTTATGAGCAAGGAGAAATCCTAGAAAATGAAACCAAATCTCCATGCTCAGCCATTCCCTGCCATGGTCAGTATCCACGGTCACTGTAGGGTGAGTTTTCAAAGGACTCGAGCTGCTCAATTTAGGCACCTACAGTATACCAACCCCTTTGAAAATTGAGACTTGAGCACCTAAATTTAGGATCTTAAAATGTGGGAAGCTACAGGGGCAGAGTTAGGGCAGGAAAAACTATAGATATTCAACATCAGTTTAGAGATGTTACCATATCAGTGCAGATTAATATACATGAGCATATTATCCACATCAGGTCCCATTTTATGACACAGAGACTACAGTCACCATGAGTCACCATGATGTGGGGTGTGGTCACCACACATCAGCCATGCCTGGTCCCCTCTGTTCTCTTCATGCATTACATGCATTACACCAATGGTCTCTAATTGTTCTCATACCTCACACTAACATTATCGGCTTTTGTCTCACCTAGAATGTAAACCGCACTGAGCCCTGGAAAGGGGATATTAGCGGTATACAAGAATTGATTTGATTTGAGTTCTGCGGCTCCATATACTTAAAAGTCAAGTTATGCCGCCTATTATTACTTTCTGTTTAGTTAAAAGCTTGATATACCGCTTAAATTTAGCCAGAACAAAGTGGTTTACAAACGTGTGAATATTATTAAAATAAATATGAGAAAGAACTCCATAAAAATTGATAGGAAAGACCTAGACATATAACCAAGAGAAAACACGTACTATCAAACAAAAATAGAGTAGATATCATAAGCAATAAATTCAAATGCAGGAGCTGTTTCTTAAAATGCTAGTAAATTCTCCTCTCCCCTTCTCAGCGTGCATCAAAGGCTTGGTTAAACATGTAGGTGTTTGGAGACTCCTAAAACTTTTGGGATTTGATTCGGACCAAATCTCCTTGGGGAGACCGTTTCATAGAAATGGAGCTAGCCAAAAAAAAAAAACCCTTCTCCTGGGTAGACTTCTAAACAGCCCAGTGGTGTAGCTAGGGGGGGGGGGGGGGTGCTAGAGGAGTGGCCGCTCCCCCAAATGGAGTTCTGCTGGCGCCTATTTTTTTCTCAATGTGTTGCATTGAAAATCTGTGCCAGCGGAAGTCTGCTCTCGCGCCACTTTCGCTCCCCCCATGCTGTCAACCTGGCTCCGCTTCTGCCCTACAGAAATGAAATATAACCATTCATTTTATGATCTTGTAGTGAGCTGAGCTGGAACAAAGGGTGCGGTCATTGCTGTTGTTCATAAAATATTTATGCACAAGGCAGATCATTTTAAATTTTATTTGAAACTCAATGGTAGCCAATGGTAAGAGCTGAACAGTGGAGTGATATGGTTGAATTTCCGAGCATTTCTTAGCGGTCTAATTGTTGCATTTTGTAGGGTTTGTGAGCGTTTAAGTCTACTCTTAGCAGAACCCACGTCTAGGCTCATGCACAAGAAAAATATTTTCCGTTTAGGATTTGTTTTCTCAATTTTAGGACTTTTTAGTTCAGTTCGCACATTTTACCACATGTTACCAAGATTTTAATGCATGAAAATTGACAGCTTATGTTAAATCAAGGTTGAACGAACTTAGAGGTCAATATTGAGCGCTAGTTAACTGGCTAAGGGCTTCCATAGGAATTGAACGAGCTTCCTCTCATTGGCCATGCCAGGAATCGTTCACGCGCTTTAGTAAAAGAGGCCCTATGACATGCTCCTACCTCATTAACTAGCCCTGACCGAGTCCCCCAGAATATTCAGCAGCACATTATAACTGGATAATGATGATGAATATTCTGACTGCCATGGTGGTCTGGGGGTGCAGTCAGGAGTTACCCAGGTATTGCTTATATTCAACGGCGGTACCTAGTTAACTTGGCACTGCAAAAAGGTTGCCCTAAGTTAATTGGGTGGTTATTCGGGTGCCACTGCTGAATATTGATGATATCTGATTAACTCTCAACAAGCCAGTGAGTACTGATAGAGTGGAACGCTGACCGCCACTGGTTGAATATTGGCCCCTAAATATTTTAAGGTGCCAAATGTATGGTGATGAGTGCACATCCCTCTTATATTCCTCTGTTCTTTGCAATGGTTAATGTAGAAATAACGTGTCTAATAACAGCTGATCCATGTAAAAGTGCAATGTTGATAAGTATTCTGTATAATAAGTAAGACCCTAAAATAAATAATTTAAGGAATGATGATGTGTATTGTTTCACTTAAAATCATCTGAAATGTATGCACTGCAACTTTTCTTTGGCAATGTTCCATGTTACAGGCCAAATTCTATAAATGACCCTCTGAGTTGGCATTGTTTATAGAATAACGCGTGGCATCGGGATCCACCCCAAACTTTGGACATGAGGACTTACACCAACTGAAACCTTGTGGCTAAATTAGGTGCACATCCCCCGAATTCTATAATACCACACGCAAATTTTAGGACAGCCCCTGACCCACCCAGACTCCTCCCATGGCCACACCCCCTTTTCAGTTGTGTGCTAAGAGATTTATATGCGGCACCTTTATAGAATAGTATTTAGCAAGATGCACTTGCAAATCCAAATTGTTGATAATTAGCGCCAATAATTGATTGTTGGCGCCTGATTATTGGCGCAAATTGGCTTGTTACTCAATTACATTGTGTGCGCAAATTGGGCCCAAATTTGTGTACACAATTTTGGGTGCCATATATAGAATCTGGGGGTATATTTAGTGCCACAGCAGTCCACGTTTGATTTAAATACTGACCACCACAGTTTTATATTTGATGTCAGTATCTGGGTACTGACCAACAATGAATATCCTGATGTAACCTGACTCCCAGCAGTTTTCCATGTACCTGCAATATTTAATCCTGCTTCTGGATAACTAAAGTATTTTTTTGTCCTAACTTTATCCAGGCAGCTCCCAAGTTAGAAGACTAAATTATCATTGTTAACTGGGTAACTAATAACTCTGCTCTCGGACCACTCCAGCACAACCCAGAGAGGGCTGGGGTGGTTATTACGGGTTTTCAGAGGCTTATCTCGTTAATGCCGTCAAAAGTCTGTGGCTCGCTCCTGAACACAGAGAAGGTGTTTTTCATGCTGAAGGGAGAGAAAGAGAGAGACTGGTGAAGACAAGGAGAGGAAGAGAGATAAAGAGGGCTAACCGGGCCAGGCTTGATGCTGAAGGAAAGGGGACCCAGGAAAAGTGGAGGAAATGAATGTTTTGGAACATTTTAATAAGGAGCCCACAGA
The DNA here is from genome assembly GCF_901765095.1 of Microcaecilia unicolor. NCBI lineage: Eukaryota > Metazoa > Chordata > Amphibia > Gymnophiona > Siphonopidae > Microcaecilia > Microcaecilia unicolor. The sequence continues at coordinate 211,804,155 of NC_044033.1, forward strand.
ACCAATAAGGTTGGGTAACTTCCGATCTAATTTTTGCCATTATAAATAAATGAACCATTTGGAAAGATTTAAGCATTTTCTTAAATTAGAAACAAGCCCTCCCTTCCCAACCCGGTGCCAATGAAATGAAGAAAAGGTTTACACAGCTTGCGTTTTTTCTCGACCCCTTTGAATTGGCAGGCATTATCTCTGTTTCTAGGAAGATCCGAACTCTGTTCACCTACCCTGTAAAATCAGTGGGTGGGCGGACTCTTTGACCTCTCCAATGGGCCAATATCATGTCCAACTTGCACCCAATAAGTTTTGCATTAGCTGCTGGACCCAACCCATGTCAGAAGGAGCCAGTTCTATCATACAAATATCCCTTCAGCACCAACATATGTCTTTGATAATTCAATGCAACACCTGCTCCCCCAGCCCAACTTCCCCATCCCCTCCAACAATCCTTGAATATTTGATTTTGTTCAAACTTTGTGGTTTTATTACTGATTTACATACATTTTTGTACGCAGTGCTGAGCTGTTCTGCAATGTCTTTTATTTCAAGGTATTGATTTTGTAGCCCAATAAGGCTCAAAATTCTTCCATAATTTTCAGTACCTGCGGAATCGCCTAAATGGAGTAAAAGACATATGAGAGGGCTGAACTTTGTTTTCTAACTCCACCATCAGGGCTCCTTTAATATCATTAGCCGATCTGATGATCTTTCGTGATTTGCCAGAGGCTTAACAGATAGTGGAAACCAGGACAAATGGAGGGGCAACCTGTCAGATGCCCCTCTCTTTCCAAAAATGGGAAGAATAGGTTTTTTTTTTTTTGAAACAGTGTAGAAGTGAAGCTGCCTCCTGCTGGCCATTTGAAGCATCTTGTCATGGAAGTGTCACCGGACATTGCTGGGAAGAAGCGAGCCTTACCGGCGTTTTTTCACACGCTGCTTCACTAATGATTTATTGAACTGTGAACGTTAAATTGATTAAAGTTAGCTGCTTTGGGCCAGACTGCATACCTGAGAAGTGGTAGGGCATTGCCGTGTTGTTATTGGAGTTTCCCTTCCTTGTCAGTCACTGTAATTAATGCTTCCTATATTATTCCAGGCAGGGAACCAGAATGTAAAAAATACAGATGTTTATTTTAATGAATTTATTTAGCATGTGCTTATGTTCTGGGAGTCCTAGTTACAACTTTCCCTCCGTGTTTAACAAAAACAGTATCATAACAAAATGAAAACATGTGAATCATCCAGTATTGCCATCTTTCCCTGCTTCACAGATCTAATAGCTTCCATGCTTCACAGATCTAATAGCTTCCAGCACTTTCCTAACTTGAAAGGGGAGTGAGAATCACTTACTTGTGTTTTTTTTAAATCAGATGCAGTTGGCCACTACAATCCCAGTAATGTCACCCCAAGGTCAGCTGTTCTGAGACACAGTCAGTGACCACAGTCTGCATTGTCATGTCTGGGTCAGCCATTCCCAGCCTGTCAGTGATCACATCCACAGTACTGACACAATGTGGACAGCCGTTCTCAGCCACCATCAGTGACCACGGCCACAGTACTGACACAATCCTGCTTATTTTCGAAGGAGAAGGGCGCCCATCTTCCGACACAAATCGGGAGATGGGCGTCCTTCTCCTAAGGTCGCCCAAATCGGCATAATCGAAAGTCGATTTTGGGCATCCTCAACTGCTTTCCGTCGCAGGGACGACCAAAGTTCAAGGGGGTGTGTCGGCAGTGTACCGAAGGCGGAACGGGGGCATGGTTAAGAGATGGGCGTCCTCGGCCGATAATGGAAAAAAGAAGGGCGTCCCTGACGAGCATTTGGCCGCCTTTACTTGGTCCCTTTTTTTTCAAGACCAAGCCTCGTAAAGGTGCCCGAACTGACCAGATGACCACCAGAGGGAATCGGGGATCACCTCCCTTTACTCCCCCAGTGGTCACCAACCCCCTCCCACCCAAAAAAAAAAAAATAAAACACATTTTTTTCCAGCCTCTATGCCAGCCTCAAATGTCATACCCAGATCCATCACAGCAGTATGCAGGTGCTTGGAGCAGTTTTTAGTGGGTGCAGTGCACTTCAGACAGGCGGACCCAGGCCCATCCCCCCATAACTGTTACACTTGTGGTGGTAAATGGGAGCCACCCAAAACCCACCACAAACCCACTGTACCCACATCTAGATGCCCCCCTTCATCCCTAAGGGTTATGGTAGTGGTGTACAGTTGTGGGGAGTGGGTTTTGGGGGGGGGGGTTGGGGGGCTCAGCACACAAGGTAAGGGAGCTATGCACTTGGGAGCAATTTTTGAAGTCCACTGCAGTGCCCCCTAGGGTGCCCGGTTGGTGTCCTGGCATGTGAGGGGGACCAGTGCACTAGGAATGCTGGCTGCTCCCATGACCAAATGGCTTGGATTTGGTCATTTTTGAGATGGGCATCCTTGGTTTCCATTATCGGCGAAAACCGAGGTCGCCAATCTCTAAGGTCGGCGATCTCAACATTTAAGTTGACCTAAATGCTGAGATTTGGGCGTCCCCGACCGTATTATCGAAACGAAAGATGGACGCCCATCTTGTTTTGATAATACGGGATGCCCCGCCCCTTCGCTGGGATGTCCTTAGAGATGGGCGCCCTTAAAGATGGACACCCAGTTTGATTATGCCCCTCAATGTGGACAGCCATTCCCAGCCACCATCAATGACCACGGCCACAGTACTGACACAATGTGGATGCCCATTCCCAGCCACCATCAATGACCACGGCCACCGTACTGACAATGTAGATGCCCATTTCCAGCCACCATCAGTAACCATGGCCACGGTAGGTACTGACACAGTGTGGACATCCATTCCCAACCACCATCAGTGACTATAGCCATGGTACTGACACAATGTGGATAGCCATTCTCAGCCATGATCAATGGCTTCAAGTCACAATGCTGTCGTTCAATGGTCAGTCATTCACAGCCACAGTCCACGACCACAAAGAATTATCATGGCCTGGACAGCTGAGTGCTTTTGTGAGGTGCCACAAAGAAAATGCTTTGGTTCTGATTTGGGTGAAGGAGACCACAATTATACCCATAAATACCAAACACTGTCCTGTTACCAGTTACAAAATAATACATGAATTTCAGTAAAGCTAGTCACAGCCATGAGTCATCCCTGAAGAAGGTTAAAATTATACCAATTATCCTTGAGTGTCACAGAGCGATAGTCACTCAGTTAATTATAGTAGTAATATGTTTGCCATGCTACTCCACTTAAATGAAGAGAAATAATTAAAGATATATAATAAAAACAAAACATTTAGTAACTTAATACATGGAACCTAACTTTTAAAAATGATTGGAGGGTGTTAAACCCAACACAAATTGTTCCTGCCATGACACAGTGAAGGGGTTTGTTGAATAATGGGGGGTGCTGAGCACCCACTGCACTCACAGAGGCAGCACCTATGACCTACTACATGCGAAGGCCGATTCCATAAAGTGCACTTAAATTAAGGTGCCCATGTTTACAGAATACTTGCGCATGTGACTGGTGCCTTTAATTGGCAAATACGCACATAAGCACATATTTGGATGTGTCATAGATGTTCCCTCTAGTGTCACACACAACTTTGTACGCGTTACACCTGACATTAACATGGCGTAACCAGTCATGCCTAGATTTCAACCCATGCCAGGACTGCTTTCTGTTAGTATTCTATAATGGGTTAAGTGCGCTCTACTGCCGCTATAAAATTGACGCCATCCGTGCCCCTTTCTGGTGTCTATATTTTGGCGTGACTTTATAGACTAGCCACCTTATTGATTAACTTTCGGGAGCTGACACCTTGTTCCTCAGGCCAGGACAGAATGCGCAGATTGACCTTCCTTGTCGTTTCAAGTGACGGAGAGTGGCAATGGGTGGAAAGCGGAATTCAGGCTCCAAATACAGGCAGATGGGTCCTGTGCATCACAGAAAAGCCCTGGGACTCTCAGCAATTCTAATAAATCCAGGCTATGAATCCATACCTTATAACGTGGTAGGAGCTGTGGACGTAAGAAATAAATCCCTTCCCTCGATATTCAGACGGCAACCTAGCCAGCTAAACGAATATTCAGCGTTAGCTGGTTAAGTTAATAGCAGTAAAGATAGACCTATTTAAGCGGCCTGTCTTAATCACTCAAATTAGCCGGTTTAGCGCTGAATATTTGCCGGTTTAGCTGGCTAAGTCATGCGATATAGCCGGTTAGCAGCTAGCCACTAAGCGCTAATATTTAACAGAGATAACCGGCTATCTTGCGCTGAATATTAGCCAGCTAAGCACTATTTCACCAGCCAGGAGCCATTCCTGGCCAGTTATATAGCACTGAATAGCAGAGCCCCTGCTCTTTTTTATCGTATCACTGCAAGGTTAGTTCAATCAGAATCATTATTCAATCATTTTTGTTCTGATCCCATTTACCTTTCTTCAAAAAGGTGGTAAATAAATCCTAATAAATAAACAAGCATAGTAGCATAGTAAATGGTTGGCAGATAAAGACCTCTATGGTCCATCCATTCAGCTGCACCTGAACCCTCTATGCCCAGTAAGATGATAAAAGCAGAGGAAACACTTGTGAACTGCCCCACACTGAAAGGCAGTGAGTTTCAGACGACATAGTTCTCATTCTTTGTCATGCCTTCTTTTTCACTCTATTAATGACATTAATCTAATTTAATTAATTGGATGTACAATTGTCTGCAGGTGCCTGAATTTAATTCTTACAAAAATGGCACAACTCATAACCAAGAATTCCTGAGTCACACGTGCCAGGTAAGGCTTGGAGGTGTGTGAAACTGATCCATCCTTCTATAAAAACGCCTGCTCATGGCAGGGAGGAATGAGTTGTTGTTAACGAGCCAGAACAAAGGACCATTAGTCAGGGAACAACATGGATCCCAAAAGAACTACTTCCAGTATCCTGCTCAAGACTATCATAATCTCTCTTGCTTTGTGCCTACACACAACAGGTAAGAGATTAACTCCTATTTTCCTAGCAATTTATGGACGCTCCGCTTCCTCTGAATCCGAGATGTGATCGTTTTACCTGTGGCATGAACAAATAATGGCAAAAGAGAGCTGAAGATCTTAGAATAATCCAACATTCTATTCTAGAATAGTGACGCCATACGAAATGTACTGATTGGTGCTTGTGATAGAAGAATTACAGGTGGTTCCAACAAAGAGCAGGAGATCTAGAAATTGTAGACCCTTAATCAGACATTCAAAATGGGCCTAATTTTTATTAGAGGCAGAGCATGGAAAAATATGCACAAGCTTTTGGCGCAAGTACTTTTTACATATTTGTAGCTCTTTTCCGCCTGTAGATCAGGCTTTACACTTGGAAAATGCTTCATAAAATTACCCCCTGGTATGTTTAATACCATTCCTTCCTCACCTGGTAAACTAGACATTGTGTCTTAAATTAAAAGGAGAGGGAGGTACATAACAATGACAAAGATTTAATTTACAGATTGGGATCTCTGATGCACTAGCTTTTAGAATGTCATTACTGGTGCTGCCCATGTACGTAAGGAATTAGAAAAGGTACAGAGAAGGACGATGAAAATGATAAAGGGGATGGGACGACTTCCCTATAAGGAAAGGCTGAAGATTCAGCTTGGAGAAAAGACGGCTGAGGGGAGATATGATAGAGGTCTATAAAATAATGAGTGGAGTGGAATGGGTAGACGTGAATCGTTTGTTTACTATTTCCAAAAATACTAGAACTAGGGGCATGCGATGAAGCTACAAAGTAGTACATTTAATACAAATTGGAGAAAATGTTTCTTCACTCAATGTGTAATTAAACTCTGGAATTCGTTGCCAGAGAATGTGGTAAAGGCGGTTAGCTTAGTGGAGTTTAAAAAAGGTCTGGATGGCTTCCTAAAGGAAAAGTCCATAGACCATTATTAAACTGACTTGGAGAAAATCCACTGCTATTTCTGGGATAAGCAGCATAAAATGTTTTGAACTTTTCAGGATCTTGCCAGGTATTTGTGACCTGGATTGGCCACTGTTGGAAACAAGATACTGGGCTTGATGGACCTTCGGTCTGTCCCGGTATGGCAACTCTTATGTTCTTATGTAGAGGAAAAGAGCCAAAACTCATCTCTCCCTCCCAGGGCATCATGCAAACAGGAAGATCACTGAAGCAATAAAGCTTTATAAAATGCTAAAGTGATAATAATAAATAACTCTAATTATTCTACTACTACTACTACTATTTAGCATTTCTATAGCGCTACAAGGCGTACGCAGCGCTGCACAAACATAGAAGAAAGACAGTCCCTGCTCAAAGAGCTTACAATCTAATAGACAAAAAATAAATAAAGTAAGCAAATCAAATCAATTAATGTGAACGGGAAGGAAGAGAGGAGGGTAGGTGGAGGCGAGTGGTTATGAGTCAAAAGCAATGTTAAAGAGGTGGGCTTTCAGTCTAGATTTAAAGGTGGCCAAGGATGGGGCAGTTTATTCCAGGCGTAGGGTGCAGCGAGACAGAAGGCGCTACTGTCAGACCTCGCCTAGAATACTGTGTTCAATTCTGGAGGCTGTGCCACTAAAGGGACACAGACAGGCTGGAGATGATCCAGAGATAGACTGCCAAAATAGTGTAGGGTTTGCACCAAAAGCCATAGGGAAATGAAAAGCCCCAAATATATTTACCGTAGAAGAGAAGAAAGATGGGAAATATGATATAGATATTCAAAGGCATAAATCAAGACACAAGATGCAGTCAGTTGGGCTTTCAGGATATCTGTAATAAATATGTATGAAATAGATTTGCATGCACTGCAATTTTATTTCATGCACTTTCTTTAAGAATCACCTGAAAATCCAATTGGCTGGGGATTCCTCAGGGCAGGTTTGGGAGTCACTAGCCTAGAATAAGAGGCCATTGTATGATGCTTCAGGTTGGGAGACTCAGAAGCTACACCTCAAACAATATTTTTTTCACAAAACGGATATTGGATGCAGGAATGGGGTCCCAGACAGTGTTGCCAGGTGGAAAATTTTTTTCCCACCCAATCCAGCGTAAAAACAGCCCAAAACCCGCCCAAACTCAAACCCCGCCCCTGACACCCCCACCCCCGCGTCATCACCCCGCCCCCGCCGTCATCAACCCCGCCCCCGACATCACCAGCCCCGCCTCCCCCGTCACCGGCCCCGCCTCCCCCGTCATCGGCCCCGCCCAAAACATCACTAACCCCGCCCAAAACGTCACTAACCCCGCCCAAAACATCACTAACCCCGCCCCCCGCGGCCGAAAAAAAACGCCCGAAAAACCGCAGAAAACAAAAAAAAGAAGCCCAAAAAACCGCGACCCGCCGCGGGCAAAAATTTCCCGCGGCGGGTCGCGGAAAACCGCCCAGTTGGGTGGTAAAACCGCCCACCTGGCAACACTGGTCCCAGACAAGACGATGGAGATAAAAACAGCAATAGAATTCAAAAAAGCATGGATAATCACAGAGCCCCCTAGTGGTGAGGAGGATGAAAAACAAGCATTGGATAACAGTGTGCGTGGAGATTACAACCACAAACAGCAGTGATATGACAGCAAAGTGACTCCAAAGTGTAACATGTAAGGGAACAAAAAAACATAAAAATTAATAAGTCATTAATAACCATCAAAACAGGAGGATGTCATAACACCACATCTTACTATCATAAGATCTCTGAGCCGTAATTATCAACAACACGAATAAAGCTTTGAATATAGGGGATTGAACGATAAGAATCTTGAATGTAACGGCTTAAAGTTATCACTTTTAAGGTAGTTTTCAATTGGCTTCTAGATGCATTGTATGGTTTTGTAATTGTTAGTATTTTTTCAGCAGCTTTGGTTTTTGTATTTATATATCAGGCATATTGTATTCCACCAAAATGTAACGTTCGACAATCTTTCCAGTTACCTAAAATTGCTTGTATAGCAGTAGAGATTAATATATCAAAAAGTCTACTTTTTTTTTCTGTTAAATTAAATTGTGGGTGAGAAGATCTGAGAATAATTAGGTTGATCGAAAAATATATGGAACGTCCAAGAAAATCTCTATATAATCAAAAGAAGGAAGCATACAATTTTTGTTTAATCCCCCATCAAAAGCACATGCTCTCACAAATTGACCTATTCTTCTATATGGTTCACAAAATCACCACATATCGATTTTATAAAAGAATACCTTTGAAAAATTGAGAGGAAAAAGTCTCAAACTGACTCCTCATTGGCTCAATGGCCAGTTAATTTCTTGGAGTTCACGAAGTCATCATCGGCCAAAAAAAAAAAACCCCTTCTCAAAAAACCCTTTCATTATCCAAAATTCAAACATCCATAAATAATATCACTTAGCTTTGAAGTGCTTGATATTCATTAAAAAGTATAGGGATTGTGATATACTGGTGGATTGAGTCAGTCTATTTGTTTTATTCCAGAATTGTGTCCAATCTAAATCGAGAGAGTGTAGATCTATGCCATTGAACCATACTTCTCGGAGACTCTTTTTCCAAGGAAATCCATGTAAATTAGTACTTTATAAAAGGATGAGATTAATTTGCCCTTGGGAAGAACAGTATCATAGAGATTCTCCAAAGCAGATGAATCTGTTACAAGTTTAATGTTCATGGACCTTTTCTTAATGGAATATGTCAGTTGTAGCCATTGATAACCATGGATGGGCCATGTTTAATGCCCAAGCTTCACTGAACAGGGGGATTGCACTAGCCCAACGATAATTGGGCATTGCCACACACTGCCTGGTTACATCTGGATTACCGTGGGAGCCCTTAAGTGCTCCCTGCTGCATGGCATGGCCATTTTTTGGGGCATTTTACCCACTGCGGTCAAATGGGCCCTGATGCATGGGGAAAACGGCCCTGGCTGCTACAACAGGGCACCTTTCCCCCACAGGTTAGTAAAAGGACCTCTAAATTGGGTAGCAGTAGGGTTCATTATAACACTTGGTAATGGGGGTCTGGATATTGGTCTTTATTGAATTAAAGTTGAAGATGATAAAGCCTGAATTGACTTCCTAGCTAAGCAGTTGGAGTTCAGTGCTTTTAACAAGAGTTAGGGCATGCCTTGGACAGACATGGAGGGCAGTGGTGGGTAAAGGACTGAGAGGCCAGGGTAAAGGGCAAGGACAAAATAGGGGACAGTTGGTAATAGGTTGAAAATTGGAAATTTATTGATGCATCTATCCAAACTGGAGGAATCTGAATTTGGGCAGATTGGATGAGCTCATTCGGATTTTATCTGCTGTCATCTATTATATTACTATTTTATCATTCACTAATGCAGTGATCAGCGTAGAAGGACAATCAAGCACTCCTCCTGCACCAACTACCACCGCCACCACCACTGCGCCAACTACCACCGCCACCACCACTGCGCCAACTACCACCACCGCCACCACCACTGCGCCAACTACCACCACCGCCACTACCACTGCAGCAACTACCACCACCACCACCGCCACCACCACTGCAGCAACTACCACCACCGCCACCACCACTGCAGCAACTACAACCACCACTGCAGCAACTACTACCACCACTGCAGCAACTACAACCACCACCGGCACAGGAACATCAACCACCACCGGCACAGGAACAACAACCACCACCGGCACAGGAACAACAACAACCACCACCGGCACAGGAACAACAACCACCACCGGAACAGGAACAACAACCACCACCGGCACAGGAACAACAACCACATCAGGAACAACCACCACCCCTACCACAAAAGCCTCTGGCTCTGGATCTGGTAAGTTTATACCATCCTACTTTTATTAGATCCATTGTCTAGATCATACCTTAATCTAGTACCCTATAAGATACCAACAGTTACTATCAAGAGACCATAGACGTTTACAATTGATTCAAAATACTGCAGCCCGTGTTATTTGTCAAGCATCAAAATATGACAGAATTACACCACTTTTATACCAACTTCACTGGCTTCCAATTGAAGCCAGAACAAAATTTAAGATCTACATTCTGACATATGTGAAAGCGTTACATTTATCAATTCCATCGTATTTAGCAAATCTTACTATACCATATGCACCGATACGCACTCTTAGAACACTTACAGATAATAGGTTAGTAATTCCATCACCAATGAGGACTAGATGGCAATCTACATGAAAGTCAGCCTTTTTTTTTCTATCACCCTCACTTTGGAACGGTCTCCCCAAATTATTAAGATTAGAGGACACATATACCCGTTTTCATAAAATCTTAAAAGCATATCTTTTTCAAAATACATTTGATAATGCAGGATAAAGATAAAATAAATGAGATGCTAATTTACAGTTTGAATTATTATAAATTTTTAGGTTTGGTATAATTGTTATTATTATTTGATATTATCTTTTGTATGGTTGGTTTGCTGTGCTTTCCTATCAATTACTGGATTTCCTAGACATTATGTTTTTTTGTGTGTTTTAATGTTTCTTTTTAACATGTAAACCGTTCTGTTTTGCCAAAGCAATAAGTAACGGTACAGTAAATAAATAAACGATAATTCTATAACAGGACACCTGTATTTCAGTGGCTTTGTAGAATACTAGCCTAGAAGGCCACATGCAACCCCGAAAATGGCTACGAGCATTTACACCAGACCTGGAACTAGTGCAAATGCAGCCACCCAGATACAGCGACTACACCCACATCTCATAGCATTCTATAAGGTACATGTAGTTGCCATACCTGCCCACGCTTCCCCTATGTGATCACGCAGCCTGCAAATTCACAATAGGGGGCAGTTCTATAAGTGGATGCTTCCGTTTGGGTGTCCTGATGCCACACGGTGAGAGTATATTCTATAATGGCATCTGGGTAAGCCTGCATGCATGTGCTTAAGTATAGGCGTGTCCACTGATGTCAGGTCAGTGGCAGGTGCCGCAAGCAACATGTAAAACTTATACCCCCAATATTCAAAAGCATTTAACCAGCTAGGATTGGCACTTGCCCCATAACTGGCTATCTGCGAATTTTCAGTGGGACACAGCCAGATATGACCTGCTGAAAATTCACAGTTAGTGATATAACCGGCTATCCACCGATTTTCAGCGTGAGTTTGGTGGCCATATTTGTCCGCGTGAATACCAGGCCTATCTTTGGCCAGTTCATACTTAACTGGCCAATGCTGAATATTGGCTTTGCCGGTTAAGTTTGAACTGGCCAAAAATAAACTGGAAATCCAGTGTGAGTCACCGGAAACGACCCGACATTGAATATCCGAGTTCAGCATTGACCGTGGGAGTTAGCTGAATATTGGGCCCATAGTATTCTATAAGTTGTGTGTCTAAGTAAGAGACACACTCATGCCCCACCCATGCTCCACCTAAGTGGAAACCCCCCCCCCCTTTCCAATCACCTGCTAAACTGGGGTGACTGTGCCCTTCAGAATGACTGTTACGAAGGTATTTTGGACCATTGTCTTGCCATAGCGAATGTATTTTATCCTTCAAAAAAACTTTTTTAAATACTATTTATCCAGTAAACACTTTATTGCTATATACATACACTCTGGTCTAGAGATGCTAAGCTACCCAGTTCCAGGCTGGAGATTATCGCACATCCTGGTGCATTATGGGACTTGCAGCACTGATTTCAATGGGCAGGATCAGGCATTACAAATCTCACACTGCTTTGGGATGTAAGTTCAAAATCAGGAACGGCCAAAAAGTCTCCAGCCTGGAACTGGGTAACGTGGCATCTCTGGTGTGGGGATCTGATTTTCCTACAAAAAAATTTAGGATTACAGGTTCATGCCAGGGGCGTAGCCAGACACCCAATTTTGGATGGGCCTGGGCCTAAGATGGGTGGGCAGAAGAACCCCACCCCATCCCACAGGTGATTTGGTCTCTCCTTCTCTCACCTGCATGCCATATGGTCTCTCAAATATCCCCCCTCTCCTGCACACCTTTTAAATAGCAGATTTTCACCGGCAGTAAGCAGCAACTAATACACAGTACTCATGTTGGCCCCACATCCTTCCCACTGATGCAGCTTCCTGTTTCTGCATAGGTGGGAATACGTCAGAGGGGAAGGCTGTGGGGCCGGTGTGAGCAGTATGTATCAGTCGCTGAAGATCTGCTATTTATAAGGTATGCAGGAGAGACAGTTGTTGGGAGTTTTCAGCTTGGGAATCTCTGCCAGCCACATCATAGGTGTGCTGCTACTGGTGGGCCTGAGCTCAAGGTGGGTGGGCCTGGGCCCACCCAAGCACACCCTTGGCTACGCCACTGGTTCATGCATGCCGTGGGGATAAAAACCAGAGCTAGATCAGGCCATCCTGAAGTAAATGAGAAGCCCTATCTACTGTGTAAAGCTGCCAAGTTACCGAGTTCCAGGAGGGAGAGTTTTTGGCCCGTCCTGGTTTTAATCTTCCACCCTAAAGTAGTCTGTTTTTTCTAGTTTAGGATTCTACCCACTGTAATCAGTGCTGCAGGTCCCAGAATGCATCGAGCTGGGGCTGTCAGAAATCCAGGACTGGTCTTAAATCTCCCTTCCTGGAACTAGGTCACTTGGCAGCTGAAAGCTGTGATTATGAAAGCCATCATTTTCTTTTTTTCCTGTGTTATCCCTGATGCCTTAATGGCGTAGCAAGAAAATTATTTCTGGTCATTCCTACTTCCTTCTCCTCCCACGAACTGGGGAATGTGAAATAGGATAAAATATGGAGCTGGAGAACAAGGTTTCTAAAATTTGACCCCCCCCTCCCAACACACTTCAGAATGTGGTATGACAAAAAAAAAAAGCATAAAAGAAAAAGCAATTGCTCGTAATGGAGATCTAGGAATAAGATCCAAAGTAGATGCACTGGTTCTTGAGGACCAAATCTGGTTTCTAGGGCAACTTCAATGCAGGGCAGATGACTTCTGCTGACTGGTCCACCAGTGGGCACCTTCTAGTACTTGACCTGGTCATGCAGAGCTGCCATGTTTCCCAGTTCCAGGAGGGAGACTTTTTGGCCGGTCCTGGTTTTAAACTTATATCCCAGAGCAGTGTGGGAGATGCAGTCCCTGATTCTACCCATTGAAATCAGAGCTTCAGGTCCCATAATGCACCATGATGAGGGTATCAGGACTGGCCTAACATCTCCCTCCTGGAACTGGGTAACTTGGAAGCTCTGGTCGTGGGCTTGAGTTCTGACTGGAATAGCTGGCCAAGAAGGAGTCGCTGCTCACAATGCTTATTGAATTCTTTTCCACCTTACAGGTTCCAGCAACTTGGGATCTGGCGGCAGCAGCACCACCACCACTGCATCACCGGGTAGGTTCCAGCTCCTGGCTGTGTGCACTGTGGAATGTAATTAGGGTTACCTTACATCCTGTTTTACCCGGACATATCTTTGGATTTGCAGATGACCAGGCAGGCTGGCGGGAGGACAGACCTCATGGTGTCCTATCCTCCCCTCCCCTCCTTTACCTTAGTGTGGTGCCCTGGTAGTCTAGTGATCTCTTTGGGGCAGGAAGGAGTCCCCTCTTTCCTGCCCGGCACGTCTGCAGACTGTCTTGCTCCCAGCTCCGCTTCAAAATGGCTGCCAAGAGTTCAAACGGCAGCCTCACGAGACTTCCGCAGAAGTTTTGCAAGGTCACTGCTTGACCTCTCGACAGCCATTTTGAATTGGCACCGGGAGCAAGAGAAGTCTACAGCCGCGCTGGGAAAAAAAGAGGGGCTCTTTTATGCTCCGAAGAGGCCACTAGACCACCAGGATACTACAATAAGGTACAGGAGGGGAGGGGAGGGGTAGTGAATGGAGTCATGTGGGTGGAAGGAGGCTGGAAAATTGGGGAGGGGATATACATGGGGGGAGAGAAAGGGAATCTGGCTTTCTTTGGAGAGGGTCAAAGTGACAGGGGATGGGGCAGGGTGTGACATGGGCGGGGCAGGATGTGAAAAGAGGGCGGGGATATGACAGGGGCCAGGACATGTGTCCTCTTTTTCCTTAGGACACATATAGTAACCCTAAATGTGATCACACTATCAAACCCTAATTACTCTTTCACCCTGCATCAGATCTTGTGCGTTGCAGGGACTGTCATTTGGCTCCATTTCTGTCAGGACAAGCTGATCCCACTTTGCTCTATTTTATTTTTAAAAAATGTATAATCCACCCATCCAAACATCTGGGTGAAGTACAATGAAACAAACATAATCAAAACACATAAAACACCATCAATACGCTCAATAAACATAAACAGAGCCTTAATCTTGATCTCGGAGCCCAACCCCCCTCCCCCACTACCACCACCAACTATGCTTCTGAGAATGCTCTCTGAAACTGCAAAACCTTTATCAGTTTCTTAAATACCGCCAAAGAACTAGAAGTCAATTGCCGTACAGAGGGAGGCAAAGCATTCCATAATTGAGGTCCGAGAACAGAAACAATCCGCACACAAGCAGCCTGCAGTCGAATACTGTGGACAGAGGGAAGTCAACAATCTTGATCCTGTGATCTTTTACCAGATCATATGCATGGGTTTGGAGCTCTGATTTTCCTTAAAAAAATGAATAAATAAGAACAGGAGACATCGGCACAGTCTAAGTCTAAATTAGCTTGTCTTGAAACCTCAAGCCAGTGAGCAGTCCTACCTTCTGCAGAGCTGCCAAGTTACCCAGTGCCTGCCCCAAGCACTAGCCCTGCCTGTGGTTGATGCACCATTTGTCCACTGCAGCCTTCTAACTGGATCCCCTAAAACTGTAGCTGCTCCCGATTGGCTGCTCCCTAAAGCTGTGCTTTTTAAATCTCTCTATTTAACATCATAATTACTTGCAGGTCAGACATAGGCTCTTAGAAAGTGTGCATGGGACAGAAGTAACAGCTGAAATTATATTTATTTGCCCCCTCTCTATTTTTTTTCTCACAGGAGGAAGTGGGGGATCAGAACTTCCAGGCTGGGCCATTGCCCTCATCACTTTGGCTGCCATATTTGGCCTGCTGCTACTAATGGGTATCGCTTTCATGGTAAGAGCCTTCGCACACGGTGGGCCCCAATGCAAGACAAACGAAGAAGCAGTAAAGTTGATGAGAGCCACATAAAGAAGCAGAAGGAGAGGGTTCATGTGAGATGAATGAGGGGTGGAAGGCCATGGACAATGGCTCCCTGATGAAAGATAGGTAGCAGGGGAAAGGAGCGAGGCAATAACTCTTTAATAAAAGTAAGATAAAAGGCTATATGTGATGGTTCCCTGATGAAAATCAGAAGAAAGATAAATGTGCTTAATGCTTCCTAAGAAGAGCCAAATGAGGAAAGGCATAAGAGAAAACCTTGGGAGCTGGAGGTGGCGGGGTAACAAGAAAAGAGGTAGGAATTTATAGTTTTTTTAATCATTATTTTTTGTTACCTGTAGGTGGGATCATCACTTTTTGGCGGATTATCTGGAGGTATTGGTTTTGCTTCCTACATACCACATGTAGGCTTCGGGAATTCTGGAGGAAACAACATTGAACTATCGGATTCCCGCTTTGATGTGTAAATGGACCCTGGTGCTGATTCTATATGGATAGGATATCTCTAGAAACCTTCTATACTATCATGTTGTTCCCTTTCCCCCTCCCTTCATGCATCCCACCTCCCATCTCACTTGGGAGAATGTTTAATTTTCGCTTCTCAAGTTCCACTACTGTTCTTCGGGAGGTAACACCTTAAGCTGGGACTGGAAATCATTGACCTGACCAAGGCTAGGAATGGCTCACCACACTGTGGCTAAGAATGGCTGCTTGTGGTCACAAGCCATTGAGGAAAAGGGGAGTGGGACTTGATATACCACCTTTCTGTGGTTAAATGACTTGTCTAAGATCACAAAGGGCTGCAGTGGGATTTCAACCAGGCTTTCCTGGTTCTCAACCATTAAGCTACTCCTCCAGCCTGCAATGGTGGAACCAAAACCGATTCAGTCCATCCCTGATGACCCAGAGTTTAATGGCCAAACTTACCCTAAGTGTGTGCATTAGAAATGTTAGCTGCCGGTCCTCGTGACATTACAGATGAAAGGGTCACATGAATGCAATTACTATCCCTTTCTCTAATATCCAAAGGTGTGATATACATAGTTCTGTTGCTCATCCACCTCTTCCTGAAGTGTTCTACTTCTCTGTTACTTTTAGGGGGTGATATTCACCCAGTGGCAGTCAGCGTTTTTTCGCTGCTACCGGCTTCATGCCCTGTTATTCAATGCCAGGCCATGTCCGGACACAAGCATTGAATATCCAGATATGTGTGGACGGCCAGTACTTATCCAGTTAATAGACAATATTCAGTCCTTAACCGGATAAGTGAGATCAGACAAAGATAGGACTGTATTTATCCTATTTATCCAGGGGCCCTTTGACTAAGAGCCTACGTGCGCCCAACGAGCGTCAATTTGGAGTTACCGCCAGGCTACTACATAGCCCGTGCGGCAATTTCATTTTTCATGCGCTTTTCATTTAATCACTTTTGATTGGTGGTTAGGGGCTCCTGTCACAACATATGTACTTTTAGCCACATTTGGAGGAAGCAGTCCTGGGGGCATTTTTTTGATAAAATTAGAAAATGAAACGCAGAGACTGTGGGATCAATATTCAATGCTTTTTAACCAAGAAGGAGAGGCTTCTAGTTCTACTGGTTGAAATGGTGGTCAGGAAGCTGTCTGGGGATATTAGATACATTTACCCACATAGTGCCACTGGATATCCCCTCTGGCCGCTGCAGCACTATCCAGGCCATGCCAGAATGGAGGCAGGGAAGAGGGACCACCGAGAGGTGAGGGGGGCAAAATTCCCCAGGCCTGGGCCTCCAAGGGGGGCCGGGCGTCTTTCTCTCTCTCCTGCTCCCGACGGTTTCTCACTGATAAAGTTATAACATTTTAGGGTTTTTTTTCTGAAAGAAGTTTTAATATTCACTTTAATTTTAACGAATAAATTTTGTTTAAGAATATTTCATATTTCTCTTGTGTCATTTTTAACAACAATGAAATATTTAGGACTTTTTTTTAAAACTCTGAATTGTAGTGTTCAGTGTGTCAGGCGTATGAGCGATGGTTGAGAACCACTGCAATAGTTCATATATATAGCAACCGGTACCAAACTACATAGTTCAGCTACCAGGTGTCACTGTACATAGCAATTTATTAAAAAACTAGTAAATAAGGCCCGTTTCTGACACAAATGAAACAGCGCTAGCAAGGTTTTCCTGGGAGTGTGTATGTTTGAGAGAGTGTGTGTGAGAGAGAGAGAGTGAATGTGCGATTGTGTGTGTGTGTGATAGAGAGAGAATGAGTCTGGGTGCGAGTGTGTCTGTGAGAGAGAGTGTGTGTGTGAGAATGAGAGTGTGAGTGTGTGTGTAAGAATGAGAGTGTGTGCGAGTGCGTATGTGAGACACAGTGACTGTGAGAGAGAGTGTGTTTCACACAGATACACTGTGTGAGAAAGTGTGTGAAAGAGAGTGTGTGTGAGACAGAGTGTGAGAGAGTATGAGTGCGATACATAGACTCTCTGTGAGACCAAGGGAGTGTGAGACCGAGTGTGTGAGACCGAGAGTGTGTATGAGACTGACTGTGTGACACATAGAGAGTGAATGTGATACAGTGTGAGACATAGTGTGAGAGACTGTGAGAGAGAGAGAAATATACTGACTGTGAGAGAGTGTGTGTGAGAGAGTGTGTGTGTGACAGAGATACCTCCCCCCTCCCTCTGTGGTCTCAGGACCCCCTCCCCCCCTCTGGTGTCAGGAGCCCCTCCCCACCCTCTGGTCTCAGGATCCTCTCCCCTCTGGTCTCAGGATCCCCTCCCCCCTCTGAGTTCTGAGGACCCCCTTCCCCTCCACCCCCCTGTGGTCTGAGGACCCCCTCCCCCTCCTCCCCTGTGGTCCCCCCTGTGGTCTGAGGACCCCCTCCCCCCTCTGCATGGTTGGCAGCACCGTGCGGGTGTGTGTGTGTGACACTGGGTGCGAGTGTGTCTGTGAGAGAAAGAGTGTGTGTGATTGTCCTCTCTTCCCTGCTCCCCTCCAGCCACCCAGCAATTCTTGTCTCCCCTGCCCCCCTCCAGCCCACCCAGCTATTCCCGTGGCCCGCCCTCCAGCCACCCAGTGATTCTGCTCTCTCCCGTGCCCCTCCAACCACCTTGCGATTCTCCTGTATCCCCTGCCCCCCCTCGAGCTATGCAGCAATTCTCCTCTTTCCCCTGCCCCCCTCCATCCTCCCAGCGATTCTGCTCTCTCCCCTGCCCCCCTCTAGGCACCCAGCGATTCTGCTCTCTCCCCTGCCCCCCCTTCAGCCACCCAGCGATAAGTTAAGTACATAAGTACATAAGTAATGCCATACTGGGAAAAGACCAAGGGTCCATCGAGCCCAGCATCTTGTCCACGACAGCGGCCAATCCAGGCCAAGGGCACCTGGCAAGCTTCCCAAACGTACAAACATTCTATACATGTTATTCCTGGGATTTTGGATTTTTCCAAGTCTGTTTAGTAGCGGTTTAAGGACTTGTCCTTTAGGAAACCGTCCAACCCCTTTTTAAACTCTGCTAAGCTAACCGCCTTCACCACATTTTCCGGCAATGAATTCCAGAGTTTAATTACACGTTGGGTGAAGAAAAAGTTTCTCTGATTTGTTTTAAATTTACTGCTCTGCACTGTAGTTTAATCTCTACTATAATAAAAAGCACCTGCAACGTTCTGAAGCTGACTCTGTGGCTTCACTGAAGGGTTCGTTGACTCCTGGCATCTGATTACCCGCCCTCGACGTCATGACATTTTGCCGCGAGGGCGGGGGCTGGGCCCACCCTCGACATCATCACATTTAGACATGAGGGCAGGGCAGAGAGACATGGGCAGAGAGAGAGAGAGATCTACACCGTTACAAACCCACGAACCCTTGAGTGAAGCCATGGAGTCAGCTTCAGAACGTTGCAGGTGCTTTTTATTATAATAGAAGATACATGGTTCAGTCACTAGGTTTCACAGTAGAATTTACAACAACAACAATAAAAACAGCATACACACTTGAATCATGAAGAGCCAGCCCAGTAGGGATAGGTGTGCATTTATGTCTGTGTATATCTGATGATATATAGAAATCTAGGAACATAGACAATGACAGCAGATAATGAGCACACGGCCAATCCACACCATCTATTATCCCTTCCTCTTCCTTAGAGACACTATCCTGCTTATAATCGAACGAGAAAAGCACCCAAGTTCCGACCTAAATCGGGAGATGGACGTTTATCTCACAAAAACGAATAACGCGGTATAATCGAAAGCCAAACTTGGACGTTTTCAACTGCACTCCATCGCGGAAGCGTACAAAGTTGACGGGGGCGTGTCGGAGGCGTGGTGAAGGCGGGACTGGGGCATGCTTATCACCCGAACAGAGATGGGCGCCTTTCGCCGATAATGGAAAAAAAGTATGCGTTTGTAGCTAGAATTTAGGGCACTTTTCCTGGACCCTGTTTTTTCACGAATAAGGCCCCAAAAATTGCCCTAAATGACCAGATTACCACCGGAGGGAATCGGGGATGACTTCCCCTGACTCCCCCAGTGGTCACTAACCCCCTCCCACCACAAAAAATGATGTTTCACAACTTTTTATTTTCACCCTCAAATGTCATACCCACCTCCCTGGCAGCAGTATGCAGGTCCCTGGAGCAGTTGTTAGAGGGTGCAGTGGACTTCAGGCAGGTGGACCTATCCCCCCCCTACCTGTTACAATTGTGCTGCTTAATGCTTAGTCATCCAACCCCCCCAAACCCACTGTACCCACATGTAGGTGCCCCCCTTCACCCCTTAGGGCTATAGTAATGGTGTAGACTTGTGGTCAGTGGGTTTTGAGGGGGATTTGGGGGTCTCAACACACAAGGGAAGGGTGCTATGCACCTGGGAGCTCTTTGACCTTTTTTTTTGTTTTTGTAAAAGTGCCCCCTAGGGTGCCCGGTTGGTGTCCTGGCATGTGAGGGGGACCAGTGCACTATGAATCCTGGCCCCTCCCACGAACAAATGCCTTGGATTTATTCGTTTTTGAGCTGGGCGCTTTCATTTTCCATTATCGCTGAAAAACAAAAACGCCCAGCTCACAAATTGTCGAATAAAACATGGACGTCTATTTTTTGCGAAAATACGGTTCGGTCCGCCCCTTCACGGACCTGTTCTCGGAGATAAACGCCCATGGAGATAGACGTTTTCGTTCGATTATGCCCCTCCACGTACTTAGCCCATGCCATCTTGAATTCAGATTGTCTTTATCTCCACCACTCTACCAGGAGGCCGTTCTATGAATTCACCACCCTTTCTATAAAGAAGTATTTACTTAGATTACACCTAAGTCTATCCCCTATATATATCCACATTAATCACACCTGAGCTTGTCTTACCGATCTCCGAGTCTCTAAAAATACTAGGTGTAATTGTTGACAGACACTTAACTTTGGAGCAGCAAACAAACTCTACCACCAGACAAATGTTCTACTCTCTTTGGAAGCTAAAACGCATAAAACCTTATTTCCCTAGGGAAGTATTTCGAAGTTTAACTCAGTCTTTAGTCCTTAGCCGCCTTGATTACTGTAATGGGATATATGCAGGGTGCAAAGACATGTTTCTGAAAAAATTAGAAACTGCCCAGAACACAGCTGCTAGGCTTATTTATGGTAAATCGAGGTTTGAAAGCTCAAGACCACTGCGTGAGAAACTGCATTGGCTCCCTGTCAAGGACCGAATAACATTTAACATTTGCGCTCTGGTGCATAAAATTCTCTATGGTGAAGCCCCTGCGTATATGGACACCCTTGTCAGCTTACCACCTCGAAACTCTCACAGATCAGCTCACTTGTACTTAAATCTGCACTACCCGATCTACAGAGGCCTCAAGTATAAAACCACCTACGCCTCCACCTTTTCCTATATTAGCGCACAACTGTGGAATGGCCTACCTATATTTGTGAAAATTACCCCTGATCTTCCGACCTTCAAAAAATACCTTAAGACCTTCTTATTCAGAAAAGCTTACGCTCCTGACCCGCCCTGCCCTCTGCCTATTGAATTCAATTTCTCCTTCCACATTTCCCCACCACTCTTATTACTCACTAGCCTCTTTCACTACAATGCCGTTGACTGTTTGTTGTAGAATTGATGTATGATTTTTGTAAATTTCTGTAAGCCACATTGGGCCTGCCCTTGGGTGGGAAAATGTGGGATATACATGAATATATGTGTCTGTATGTGTGTTATCTGTGAATGTTTGTATCTGTGGGTGTGTCTGTATGGGTATGTATCTGTGTGTAAGTATGGGTGTATTTGTGTGTATCTGTGTTGGCTTTTAGTATGCTTGTGATTAGGAAAGAAGAGGGAAAGGGCAGTTTGAAAGGAGCAGTTCCCAGATGTTTCAGTGCATCGGTGTTTCTATGCTGTAGGTGCTGGAATTGATTCTCTATTGGGTCATTTCTGGGAGGAGTATTTCTCTAGAATCTCTGCTCCGATGTGGCCCTTTTCTGAACTTGATGTCAGTTTTCTGTTTAACCTTTTTCAGAGTTATTTTGCCACCACCAACCAGCTGCACGTTCTTGATCACTTATATATCATTTCTGTCCAACATTCCATTAGGTTGGTGTGAATAAAATGATGAACCACAAAAATATACATGAAACAAATATATAGTTCTATCATCAAAGACACAATAAAGTCCTCACATCTAAAACTACAGACTGGCTGTCACTTCTCCCCAGAGGGGGAGGATTACTTCTCAGTCCTGGATCTAAGGCATCCATTTAGGATAATAACATCCTCTGCAATTACTGCACATGAGTCTTGGCCCAAGGAACATGGTCAAAGATGGCTGCTATTGAACCCAAGGCCTGTAGATAATTCCAGACCATCGGTCACACTTTCCTGAGCAAATTCTTGATGCTGTAATTTCTCCATCCTCTCTTGAATCAGAAAAACTCTCTCTTGGCGAGTGTCTACAACATATTCTTTCTATGGTGCTACTAGGAATATGCAGCACTGTGTCACAATGAGCTCCCAAATACTCTTTCTTTTGATGGGACTAGTTTTCTCTTGGACTAGTTGACCACCCAATCAAGCTCCTGGAGAAAGCAAACTACCTGACCAGTAGCCTCTTGGTTCTCTCTGTAGGGCTTTACTCTGATCAACTAATCGTCCAGCTACAGATGAATCGACATTCCCATTCTCGTCAACGCTGCCACTATGATGACTGTCACCTTGGAAAATGTTCTCGGAGCCGTGGTTAAATCAAACAGGAGCATTTGAAACTGGAAGCGTTGTCTCAGAATTGTAAATCTCAAAAAAATGCTGGTGATCCACCCGAACGGAGATATGCAGATGCGCCTCCATCAGGTCAAGAGATGCGAGGAAATCTCCTTCCTGTACCGCTACTATCATTCATTTATTTGCTACATTTGTATTCCACATTTTCCCACTTATTAGTAGGCTCAAAGTGGCTTACATAGTTCCGGAGAGGTGGTTACAGATTCCGGAGTGAAACAAATACAGTGTAGGGGTACTATCATCTTCAACTATCATCTTCATGGAACGCAAAGTTTCCACACAAAGCGTTGTTTACTCGCTTGAGGTCCAAAATAAGCTGGAATGAGCCTTCTTTCTCAGGAACCACAAAATAAATGGAGTATCTGCCCATTCCTCTTTCCCATGGAGGAACTGGGATGTATTCGTCTTTCCGGTGTTGACTTGACCGCCTAGGTTTTTAGTGGAGACCTGGAAGGAGATTACAAGAAAACATTATGCAGTGTATGAACGAACTCCAAGGTGTAGCCTTCTACTACTACTACTTATCATTTCTATAGCACTACAAGGCATACGCAGCACTGTACACCATACACAAAAAAGACAGTCCCTGCTCAAAGAGCTTACAATCTAGATTCAAGTGATCTGTCATACTCACTGGTCCAAGGTTACCTGGGCCCACCTCCTGCGTTCATTTAATGCATTTTATCAATGGGTTGATCTGTAAATATTACTTGGTTATGGGTGAAGGAGGAAAGAGAGCCATTTTTGACAAAACCCCAAAGTGCATTTATATATATTTATTGGTCTTGTAAAGGAAGGCATTACTAACCTGGCTAGGGCCTAATGTTATAGTCTCCTCCTGCACTCTCCACATTACCTAATTTCTATCTGACCTCATGCAAGAGAAAGTCTTGCTATACCAAGGAATCTTGTTCAAACACAAATGTTAATTCTTACCTCTGAAAGGATTAAAACTGGTAGTCTTTTGATGTGCAGGGCCCCTTCTAATTGTCCAAAACATGGGTGTAACTTTCAAGAAGCCACGCTGTCTGTCTACTGGTATCCTAAAGCGATTGTACAATATTTCTCAAAAACCATGACTCAGACTTGTGCCTAATTACATCAGTAGGCTTTGTGGAACAATGGCAGCCACCACCACTGCAATCAGCATTGCTCCAGTCACCAGTAGAGTAACCAGTGCAAATATACTGCTCCACTCACCAGCAGAGCAGCCACTGCAACCAGCATTACTCCACTCACAAGCATTGCAACCACTGCAACTAGCACTGCTCTACTCACCAGCAAAGCAACCACTGCAATCAGCACTGCTCCACTCACCAGCAAAGCAGTCACAACCAGCACTTCTCCACTCACCAGCACTGCAATCACTGCAACCAGCACTGCTCCACTCACCAGCACTGCAGCCACTGCAACTAGCACTACTCTACTCACCAGCAGAGCAACCACTGCAATCACTGCAACCAGCACTGCTCCATTCACCAGCAGAGCAACCACTGCAATCACTACTTCTCCACTCACCAGCAGAGCAACCACTGCAACCAGCATTACCCCACTCACCAGCATTGCAACCACTGCAACCAGCACTACTCTACTCACCAGCAGAGCAACCACTGCAATCACTGCAACCAGCACTGCTCCATTCACCAGCAGAGCAACCACTGCAATCACTACTTCTCCACTCACCAGCAGAGCAACCACTGCAACCAGCATTACCCCACTCACCAGCATTGCAACCACTGCAACCAGCACTGCTCCACTCACCAGCACTGCAGCCACTGCAACTAGCACTACTCTACTCACCAGCAGAGCAACCACTGCAATCACTGCAACTAGCACTGCTCCACTCACCAGCAGAGTAACCACTGCAACCAGCACTGCTCAACTCACCAGCAAAGCAGTCACTGCAACCAGCACTTCTCCACTCACCAGCACTGCAACCACTGCAAGTAGCACTACTCTACTCACCAGCAGAGCAACCACTGCAATCGCTGCAACCAGCACTGCTCCACTCACCAGCAGAGTAACCACTGCAATCAGCACTGCTCCACTCACCAGCAAAGCAGTCACTGCAACCAGCACTCCTCCACTCACCAGCACTGCAACCACTGCAAGTAGCACTACTCTACTCACCAGCAGAGCAACCACTGCAATCGCTGCAACCAGCACTGCTCCACTCACCAGCAGAACAACCACTGCAATCACCACTGCTCCACTCACCTGCAGAGTAACCACTGCCTCCACCACTGTCCCACTCACCAGCAGAGCAATTAGTGTCATCAGAACTGCTCCACTCACCAGCAGAGCAACCACTGCCAGTAGCATACCAAGTGCGGGGTGGTGAGGGAGGTCTGTCCTTGGTGCAGGCAGAAAGGGGGTGAATGGAGCAGTTGTGCGGCTATTGGCTCCACCAATCCCCAACCCCCTCTGACGTTACTTCCAGTTCCAGGGCAGGAGACCCACAGAGCCGACTGCTGCACGACTGCTCCATGGACCCCCTTGCTAGGAGGAAGGGTGTGGGGAGATGCGCTTCAGAGGGGCTGACGCTCTTTGGGGGGGGGGGTTGAGTGGGAGTGTGATGCGCCTTGACCAAGGGAGGGGTCCAGCAGCAACCTGCTCCAGGTGGCAAGTAAAGGTACGCCACTGCCCACTGCAACCAGCACTGCTCCACTCACCAGCAGAGTAACCAGTGCAACTATACTGCTCCAACTGCAACTGGTGGATTTATATATCTAAACACAAAGAGTGGAAGGCACCAAGATAATGTCCAAGTTAAAAAGTCCTTTAACCCTTACAACACAGTAGAGTAATTTGTTGTACAGTATCAAGGTGCATTTGGCAGACACAGTTCCAGTAGAGGAAACTCCTGAATAAATTGTCATGCAGTATACAGGATACACTTGACGAAAGTGTTTTTGCCAAGTGCATCTTGTATACTGTACGACAAATTACTGTTTTGGTTTGCAGCGCGATGAAGTTCGCGTAGGAAGGCACTGCTAATGAATGGCGAGAATAATCCACTGATGAAAAGCCAGTCTCATGGTGAAATGGGTCCCGTTGGGATTCTCTAAGAAGCAATGTTAAATGTAAAATTTCCTTCGATCGCTGCATGTTCTTTTGAAAAGGCAATATGACATATAAATTATTAGGTTTCAATTTACTGTTGTCAAGTTTACCTCATTTATTGTATTTATGTTTATTCTTGGTTATTTTACTATTGTTATGCTGTTAACAAAATTGTAAGGTTTATGTTAAACTGTACCTGCTGTACACTGCCTTGGGTGAATCTCTTCATAAAAGCGGTTAATAAATTCCAATAAATAAATAAAATAGAATGCCAGAGGCAGTTTCAGCTAAACGTGAAATGTAGATCAATGAAAATCGTTTGAACATAAAAGAATAAAGGATATAAGGGATGTTTTTTGGCCAATTGGTTTAAGTTAAGGGGTGATATTTTTTCACAACAATAGTGCTTATCACCATTGCAGTGTGATGCCTTTTTACTACTGAGGTTAAAGGAAAAATATTAAAAAATACAAAAAAAGTAAAAATAAGTGTTAAAAAAGGTTTGGATGGCTTCCTAAAAGAAAAGTTCATAGACCATATTAAAATGGACTTGGGGAAAATCCACTGCTTATTTCTAGGATCAGCAGCATAATGTATTGTACTGTTTTGGGATCTTGCCAGGTATTTGTGACCTGGATTGGCCACTGTTGGAAACAGGATGCTGGGCTTGATGGACCTTCGGTCTGTCCCAGTATGGCAATGCTTATGAACTTATGTACTTGGGATTCTGAATGGAATCTTGCTACTCTTTGGGGTTCTACATGGAATATTGCTACACTTTGAAATTCTGCATGAAATCTTATTATTCTTTAGAATTCTAGAATCTTGCTACTCTTTGGGGTTCTACATGGAATGTTGCTACTCTTTGGGGTTATGGAATGTTGCTACTATTTGGGTTTCTGCCAGGTACTTGTGACCTGGATTGGCCACTGTTGGAAACAGGATGCTGGGCTTGATGGACCTTTGGTCTGTCCCAGTGTGGCAATACTTATGTACTTACTAGTGGAACCATGCCCGTTTCCTCAACAATGAAATGGGCCCTAGGTAGGCTGTCATGTAAGCTTTGTTTTTCTCTCTCCCCTGCCCTCCCCTCCATGTCCAGCGATTCTTCCCTCCCCTCCATGTTCAGCAATTCTCCTCTTCCCTGCCCTCCCATCCGTGTCCCGCGATTCTCTCCTCTACTGTCCTCCCATCCCATCGATGTCCATCAATTCTCCTCTGCCCTGCCCTCCCTGTCCTTCCGTCCTCCCTCCCTCCCCTCGATTTGTACCTGAACATTCTCTGGCTGGCTGGCGCTGGCTTCCGTTCCATTCGTAACATCCCTCCTGACGTCAGCTCGCCTCCAGCGTTCCCTTCCCTCTCATTGTTCCGCCCTCTATCATTACGTTTTGACGCGAGGGCGGACCAATGGGAATAGATGTTACGAACCCAGCCATCCAGACTGTAAAGTCTCCCCTCGTTTCCGGGATCTCTTTTCTCCTGGGCTCAGCTCCTGCTTCAAATGACCACTACCGACACAGCACAACTCACACACTTGGTTAATCCAAAACAAAATCATTTTTATTTCAGTCCCTCCTCTTAACTGGGTTCACAAAAGTTCCAATCAAGAAGCACGTGATTCAGTTTTTCTGTTTCTCTTAAATGTTCAGTCTTCAAAGGAAAAAGAACCCCCCCCCCCCCCACAAAAAGAACAGTAGAGCTGCAACTCAGCTCTCCCCACACCAACTGAAGATTCTTTCATCACAAAACTGACACTGTTCTTTAAAGTTCTATCAGTGGCGTTCCTACGGGGGCTGACACCCGGGGCGGATCACCGATGCGCCCCGCCCCCCCGGGTGCAGCGCCCCCCCCCCCAGAATAGCGCGACGCCCCCCTGGCGAAAAAAACCCCAATCCAACGGCGAACCCCCCCCCCCCGGGTGCACACCGCTGGAGGGGGGGTGCCATGCGCCTGCTGGCTCTTCGTTTTCATGCTCCCTCTGCCCCGGAACAGGAAGTAACCTGTTCCGGGGCAGAGGGAGCATGAAAACGAAGAGCCCACAGGCGTGCGGCACCCCCCCAGCGGCATGCACCCGGGGCGGACCGCCCCCCCCCCTTGGTACGCCACTGAGTTCTATGCACTTTTAAAGTTCAATTCTACCTCTCTTCTCAGCAAGGAACCGCAGCCTCTTGGTACCTTGCTGTAGCAGTGCTCCTCCCTCTTCATAGCAAGGAACACTCTGTGGCCACCCACACACACTGCTCTCCTCAAACACAGTTAATGGCACTTATCCTTTTTCAGCTCATGTCCATTTGTTCCTCTTGATAAGGTATAGCCACTTGGGGAGCAGGCAGACTCTCCTCCCATTCCATGTCTCCTCTCCCTTCTCTGTTCCCTAAAGTCTTTTGGAAGACAGCCCCCCCTTTCCTCACAGGTGGCAGGGATTATATCAGGGGCGTAGCTACGGGTGGGCCTGGGTGGGCCCAGGCCCACCCAATCTCAGCTCAGGCCCACCCAGTTTTACAGCAGCTGAGCAGCCATACTGTTGCCACAGCCTTAATTTCTTCCCTGACAGCGCCGGCGGGGCTGCTCAGCCACCTCCCACATGGTTTTCTCATCAGTCACTCACTGGCAGCTCCTCCTCCTACCTCAGCCAGCGTGCGATGCCGGGCCTCAAGTAATCTTGTGCTAAACACAGTCTCGCGGAGTTTACCTGAGGCCAGAGACGGCAAAGGTAATCTTCCTCAATAAGCCCTGCAGCTCTGGTGTTTTTTAAAATGTATATCAGTGCTAAAGGCCTCCAGCAAGAACAACTAGCAATGCTCCTGCCTTGTTTGCTGCTGCTCGGGTGTCGGGCTTAGGGGGAGCCTCCGCTCCATGCTCTTAGGGCTGCTGTCTGCTGTTCTGCCTCTGTTCCCTTCCCTGCAGGCACTGGCAGCTCTAGCTTCTAATCAGTGTCGCTTGTCTGCCCCTGCAGCACGTGTGTTGTGCACACCAGTGACCAATCCTGTCTGAGCATGCAGGATTCAAACCTGTGCCAAAGTTAAGGAGTCGGGAGTCCTGCCAGCTGGTGCTGCGTTTAACTTAGCCGTCCTGGCTGGCCCCATCCTTTGTAGCTGGGGAAGTCCGGGCATTTATAATAATCCTGCCCCAGACTCCTGCAATGTGTCAGTAGCCTCTGTAGCGGCATTGATGTGAAGCCTGATCCCCTCCCCCCTAACCAGTCTCCAGCACTGCACCAGGATCAAGGTCAGTAGACTTATCTTGAATCGCTGCACTGGAAACTTCTCTGCACTGTGCTCGGGTGAAAAAAAAAAGTTTTGTATTTAATGCTGGTGGGCTCTGCAATGTCCAGTTAAATAAAATGTTTTATATTTTATGTTTGTGGGCTTTTGGGTGGAGGTAGGTGATTGGGAAGGGTAGGGAAGATGTCAGGCTATGGGGGGGGGGGGGGGGGGGGGGGCTGTTGCCAGAATGAGAGGGGGAGGGGGAGGGAAGAGTTGATTCTGGGCTATGGGGGGAGGGGGAAGGAAGGGCAGGGCTGATGCCGGGCAACAGGAGGGGTAGAGAAGGGTAGGGCTAATTTTTGATCCTTTATTCTGAAATAGGTGAGGGTTTGTCTGTGTTCTGCATGTGACCCAAGGTAAGAAATTCTGCTGGCATGTGGTTTATGTGGGGATCTATATGAATGTGACTTCTCTGTCTTTTCAAATGGGACACGTATTGTTGTTGTGTATATTTGTATGTTCAGATTTGGTGGTGTTTTAAGGTTTGCTACATAGGCTATGAAAAGCTTCTTCATAAGATTTAGTGTTACTTCACAAATAATCTGGAATGAAAGAAAGGAATTTTGTGTTGCTGTTACAGAGGTCCTACCAGAATTTTAGTACACGTTTTGTATGGAAAATTGTAAGAGGAAAAATCTTAGCTGTGCACTGTGACAGGTCTGCCTAGTAATTTTTAGGCTGGTGTCCAATTTGCCATATTTATCTAAAGTTTTAGAAAAGGTGGTTTTAACACAACTGCTTGATTTTGTTGAGAAGCAGGGGGTTCTTTCTGAGTTTGTCTGGTTTCAGGAAGTTCCATAGTATGGAAACTGTTTTGTTGGAAATGACCTATTAGTTCTGTTAGACCCAAGTGCCACCTTTGATACATGTGGAGGGACATTTTTGATATGATATCTAAATCCAACTTTGGACGTTTTGCTGAAAACATCCAAAAATCAAATGGAACATAGAGAGTTTCGAATGAGGAAAAAGCTTTTGTTTGTTTCGAGAATGGCCATTTCTTAGATGTTTTGTAGATTTTTCTTTTTGTGCTCAGTCTGCCCGATATTTAAAACCATTTAACCAGCCAGGTATGGCTCCGGGCAGGTTAAATGGCATTTAACAGGCTATCTGGCAATATTCAGCCGGAGATCGCTGAATATTGTTGGTTAGCACTTAGCAGATAACTGGTTATATTGCAAGATATATCCAGCTATCCGCTAATATTCAGTGCATTGGCAGAAAGGTTTTGTGGGAACATTAGGCCATCAAAAAGCAGTAATATCTTTGGCCATTTAAACTTAACAGAATATCAGCATGGCCAGTTATGTTTATACATTGAATATCCAGCTCAGCTCTGTTTGCGGAAGGCAGCTTGGCTAGCTCCTGTGGTCTGAATATTGGGCCATAGTGCCCACCCAAATTACCTCTGGGCCCACCCAAAATTGCAGGTCTAGCTACGCCACTGGATTATATACTGATTCTTAACCCAGGGAAATGGGTCTTCTGGGCTCCCGCTCCCCCTGCTGGCCAATGGCGTTTCTGACATTCCCTCACTGCAACTGAAGAATCCCCAATGGGTTTTGATTCCCCCCCCCCCTTACTGATGGATTCTGGGTAAGGTAGTTCTGGCTCATAAGGCTTTCCTGGAGGCATAAGGGACCTTGGCCTATTACAAGACGTAGAACGTTGGAGGTACAAGTTATTATATAGGATGTGATGTAAGAAAACAGCGATATAGCATTTCATATGACTATTTTGAATATTGAATAGAAAGGGATAATCTTCTTAGACTAAATAAGATGTAGGTATTTACACCAGGTTTTAGACGGCTTTTAGTCACAGGATGATCGCTACGTGTATTCTATAAACCGGACCTAACTTTAGGCGAGATTTATAGAATACCACTAAGCGCGTTTTTTTTAGTGCCAATTATTTTGGTGCCATATATAGAGGGGTCCTTTTACAAAGCTGTGGTAAAAAGTGGCCTGTGGTAGTGTGGGTGAGTCTTTTTGGCACACGCCAGGCCACTTTTTACCGCAGCTGGGAAAAAGGCCATTTTTTTAATTGGTCGGGAAATGGGCGTGTGCAAAAATTAAAAGTAGCGCATGCCTGTTTATGTCCTGAGCCCGTACAGCCAGCCATTGACCTAGTGGTAAGGGCTGACACATTACGCGTGCGGTAACCATGCAGCACACGCCAATATGGCCTCGCTGCCGATTACCGCTGGAAACGTCCCCGTGGTTAGGGTTACCATATGTACGGTTTTACCCGGACATATCCTCTTTTTGAGGACATGGCCGGGCAACTGGGCGGGTTTGTCCCTCTTTCCTGCCCGGAGCACCTGCATACTGTTCCGTGCTGACGGTCCTGGCGCCGATTCAAAATATCCGCCGAGAGTTGAAGCGGCCTCACGAGACTTCAACTGTCGGCGGCCATTTTGAATCGGCGCCGGGACTGAAGTCAGCAAGGAACAGTATGCAGGCGCCCTGGGCAGGAAAGAGGGGGCTCTTTCCTGCCCCGAAGAGGTCACTAGACCACCAGGGCAGTACAGTAAGGCAAGGGGAGGGGAGGATAGGACACCCTTAGGGAAAGACTGAACTGTTTTTTTTTTTTTTATCCAATTGTACATTTTTTAGGGGGAGTAGGAAGGCTGGCTGCTTAGCTAGATGGGGCATTGGATGTCAGAAAGAGAGTTATCAACAATAAGGGCTAGACCGTCTCCCCTAGGCAGAGTCTACATACTGAAAATGCTGCATAGTTGAGAGGAAGACAATAAGAATAATGAGTGGAATGGATCGGGTGGATGTGAAGCGACTGTTCACGCTATCCAAAAATACTAGAACTAGAGGGCATGAGTTGAAGCTACAGTGTGGTAAATTTAAAACGAATCGGAGAAAATTTTTCTTCACCCAACGTGTAATTAGACTCTGGAATTCGTTGCCGGAGAACGTGGTACGGGCGGTTAGCTTGACGGAGTTTAAAAAGGGGTTAGATAGATTCCTAAAGGACAAGTCCATAGACCGCTATTAAATGGACTTGGAAAAATTCCGCATTTTTAGGTATAACTTGTCTGGAATGTTTTTACGTTTGGGGAGCGTGCCAGGTGCCCTTGACCTGGATTGGCCACTGTCGGTGACAGGATGCTGGGCTAGATGGACCTTTGGTCTTTCCCAGTATGGCACTACTTATGTACTTATGTACTAAGAAACTAAAGCTTTCTCTCCCGTCCTCAACCATGTTTCAGTGAAATAGAAGATCTGTCCCTTGGATGCTCATCTTGAGAGGTGTTGTGTCCATTGACCAGCAGGTGAAGATAGAGAACACGAAATCGTGGTGTGCTCAGTAAGTTTTTCTGTATGTAGCACCCACGGTATTTTTAATGTTTAAGAGCCCTGTTTACTACGCAGTGTTATAGGCGCGTTAACATGGTTAATACGCGTTAACCATGTACATGCCTACAACATACCAATAGGCGCCTAAATGGTTAGCGTAAGCATTAAGTGTAGGCACGCTAAAAACACTAACACACCTTAGTAAACAGGGCCCTAAATGTTTTATTGATGACTTAAGCAAGCAATGGATTGAAGAAAGAATGCAAGAAAGAAAAATGGCTTCCATCTTCTCCCCAATTTGTTTCTTATATCAAATCTAAAAAATATATAAATTGCAAAGTTGAAATAACGGGTAACAAACTCTGCAGAGTACCTAATAAGAATGAACAAACAGGTAAAGAGACACAGGTCAGTAAAATCTTTAGAAAAGGTGGGACCTTGAATATTCTTAAGACCTAAAGGAAAGAAAATGATCAGGTAAGACATAATTTCTCCAGTGGTGTTCCTAGGGGGGCTGACACCCGGGGTGGATCGCCGATGCGCCCCGCCCCCGGGTGCAGCATGACCCCCCCCGGTGAAAGACCCCCCCCCGGGTGCACGCCGCTGGGGGGGGGGGGTGCCGCGTGCCTGTCTGCTTCGTTCGTTTCCATGCTCCCTCTGCCCCGGAACAGAAAATAACCTGTTCTGGGGCAGAGGGAGCACAGAACGAACGTAGCGGACAGGCACGCGGCACCCCCCCAGCAGCGTGCACCTGTGGCGGACCGCACCCACTGCCCCCCCTTGGAACGCCACTGAATTTCTCCTTCCTTGACACTCTTAGACAATTCCAGAGAAGCGGGATATAACAAAGCAGTCCATAAGAAGGGCGGGTAGCAGCTACCGCTGCCCCGAGTACAGAGCCCCCAAAATCGGCAACTCTTCACAAAAGTGTGCAGGGAAAACTAGGTTGCCACTCTGAAAATATCAGACGGTGACACCAGACTCACTTCTGCCCAAGAGGTGGCCACTCCCCTCATGGAGTGGGCTGGCAAGGTCCGAGATGCTTGATTACCCGCCAGAATATAGTCTGAAAAGTTTAAGCGCTGAGCGCTATTCTATAAAGGATACACAAAAAATCTGCAGATAGCCGGTTATATCAGGCAATATAACAGGCTTTCCGCTAACCGCAAATTTTCACCATGTTCATGGCCTGCCATGTCCCACTGAAGATTTGTAGATAGCCAGATATGGGGCAATTAAGTGGCCAGGTGCCGATCCTGGCCGGTTAAATGCTTTACAAAATCGGGGAGGGGGGGGGTCTGATGTTTAGGAATGTTTAGGAAGATACAAACTCAGGAGGTCTTTTACTAAAGCGTGCTTGCGTTTTTAGCGTGCATTAAAAACGCCCGAGTGCCTAAGTAAAAGACCCCCTCAGGATGTTAACAAAATACATTGGCACATTACTACTACCACTACTACTTATGATTTCTATAGCGCTACTAGACGTACACAGTGCTGTACACTGGACATGAAGAGACAGTCCCTGCTCGACAGAGCTTACAATCTAATTAGGACAGACAAACAAGAGATAAGTGAATATTAAAGTGAGGATGATGAAATAAGGGTTCTGAACAAGTGAGTAAGGGTTAGGAGTTAAAAGCAGCCTCAAAAAGGTGGGCTCTTAGCTTAGATTTGAAGACGGCCAGAGATGGAGCTTGACGTACCGGCTCAGGAAGTCTATTCTAGGCATATGGTGCAGCAAGATAAAAGGAATGGAGTCTGGAGTTAGCGGTTGAGGAGAAGGGTACAGATAAGAGAGATTTACCCAGTGAGCGGAGTTCCCGGGAGGAATGTAGGGACAGATGAGTACATTAGCATATACTCGCTGATAAATCAGTAATAAAACTTTGAAAATCACCCTCTGCATCACTGGCAGCCAACGAAGCTCTTTTTGAAACCGGTGTAATATGAACCGATTTCGGCATTCCCGAGTCCAACTCACAGTTATGTATCAGAGATAGTGAAGGAGGTTAAGACCAGAAAGCCAAAGCTTGTGGATAGGGAAGAACCAAAATTTAAAGAAAGAAATTCTACTTACTCTGGATGGGCCAGATCTTTTGTTTTCCAATACTGTATATAACTTACAAGTGGCTTTCAACATTAAGTTCTCAAAGGCAGTGGCGTAGCCAGACTGCCAATTTTGGATGGGCCTGAACCCAAAGTGGGTGGGCACAAAATTTTCTCTCTACCCCCCTCCCCCAGCAAAATTTAGTCACGTTAATCAGATGCATTTGTCACACAGGGTAAAGTGCTGCTTTTCAGTGCATCAGATTTCAGAAAATTTATTTAATAGCCTAACACCCTTTTCAGTGAGCTTTCAGAGGCCAAAACCTCCTGCCTCAGGTCAGTATAATGCTGTTACGGTATCCTCGCCTGACCTAAGGAAGGAAGTATTGGTCTCTGAAACTTCATTAACACAGGTACCATATTACTTTATCCTAAATTAAAAATAAAATTATTTTCTTTACCTTTCTTGTATGGCCATTTACTTTTTCTCATTGTGTCGCTCTCAGTCTCTAGATTCTGCTTTCCTTCGTTTTCGCTTAACTCTTCTGCCACGGTTTCCTGGCCATTTCTCATTTTTCTCTCCTTTTTCTTTGCTTTCTTCAATATTTTTCTGCCTCTCTCTCTGTCCTGATTTAATTCATTCTTACTATCCATTCTTTAATTTCCTTCATCTACTTATGGCTTTTCATCTTTTTCTCACCCTTGTTCTCCCCATGCCCCTTCCTCTTATTCTCCAGTCTATCACTACTCTCCTTTTCCATCCAGCAGCTCTCTTCTTTCTCTCCCCATCCTTCCAGTAGTCTCCCCTCTTTCTTTCTGCATCCTTCCATCCAGCGTCTTCCCTCTTTCTCTCCCCATCCTTCCATCCATCTACCCTCTCTCCTGATCCTTCCATCTAATGTCTCTCTCTCCCTCTTTCTAACCAGTGTCTCTGTATCACTCTACCCTTTTCTGTTCAGTGTCCCTTCTCTCTCCACATCCTTCCAGTCTCTCCTCTTTCTCTCTGCATCCTTCCAGTGTCTCCCCTTTCTCTCCCCATCCTTCCATCCAGAGTCTCTCTCCACATCCATCCGTTTTCCCTCTTTCTCTCCCCATCCTTCCATCTGTTTTCCCTCTTTCTCTGCCATCCTTCCATCTGTTTTCTATCTTTTCTCCCCATCCTTCCATCTATTTTCCCTCTTTCTCCCCATCCTTCCATGTTTTCCCTCATTCTCTGCCATCCTTCCATGTTTCCCCTCATTCTCTGCCATCCTTCCATCTGTTTTCCCTCTTTTTCTCCCCATTCTTCCATCTGTTTTCCCTCTTTTTCTCCCCATCCTTCCATGTTTTCCCTCTTTTCTTCGACGAGGCCCGCCCTGCATGCCAGCCCCAGCCCCCATTGCCGGCCACTGCTGCTTTTCCTGTTGAGCAGCAGGGCCGGCGCTACAAAAAGAAGAAGCGCTAACGGCGCTAAGGACGAAAAATGTTTTTAAAAAAAAAGCGCAGCACCGGCAGGCACTGTCTAGGCAGCCTTGAGGCATTGGCTGCTGGCTCACAGGCTCCTCCCGTCTCCTACGTCAACAGGAAAAGCAGCAGTGGCCGGCAATGGGTGCTGGGGCTGGCGCTGGGCGGGCCTGGGCTGAAATTGGGTGGACATGGGCCCAGCCAGGCCCACCCGTAGCTACGCCCCTGCTCAAAGGGCGAACACATGGTCAATTCACACACCATATATGCTCGGAAATTCAGTGCCAGGCTGTGTGCGGGCTTCGGCATTAAAGTTTTGGGGTTGAGGAGCTGGCTATTGCGTAGCCAGTATATGAGTATTGCCATACTGGGACAGACCAAAGGTCCATCAAGCCCAGGATCCTGTTTCCAACAGTGGCCAATCCAGGTCACAACTACTTGGCAAGATCCTAAAAAAAGTACAAAACATTCTATACTGCTTATCCCAGAAATAGTGGATTTTCCCCAAGTCCCATTTAAATAATAGTATATGGACTTTTCCTTTAGGAAGCCCTTCAAACCTTTTTTAAACTCTGCTAAACTAACCGTCTTTACCACATTCTCCAGAAACAAATTCCAGAGTTGAATTACACGTTGAGTGAAGAAACATTTTCTCTGATTTGTATTAAATTTACTACTTTGTAACTTCATCACATGCCCCCTAGTCCTAGTATTTTTGGAAAGCATAAACAGACTCTTCACATCTACCCATTCAACTCCACTCATTATCTTGTAGACCTCTATCATATCTCCCCTCAGCCACCTTTTCTCCAAGCTGAAGAGCTCTAGCCGCTTTAGCCTTTCCTCATAGGGAAGTTGTCCCATCCCCTTAATCATTTTCGCCACCCTTCTCTGCACCTTTTCTAATTCCACTATCAGGCTTATTTTTGAAAGAGAAGGGCGCCCATCTTTCAACACAAATTGGGAGATGGACGTCCTTCTCTCAGGGTCGCCCAAATCGGCATAATCGAAAGCCAATTTTGGGCGTCCACTGCTTTCTGTCGTAGGGACGACCAAAGTTAACGGCGGCGTGTCAGAAGCATAGCAAAGGCGGGATTGGGGCGTGCTTAACACATGGGCGTCCTCGGCCGATAATGGAAAAAAGAAGGGCGTCCCTGACGAGCAGTTGGCCGACTTTACTTGGTCCATTTTTTCTTGCGACCAAGCCTCAAAAAGGTGCCCGAACTTGCCAGATGACCACCGGAGGGAATCGGGGATTACCTCCCCTTACTATCCCAGTGGTCACTAACCCCCTCCAACTCTAGAAAAAAACTTTAAATATATTTTTTGCCAGCCTCTATGCCAGCCTCAAATGTCATACCCAGCTCCCTGACATTAGTATGCAGGTCCCTGGAGCAGTTTTAGTGGGTGCAGTGCACTTCAGGCAGGCGGACCCAGGTCCATCCCCCCCTACCTGTTACACTTGTGGTGGTAAATGTGAGCCCTCCAAAACCCACCACAAACCCACTGTACCCACATCTCGGTGCCCCCCTTCATCCCTAACGGCTATGGTAGTGGTGTATAGTTGTGGGGAGTGGGTTTTGGGGGGGGGGTTAGGTTTACTCAGCACCCAAGGTAAGGAAGCTATGCACTTGGGAACAATTTGTGAAGTCCACTGCAGTGCCCTCTAGGGTGCCTGGTTGGTGT
Source organism: Microcaecilia unicolor (assembly GCF_901765095.1). NCBI lineage: Eukaryota > Metazoa > Chordata > Amphibia > Gymnophiona > Siphonopidae > Microcaecilia > Microcaecilia unicolor. The sequence continues at coordinate 211,841,269 of NC_044033.1, forward strand.
CCTGGCATGTCAGGGGACCAGTGCACCACGAATGCTGGCTCCTCCCATGACCAAATAGTTGTTTCTGAGATGGGCATCCTCGCTTTCCATTATCGCCGTAGGACGACCATCTCTAAGGTCGACCTACATGTGGAGATTTGGGCATCCCCGACTGTATTATGGAAACGAAAGATGGACGCCCATCTTGTTTTGATAATACGGGTTTCCCCGCCCCTTCGCGGGATGTCCTGCGAGGACACCCTCATGAAAACTTGGGCGCCCCGTTCGAGTATGCCCTTCCACAACTTTTTTGAGATGCGACGACCAGAATTGAACACAATATTCGAGGTGCGGTCGCGCCATGGAGCAATACAAAGGCATTATAATGTCCTCATTTTTGTTTTCCATTCCTTTCCTAATAATACCTAACATTCTATTTGCTTTCTTAGCCGCCGCAGGAGTTAACTGCAACATTCAGCACTTAACCAGTTATGGCAAGCCACATAAAGATAGGACTGACTTTTATGTGGTTCTATTTATGTGTTTATCTTGGCCGGTTAAGTGCTGAATCTCAGCACTTAAGCAGCGAAGAGCTGACTCTGCCCCCTGGAATGCCCTCAAACTAACCAGTTTTGAGTTTGGTGTAAACTGTTTATTTTCAGCAGTGCTTAGCGGTTAAGTACAGTGGCGTACCAAGGGGGGGGGGGGCGGTCCACACCGGGTGCACGCCGCTGGGGGGGTGCCGTGCGCCTGTTGGCCGAGTCCGCTCGTTTCCTCCCTGCTGCTCCCTCTGCGCAGAACAGGTTACTTCCTCTTCCAGGGCAGAGGGAGCAGCAGGGAGGGAACGAGTGGACTCGGCCAACAGACGCACGGCACCCCCCCCCCCCCCCAGCAGGTAAAAATGCACCCGGGGGGAGGGTGTAATTTCGCCGGGGGGGCGAGCTGCACCCGGGGGGGGGACGCATCGCCGATCCGCCCCGGGTGTCAGGCAGCCTAGGAACGCCACTGGTTGCTGAAATTGACTGGTTAGCTCTGAACAGATGATTTAACAGTCTGGAGCCGTTTTTAGCCAATTAAATCACTTGAATACCAACCCAGTAGCTGATTACTATGACTCACTGTGAGCAGGTCTACCCCACAGGTGTGGTGGAAGGAGGACAATGAAGCATTGGGGTGACCTGCACAGAGCTGAGCAGGAGATTTAGGTCCTGCCCACAGCTCCGCCCATCCCACTCATAGCTCCACCTAGTCCACTCATAACTCCGCCCAGAACTGCCCATAGCTCCGCCGTGGCACATTGTGATTTGCAGCCAGGAGCACCAGAAGGAGCCTCCCTTTCTAGCGACAGCAGGATACGCCTTCATAAAACATCATCTCCTGCTGTCACAGGACCAGCGGACGTTTAATGAAGGCATTTCCTGCTATCACTGGAAACGGAGGCTGTTCAGCGGGAGATCCCAGCTCCCTGGTGGGAGTGTGGGAATTGTCCCACAAAAGCGGGAGACTTGGCAGGTCTAACAACCGAAATCCGCAGTGAACTGACTACACTGTTCTTTTACATGGGGTGGGGTGGGAGAGAGGTTTAAGCTGCACTGAGTGAGCATTACAAACTTAAACATCTTGGTGGGCAAGCAGATGGCCTAAAAATGAACATTTAGTCCCAGTTTCAGACAGGGAATAAATGCTTATGTCCTAATGGATTGATGCCAGAATTTACTCCTGCTCTCTAGGATGTCTAGGTTTCAGAAGAGCACTCCTATAGGGGAGGTCGCCCCACTTACCCCCCCCCCCCCCCAGCTGTTTAAATCATTTTCAATACTGTGCCCAGTATTTCTAAAAGAACATCTATGCCTGATATAAACTCTTAATCTTTGCAGCCTCTCCTTTTAGCATTTTTTCTAGCCATTTTCCTCATGCTCTCAAAGTCTTCCTTTGGAAAGTAAAATCTGAGCATTAGTAATTTTCCTTAGTGTCCACCCTTCAGGTATAAAGTCAAAATTGATCATGTTATGAAAGCTATTGCCAAGTGGGCCCAACACCATTACCACTCACATCAAATCCAGTGTTCCATTAAGGACTAGGTCTAAAATATAGTAACATAGTAGATGACGGCAGAAAAAGACCTGCACAGTCCATCCAGTCTGCCCAACAAGACAAACATATGTGTATACCTTATCTTAATTTGTACCTGCCTTATTCAGGGCACAGACCGTACAAGTCTGCCCAGCAGTACTTCCCGCCTACCAACCACCAGTCCTGCCTCCCATCTCCGGCTCTGGCACAGACCGTATAAGTCTGCCCTCCACTATCCTCGCCTCCCAACCACCCACCCCTCTTCCCCCCACCTGCTCTGCCACCCAATTTCGGCTAAGCTTCTGAGGATCCATTCCTTCTGCACAGGATTCCTTTATGCATATCCCACGCATGTTTGAATTCCGTTACCGTTTTCATCTCCACCACCTCCCGCGGGAGGGCATTCCAAGCATCCACCACCCTCTCTGTGAAAAAATACTTCCTGACATCTTTCCTGAGTCTGCCCCCCTTCAACATCATTTCATGTCCTCTCGTTCTACCGCCTTCCCATCTCCGGAAAAGATTTGTTTGCGGATTAATACCTTTCAAATATTTGAACGTCTGTATCATATCACCCCTGTTCCTCCTTTCCTCCAGGGTATACATGTTCAGTTCAGCAAGTCTCTCTTCATACGTCCTTCATAGGTCCCTCTCTTCTCAGTTCCTGGACCAGCTGTTCCATGAAGTCATTAATTTAATCTTGAAACATTTACCTCCTTGGAATGTCCTGATTTGAAATTTACTCAGTCAATATTGAGGTAGTTGAAATCAACAATATTTTGGAATCTGTAGAATTCAATATCAATGTTATGGCAAAATTTCTACAATTATATACCAGGTATTTGAAGGTGTATCTTGCAAGTTTCAATGAAGAGTGGGTGTAGAAAAAAATCACCCATTATTACTGTGTTGTCAGATTTGTCCACTTCTCTTTGCAGTTTAATCATCTGTTCGCTCTGACCAGGTGGATGGTAGTAGACCCCCCACTGCTATTCTCTTCCCCATCTCTATCCATAAAGATTCCATGGTGCATTTGGTTTCCTGAAAAAATATTTATCCTGTTTAACCCAGTGCCCTCTTTAACATATTGCACCACCTCTCCACCAGATTGATCCACCCTGTCATTACAATATAATTTACACCCTGGTATCACAGAGTCACACTGATTATTTTCCTTCCACCAGGTCTCCAAGTTGCCTATTATATCTACCTCTTCATTCAGTGTTATGTATTCTAACTCTCCCATCTTTCTTCATAGACTTGCACACAGACATTTCTAATTGTATTTGCAGTCTGCTTAGCAATTGACAGGAATAATCTGGAAATCTTCCAACTCCATCTGCTCTTTACTTAAAAGCACCTACGACTTCTCCATCGTGATTACCTGCTATGTTAGTATCCTCCGAAAATACCTCTCTCTGAATCACGTGCTGCCGAAGGTCAATTGACTTTACCCTATGTTCTAGTTTAAAAACTGCTCTACCCCCTTTTGAAAAAATTGGAGCGAGCAGCCAAGGGTCCATTCTGGTTAGGTTGGAGGCCAGCCTTCCAGAATAGGTGCCCCTTTTCCCAACATGTTGCTCGGGGTCTATCAATTCTAAAGATCTCTTCCCTGCCCTCGAATTGCTTTTCCTATGGACTCTACTGCCTTCCCTGTACTTAAATGCTATGTAGGAAAAGACCTGCTAGGAATGTGAAAAATGTTAGATCTTCTGATAAGTAACACTGGAGTTCTTGCTCACCTGAGTTTCCCTAAAGCACAAGGTTAAGAATCTCAGATATTTCCTGTGGGCATCCTGCCCAGTACTGCGTAGATAAAAGTGGGGAGGGGCCCTCAATTCTTCATGGTTGCATCATGGCACTGCCATGTCTAACTTAGGTTCCTATGCTATGAAAAGTGCATTTCATCTTGAAAAAGCAAGGACTGTTATGAAAAGCGGGTACAGAGTGACCGCTCTGGGTCATCGATCTAGGATTGTAATATGGGAGACACAGATCAGAGGGTGAAGTCACACAGGGACCACCGAGGGTCACTGGCTGTGCAGTGTCTCAGCCACTGGCTCTGCTATTCAGGAAAAAACATAGAAAACCTGAAGATAGATAAAGACCATATGGTCTATCCATGCCAACTACTAAGTTCTACAATCCCTTACTCACTCTCTGTCTCACGCTTTCTTGAATTTAGATACAGTCCTTATCTCCCCTTACTTCCACAGGGAAGCCATTCCATGAATTCCCTTGGCTTTTGACAAGTTTGCTACTGATTTCCATTCTATGCCCACAGGCTGGGCGGTATTGCATGGCCTTCTTAAGGTGGAGGAGTTAGGGGAAGCTTTTCATTTGAGTAAAGGATACCTCTCCATCTTCTGAAACATTCCCATTGCTGGTTCTTCTCCTGCTCCATCCATGCATCTAGCCTTGTAAAAACACAGCTAAACTTCCGAGTCCTTTACTTGCTGAATCTCTCCAGAAGAGATACATACCTCAGTTAAATTGGATGGCAGGCTGCCCCCAGTGATATTAAAATACTTTTTAGCTCGTGTACATCCATACCCTCTGCAACTCCAGCCTTAACCAAACCTTGGTCTACGTTTTTTTCTGGATCCTTTTACATATCTAAGATTACTCCTTTATCTGTAATGCCAAAGACTCATGTTTCCAAATTAGAGTGCACAATTCGTTCTGGGGCATGGTATAATTTTTTAATTAACCTATTAATTACAATACTTCTTCACATCCTTGTGCGATTGACTCAGCTACATCATAAATTCTAACAAAAAGACTGCTAATATGGCCTTAATTAATTAGAGAAACACCCATACAAATCTAGATAGTCAAGGCGGGATGTGGCGAGGTATAAAACCTCTTCCACATAACACATCAGATCACAACAACAAGCCTGGACTCTGGACTAGCTCTTCTGCCACAAGCATCTTCTTGCTGGATTGAGCGAACTTTGTTGAGGATGGCGAGAGGACACAAAGGGTCATCACTACATATGTGGAATGTAATGTTCTTCCTTCTCCTCTGTCTTCGCAATATCCCTGGTAAGAAACGAATTCACTACTGCTACTTACATAGTCCTGACAAAATGCATCGTATACAACAAGTTCTAGTTACTACTTCAGATCCATTGAGAACTGAGAATAGTTTACATCAATACATCATAAATGAATATTAATTTGCTTTGGATTCATGTTACCTGACAATGCTCAACTGCCACAGCATACTACACTCGGAAAATCACTATCCAGATGAATCACGTTATCTGCGTTTCACTTCTAATCCCTTCCTCTATCAACTATATAAACCCTTCCTCTATCAACGATATACTATTCGGGGTTGATAGTAAAAGCAATTTATTTATTTATTTAAAAGGATTTATACCCCTGCTATCAAAAATATCTAAGCGGGTTACGGCTTGATCATACATATTCAAAACATCCAGTCTAAAATGTATCAATAAACAACAATAAGCAGAATTAAATAAATTTACAAAAACTATTGACATAAACTAATAAAAATCATATATATTCCGTGTATACATTGCGAGTTCAACGCAGATTACAGAAAAATACTAAAAGAGGACTGGAAAATAACTGTACCATAGAAATTAGAATTAACATACCGTAGGGCCTACTGAAATGAAATTTAATACAAATATGTTAACTAAAATTTTGTTTGAACAGTCAAGATTTTAGTTGCTTCCTAAAACTCAAATAATCAGCTTAGGTCCTTGGGGTAGATTATTCCAAGTGCTCACTAACATGGAAGTAAATGAAGCCAGCTATGGGAGGAGGTTGAGTTGGCCAATATTTAGCAATTAACCACTAAAGCTAACTGGACCACATTAAACTCAGTCCTATCTTTGGACTCTTTCACTTAGGCAGTTAAGGACTGAATATTGTGTGTAACCCGAGAAAGGACAGCTGATCACACAAACCCAGATATTCAATTTATTTAGATTTTGCTCATACCATTTTCAGTAGTAGCTCAAGGTGAGCTATATTCAGGTACTTTAGGTATTTTTCCCTGTTCCCGGAGGGCTCACAATCTAATTTTGTACCTGAGCAATGGAGTATTAGGTGACTTGCCAAAGACCACAAGGAGCAGCAGTGAGATTTGAACCAGGCAACTCTGGATGTCTAACTGGTGCTCTAACCACTAGATTACTCTTACATGCTCTGGTATTGAACATCCAGGTATAACATAGCCGGCGGCCAGAAAAAACACTAACTGCTACTGGCTGAGTATTTACCAATTAGAGTAATTTTATAAAGGACTTTTTGCATGTAAACCCTGTTTTAAAGTCAACAATTATTATTATTATTATTAATTACATTTGTACCCTGCGCTTTCCCACACATAGCAGGTTCAATGCGGCTTACATAGTAAATAGAATTACAAAGTCTTGAAGGAGAATGTTACAAGTTGTAGTAAACATAGTAGTAGTGGGGTTTTGAGTATATTTAAATTGAGCATGGAGAGGTAAACAAAGATAGGATGAGCAAAAGGAGAAGAGATTGGGAGGAGTAAGGAGTAGGAAGGATGGAGAGGAAGAGATTGAGGAATAAACATAAGGAAATTGTGAGACATGGTCAAAGGTATAATAATCGCTGGGGCAGGAATCATGTGGGTGGGCTTAAAAAGTTAAGTTGGGTCATTAGGGTAAGCTTCAACATTTTTCTGAATGGTAGATAGTTATTGATTGTTCAGATGGATCTTGGCAGAGCGTTCCAAAGCTGGCTGCCCAAAAAGGAGAAACAATGACAACAAAAGTGGAGAAAGAAAGCCACTTATGGAACCAGAAGAGCGTTTATTACCAGCATCAGTAGCATGCACATAGTGACCCAACACAGCCGTGTTTCAGCACAAACATTGCCTGCATCAGGGGTCTACACACTTTTACTTAAATCACGGTTCTAGTTTGCTGCAAGAGTGAACACTGGTAAGAAACCTTCAATACACTTGTTCTCAAAGATAAGTATTTAACATACGACTCCTACATCAATAAGTAGTTTTCATTCTCCACTTTTGTTGTCATTGTTGACCTTCTTTATGAGTATTTATTTCCTTATTTGATAGTCCAACCCTGTTTTAAATACATACAAAGCCCCCTATGAAGTTGTCCCATGGATTCTTTGAGCAGGGACTGTCTTTCTTCTATGTTTGTGCAGCGCTGCGTACGCCTTGTAGCGCTATAGAAATGCTAAATAGTAGTAGTAGTAAGGCATGTGCTTTTATGTGACACATGTCCTGGGCATAATCTGGGTGGTGCACAGACAGTGTTTCAATGTACATGATACAGGTATATAAAATACTGAGTGGAGTGGAATGGGTAGACGTGAATCGCTCGTTTACTCTTTCCAAAAATACTAGGACTAGAGGGCATGCAATGAAGCTACAAAGTAGTAAATTTCAAACAAATTGGAGAAAATATTTCTTCACTCAACGTGTAATTTAGCTCTGGAATTCATTGCCAAAGAATGTAGTAAAAGCAGTTAGCTTAGCAGGGTTTAAAAAAAGGTTTGGATAGCTTCTTAAAAGAAAAATCCATAAGCCATTATTAAAATGGACTAGGGAAAATCCACTGCTTATTTCTGGGATAAGAAGCATAAAATGTATTGTACTGTTTTGGGAGATTGGCCATTGTTGGAAACATGATACTGGGCTTGATGGTCCTTCGGTCTGTCCCAGTATGGCGACACTTATGTACTTATGTACATGTGTTACCTATGTAAGGAGGAGGTCCCAGTCACACGGTGGTTCATTATTGGGTCCCCACAGAACACTTCTTTCTCCAGGTCTTCTCTCTTCTTCACCAACAGCATTCAAATTCTTCACCTAAGGAGAAACTTCTCTCCGTGGGGAAGGGGTTTCCCTTCAAGAAAGTTGTAAGTGTAATCATCTACTTCTGGGATTCCCCTCTGTTAAAAATGTTAAATATAAATAGTCAGTAACAAATTTATTTACATATTTATCAGAGAAACTTTGGAACGACTTGTCTAATGAGAAAAGACAGCTGAGGGGAGATATGATAGAGGTCTATAAAATAATCAATGGAGTGGAACAGCTAGACTTGAATCACTTCTTTACTGTTTCCAAAAATACTAGGACTGGGAGGCACACAATGAAGCTTTTAAGAAGTAAATTTAAAACAAACTGGAGAAAAATATGTCTTTACTCAGCATGTAATTAAACTCTGGAATTTGTTGCCAGAGGATGTGATAAAAGCAGTTAGCTTAGCAGGTTTTAAAAAAGGTTTGCATAGTTTCCTAAAAGAAAAGTTCACAAGCCATTATTAAGATGGACTTGCGGAAAATCCACTACTTATTTATAGGATAAGCAGGTACTTGTGATCTGAATTGACCACTGTTGGAAACAGGATGCTGGGCTTGATGGACCTTTGGTCTGTCCCAGTATGGCAATGCTTATTATTCTTATGTGTTATTTTCATTTTCGAAAGTTGGTGAAATCATATTTATTTCCTAAATGTTTGTAATAGGTTTTTCTCTTTGTTTTAGTGATGATTATATTAGATTGTAATTCCTAGCTATTATACATGAAGTAAAAGTGAGACTAGACATAGGGAGACACAATCTAAGGAACTTTGTAAGTCTAAGTACTTTGAAATGAGCCCCAGGGTCTCTTATAGTGCCAGCTGTTTCAAACCCATGTCAAATAATGCCAGGTATTCCTGCTATAAGTTTACATGGCATCATGCCACTTCATTAAAAAGGCATGTAAACATATAAAGATGTGACCTGTTTGTGCCCTGGAAGCAAACGGGTAGCTGAATTGCTTTCATGTTTTTTGTGGGTATCGGGTGTTTTATTGAGATTCAATACTGAACCCTGCAGATTGCAGATAAGTGGACAAGCGGCCTAATGGTTAGTGTAGCGGGTTGCAGACCTGGGAACTGGGTTTGATTCCTGCTGCTACCTGATGGTCAAAAGTGGGCTGAGATCCTGGGTAACCAGGTTCAATTCCCTCTGCATCTCCATGTGACCCTGAGCAAGTCACTTAACCCTCTCTTGCCCCAGGTACAACAGTAGCACAATGTACTACTTAGATTGTGAGGCCACTAGGGACAGACCCAGTACTTGTAAAATGGAACTGTAAACCACTTATTTATTTATCTATTTTATTTATTTATTTGTTACATTTGTATCCCACATTTTCCCACCTATTTGCAGGCTTAATGTGGCTTACATAGTACCGGAGAGGCGTTCGCCGACTCCGGTGTGAACAAATACAAAGTGATGTTGTGGTAAGATTAGGTACGCAAAACAAAGTGGGAAGTGGACCAATGACTTCAGGATGTAGAGACTATGGTGATATATAAAGGAGCAAACTTTATTATAGACTCGACACAGTACTGTGTTTCGGCCACAGGCCTGCCTCAGGAGTCTTGGATCATGTTATAAATGCTTTAATGCTATTTCTTCTTATGTGATACACAAGGAAGTATCCGAAAAACTTGAAGGTCTTCCTTCATCTCCTTTCTTCAAGGTGTTTTTTGGCAGAAGCGGATGACGAAAAACACCTTGAAGAAAGGAGATGAAGGAAGACCTTCAAGTTTTTCGGATACGCCCCGTTCGATTATGTCCCTCTCTGCATTTTATTGATGTTCATGTCTATATTAATTTTTATGTTTATGTTTATGCTTATGTTTATTTGACTTGATATACCTCTTTTCATGACTCACATGCAAAACAGTGTACAAAATAGAATTAAGAAAGACAAGGAATGCCAGATCATCAGACTCCCACCAAACCCCATGACCAGAAATGGAGACAAAAGCAGGCACAACCCCACTAATTCTATACATCGTTCAAAAGTTAAGGCACCAATTGTGCACATACCTTCCATGCTAGGAAGGTAGTTACATACCAAAATGGAGCTAAAACGGCCAATAAGTACGTAAGAGCACTTAGGTGCTAGTATATAACTTAGCGCCTATCTGCTATAGCATGTAACTGAAAGGGAGTGTTAGTGGGGGAGGGGCAGTTCTCCACACAAAGTGACTTATTTAGGCATGAACATTTTCACCTATTATAGAGCAGGTGTAAGTTGTCGAGTGTTATTGCTGACTTACGCTAATATTCTATAACAGATGTTCAGATATAACAGTCACATGTTCAGATATATTTATTTATTGCATGTATTGCAAACATTTTATGAAGGAATTCACTCAAGACAGTGTACAGTAAAAATAAATCAAACCTAAGCAATAGACAATTACAGCAGTAAAAATATTCAAATAATTCAAAGTATGGCATTGTATACTACTTACAATGTCAACACAATACGTTATAGAACATTTTAATTGACAGTATAGGGTATAAGCAAAGATGGAACCTATAGATAGGTAAGAGAGTAAGAGGAGTTAGAAAATAAGGTGACTAATTTAAAGAAAGCTACATATGAAGTTGGAGAGATGGTTAAATATTATCTCAGAGTAGGAGTGGATAAACATGTCCTGCTGCAGTATGTGCAGCCCGAGTCTCTCCTTGTGTGTGAGTGAGACTAATGAGTTAGTTACTTCTTCCATTAAAGGCCTGGTTGAAGAGCCGAGCTTTCACCTGCTTCCTGAAGTAGAGATAGTCTTGTGTTAAGCAGAGCCTTTCAGGCAATGCATTCCAGAGTATGGGGGCTACTCCGGAGAAGGCTCGCTTGCAGGTATCACATCGTGTAATGTCTTTTGGAGAGGGTGTGGTTAGGGATAGCCCTTGGGAGGACCTTAGTGTCATTGGAGGTGTCTAGAGGGTGATCCTATTCTTCAGATACTCAGGGCAGGGCCTTGAAGATCAGACATAGAATTTTAAATTTAGCCCTGTATTGTACTGGTAGCCAGTGAAGTTTTTGCATAGATGGTCTGATGTGGCCATGTCGCTTGTAATCTTCTATGAGTCTTGCTGCTGCATTCTGAATCAACTGGAGCTGGTGCAGACCCTTTATAGTCACACTGTTGTAGGGTGCATTACAGTAATCCAGTTTTGATGTTATCATAGCATGCACAACTGGGATAAGATTTGCATTCTCAATGTAAGGAGAGAGGCAGCGTAGTTGTTGCAAATAGTAGAAGAGTCTCTTGAAGGTTGCTTGGAATTGGGGAATCAGAGTAAGTGTTGGATCTAACTGTATTCCAAGATATACCAAATAAGAATCTACTTGACGATTTCGTACAACTTGAAGTGACTGTAAACAGTAGTTAGCTAACTCCAAATAGATCACATTACAGTAATCCAAACTCCCAAGAATCATAGCTTGGACTACGTTTTTGAAATCATTCCTGTCCGGTAAAATCAACCCATCTGTCTCTATATCAACATTAAGGACTAGATTCTATATATCACGTCTAAAACATCCACGCTGAAAAAAATACGCCTAGGTATTTAGGCGTACTTTGTAGAATACACCTTGTTTCCACACGGTTTAGAGAATATGCCAAGCACCGGTCTGCATGACTAAATTTAGTCAAAGGCAATTACGCCAAGTAAAACTTGGTGTAAAAGCTGACGCCTAAACTAGTCACGGACTGGGTGTATTCTATAACAATGCGCCAGGGGCGTAGCCATACTTTGGCGGGAGGGGGAGTCCAGAGCCTGAGGTGAGGGGGCACATTTTAGCCCCCCTCTCCGGCGATGCCCCCCGCTGCCACCACCACCAACACCAATAACAACTTTGACCCTCCCCCCCCCGCCGATGACTCTCTCGACCCCCCCCTCCTGCCGCCAACCCTCCCCCGCCGCCGCCTACCTTTGCTGGTGGGGGACCCCGACCCCCACCAGCCAAGGTCCTCTTTTTCCGGCGCAAGGCTTCTTTCTGTTTCTGTGAGTCTGACGTCCTGCACATTGTACGTGTAGGATGTCAGACTCACAGAAACAGAACGAAGCCTTGCAGATCTGTCAGTGGCTGCGTTGCTGGCTGATCTGCAAGGCTTCGTTCTGTTTCTGTGAGTCTGACGTCCTGTATGTGTACGTGCAGGACGTCAGACTCACAGAAACAGAACAAAGCCTTGTGCCGGAAGAAGAGGACCTCGTCTGGCGGGGGTTGGGGTCCCCCGCCAGCAAAGGTAGGCGACGGCAGCAGAGGGGGAGGGTTGGCGGCGGGAGGGGGGGGGGTCGAGAGGGTCGGCGGCAGGGGGTCCAGGGCCAAATCTACGGGGGCCCAGGCCCCCGTGGCCCCACATAGCTACGCCACTGCAATGCGCATAGATTTTAGAAACTCCCACGGCCACACCCTCTTTTCAATTATGTGACTTAGAATTTACGCACATCACATGACAGAATATGCTTAGATTGTTGTGCGTGTACATTCTAATGAATGCCAATTAGTGTCAGGAATTGCTTTAGTGGCAATTATCAGCGCCGATTGGCTTGTTAACCAATTAAGTTACGCTCACAAATCCAGAATACGCCTGAATGTGCCTGTGCAACTTAAGTCGAGCTATATAGAATCCGGGAGTAAACGCAAGGACAGAATGCATTTCACAACATCATAAACCAAAGGATTTTAATTTCTGAGACACGAAAGGAAAGTTCTGGCAAGTGATATTAAAATAAAAAGCAGTATTCTAAACTGAGCAGTGGCAGCTGTGGACACAGATCTGCTCACCTCAGGAATTGCTCTGCCAGATTCTTCCCACTTGGGAAATCTTCCTTGCGATATAAACATTTTCTGGGTATCAGGGTTATCTTTCCAGGGTGACTCTGGCTGCTCAGGAGTTACTTTTTCACAGGCTACTGTGCTTTATATACTGCAGAGTTGCTCTGGAATATAACATCTGGGATGTGTTTGGCTCCTGTCAGGCGGTGGGGTCCTAGGAACATTGGTTTATTTAAAGAAGTGTATTAATGTTGTGAAAGTTAGCAATTACTGAACAACTGTTTTACTGTATGGTTTCCTTAAAGTTACAGGTGCACAGTCTTCAACAACTGCAGCCCCAACGACCACCACTGCAGCCACAACTACCACGACCACAGCAGCCACAACTACCACCACTGCATCCCCAACTACCACGACCACTGCAGCCACAACTACCACCACCGCTGCAGACACAACTACCACCACTGCAGCCACAACTACCACCACCGCTGCAGACACAACTACCACCGCTGCAGCCACAACTACCACGACCACTGCAGCCACAACTACCACGACCACTGCAGCCACAACTACCACCACCGCTGCAGACACAACTACCAACACCACAGCAGCCACAAATACCACGACCACTACACCCACCACTGCCACATCCACTACTACCACCACTACACCCAAAACCACCATAACCACTACACCAACCACCACCACAACCACTGCTACCACTACCAGTCAACCCACGACCACCACTACTCCCAACCTTGAAAATGTTGGTAAGTTTCAAACTTCCTTCCAAAATAGTTTTCCATTCAGAGCTGGAAGGTGCAATAGTGTGAACTTGCTTTGAGCTACCAATGTATCTTTGACCTAAATCCAAGGAAATAAATAGAAGTCCAAAAGCAGAGGAAGGTGTGTGTCCAGGAGGAATCGTGGGAAGAGAGGTTTTGTCATGCTCAACAAAGAAATGCTATCCGAGCGCCAGACAGAGAAAGGAAGGGACTCCTTTCTCCCTTCTGTCAGGCCCTGAGTTATGACCTCATTGTGCCCCCATCCCAGTCTACCACTGCCTAGGGTCTAGGGCACCAGCTTCTAGGGGGTGGGGGTAGGGGCAGGAAACACCAAGTGCAGTTAAAGCAAAACAATTGGATCCGATAGCCACATAAACAAAGAGTCATCAATGTATCCTTTTATCTGTAGGAATGGTAATTAATTTTCAGATATGCTTTTATCTGGGTAAATGACTTTTGAAAGTTGCCCTTTATTGGCCTTATTCTATAAAGTTTATGCTCCTAAAATTTATGCTCCTAAATTACTCCAAATTTATGAGCATAATTTAAATTTATGATCCCAAATTTGGAGCATAGTCGATTTTGGAGCATAGTGTATGCTCGTAATTTAGGAGCCAAAATTTAGGAGCATAAACTTTAAGAGCATAAACTTTAAGAGCATAAATTTAGGAGCATAAAATTTAGGAGCATAAATTTAGGAGCATAAACTTTAATAGCATAAAATTTAGGAGCATAAACTTTAGGAACATAAATTTAGGAGCATAACCTTTATAGAATAAGGCCCTTATATGTGTGTATACGTGTGTGTGTGTGTGTGAGAGAGTATTGTGAAAAGGGTTCACTGCTTCCTAGCAAGGTGGAGCCGTCCACCAGCCGTTTTCCAGGTCTCACCACAACTGCAGACAGTGGCTAGGTTAAAAGATTTTTATTATCAAGCCAATAACAGCTGTCACCAATTTCAGTACATAGGTTATCCCCAAACAAACAGCTTCCAACCACATAGGTTTTCAGTAAAGCAGGTAAATAAATCAGGCTTCCAATAAAGCAGGTGAATAAAGCAGGCTTCCAAATAAGTCAGACTCCAATAAAGCAGGCAGTAGCGTAGCCAGAGTTTAATTTTTAGATGGGCCTGGAGGTGGACTGGGTGGGCACAGGCCTCACATTTCCTCTCCACCCGCCCACCTGCCGCCGCCGCATTTCCTCTCCATCCGCCCACCGCCGCTGCCACATTTCCTTTCCACCCGCTACCACCCCCCCCCCCCCCCCCCCCCGCAACAGCCCCCTGCACATGGTCAGTTCTGGTCATTTTTACTGACCTGAAGCGCCGTTCTCCCTCCAGCACCGGCGATTCCCATAGCTAGCCTTCTGCCAGTGCGCATCCGTCGTCGGAGCCTCTTCTCAGGTGCATCCCGCCTACTCTGCAACTTCCTGTTTTCCGCAAAGGTGGGGTGCAGGAAGTTGCAGAGTAGGCGGGATGTGCCTAAGAAGAGGCCCTGACAACGCACGCTGGCAGAAGGCTGGCTATGGGAATCGCCAGTGCTGGAGGAAGAACGGCGCTTCAGGGCAATAAAAGCGAGCAGACCAGGCGGACGGGGAGAGCGGGCAGAAGAGGCTGGGCGGGCCTGGAGCAAAAGTGGCTGGGCGTGGGCCCGTCCAGGCCCACCCGGGGCTATGCCCCTGAAAGCAGGTAAAGGAAGCAGGGTTCCAAATACATCAGGCTTCCAATAAAGCTAGTGGCGTTCCAAGGGGGGGCGGTCCGCCCCGGGTGTCAACGGGTGGGGGGGGGGTGCTCCGTCCACCCCCCCCCCCCCCGGCGTGGCACGGCACCCCCCCCTGGCATGGACCCCCCCTGGCGCAGCGCCTCTCACTCCCCCCCATCCGACAGTCCCCACCTGCCTACCAGCTAAGCTCCGTGCACCCGGCACCTTGAATCTGCAGCGCTGCTGACTGTAAAAGAAGAAAACCGTCTCGTTGTTGGCCCTTCACTCACTGAGTCCCGCCCTCTGATGTAACTTCCTATTTCCTCGAGGGCGGGACACAGTGAGTGAAGGGCCAATGACGAGACGGTTTTCTTCTTTTACAGTCAGCAGCGCTGCAGATTCGAGGTGCCGGGTGCACGGAGCTTAGCTGGTAGGCAGGTGGGGACTGTCGGGGGGGGGGGAGTGAGAGGCGCTGCGCCGGGGGGTCCACGCCAGGGGGGGTGCCATGCCACGCCGGGGGGGCGCCGTGTTGCACTGCACCTGGGGGGGGGGTGCGCGCAGTGGCGATCCGCCCCGGGTGTCAGCCAAGCACGGAACGCCACTGAAAAAAGCAGGTTTCTCTTACCTCCAACACCCTTCCAAACCCTCAGGAGCTGGCTATCCCTGCCTTGGAACTCTCCCACTCCATAGAGGCCTCTCCCCCCTCCTGGAATTCCTCCCCCCCACCCCCGATCTACCCCTCCTTCCATATAATCCATCCAATCATCTTCTTCCTCCTCCTTGGGCCCCTCTCTATTTCAGCTGGGCTGCATGGTATATTGATTGTGTATCCAGGGGAACTGAGCTTCTTCCCTCCGCCTCCCCCTAGTGGGTGATGAAATTATAGGCTCAGCCTGGCTATCCCCCTGGCTCCCTCTGCTGGAGCTGGGAATCCATTCCCTTGTCTCCAGACTACTCTCTGCCTCTCTCCTTGCAATGGCTTCTGGTACTTGTATTTCAGGGTCTAAATGCTTCATCCTAGCCACCCTGGCAGTAGCCTTGTCACAGTATTATACAACAAAGTCCAATATTTAAAAGCATGCTGGTCAATATTCAAAATGATTTAACTGGGCAGAAACGGCCGCTGACTGGTTAAATGGCTTGTTCGGGGCTATCCGCTAATTTTCAGCAGCAATTAACGGGTTAACTCTGCTGAAAATGAGCAATTAGCACCTAAGTGACAGACGACTATTTTGGGAGCATTTCGGGAGTGGAGTCAGCACTTAACCGGCCAGTGTAACCATATAAAAGAGACAGCATAAAACACAGTCCTATCTTTATGCTGCAACCTATGGCTGGTTAAGTTCTGAATATCGACACGTATTGGCTCCATCTCAAGGTTCATGTTTTCGTTTATTTGATTGTCCAATTAGGGCAGACTATCAAAGTGGATTACATACGTTAATATTAAATGAGAAAAAAAAAGGTTACAATCTGATAGAAGTAGCAGAAAATATATAAAAACATAAAACAACACTTTAACCAGACAAATCAGACCACATAAAGCATAGTCCTATCTTTATCTGGTTCAGTGCCGCTGAATATCCCTGGAAATCCCCGAATAGTGATTTAAACAGCCAGGAACCTCTCCTGGCCATTTAAATTGCTTTCAGTATCGACCCCACAGGTGTATAATACGCCAGGAGAGCTGTACATGTGAAACAGTCCGTGCATCCTTTCCCTTTGAAAACTAACAACTTTTGCATGCATCCAATGCATAATTCAGGCATTTGTTATAAAAATGTCCCCTCTGTATATGACTTGTGCAACACCTGAACATATTAGCAAGGTGAGGAAATTTCTTGAATGTGTGAGGAAGAGAGGGAGGAATAGATGCACACAGAGTGAGACTACTGAGTGAGCGTCCTCCTGTGATGGATATTAATGGAAGTTACATCTTTCACATACAGTTCTGATATATTCTCTCGTTCCTTGTATCTCAGGTGAAGAAGGCCTGGCGGGCTGGGCCATTGCATTGATAGTTATAGGTGCTGTCTTTACTGGAATTATCATCATTGTAGTGGTGAGTATGGACTCTACTACTACTACTTATCATTTCTCTGCCACCTTCACCACTGACAATTCACATCTAATCACATTGTCCTATATTTATAACCTGGGTATCTCAGAGTATTGCTGTCTCTTTTAAGGTCTTTCTTCAGATGTCCATGCTGTATTCACACTTTACGCATTTCAGGATGCTGCCTCTGTTCTCCTGAGGTCTCTCTTCAGCTGTCCTTGCTGTATTCACAATTTATATGTTTGAGGATGTTACCCTCTGTGCTCAGTGGTGTTCCTAGGTCAACTGCCACACGGTGCATCACCCCCCACGAATCACAACACCCCCCAGCGCACCACCTCCACCCCCCAAGCGCATTGCTCTTACTTCCTGAGGGTGCAGGAAGCAGTCACGCAGCTGTCGGCACCGCCGGTTCCCTGTCCTGGAACAGGAAATAATGTCAGAGGGAGCAGGGAACCGGCAGAGACGACAGCTGTGTGGCTGCTCCCTGCAACTCCTTGCAGCGTCCACCCGGGACAGACCGCCTCTGCTCTCCTGAGGACTCTCTTCAGCTGTCCATGCTGTATTCATATTTTACATGTCTGAGAATGCTGCCCTCTGCTTTCCTGAGGTCTCTCTTCACCTATCCATGCTATATTCATACTTTTCATAATTTTGATGTTTTAAGGTGCTGCTCTTTTTCCTTGAGGGCTCTCATCAACTACTGTTGCCTCGGGCGCTGTCATCTTCTCTGTGCGTGAATCTAGATTTTAAGCAAAAGTTTCCACTGAGCAACAGAATACTAGGGCCACGTATACTTGATTCTTGGATGATTTTCTAGCATAAACATTACTTTCTTATTCTTATCTTTTGCAACTTTATTTATAGATTGTGTGTGTGATGAGACCTTCATTCCGAAGACTCCCAGGAAGAAGTGAAACGTTCTAAATGCTATTACGACAATAAAAGAGTGGAGGAGGAGCCGAATAGAGCAGCAGGCTGAGAACCTGGAAGCCAGGGTTCAAATCCCACTACCACTCCTTGTGATCTTGGGCAAGTCACTTTGGGGACTAAGGTGTGCTGAAGAATGGCCTATGGTAGTGTAGGCATGTGTTTTGGCCGTGTGCAGGATTATTTTTCAGTGCACAAAATGAAATCTGCACCCTGGTTCATAAAATTATCTACGGCAAAGCCCCTGAATACATGACAGACCTCATAGACCTGCCAACCAGAAACACAACAAGGACAGCATGAACATATCTAAATCTCCACTAACCAAGCAGCAAAGGACTCAAATACAAATCAACTTATTCATCCAGCTTTTCCTATTTAAGTACACAACTATGGGACGCACTGCCAAAATTGGTAAAAACAACATATGACCACCTAAGTTTCCGGAAAGAACTAAAAACAAACCTGTTCAGAAAGGCATATCCCACCAACCCAACATAAAAACCTGAGTTCCTGTGACACAACAAAACCAAAGACCGTAATGGACATACCCCAACTCTCCTTCTTCCTCTCTAAGTTTCTCCAATGTATCTACCACACATGAACCTTCTACCACAATAACACCTTGTATTTGTTCATACCTAATCTGGCGAATGCCATTACGGTACTATGTAAGCCACATTGAGCCTGCAAATATGTGGGAAAATGTGGGATACAAATGTAACAAATAAATAAATAAAATTGGCATGCGTCCATTTGGGGCCTGAGACCTTACCGCTGCCCATTGACTTAGCGGTATGGTCTCATGCGTTAACTGGGCGGTAATAGTCAGCACGCATACAATGCCAATTACCGCCCGATTAGCGCCATGTGCCAGAAAGTTTCTGGCGTGTCTACTGGACGCGCGTACAAAATGAAATTACCGCCTGGGCCACGGGGTAGTTCCAAATTGGCGTGCATAGGCGCCTAAGCGCTTAGTAAAAGGGCGCCTTTATTTTTGCCAGGATGAAGTAGTCTTTCATGAAGCAATAGGCCCATCTTGTGGTCATTTTCATAAACTGCAGTAAAGTTTGGCTTACTTGAATAATAAGTTTTGTACTGTAATGTCAAGTTAACCAGAAATAAAAATTAAAATGTCAAAATTGATGGAGTTATTATTATTATTATTTTACCCCCTCCCCATTTTAAATATTATTTTGTTCCCTTCACACAACCAGGCGTTTGTGTGCAGTACATTTTTCCCCTTCTTCCTTCTTCATAACCCCTCCTTCAGCAGTGGCTCCCAAAACCCTCCTGGTAAACTCACAGACAGCTTGATTTTAGGAGATCCGTGATGAGATTCAAGAAATAAATTTAGTTACACTGGAAGATTTTTTTAAAATTATTGTTAAAGCAACTTCTGCAGTATACTTTCTGTCTCTTTGCTATTTCCCAGATATTTGCAGGCAGCCAGGGTGAGGAAGAATTTCTTGGGAAAAACAAAATATTCCATAACTAAAAGATATAGCCAAAAAGTCAGTGATCCTGGCCATATTTGTCTTGCTTAAAAAGACAACAAAACAACAGCTCTTGAGTTTGTAGCACTAAAAAGGCTACAGTCACCTGCCATTCTCAGCACTGGCCACCTGGCGGCAGCATAGGACAACCTCGCTCCTTCTTTCCAAACCCTTTTTGTATATTTTTGGATTGTTTGAGTAGGGGATGGGGCAAGTTTAATGAGCAAGCTGCTGTGGGATCCACAGTACTAGAAGAATTAAGAGTAGCCTGATGGTTAGAACAGCAGACTGAAAGAACCAGTGAAGCTAGAGTTCAAATCCCACTTGGGGTCCTTGTCTCAGGTGTAAGCCTCCTTGGTCCAGGAAAATACCTCATATACCTAAATGTAACCTGCTTTGAGCTACTAATAAAAATGGTGTGAGCCAAATCCAAATATTCCACTCCTTGGTTGCCCACTGTTTTGCTTGGGCTGTGACCAGGGTTGCCATTTAGCTCGATGTCTGCAATGGGAAGCAAGTACAGTGTGAAGCTGAAGACAAAATGGTTCTTATCTTTTTGAACAGAATAGCAAATTAATTTCTCTTCATAATTTTTTATATCCTCACTCACAGGACTCCCATTTTTCTCATCGTTCTTAAAAAAACTTCCTTCCAATTTTTGAAAAATATTTAGTAATTCTGGCTATCAATGATCCAATATGTGAGTTTGAAAGCTAATGGCCCCTTTTACCTGCGTCTGCACGTGTTTTTGACGTGCACCGAAGCCCCCTTTTTCCGCAGTGAGTAAAAGGCAGGTCTCAAGCACTGCCAGCTACAAACACTAGGTTGGTAGATGTGTGTGGGGGGGGGGGGGGAGGGAGGTGGAAGAGAGCGGAAGATATGTCAGGACTCACAGCGGTAAAAAGAAGAGAGCTACTAGGACCTGTAGGGGAAGGAGGAAGATGGAGAGATGTTAGAGGACTCACAGGATGAGGGAGAGGAACAGATGCCTTAAGCTACAATTCATGTTCAGTGGGGTCACTCCTGAGATTCTAGAGAAACAAGAGATTAGGTTACATGGTGGGGAAGACTGGATACCATCAAAAAGATGATAGACCCTAAAATTACGTATGTTTTGAGTACGATCCCTCTTCTCTTCCCTTGCGCCTTTTATAGGTGACTGGAAAGGATGCTCACCAGCTTTTTATGGAATTGTAAATTGCCCAGAATCTCTCTTAGTAAACTTAAGCTTTCCAAAAGGCATGGTGGAGTCAAATTTCCCGATTTATTACTGTATCATAAAGCATTTATTTTACGTCAGGGCACGGAATGGTTTGCTCCTGTAAATGTTACCTCCTCACGGCCCAGATGGGTGGTCTTTGAGCAAGGCCTCATCGATCTATTGAGTCACTCCCATCTCCTCGGTATGCACCTTCCTAAGAGCATTGTCTCCAATCCAATTATGAACACCACCTATAAATTAATGGCATCTTTAGATCAAACCATGGGTATCCATTGGTCTGATACGCCATTCATCCCCATATGGAACAACCCCAACTTTAAAATAGGTAATAAGCAAGTCTCGTGGTCTCAGTGGCAGCGTATAAGCATATGGTCCCTGAAAGACATGATTCACCTAAGCAGTCAGACTTGGAAACCCTTCTCAGATTTGAAATTAGAATTTGCGTTATCAGACACCCAATGTTAAAAAAAGAAAAGTAAAGGCGTGTTGCAACCTCAATTTCTGGCCCAATTCCCAGAGCTCCTTGATTTCAATCAGACACTTCAGTGCACTGGCCATGTGGCTTCCCACATTTACAAACATCTTCTCACCAAATCCCGTACTAATTGTAACGGTCTACGCAAATGTTGGGAAGAAGACATTCAACAATCTATCTCTGATACATCGTGGGAGCGGCTCTGGAAGTCCCTCTTCAGATGCTCTAACTCTTCCACTACAATAAGGGACTGTCCTTCTATGTTAAATTGTACAGCGCTGCGTAACCCTAGTAGCGCTTTAGAAATGTTAAGTAGTAGTAGTAGTAATACAGTCTATGTATTTCTTCATGCATAGGTCTTTCTGGAAGCCATATAAGATGCATGTTATCACCCCCTCTAGCTCTGATCTATGCTGGTGTTGTCAATCTCAAGTGGGTAATTTTAGGCACCTTATATATGATTGTGGGTGTATTCGGTAATACTGGTTAGAAATATGGGCGCAACTGGTAGACATCTTTCATCTCCCTGGCGTAATCTCTTATAAATTTGTGATACTCAGAGACCAATGTTTCCGCAGTTTGCTGACTCCCAGTGAAGGGGCTCTGGTTAACACCATGGTATCCTTAGCGTTGAAGGTAATCTCCCATTGGAAGGCTTTGCAACAGGTTACCTACCAGGAATGGTGGAACCTGATGCTTCAAATGTATAAATACGAGTTGCACCTTGCTAAGAAATCTCCCCGCTTGCCAGTTTATAGAGAAAAATGGCTACCATTTGCATCTCATTTTAGTGCTCTGCAGTGATATGTGCAAATTTGGTGTACCTCATGTGCAAACGTTGATGTATATCCCCCAGCACCCTTTCCCTCTTTTCTTTCTCTCTTCTCATAACTGAGTGTTAACCTTGCTACTTATTAGGCTGGTTTTGCTTCTTATTGCTGTCTGTTGCCATGTTGTGAGCTCTTATGTATTTCTGTACTGAACACCAATAAAAGAAATTAAACTAAAAAAAAAAAAAAAAAGTCCATAAGCCATTATTAAGATGGACACGGGAAAATCCACTACTTATTTCTAGGATAAGCAGCATAAAATCTGTTTTGCTGTTCTAGGATCTTGCCAGGTACTTGTGACCTGGATTGGCCACTGCTGGAAACGGGATACTAGACTTGATGCTCCTTTGCTCTGTCCCAGTATGATAATGCTTATGATTGAAAGGTGTGAAAAAAAATCTTTAAAAATATAAAGTGAGGTCCTTGGCTTTCCTTTTTCCCCAGAATAAGAGTCTCTTTTGGTCTCAAATGGTATTAGTTTTCTCACTGTGACCTTTTCCACAGGGAAAGCCCCTGAAAAGGACAGAGAAGAACAGTGAATGCAGAATAAGAGATATCCTAACTTTCAAAGCTAAAATTTGCACCCTAAAACATTTCTTCCCCAGCAGAGGTTCAGGAATCTTGTTAACCAGTGTCTACCTCATGATATATGCATACTATAAAAAAACACATTCACAGCCACACACATGCATACATGTACAAACAAGCATACATTCAAACACACAAGTACATCATCTCAAACACACTGAGGAAAGGCCCTGTGTGCACCTTCGAACTTTTTGTCAGTTTCTCCAATTTCTCTTTGCAGTTTAATCATCTGTTCGCTCTGACCAGGTGGATGGTAGTAGACCCCCCCACTGCTATTCTCTTCCCCATCTCTATCCATAAAGATTCCATGGTGCGTTTGGTTTCCTGCAAAACATTTATCCTGTTTAACCTAGTGCCCTCTTTAACACGTTGCACCACCTCTCCACCAGATTGATCCACCCTATAATTACAATATAATTTATAACTTGGTATTGCAGAGTCCCACTGATTATCTTCCTTCCACCAGATCTCTAAATTGCCTATTATATGTACCTCGTCATTCAGTCTTATATATTCTAACTCTCCCATCTTACTTCATAGACTTGTACACAGACATTTCTAATTGTATTTGCAGCCTGCTTAGCAATTGACAGGAATAATCTGGAAATCTTCCAACTCTATCTGCTCTTTACTTAAAAGCACCTACAACTTCTCCATTGTGATTACCTGTTATGTTAGCATCCTCTGAAAATACGTCTCTCTGAAGCATGTGCTGCTGAGAGTCAGCTGACTTTACCTGATGTTCTAAAGCTGCTCTATCACCTTTGTAAAAATTGGATGGAGCAGCCAGGGGTCCATCCTGGTTAGGATGGAGGCCAGCCTTCCACAATAGGTGCCCTTTTCCCAAAATGTTGCTTGGTGCCTATCGAATCTCAAGTCCTGTTCCCTGCCCTGGAATTGCTTTTCCTATGGACTCTACTGCCTTTCTTGTACTTAACTGCTAAGCAGGAAAAGATCTGCTGGGAATGTGAACATTTTAGAGCTGAATAAGAGTTTTTAACACCCCACAATTCTTGCTCACCCGAGATTCCCTAAAGTACAAGGTTAAGAATCTCAGATATTTCCTCTGGGCATCCTGCCCAGTATTGTGTAGATTACAATAGGGAGGGGCCCTCAATTCTTCATGGTTGCATCATGGCACTGTCATATCTAACTTAGGTTTTTCTATGCTATGAAAAGTGCATTTCATCTTGCAAAAGCAAGGACTGTTATAAAAAGCGGGTACAGAGTTACCGCTCTGGGTCATCAATCTGGGATTGTAATGTGCAGGGCCGGTCTTAACAATTGCAAAGCACTGTGCAGACCAGTTAGGTGCCCCCCCCCCCCCCGCCCCACCCCTTTTTGACAAGATTCATTTTAAACATTTTTTTTTTTCAAACAAAAACAAATCAAGCAAACCTTGTACAGAAAAACTAATTCAAATATGCACGATGCTATCATAGGAAACCTTAGGGTTTAAAAAGCAAAAGCATGTGCATGTAAGGACTAGATAAATTAATTAAAGCAAATCTGCTTAATATGTAATACTTGGTAGCAATAATGAAACAGTAATTGAATATTCACATAGTAAGCAGCCTGAGCCAACAGTCTCGGCAGCCATTTTTAAAGAGCGATGTGGCAACAAGGCATCAGTGCCGGCAGTGGGCTGGAAAGACTGGGGATCTTTCTTGCCCTGAAGACTCCACTACATCACCAGGGCTGCCTTGGGTATGTGCCGGGAGGGCACCCTGTGGCTCGTGGGAGGGGGGGCAAAGAGTCAGATCGCGGCAGTGGTGGGGAGCAGGAGGGAGCGCCACAGGGCCCCTGGAGGCGCAGGACCCTGTGCGACCACTCCTCTTGCCCCTGCCTAAGACTGGCCCTGGTAATGTGGGAGACACAGATCAGAGGAGGAAGTCACATAGGGACCACCGAGGGTCACTGGCTGGTGCAGTGTCTCAGCCATTGGCTCTGCTATACAGGTAAAAACATAGAAACAGAGAAAATCTGACGACAGATGATGACCATATGGCCTATCCAGTCTGCTCATCCATGTCAACTACTAAACTCTATAATCCCTTGCTCACTCTCTGTGTTGGTCTCACGCTTTCTTGAATTCAGATACAGTCCTTATCACCCCGCTACTTCCACAGGGAGGCCATTTCACAACAGTGGCGTAGCCAAGGGTTGGCCCGGGTTGGCCCAGGCCCATCCACTTTGGGCTCAGGCCCACCCAGAAACAGCACACCTATGCTGTAGCTGACAGGGATCCCCAAGCCCAACCAGCTGAAAACTCCCAACAACTGTTCCTCCTTCTTACCTTGTAAATAGCGGATCTTCTCCTGCAGTGAGCAGCAACTGATACATACTGTTCACACTGGCCCCACAGTCTTCCCTTTGATGTTTTCCTGCCTATGTGGAAAAAGGAAGTTGCATCAGAGGGAAGGCTGTGGGGCCAATGTGAGCAGTGTGTATTAGTTCTCTGCTTGCTGCAAATCTGCTATTTAAAAGGTATGTGGGGGAAAGGGGATGTTTGAGAGACCATATGGCATGCAGTCAAGAGAGGGAGAGACCAAATCACTTGTGGGATAAAGCGGAGTTCTTCTGCTCACCCATTTTGGGCCCAAGCCCACCCAAAATTGGGTGTCTGGCTATGCCCCTGTTCTACAAATTCACCAACCCTTTCTGTGAAGAGGTTTCATTCCAGAGATATTCTAGTAGGTGTCCATAGTCCAACATCTTTATGAAGTGTCAACAAATTTCCACTTATATCCTAAATCTCCCGGCTGGCCCAGCACCACACATATGATCATTTCAGGAGTGCATCTGATAGCCGTTTCCATCATTACCGTTCACATTTGGTAAATCTAAAGAAGGGACCTGTGTGTGAACCTCCAAACCTTGTGTAAATCATCGGTGGAATCAATTTTTCACACTTTCAAAAAGTACAAAGACCAGGGGGTGCTCAATGAAGGTACATGGAAATACTTTTACAACAAATAGGAGGAAATATTTTTTCATTCAAAGAATAGTTGAGCTCTGGAGCTCTTTGCCGGAGGATGTGGCAACAGAGGTTAGAGTATCTGGGTTTAAAAAAAGGTTGGACAAGTTCCTGGAGGAAAAGTCATAAGTACATAAGTATTGCCATACTGGGACAGACCGAAGGTCCATCAAGGCTCAGCATCCTGTTTCTAACAGTGGCCAATCCAGATCACAGTACCTGGCAAGATCCCAAAAAAAGTACAATACATTTTATGCTGCTTATCCTAGACATAAGCAGTGCATTTTCCCCAAGTCCATTTTAATAATGGTCTATGGACTTTTCCTTTAGTAAGCCATCCAAATCTTTTTTAAACCCTGCTAAGCTAAGTGCTTTTACTACATTCTCTGATTTCCAGAGTTTAATTACACGTTGAGTGAAGATAAATTTTCTGCTATTCGTTTTAAATTTACTATTTTGTAGCTTCATCGCATGCCCCCCTAATCCTAGTATTTTTGTAAAGTGTAAACAATCGATTCATGTCTACCTGTTCCACTCCACTCATATTATTTTATAGACCTCTATCATACCTCCCCTCAGCTGTCTTTTCTCCAAGCTGAAGAGCCCTAGCTGCTTCAACCTTTCCTCAAGTTGTCCCATCCCCTTTATCATTTTCAACGCCCTTCTCTGTACATTTTCTAATTCCACTATATCTTTTTGAGATGCGGCAACCAGAATTGAACACAATATTCAAGGTTCGGTCGCATCATGGAGCGATACAAAGGCATTATAACATCCTCATTTTTGTTTTCCATTCCATAGTTTGCTATTGAGATAGACAAGGTAGCATGGAATCTTGCTACTCTTTGGGATTCTGAAATCTTGCTACTATTTGGAATTTTGCATGAAATCTTGCTACTCTTTGAGATTCTTTATGGAATCTTGTTATTCTTTGGAATTCCAGAATCTTGCTGCTGTTTGAGATCCTGCCAGTTACTTGTGACTTGGCAGAATACAGATGTTTAAATACTTGAACGGTATTAATGTAGAAAGAAATATTTTCCTGAGAAGGGAAAATGGTAAAACCAGTGGCGTAGCCACAGGTAGGCCTGGGTGGGCCAGGGCCCACCCACTTAGAGCTCAGGCCCACCCAACAGTAGCACACATTTAGCAGTAGCTGGTGGGGATCCCAAGCTCCGCCCATTGAAAACTTCCCCCTGATGGTAAGGAAAACGCTACTCTCCATGATACTGGCACCTGCGCATGCTCAGTTTTCAATGCATGCCTGCTGCAGACTGCCAAGGTGGAAAGAAGCGTTTTCCCACCAGCTGAGATATTTGTTTGGTGGTGGGGGGAGTGGGGGGGAGGGAACACTTGGTGCCCACCCACTTCTTGCCTAGGCCCACCCAAAGTCTGTTGTCTAGCTATGCCCCTGGGTAAAACTAGAAGATATGAATTGAGGTTGTGGGTTGGTAGACCTTTTCACGGAGGGGATGGTTGATGCCTGAAATGCCCTCCCGAGGGAGGTGGTGGAGAAAAAAACTGTGGTGGAATTTGAAAAGGCGTGGGATGAACACAGGAGATCTCTAATTAGAAAAGAAATGGTATAAAAAACAAACTTATAGGGTTGCATATGTGTTTGCATGTCAAGTGGTGCTTAGATGGCAACTCTGGCTTTGTCGACTAAGGCTGATGCTGAGTCCCGATATAGAAATCTGGTTTAGGGTGGGCTGGAGAGAGCTTCAACGGAAACTCCAGTAATTTGGAATGTGAGGAAAGTGCCGGACAGACTTTTATGGACTGTGTCCTGCAATTGACAAGATGGATTCAGATGGGCTGGAGTAGGCTTTGACAGCAACTCGAGTAGTTGGAACATAAAGACAAAGCCGGGCGGACTTCTACGGTCTATGTCCCAGACACACCAAAGAAAGACCATGATCAAGTATATAATATCACGTTCATTGTTGATTTAATCTTGAGTTGTTAATGAATGTGACTGTTGGGCAGACAGGATGGATCGTTCAGGTCTTTATCTGCCATCACTTACTATGTTACTATTTATTTATTACATTTGTATCCCACATTTTCCCACCTATTTGTAGGCTCAATGTGGCTTACGTAGTACTGGAGAGGCGTTTGGAGACTCCGGTGTAAACAAATACAAAGTGGTAAGATAAAGTTCATGTGGCCTAGCCACATTAGGGAATCGTACAACGGAAGAGTTGTGTTATATCCATTACATACTTTAGTTTTGTTGTGTTGTGTTGCAGAGATCAGGCATTTATGTTGGGTTGGATTGGTAGGGTATGCCTGTTTAAACAGGTTAGTTTTTAGTTTTTTCCGGATGTTTAGGTGGTCGTACGTAGTTTTCAAGGCTTTTGGTAATGCATTCCACAGTTGTGTGCTTATGTAGGAGAGACTGGATGCATAAGTTGATTTGTATTTGAGTCCTTTGCAGCTTGGGTAGTGCAGATTTAGGTACATTCGTGTTGATTCAGATGTGTTTCTAGTTGTCCTATTTAGATTGTGAACTCTTTGAGCAGGGACTGTCTTTTCATGTTTGGTGTACAGTGCTGCGTATGCCTTGTAGCACTATAGAAATGATTAGTAGTAGTAGTAGTTTGTAGGTCCATTAAGTCTGTCATGTATCCCGGGGCTTCACCGTAGATAATGTTGTGAACCAGAGTGCAGATTTTGAAAGCAATGCGTTCTTTGATTGGGAGCCAGTGTAGTTTTATGTTACTTGTGACCTGAATTGTTTACTTTTGGAAGCAGATTCTGGGCTAGATGGACCATTGGTCTGGCCCAGTATGGCTATTCTTATGTTCTTATGTTATATGGATGCCAAAAGAGGTTTCACGGCCTCCAGGGTCTAGTTTTCACACTGTACACTGAAAATCCATAAATGAAAAAAGAGAAAATGTTTTATTTTTATTTATTTGCTGCATTTATATCCCCACATTTTCCCACCTATTTGCAGGCTCAATGTGGCTTACAATATAATACAACAACAATCATATTAATGGGATAAAGAAATCAGAATATAGATAACAAATAAGGTGCAAGAGAATATCATCCTATATAATAAAACGCACCTCTAACATTCTGAAGCCGAGAAAGTGAAGCCTTCAAGCCTTGAAGCATTCCTGCAACATTCCGGAACCATGTGTCGTCAATTGAGGAGATGGAGCCTTACAGAGCGCACGAATGCTTCAAGGCTTGAAGGCTTCACTTTCTCACACACACACACACACACACACACACACACACACACACACTCACTCTCTGTCTCTCACATACACTCTCTCTCACACACAGATTCACACACACACTCTGTCTCTCACACACTCTCTCTCTCTGACACAAACACACACACTCTGTCTGTCTGTCTGTCTGTCTCTCTATCTCACTCATTCTCTCTCACATACACACTCCATCTCTCACCCACACATTCTCAAACATACACACTCCGAGGAAAGGGGGGCATGAAACACGCTGGGAAGGAGAGGGAGGGGGGCATAGAACTCAGAGGGAAGGGGGGCCAAGAACTCAGAGGGGAGGAGAGAGAGGGAGGGGGCCTGCACCTCGGACAGAAGGGGGGCCTGGAACTCGGAGGGGAGGGGAGGGAGGGAGGGAGGGAAGGAGGAGGTCATGGAACTCAGAGCCCCCCCCACACACACTCACTCTCTGTCTCTCACATACACTCTCTCACACACTCTCTCTCTCTCCACACACACACTCTCTCTCACACACATACACTCTCCTGCTTATAATCGAACGAGAAAAACGCCCAAGTTCCGACCTAAATCGGGAGATGGACGTTTATCTCACAAAAACGAATAACGCGGTATAATCGAAAGCCGAACTTGGACGTTTTCAACTGCACTCCATCGCGAAAGCGTACAAAGTCGACGGGGGCGTGTCGGAGGCGTGGTGAAGGCGGGACTGGGGCATGGTTATCACCCGAACAGAGATGGGCGCCTTTCGCCGATAATGGAAAAAAAGTATGCGTTTGTAGCTAGAATTTAGGGCACTTTTCCTGGACCCTGTTTTTTCACGAATAAGGCCCCAAAAAGTGCCCTAAATGACCAGATTACCACCAGAGGAAATTGGGGATGACCTCCCCTGACTCCCCCAGTGGTCACTAACCCCCTCCCAGCACAAAAAATGATGTTTCACAACTTTTTATTTTCACCCTCAAATGTCATACCCACCTCCCTGGCAGCAGTATGCAGGTCCCTGGAGCAGTTGTTAGGGGGTGCAGTGGACTTCAGGCAGGTGGACCCAGGCCCCTCCCCCCCCTATCTGTTACAATTGTGCTGCTTAATGCTTAGTCGTCCAACCCCCCCAAACCCACTGTACCCACATGTAGGTGCCCCCCTTCACCCCTTAGGGCTATAGTAATGGTGTAGACTTGTGGGCAGTGGGTTTTGAGGGGGATTTGGGGGGCTCAACACACAAGGGAAGGGTGCTATGCACCTGGGAGCTCTTTTACCTTTTTTTTTTGTTTTTGTAAAAGTGCCCCCTAGGGTGCCCGGTTGGTGTCCTGGCATGTGAGGGGGACCAGTGCACTACGAATCCTGGCCCCTCCCACGAACAAATGCCTTGGATTTATTCGTTTTTGAGCTGGGCGCTTTCATTTTCCATTATCGCTGAAAAACAAAAACGCCCAGCTCACAAATTGTCGAATAAAACATGGACGTCTATTTTTTTCGAAACTACGGTTCGGTCCGCCTCTTCACGGACCCGTTCTCGAAGATAAACGCCCATGGAGATAGACGTTTTCGTTCGATTATGCCCCTCTCTGTCTCTCACACACACTCTCTCTCTCTCTCTGACACAAACACACACACACACACACACACACTCTGTCTCTCTCTCTCACTCATTCTCTCTCTTACTCACACCCACACTCCATCTCTCACATACACACACACTCTCTCTCTCTCAAACACACACACAGGGCCGGTCTTAGGCAGAGGCGACCAAGGCGGCCGCATAGGGCCCCGCGCTTAAGGGGGCCCCGCATGGCGCGCCTCAACTCTGCCTCTCTGAGCCCCGCTTGCTCGGACCGCATCATCATGATCCCGCGCTCGCTCCGGACTGTATCATCATGATCGCTCCGCTTCCGCCTCCCGCCACCGGTGCCCCCTCCCCGCTGAGCCCGCTGTCAGCTCCCGCCTCCCAGTCCCAGGACAATGACTGTTGCAGTGACGGCACGGCCCCAACAGACAGTTGCAGGCACGACGGCTCACCCCAGCTTTTCTCTTCCGCCTTCCCGCTCAATGTCCCGTCTCCTTCTGATGAGGTATTTCCTGTTTCCGCAAGGGCGGGCGGGAGTCATTGAGCGGGAAGGGAAAAGGAGCTGCAGCGTGGTCGGAGGTGAGCCATCGCCTGGTGCCAGTGCGAGTGCGACTTAAAAAATAAAGAAACTTATGATTTATGCTTGTGACGGCAACTTCATCACTCAGGTAGAACAAACGATTAACCTTTCTGTAACAGAACTATGCTGCCGTGCTTTTCCCAGTAAGCCATTTTAATTTTCAGGTTAATATAATCAGTTGTAAGGAATCTATTACAGAAGATCAAAGCTTGTGCATGATGGTTTTTTAGCTTAATGTGACAAGTGCTCCATTTCTTGGAGTCTAGAAAGGGTTATATGCAATTTTATCTGTGTTTTGATGCTTCACAGTCTTCTGTTTGATGGCATACAGTTTGCTTTTATATGTTACTGTAAATTACTTCTTGAAGCACTTAGTAGAGGTAGAGCATTAGAGAGCAAATAGAAGGTTGCAAAGAAATTGACTATTACACAGCAGGTGGTCTCACAAACAACCAAGTTACCCAATATAAATAATTTACTAGGGATTCTCCTGTCACTTCATCAGTCACATTTAAAATTTTCTAAAAATGGAATAATCTTTTCAATGGGGTGGAGCTAGGTTGGGGCGAAGCTAGGGTGGGGTGGGGGCGGGACTAGGATAGGGCCCCACCAAATTGGTCTGCACAGGGCCCCGCACTTGCTAAGACCAGCCCTGCATACACACTCCGAAAAAAAACTTGCTAGCGCCCGTTTCATTTGTGTCAGAAACGGGCCTGTTTTACTAGTGGTAATCATATTAGCGGAATAACAATTTCAGCCTTATTGCAGTTAAGGTGCACATAAAATTATGTATAATGCGAAGTGGGTAAATAGATAAAACATAACATAATGATAACAGGACAAGATATAATCTCTCTATATAAAACGCACCTCTAACGTTCTAATGAAGCCTCACTTTCCCAACGTTCTAAAAGTGAAGTGGGTGAGATCGATTTTCCTCCATGAGTGTCTGCCCCGCCCACGCGTCAAACGTAATGACGTTTAGGGCGGGTCATAATGACGACAACTACACTGTAAGCAAGGAAGCCCATTGGTTAATCTCTGTTTCCACTCCCCAACGCAGCTGTCATTCACATACACTCAAAACCAAGAAAAAGCTTCCCAGAAGAGTGTTGGGGTCGGGGATCAAGATGGCGGCGCTAATGGCTGTGTGAGCCCTGGGCTCCGCGGTTCCAGCGAACGTAAAAGCTGACAGAAGTTCTCTTTCCGATTTTAAAAATGGGAAAGAGAAAGGGGAAAACGCAGGCCCCTACCTCCATGGTGCCAACGTCGACTCCAATCTTGAAGCAAACGACATTGGAGAGCTTCGGAGTCAGGACCCCGGGCAAAAGAATGCCTACTTCGATGGGTTCGACCCCTTCAGGAACCGAGCGCAGCGCTGAGGGAGTGACGCTGAGTCCTCCCAATTCCACCCCCCCTCCACAACCCGGAAGTGTGATGGCGCCGGCAGGACCGCAGCAGCTGGTGAATGCAGCCTTGCTGTTTGCGGAAGGAGGATCTTTCGGCGCACAGACTCCTGTGATGGAAACAACGAGTCGAGGACAGACGCTGGACGCTGCCCCTAGAACCCAGGATCTACCTTCCGAGGATATTGGAGGTATGAAGAGACCAATGAGGGTGACAATGGAGACATTGTGGGAAGCAATCCAGGGGGTGAACAAGACATTACTGCAGATGAATGTTTCTCTTACTGGCGAAATTAAGGACTTAAAACAATCCTATCAAACATTGACTAAAGATGTTCAAGAACATAGAGGGCAAATTGAGGTGATTGAAAATGAAGTTAAACAATTAAAGAATTTAACAACTACTTTGATTAAAGATAAAGAAACCCAAGAGAGAAAAATAGAATATCTGGAGAATAATGGGAGGAGAAATAACCTGCGGTTTTTGAATTTTCCCAAGTCACCCTTAATTTCAGCAGTGGATATGCTCAAGAAGTATTTCAGTGAAATATTGGGGATTCCTATGGAGGGATACCCCCCTATAACGAGGACCCAATATATTTCAGGGCTAGTGAAACAATTGAATGAACAACCACAGGTAACCCCAAGTTTAAACTTGACTGAGTTTCTTGAAAACTCTCTGGAGCTTGTAACAGAGAGAACCACGCTGATTGTATCATTTGCTCTTGAACTTGATAGAAACAATATTTTGAGACTCTACTTTCGCCATTTAAATGAAATGTTTTTGGGACAAAAAGTTCAAATTTTTCCTGATATGGCAAGAAGTACACAAAAAAGGAGGAAAGAATTTCTCTCTTATAGATCTAGAGTTGTTAAACTGGGTGCTACTTTCTTGTTAAAGTTTCCCTGTAAATGTTTTGTAACTTTTGAAATGAATAATTATATATTTTTTTCCCCTTTGAAATTGTTAGAATTTATCTCATCTAAAGAAAATGTTAAGTCGCCAACTGTTTTGCCTCCCTAATTACAGTGCTGTAACGTCGGCTGTAGACATCCGTAGCCCCTCCCGTTTTATTTTTTATTTATTATATAGATTTAAATTTCCTAGTGTCTTGATCCACCTATTGGGGACAAATGTAAACTCTTTTTTCCTGTATAATTTAACCTGTTTAGGCTATAGTAATTTGATTACCTTTATTTCATTGCTGATATTTCAAGTTTATATTATTGGATGTAAACAAAAAATTTATAAATAAAGAAATTAAAAAAAAAGAAAAAGCTTCCCATCTGTACATATGAATATCATGAAATCTAAATTAAATATCA
Organism: Microcaecilia unicolor; assembly: GCF_901765095.1. NCBI lineage: Eukaryota > Metazoa > Chordata > Amphibia > Gymnophiona > Siphonopidae > Microcaecilia > Microcaecilia unicolor. The sequence goes on from NC_044033.1 coordinate 211,875,088, forward strand.
CTAAAACAGCTTTAAAAATTATTCAACGTGGTACAAACAGCAATTTTAAAATCTGTATTTTCAGATCATTTGTCAACAATACAAAGTTTAACCAGGTAAGTGCCCGTGGCTGCGTCAACCCCGCCGTAGCCTGTCAATGTGTGCCACTGAAAGAGTATGAGTGAGCTCCAGCTGCCTGTGGGTCAGGACAGGACATAGCTGGTGGATGCCAGAAGCAGTGTTTCCTTAGGTTGACAGCAAATAGCAACCCCCACCACCACCACCAAGCACCTCGGAGGGAGGGAGGAAGGTAGGGGACAGGACAGTGGAACTGAGAGGGAGGGGGAGGGACCCTTGAACTGGTAGGGGGACCCTGGAACTGGGAGGGTGGGGACCCTGAAACTCTGAGGGAGGGTGGGGGGGGCCCTGAAACTGGAAGGGACCCTGGAACTCGGAGGGAGGGGGGGATGACCCTGGAACTCAGAGAGACAGAGGGAGGGATGGAGGGGGGGGACCCTGGAACTGGAAGGGAGGAGGGAGGGGCCCCTGGCACATACCCTGATTCTCACACACACACTCTCTCTCACAGACACACTCGAACCCAGTCTCACTCTCTCTCTGTCACACACACACACTCGCACATTCACTCTCTCTCACACAGTCAATCTCACACACACTCTCTCAAACATACACACTCCGAGGAAAACCTTGCTAGCGCCCGTTTCATTTCTATCAGAAACGGGCCTTTTTCACTAGTGTTCAATAATTTGGGTGTAAGTTAGGATAAACAGATTTGAAAAGTTCCATTAAACTTGTATCTGGTGAAGTTTACGTGCCAGTTTTTTTGTGGGGGATCTTTTTTGTACGTTTTATTGAACAAATAAGTCTTCAGTAATTTCCGTAAGGTCAACAGGTCATGTGCTGTTTTCAAGGTGGTCGGTAATTCATTCCATAGTTGTGTACAGATGTATGAGAAGCTGGATGCATGTATTGATTTATATTTAAGTCCATTGCAATTGGGGTAATGAAGATTTAAGTAAGTGCGTGATGAACTTTTGTTATTTCTCTCTGGTAGATCTGTCAGATTTGATATATAGGAAGAGGCATCTCCGTAAATAATTTTATGGACTAAGGTGCATATTTTGAATGCAATTCGATCTTTCAGAGAAAGCTGAAATTTTTCTCTAAGGGGTCCAGCACTTTCATATTTCACCTTTCCAAAAATTAGTCTGGCTGCAGTGTTCTGGGTAGTCTGAAGTCTCTTGATGGTTTAAATCTTGCATCCCGCGTATAAGGAATTACAGTAGTCCAGATGACTCAGTACTGATGATTGCACTAGGTTAAGGAATATCTCCCAAGGGAAGAAAGGTATCACTCTTCTAAGCCTCCACATTGCATAGAACATTTTCTTCATAACATTATTCACGTGGTTATCTAGATTTAGATTACGATCAATTGTTATGCCTAGGAGTCTCAAGGTGTCCGCAACAGGAAGAGTGTGGTTTAGTGTGTTTATATTGGTGTATTTGATTTTATTATATTGCGATGATATTATAAGGCATTGTGTCTTTTCAGCGTTGAGCTTCAGATGAAATGCATCCGCCCATGAATTCATAACCTGGAAGCTGAGATTGATTTTGTCTGCAATTTCTGATAAATCGTTTTTAAACAAAATATATATCGTCACATCATCAGCATAAATATATGGGTTTAGGTCCAGGTTGGATAAAGATCTGGCCAGTGGTAGCATCATTAAATTAAATAGAATCGGAGAAAGCGGAGATCCTTGAGGCACACCGCATACAGGTCATACAGGTCTCCATGGCTGTGGTATGATTGATTTAGATATTACCCTGTATGTTCTTGTCGCTAGGAAACTATGAAACCAATTCAGTACATTCCCATGTCAAATTGTAAAAGAAGCACATTGTTTCCAGCTGCAATGTTTTGTTTGAATTTGGTCATAAGTGTTATAAGGACTGTTTCGGTACAGTGATTGGCATGGAAACGAGATTCGAATGCATGTAGTATTGAGAATTTGCTCAAGTAGTTGGTGAGTTGTTTAGTCACCAGACTTTCCATCAACTTGACTACCAATGGGATGGATGCCACTGGTCTATAATTAGATATATCATTTAGTTTTTTCTTTTGGTCTTTGGGAATTGATGTGAGTAGGATATTACCCATGTCAGTGGGAAAGAATCCAAATTGAAGCATGTGATTCAGATAGGAGATGAGATCAGCTACAAAACGTTGGGGAGCTGATTTTATTACGTAGCTGGGGCTTGCATCTAATTTACAGTGGGATTTGGTGAATCTATTGATCAGCTGGGTGACAGTATCTTCCGTTAATGAATCAAAATTTGTCCATATTTGATCTACTGGCTATTCATTGATTGTTGGATCCAAGCAGTCAAAGAATTTTACATAGTTGGTGGAGTTGGTTGGTATGGTGGATCTTAGTTTAATGATTTTTTCATTGAAGTGAGTAGCTAGGTCATCTGCTGATAGGGAATCCATATTAGTTGAGGTAACAGGTGTACTGTCAAAAAGATTATGTACAAATTGGAATAGCTTGTGTAGGTCTTTATAGTTTTGCCCTATTTTGGAATTATAATATGACCTTTTAGATTGTCTGATGGCATATTTGAATTTTCTTAACATTAGTTTCCATGCAGAAAATGTTTGAGCATCTTTCTTTTTGATCCATGCACGTTCCAGTCTTCTTGTTTGGGTTTTTAATTTTCTCAAGTTGTAATTAAACCAAGGGAGTCAGTTTTTTTCTTCGAAACATTCTTGTTTGCATTGGCGTTATAGTATCAAGTATGTTGGTACATCTCGTGTCCCAATTGAAAAGATATTGATTGGAATTTGTTTGCGTTGACCATTCATTCCTGTAAAATTGTTGCCAAAATATTGCTGGATCAATGTGTCCTCTTGTGGTGAAAATTTTCCGTTCTTGATTTTGGATCAAAAAAATTTTTTTTCCATTGCATGGATATTTTTAGTTTAAAATGATCTGACCAGGGTACTTGTGTCCAGTTTATATCTGTAATTGTAAAGATATAATCAGGAGTAAATTTGTGTGAGATTAAGTCAAGTGCATGACCTTTGATATGGGTTGTTTGAGAATTTATCCAATTGAAATCCCAGAGCTGGAAAAAATCTTTGCATTCTTGTGTTCTTTCATTGTAGTCTTCTAGGTGTAAATTTATGTCTCCTAGTATAAGCAAATTGGAATTAGATAAGCAAACATTAGAGATGAAGTCCATAAGATGTTGTTGGCATTTTTGCCAGTTTCCTGGCGGTCTATAAAACAGAATAATGTTTAGATGGTCAAATAATGTAGGATGATTGATGTTAAGTGAGACAATTTCTAGTTGTGGAGACATGGATTCTGTTATGGTTGTTACTATGAAGAATGATTTATATATTACTGCAATACCACCACCTCTCTTTCCATTTCTAGGCCAGTGAGTTATTTTGTAACCTGGAGGGCATAGATCTATTAATATTGGGTCATTTTGGAAGTGGATTCAAGTTTCATTAATGATTAAGAAATCCAGGTTAGCATCAATCATCCAATCTGTTAATATTGTTGTCTTATTAACAGCTGATCTTGCATTTGTGTAACCAATTTGAATTTTTTGAAAGGGATCATCTCTTGTTTGTCCTGTTTGTCTGTCCTAATTAGATTGTAAGCTCTGTCGAGCAGGGACTGTCTCTTCATGTTCTAGTAGCGCTATAGAAATGATGAGTAGTAGTAGTAATATATTTTATGGATTATGTTGATCTTTCTTAGTTGTCTGTTGATTTGTTGAAGAGGTTTATTGTGATCATTATTTCCTTTGTTTTGATGATGTTCAGGCGAGTTGATAATTCAATTATTTTGGTTGTTAATAATATTATAGCAATGAGTGTTATATTTGGATGATCGGTGACGCATACAAATTGTAGGAATGCTGTTAGTTTCTGGTAAGGGAGTGGAGAGCATGTGGTGAATTAGGGTGAGTGAGTAGATGATGAATAATAAAGTTGTAATATTCATTTTGAAATTATTTCTTGTGAGTATAGGGCTTGTAAGGATATTTCAATTAAATGCAGTTGTCTGTGGTTAGCAATTACAGAAGTTATTAGGAAGAGGTACAAAAAGGTACAGTTCTATAATATTAAATCTATCACTGAGAGTACTTTAATGGGTTGCATAACAATTTCAGAACTACCTTTTTGATTCCGTACCAGTTGATTGCCAGCAGGGTCTCAGAGCGATAAAATTACAACAATAGTATTAGGTTTTACTCTGGTCCTCAATATTTAAGATGATAGTCATAGAGCTGCAGCTCAGTTCAGTCAGCCCACAGCAGAGCAAGTGCACTGATATTAAAATATGACAGGAAAAACTATAAAGATGGCAATAACAGGAGATAAACAAATTTAAAAGCAGCTAGTAACAATGCTGTAAACAATAATACAAACAAGGAGCCATGAATGGCATCAGAGCTAACAAAATAGTAATGAATTAGTACAAGGAGAACAGCAAAGCACTCTAACTCATTTATCCGCACTAACATTCATCGTGTTGTTCGTCTGAAGTAAACCTGTTAACTGCGTCTTCTGGAAAGATGTGCACTAGCTTGGCAGCGCTGGCGATTCCACTCTGGGTCAGCTTCAAGAATGTCAGCAATCGCCATCTGCATCAACGTTTTCCTTGGACCTCACGCTGTACTGCCCGGTAAACGTTTAATCAGTCGGCAGTAGATCTAAGTGTTAGTAAGTTCGATTGCAGTGGCTCACAACTAAGGGCAGAAGGTGGGAGTCTTGGTCGGGAGAGCAAGAGACAACGGCGGCAGAAAGATTCTGTGACTCCCGATTCAACCTCGGTTTGGGCTTTAATAGAGGGTAACTGTTTTCTAGATGCTCTACGATGGTCAAGTCATCTGCAAAAACCTGGCTACACGTGGCAAGATGGGATCCTCTGTAATAAGTGAAGGCCTCAGCAAATAAAAGGAGTCATTGCAATAATAACAATGTAACCCCTTCGGGGTTAAAAATAAAGAAAAGAAAAACTTACTTGGTCAGAGGGTGGGGCGGAGAGACAGTCGCCGTCACGCTGTCAGCTACGGCGAATCTGGAGACTTTCGGCAGTGTGGGAAGGGGACGGAGCGTTGAAAAAGGTGGCAGCGGCTTGTGGACCGCTGCTGCTGCAAGAGACAGCCAGCATTTCATCTGGGTGAAGGGAGGAGAGGACCGGGATCGTGGAAACATTTCTGGGCCATGCGGAGAGCTGGAATCAGCTGTTCGGCGGTGCGGAGTGGCGACGTCGTTGCGGGGTTGGAGCCAGGGGAAGAGGGGAAGCCCAGGAAAGTCTGAGGGGAGTCTGGGGCTCTGATTGGCCCTGCGCCAACGTCTGACATCGACGAGATGATGTCAGATGCTCATTTTCGACGCAGGGCTCGGGATTCCTTACTTTTAAAGGGAACCAGCTCAAATTGAGGAGTGGAGTCGGTTCCAAAGGCAAAATAAGACCAGCAGGGGACCGGGGAAGCTGGGGAAAGTGCTCCAGTGCACTTTCCCAGCAGTTTTGTTTTTAATAAGGGCAGCCAATTTTAACATTAGCGCTGCACGCACTGAAGAGAGGGCCGAGTGCAGAAGGCATGAGCCAGATGCTAGTTCGTGGTTGGAGCTGAACAGGAGGCTCATGCCAGGAAGAAAGAAGGTTTTTGGGCTCTAAAACATAGAAAGGTACCAATGTTTGTATTTGTTTTAAAAGCTGTTTCAATGTATTTGTTTAAAACTTGTTTTATACCATTTTTTTTTTTTTTTAAATGCTGTGTTTAACTTTTGGGGCTTTAGAGTGTTGATGGCTCGTGCTTAGAGCTTGAGTTTGGGGAGGGTTAGGTAATGTTCTGAACTGTAAAGTTGGGCAGTTGGGAGGTAAGCTAAGAGCTGGGCAGACCTGTATTTGTGGTCTCTGTGCAGCCAAGTAAAGAAATTTGTTTTAAAAGAGTTTAAAGAGGTTTCCTGAGTTAATTAATAGACTTGAAGTGTGACTGCAGTAAATTAATTTATTCAAAAAGCCACTCATGTTTTGTTAGAAGGCTTTAGGAGTGTGATTGTGAGCTGGGTGAGAGAGCTCCTGTCAGAGGTTTAATATAATTTAAAATATTAAAATATTTAGTAGTAATTGAAATATTTGGTGCTGTTTAAGGCACCAGAAGTTTGTCACACTGAGAAAATTGGACTTTCATAAGAACTGGTGTGAATAGTTATAATAGTGCTGTTAGAGGTTTAACTTGTAACAAGGTTTAATTGAATACCCTCCACAGTAACCTTGAGTTGTGCTATATTAAAAAATAATAAACCACACCTGTTACTGAAATAGCTGTGAGCTATTTCCCTAGAGGAACTCCCAAGCCACTGGATTTAATAATCCTAGTGTCTGTATTAATAATATATATATATTTTCTAAAATAATTTGGTTGGGAGAGTTAACATAGAGATATATAATTATATTTTGTTTTATCTAGGAAAAAGCTAGCTAGGGAAGTGATTGAGGAACTTTTAGGTCAGTTGGCCAGAGTTACCTATATAGATAGGGCATAGGGTTTTTCTTTTTAAGTTGATTAAAGTTTAGAGTAGTAGGTACTCTGAGGTGTTCCTGGTTCCTGATAACATCATACATGTAATCATCACAAGACAACATGGTACCCAACGATCAAAGAAAGGAGAAGAAAAAAGAAAATACAAGAAAGCAGGAAAAGGTATCCTTTAAACCATCTTTGCAAGCACATAGGGAAAGGATTCTACAGGGACTTATTAAAGAGAGTGAAATAAAACTATAGACTTATACTTACCTTATTCGTTTTACCTGAAGAAGTACCTGAAAAGAAAAACAAAGAATCAGTTCTTACAATTTAAAAGAATTTAAGAATACATTACTGCTGCGCTGTACATGTTAAATGGGGGGGGGGGGGGGGGGGGGGGGGGGGGTTGTTGTGCTTTAGAAATATACTTATCTGATATTTGTCTCTGAAAGTTGATGATATTGGCTGTGATTTATCTACAAAGAAAGAAAACTGAATTACCTTAAAGTAGTAGTAAGCAAATAAATTTGATTAATTTGTAATATAAATCTTGTACAACTGATCATTTTAGTTTCATTTCCCCTCTTGTTTTTGAAGCAGGAGAGCGAGGTTAGTGAAAATAATTGCACCTCACCTCTGTCCGTTTCACAAGAGTTCACCTGAGGTATTCCTAGAGTAACTGTAGGGTGAGCAATTGTGCCAAGAGGTGGGGTCACAACAACATATCAACATATCAAAACAACAAACAATAAATCATCTAATTCACACTAACAACTAATAAAGTTGCCTCAGATGACATATAACAACATTTTTTAATGTTATTCTCATAATCTGAGATTGCAACACCAACTCTAAGGTGTCACATACAACCATCACTCATAATTTTAATCATTACACATATTTAATTTCAGTATCTACAAAAATTCAAAAACGCATAATGCAATAGAAATATAATACTCCACCATAATAAAGCATAAAAAAATATTACTTAGCTAGTGGAAATTTGAAGTGCTTGTGAGTGATGATGTCATAGAAGAACAGTCTAGGTTGCAGTCCAACTTCAACACAAATCCCCACAGGTGTTAAATTCGATTTTCATGGCATCTAGGTCAAAATTATAATACAGTCCAATACAATTTTATACAAAGGTCCTTAGCATGGTCCATGTTTTGCCCTAACTGTCTCAGGGATACCAGGCAACTCAGTTTTCACAAAAAACAATATCATCAAATTGATTTCAAAAGCTGCAGTCCAGTAATAAAAATGGAAGCACTCAAAGATGTTTTCCATTGTTACATAATGATGCCTTTAAGCTTTCCCCTTTCCTCCACTCTTGAGCACTACAGCTCACAACCTGTATTTTTCATTTATAAATTAGGAACCATGTCACTTAAACCTCCATTGCCTCAGCTACAAGCTTAGGGGGTCTTTTACTAAGGCACGCTCATGTTTTTAGTGTGCACTAAAATTGGGCACATGCTAAACGTTAGAGAAGCCCATCGTGCCTCAGTAAAAGGGGGTCTTAGACTGTGACTCTCCAAGGACAGAAAAATACCTACTGTACCTGAATGTTCAATACTTTGATTGTTTTCAGGCTTGTAGACAGTGTATAATAATTAAAAAAAAAAAAAATAAATCACTGCTACTTCTCCCTGGAGTTGGTAGCATAGAATCTTGCTACTCTTTGGGATTCTGTGTGGACTCTTGCTACTCTTTGGGATTCTAGAATCGTGCTACTCTTTTGCATTCCGGAATCTTGATGTGCTTTGGGATTCTGCCTGGAGTCTCGCTACTCTTTGGGATTCCGGAATCTTGCTACTCTTTGAGATTCCGGAATCTTGCTACTCTGGGATTCTGTATAGAATCCTGCTACTCTTTGGATTCCAGAATCTTGCTACTCTTTGGGATTCTGCAAGGTACTTGAGATCTGAACTGGCTACTGTTGGAAGCAGGATACTGGGCTAGATGGACCCAGTATGGCTATTCTTATGTTCTTATGTTGATTTTATTGGAACTGATTTTGGTGGGGTGTAGGATTCCATTTCAAGTAGGAAGTTCTAGAGAAGATTCTAGTCCGTCATCCCCTATGCTTGTTGAATGAATTATGGCTCTGAACCTGAAGTGGTGCTTGTTTAAATTAAGCTACGAAATATGAATTGGGAACCAGGGGGCACCTCCTTCCTCCAAAAACCTGCATTCACAGAACATGACAGCATCATAGTGTGTTCTTGTCTCTCTGGGACTTCCCTCTTGCCCTCTCAGAGGGCCATTATTTTCCAGTCTTGAAGGAACGCGTAGATACCATGGCTCTTGACAAGCTTGCCACTAATTTCCATTCTGTGCCCACAAGCTGGGAGGTATTGCATGACCTCCTTAAGGAGAATGGGGGAGGGAGTCAGGGGCAGCTTTTTCCTTCAGGTAAGGGGAATATACTTTCATTCTGAGTTAAGGAGGCCTCTCCATCTTCTGAAACATCCCCATTGCTGGTTCTCGTCTTGCTCCATCCGTGCATCTATCCCTGTAAGTCACAACCAAAATTCTGAGTGTTTCACTTACTGAATCCCTCCAGAAGAGATACCTCAGCTAAATTTGATGGCAGGCTGCCTCCAGTGATATTAAAATAATTTTTAACTCATGCACATCCAGAGCCTCTGCCCTCCAGCATTAACCAAACCTTGGTCTACGGTTTTTCCTGGATCCTCTTAATACCTAAGACTACTCCTTTATCTGTAATGTGAAAGACTCATGTTTCTAAATCTGACCACACAATTTGTCCTGGGGCATGGTATAATTTGGCAATTAACCAATTAATTACAATAGTTCATCATTTCCTTGTACAATTGACTCAGCTTATTCATAGTTATTATTATTATTTAATATTTGTAGCATTTGTATCCACATTTTCCCACCATTTGCAGGCTCAATGTGGCTTACATTTGCCATAATGGCTGTTGCCATTTCCGGGTAACAGAATTACAAATGGTATTGCGTTAAGGTGCATACAAACATGGTAACATACATGGAACGTAATATACATGGAACAGATCATGGTACATATATATACCATGTGCATACATACATGGTAAAGAAGAAGAATACATTATGGTATTGCATAAAGGTTCCTGAATAATAAATTGGATTGTAACATACATTAGGTCATCGACTATAAAGATCATATTCGACGTAAGGATTAAAGTATTAATGGTTGTTCATTGATAGCAAATAAGTTAATCATGGCCATAATTAATTAGGGAAACACCTATGCAAGTCTAGATAGTCAGGTATAAAACCTCTGCCACATAGCACATCAGGTCGCATTCACAAGCCTGGACTTGGGACTAACTCTTATTCTGCAACAAGCACCTTCTTGCTGGATTAAGTGGATTTTGTTGAGGATGGTGAGAGGACACAAGGGGTCACCAGGCCCCATATGGAATGTAATATTTTTCCTTCTTCTCTGTGTCTCTGGTAAGAAACTAATTCACAACTGCTACTTACATAGTACTGACAGAGTGCACCATATGCTACAGGTTCTAATTACTACTTCAGATCCATTGAGAACTGAGAATAGTTTATATAGTAAATGAATATTAATTTACTTTGGATTCATGTTACTCAACCGCGCTCAACTGCCACAGCATACTACATTCGGAAAATCTTTACCCAGACGAGTCACGTTATCTGCGCTTTGCTTCTAATCCCATCCTCTGTCAATGATATAATATTTGGGGTTGATATTCACAGCAATTAATTTTATTTATTTTATACCCCGGCTATCAAAAATATGTGTGAGGGTTACAGCTTTAACATACATATTCAAAACACCCAGTCTAAAACATATCAATAAACAACAATAAACAAACAGAATTAAATAAATTTACAAAAACTAACAAAGTACCAACATAAGCAAATAAAAATTATATAAAAGCTTGCTGAAATAAAAAAGCTTTAAGTTGTCCTCGAAAAGATAATGACAGGAGAGGTTCCTGGCTGATTAAATCACTTGTGTGAGACATGTAAATCCTGTTTTAAATACATACAAGCATGTGCTTTTACGTGGCACACAAGTATCATTTGAGTGGTGCACAGGCAGTGTTTCAATGTACATATGTTACCCATATAAGGAAGGGGTCCCAGTCACACAGTGGTCCACTGTGGAATCGCACCCCAGGGTCCTCAAAGAACACTTCTTTCTCCAGGTCCTCTCTCTTCTTCACCAGCAGCATTTACACTTTTCTCCTATGGAGCTGAGGAGAAGGGATTGAGTGGAGGAGTGGACTGTGGAACTCGGTCCGATTCCCCCTTTAGCTCCTTGTGACTCTGGGCAAGTCACTTAACCCTCCATTGCCCCAGGTACAAATAAGTACCTGTACATACTATGTAAACTGCTTTGAATGTAGTTGCAAAAACCAGAGAAAGCCGAGGAAGTTGTAAATGTAATTATCTGCTTTTGGGATTCCCCTCTGTTAAAGATGTTAAATAGAACTCGTCAGTAACAAATTCATGTACATATTTGTCAGCGAAACCTTAGAACGACTTGTCTAATGAGATCCGCTCTTCTATGTGTTATTTTGTTTTTGAAAGTTGGTGAAATCAAATTTATTTCCTAACATTTTTGTAATAGGGGTTTCTCTTTGTTTCATCAGTGATTATGTTAGATTGTAATTCCTAGCTACTGTACCAGTAATTATTTTTTGTTACCCCGCTTTGAACCATATTAAGGGATTAAGTGGTTCATAAGTCCCCCGAGATAAGCTAAGACTTGGCACAGAAGTCCCCACAAAATGGGAAGGGATTTGAAATACTGCCTTTCTGGGGTTACAATCAAAGCAGTTTACATAGTATAGACAGGTACTTATTTTGTACCTGGGGCAATGGAGGGTTAAGTAACTTGCTCAGAGTCACAAGGAGCTGCAGTGGGAATTGAATCCAGTTCCCCTGGCTCTTAGGCCACTGTACTAATCATTAGACTACTTAACTGCAAATCTAGTACTTCTTTGAGGAAGACTTTTTGTCTTGAAGTTGTACGGTATTGAGTAAACACTGCAATGCTCCACACATCCTCTGTCTGAATCTGTGATCTCCTTTAATGGTATTTATTTTGGAGGATTTATTAACCGCCTTTATGAAGAGATTCACCTAAGGTGGTGTACAGCAGGTACAGTTTCTGTTCTGGCGCTCCAAATTTAAAAAAAAAACACACACAAATAGGTGAAGTGGGATTCAAACCTGGGTCACCTGGGGATTACCCTACTGGGCTATCCCCTCTGTTCTGCATTATTGTGTGCAGCCATTTTATAAAATGGACATGTTTATGATCATAACTTGTACATTTCAGTTTGTAAAATGGATGTTTATTCTGCACTTCCTTTACTTGCAGGTATTTTGTCTGTGTAAAACAATGAACACTGTGCAATTTATTGATGTTCATGTTTATATTTCTATTCATGTTTATGTTTTATGCTTATGTTTAATGTTTATGCTTATGTTTATTTATGCTTAATGTTTATCTTTATGTTTATGCTTATGTTTATCTTATTTTTATGCTTATGCTTAATGTTTATGCTTAATGTTTATCTTTATGTTTATGCTTATGTTTATCTTATTTTTATGCTTATGCTTAATGTTTATGCTAATATTTATGTTTATTTGACTTGATACACTGCCTTTCATGACTCACAAAGCATACAAAACAAAATAAAGAAAGAAAAGGCATGCCAAATGATCAGACTCCCACCTAACCCCATTACTAGAAATAAAAGCAGGCACAATCCCACAAATTCTATACTGTGCAAGTACCTTCCATGCTAGAAAGGTAAAATGACCAAAACATGTGTAAGAGCATTTAGGTGCTAGTCTATAACTTAATGCCTAGCTGCTGTAGCAAGTAATTGAAAGGGGGTGTTAATGGGGGAGGGGAAGTTCTGCACACAAAGTGACTTATTTAGGCATGAACATTTTCACCTTTTATAGAGCAGGTGTAAGTTGTCATGTGTTATTGCTGATTTACGCTAATATTCTATAACAGATTGTAGGCGTACTAATTTGCCATTATAAATACTAGCTTAGCGCTGATTTATTGGCACCTGAATTTTAGATTAGATTCGATTTATTATTTATAACACACCCTTATCCAGGGTGGAGCACAGTAAAAGCATAAATACAAATATACATACAAATCACATCTACAACTATAAATCAACAATAAACAAAATAACAAAATCAGCCAACACAGTTCTAAAATATCACCAGGGTGGAGCACAGTAAGCACATAAAAATTTACATATACATCGCATCTACAACTACAAATCAGCAATAAGCAAAATAACAAAATCAGCCTGCATAGTTCCAAAATACCGCCAGTCCTCTTCAAGCAGATGCATAATAGGCCAGGCACAACAAGTGGCCCCTTAACTGATGCTTAAACTCATGCAAACGAGGCTCATTTTTTATCCTGAGAGGCAGTTTGTTCCGTTCAACTGAACCAATATCAGAAAATGCGCCTTTTCTTGTCTCATCCAATCAGAAACACAAGCAGATCATCACGAACATGCCTAAACCTCCACTACCCGAACTGCAAAGTACTCAAATATAAAACAACGTATGCATCCAGCTTCTCCTATATAAGCACGCAACTATGGAATGCACTGCCAAAGGCCGTGAAAACAAGCTACGACCATCTGAACTTCAGGAAATCACTAAAAACCTACCTGTTTATAAAGGCATATCCTACTGACCCAACCTAAGTGCCTGAACTCTGCAACACAGCAACATCACAGCTCGTTAAGGACACCTTATAACCATTCCCCTCTTCTACCCCCATTGCGGTCCCATTGCATCCGAAACTCATGAACCTTATTCGACCACACCATCACCTTGTATTTATTATCTACTGGACTTGGCGAACGCCTTTACAGTACTATGTAAGCCACATTGAGCCTGCAAATAAGTGGGAAAATGTGGGATACAAATGTAACAAATAAATAAAATAAATAAATAATGAGGACACAATAAGGTCACATCCCATAGCTGACCACAGCGGTTGTACTGGTACATACCACTGCACTACATTTTTCAGATAAAAAGAAGAGTCCTGATAGAGCGCAAAATGAATCATCTATAACAGCTTATACTTTATACGGTAACCTACAGGTAACCATCGCAATCGCTTCAAATAAGCCATAACATGCTCACCCCTCAGTAGGCCAAATAATAACCTCACTGCTGAGTTTGGGACAATTTTCCCTTTAAAGAGTTTACACATTGGGGAACAACACGGCTATTCCTACACACAGTAGTGGGGACAATTCTATAACTGGACGGACGCCATAACTTAGATGCCACCATTTTCTCTAGAGTAGATATTCAGCAGGCAGCGGTCAGTCCAGCCTTGCCTACCTCGTCTCCAGTTCAGCCTTGCCTCACCTTGACTCCAGCCTTGCCTGCCTCGTCTCCAGTCCAGCCTTGACTGCCTTGTCTCCAGTCCAGCCTTGCTTCGCCTTGTCTCCAGTTCAGCCTTGCCTCGCCTGTCTCCAATCCAACTAAGCCTTCATTCTTTGCTGTGCCTTGTCTCCAGTTTCTGTTGAGCCTAGTGGCTAGTCTTACCTGTCCTGAGCCTAGCCCAGGTGACTTGCCTGTCATCAATAGGGGACCGGCTAACCCTTGGGTTGACCGGGCAGTGCAAACCTGGCTGTGGCCCAAGGGCTCACCTTTCTGTGAACTGTGACAGATTGCGAAGGCCATGAGCTCGGACGAGTCATCTGCCTTGCGGCCTGCTCTACAGCTTCAACACTTGTCTGGTTCTGTCCAGGACATGGCTTCTTGCATGGACCAGTTCCAGCAGCTTGCGGAGATTGATCAGGCTCTGACCGATCAACTGAACCACCAGATGTCTTCAACACCAATGGCATCAGCCTCTTCTCCAGACCCTGCTCCAGTGTTCACATCCACAACTCCAGGTATTCGTCTTGTGGCTTGCCCGAGGTACGACAGAAACCCCAAATACTGCAGAAGGTTTATTAACCTGTGCCAGATAATTTTTGAACTCCAAGCTAGAGATTTCTCCTCAGCAGAGCCCTGGTGGCCTACATTATTTCCTTGCTGTATGGCCAAGCCTTTGCATGGGCTTCTTCACTCTGAGAATGAAACAACCCAGTGCTCAATGACCTCCACAGTTTCTAGGACTATTCAGCAAGGTCTTTGAAGAGCTTGGAAAAGTCACATGGACAGCTTCCAAGCTTCTTAGGTTGAAGTAGGGGACGCAGACCCTGGGCAATTTTGCTATACAGTTCTTGCCTGTCTTGTCCCCAGCTCCAGCCTTGTCTCCAGTCCCAGACTAGCTTGCCTCGCTTCCAGTTCCACCCTTGCCTGCCTCGTCTCCAGTCCTAGCCTTGCCTGCCTCGTCTCCAGTCCCAGCCTTGCTTTGCCTTATCTCCAGTCCGGTTAACTTAGGCGGTTAGGTACTGAGTATTGGCACTTAACTCCTCTTCATCACTGGCAAAAACCTTCCAAAAATCGTTATTCTATTTTCTTTTTCTTTTATCAGATTTATAATTTATATCATTATACTACAGTCCTTGCTGTTTTTCAACATTCAATGTCCCTTAATGGTTAATGCTATAAGTGTGGAAAAAAACTTATCTCAAAAGGACTCATATAAAGTGCAGGGTAAGAATCAAGCCAAATTCTTTTCCACATGCCCCCGGACCAACAATGGCCTGCGTTTCGCTTAGCTGCTTTGGGGTCCCAGATGGCGGAGCATCTTTTTATAGACAACATTCCTGATCTTTCTCAAATGCCATGATCATGATATAAACGATAGAAACTGATAAAAGAAAAAGAAATAGAATAAAGTTTTTTGGAAGGTTTTTGCCAGTGATGAAGAGGAGAGCTTTCGGATCATTTCAGCTCTATAAATCTGTTGATTTTGAGCTCTTTGAGACTTTTCCTTCCTTTTTTTCATTGAGTGGACTACTTTATGTTTGTTTATCTCTAGCGATTTTGTAATTCCACACACTATTTTTTGTTGCTGTAGTTGATTCTATATCAACATTAAGACATTAAATGCAAGGACAGAATGCATTTCACAACATCATAAAACAAAGGATTATAATTTCTGAGACATGAAGGAATGTTCTGTCAGGAGACATTAAAATAAATACGGAAAAAGCATTATTGTAAGCTGCACAGTGGCAGTTGTGGACACAGGTCTTCTCGCCTCAGGTATTGCTCAGGTTCCTTCTGTTTAGGAAAGCTTCCTTCACATATAAAAGTTTTCTGGGTATCAGGTTATCTTTCCAGGGTGACTCTGGCTGCTCAGGAGTTACTTTTTCCCAGGCTACTGTGCTTTATATACTGCAGAGTTGCTCTGGAATATAACATCTGGGATGTGTTTGGCTCCTGTCAGGTGGTGGTGTCCTAAGAATGTTGGCTTCTTTAAAGAAGTCTATTAATGTGAAATTTAACATTTACTGGACAACTGTTTTACTGTATGGTTTCCTTATATCTACAGGCGGACAACCTACCACAACAGCTGCAGCAACAACCATCACCACAGCAACCCCAACCACCACAGCAGCAGACACAACCACCACAGCAGCCACAACCACCACAGCAGCCCCAACTACCACAGAAGCAGACACAAGTACCACAGCAGAAGATACAACCACCACAGCAGCCCCAACTATCACAGAAGCAGACACAAGTACCACAGCAGAAGATACAACCACCACAGCAGCCCCAACTATCACAGAAGCAGACACAAGTACCACAGCAGAAGATACAACCACCACAGCAGCCCCAACTATCACAGAAGCAGACACAAGTACCACAGCAGAAGATACAACCACCACAGCAGCCCCAACTACCACCACAGTAGCCACAACTACCACAGCAGCAGACACAACCACCACAGCAGCCCCAACTACCACAGAAGCAGACACAAGTACCACAGCAGAAGATACAACCACCACAGCAGCCCCAACTACCACAGAAGCAGACACAACCACCACAGCAGCCCCAACTACCACAGCAGCAGACACAACCACCACAGCAGCCCCAACCACCACAGCAGCAGACACAACCACCACAGCAGCAGACACAACCACCACAGCAGAAGATACAACCACCACAGCAGCCCCAACTACCACCACAGCAGCCCCAACTACAACCACAGTAGCCACAACTACCACAGCAGCAGACACAACCACCACAGCAACAGACACAACCACCACAGCAGCCCCAACTACCACAGAAGCTGACACAACTACCACAGCAGCCCCAACCACCACAGCAGCAGCCCCAACCACCACAGCAGCCCCAACTACCACAGCAACAGACAAAACCACCACAGCAGCCCCAACCACCACAGCAGCAGACACAACTACCACAGCAGCCCAAACTACCACAACAGCAGACACAATTACCACAGCAGCAGACACAAGTACCACAGCAGCAGACACAACCACCACAGCAGCAGACACAATTACCACAGCAACAGACACAACCACCACAGCAGCAGCAGACACAACCACCACAGCAGCCCCAACTACCACAGCAGCAGACACAACCACCACAGCAGCCCCAACCACCACAGCAGCAGACACAACCACCACAGCAGAAGATACAACCACCACAGCAGCCCCAACTACCACCACAGCAGCCCCAACTACCACAGCAGCAGACACAACCACCACAGCAACAGACACAAGTACCACAGCAGCCCCAACTACCACAGAAGCTGACACAACTACCACAGCAGCCCCAACCACCACAGCAGCAGCCCCAACCACCACAGCAGCCCCAACCACCACAGCAGTAGACACAACTACCACAGCAGCCCACACTACCACAGCAGCAGACACAATTACCACAGCAACAGACACAATTACCACAGCAACAGACACAACCACCACAGCAGCAGACACAATTACCACAGCAACAGACACAACCACCACAGCAGCCCCAACTACCACAGAAGCTGACACAACTACCACAGCAGCCCCAACCACCACAGCAGCAGCCCCAACCACCACAGCAGCCCCAACTACCACAGCAACAGACACAACCACCACAGCAGCAGACACAACTACCACAGCAGCCCCAACTACCACAGCAGCAGACACAACTACCACAGCAGCCCCAACCACCACAGCAACAGACACAACCACCACAGCAGCCCCAACCACCACAGCAGCAGACACAACTACCACAGCAGCCCAAACTACCACAGCAGCAGACACAATTACCACAGCAACAACCACCACAGCAGCAGACACAAGTACCACAGCAGCAGACACAACCACCACAGCAGCAGACACAATTACCACAGCAACAGACACAACCACCACAGCAGCAGACACAAGTACCACAGCAGCAGACACAACCACCACAGCAGCAGACACAATTACCACAGCAACAGACACAACCACCACAGCAGCAGACACAATTACCACAGCAGCCCCAACTACCACAGAAGCAGACACAAGTACCACAGCAGAAGATACAACCACCACAGCAGCCCCAACTACCACAGCAACAGACACAACCACCACAGCAGCCCCAACCACCACAGCAGCAGACACAACTACCACAGCAGCCCAAACTACCACAGCAGCAGACACAAGTACCACAGCAGCAGACACAATTACCACAGCAACAGACACAAGTACCACAGCAGCAGACACAATTACCACAGCAACAGACACAACCACCACAGCAGCAGACACAAGTACCACAGCAGCAGACACAACCACCACAGCAGCAGACACAATTACCACAGCAACAGACACAAGTACCACAGCAGCAGACACAAGTACCACAGCAGCAGGCACAATTACCACAGCAACAGACACAACCACCACAGCAGCAGACACAATTACCACAGCAACAGACACAACCACCACAGCAGCAGACACAAGTACCACAGCAGCCCCAAATACTACAGAAGCAGACAAATATAGCACAGCAGCTTCAAATACCACAGCAGCAGACACAAATACCACAGCAGCAGACACAAGTACCACAGCAGCAGACACAACCACCACAGCAGCAGACACAATTACCACAGCAACAGACACAACCACCACAGCAGCAGACACAATTACCACAGCAGCCCCAACTACCACAGAAGCAGACACAACTACCACAGCAGCCCAAACTACCACAGCAGCAGACACAAGTACCACAGCAGCAGACACAAGTACCACAGCAACAGACACAACCACCACAGCAGCAGACACAAGTACCACAGCAGCAGACACAAGTACCACAGCAACAGACACAACCACCACAGCAGCAGACACAATTACCACAGCAACAGACACAACCACCACAGCAGCAGACACAATTACCACAGCAGCCCCAACTACCACAGAAGCAGACACAAGTACCACAGCAACAGACACAACCACCACAGCAGCCCCAACCACCACAGCAGCAGACACAACTACCACAGCAGCCCAAACTACCACAGCAGCAGACACAAGTACCACAGCAGCAGACACAATTACCAAAGCAACAGACACAACCACCAAAGCAACAGACACAACCACCACAGCAGCAGACACAAGTACCACAGCAGCAGACACAAGTACCACAGCAGCAGACACAAGTACCACAGCAACAGACACAACCACCACAGCAGCAGACACAATTACCACAGCAACAGACACAACCACCACAGCAGCAGACACAATTACCACAGCAGCCCCAACTACCACAGAAGCAGACACAAGTACCACAGCAACAGACACAACCACCACAGCAGCCCCAACCACCACAGCAGCAGACACAACTACCACAGCAGCCCAAACTACCACAGCAGCCCAAACTACCACAGCAGCAGACACAAGTACCACAGCAGCAGACACAATTACCACAGCAACAGACACAAGTACCACAGCAGCAGACACAATTACCACAGCAACAGACACAACCACCACAGCAGCAGACACAAGTACCACAGCAGCAGACACAACCACCACAGCAGCAGACACAATTACCACAGCAACAGACACAACCACCACAGCAGCAGACACAAGTACCACAGCAGCAGACACAATTACCACAGCAGCAGACACAACCACCACAGCAGCAGACACAATTACCACAGCAACAGACACAACCACCACAGCAGCAGACACAAGTACCACAGCAGCCCCAAATACTACAGAAGCAGACAAATATAGCACAGCAGCTTCAAATACCACAGCAGCAGACACAAATACCACAGCAGCAGACACAAATACCACAGCAGACACAACTGCCAAGACCACCACAGCAGCCAAAACTACCACGGCCATTACACCCACCACCACCACCACCTCAACTACCACCACGAAACCCACAACCACAACTGCCACCACTAGACCCACAACCACCACAACCACTAAAGTCCCATCTAAGCCTGAAAATGTTGGTAAGTTTCAAACTTCCTTCCAAAATAGTTTTCCGTTCAGAGCTGGAAGGTGCATTTGTGTGAACTTGCTTTGAGCTACCAATGTATCTATAACCTAAATCCAAGGAAATAAATAGAAGTCCAAAAACAGAGGAAGGTGTGTGTCCAGGAGGAATCATGGGAAGAGAGGTTTTGTCATGCTCAGTATAGAAATGCTATCCATGCACCAGACAAAGGAAGGAACTCAGAAGGCTAGGGTTGTAAAGCAGCCGATCTCAGAAACCAGACCCCAGCATGCATCTGGCTGTCATGTAAACCTTCCTTTTCTCAGGTCTTGACTAAAGAGCATTATGACCTGATTGTGTCCCAGTCTACCACTACCTGTGGCTGACTCAACCATTAGGCAAGACCAGTCTGTTGCCTAGGGAAGCAACTTCTGGGGTCACCAAAGAGCACCTGCAGTCAAAGCAAAACAATTGATCCCAATAGCCAGTAGCCACACAAAGAGTCATCAATGCAGGAAGGGTAATTAAATTTCAAATATGATTTTATCTGTGTAAATGATTTTTGAATGTTTGTGTGTGTGTGTGTGTGTGTGTGTGAGTGAGTGAGTGATACAACAAAGTCTAATATTTAAAAGCATGATGGTCGTTATTCAAAATGATTTAAACAGCCAGAAATGGCTGCTGACCGGTTAGATCGCTTGTTCAGGGCTATTAGCGCCTGAGTGAGAACCAGCTATGTTGGGGGCGTTTCTGGAGCAGAGTCAACACTTGGCCAGTGAACTACCGATATTAATGTGGATAACCACATAAATGAGACCATATAAAACATAGTCCTATCTTTATGTGGCAACCTATGGCCAGTTAAGTTCTGAATATCAACAACCCAGGCCCACCCAATCTTGGCCCAGGCCCACCCAGTCTTCCACAACGACGACGACTTTTAGTCTTCTTGCCCGCAGCGGCGAGCGGGCAGGCGTAAAAGCAGCAAGCAGCCAGGCTCGACTCCATCCTTCGCTTCCTGCCCTCTCAGCGTCCTGCCCGCCCGAAAGGAAATGACATCAGAGGAAGGCAGGACCACGCAGAGAGAGGGCAGGAAGCGAAGGACGGAGTCGAGCCTGGCTGCTTGCTGCTTTTACGCCCGCCGCCGCTGCATTCGGGAGTGGAATTGGAAGTGAGCCAGCCCATCTAGTCCACTGTAAGGAAGGAAGCCCCCGCGCAGCCTGATGAGACTATTTACCATGAACACGCTGGTGAGACGAGTCACTGGGGTTTACTCTTGCTTTGTTAATAGAAATTAGTTTGAAAAAGGATCTGATGGGGGGAATCAGGTAAGAGAGTAAAACTTTGTCTTTTTTTTGGGGGGGGGGGGAGGTTGAGGATCGCAGCAGTAGTCATCCTAATTAAAACAAAAAAATTAAAACAATGGCTCTGTTCATTTTCCTTCTGTCTGGTTTCCAATGAAAACAGATCTCTACCTCTTGAGTAGAACAGCTGACTCCTTATTTAAGTTGTTTACCCAACAAATTTAAAAATACTTGGCCAGACTACTTAGAAATCCATCATCAAGTGAATTCTAAGGCATTATTTTGTAGGATCCCAAGAGACACTACTCATACTTATATAGACAGTGCATGCCCACCCATATTAGCCCTGGGCCCACCCAAAATCTCAGGTCTGGCTACGCCACTGACTTAAAGCAGATTATTCAATGCCGAAGCCTGGACATTGAATAATCCGGAAATAACTATATAATGACTCGATGATGTCTTTGGGAGTGGGGGCAGATTAGAGGCCGAAAAGTTGAGCGGAGAAGGGCATACCGGCCCTGCCACTACCACCACGAGAAAGTGATTTCCAATTTTTTATAAAAAAAAGGAATAGGTTAACAAATCAGGGCCACCAGCAGTAGGGTTACCATATTTGCTCCCCCTAAAAAGAGGACACATGCCCCGCCCTGCCACACCCCCATCTCAACCCCTTTCACATTCCCACCCCACTCCCTGACACATACCGCCCCACCCCTTTCACACACACCCCTCCACCCCATCACACACCCATAAAGGTGTTCTATCCTCCCCTCCCCTCCCCTTACCTTACTATACTGCCCTGGTGATCTTGTGACCTCTTCGGGGCAGGAAAGAGCCCCCTCTTTCCTGCCCAGTGCGCCTGCATACTATTCCTTGCTGACTCCGGTCCCGGCGCCAATTCAAAATGGCACTGGTATTGAAAACTGGGGTGCAAGGGGCTGGATAAATCATAGCCAGTTGAGGGACCTTTTTACAAAGCTGCGGGAGGGCTAACGTGCAGGGTAGCATGCGCCAAATCGGCACTACCACCGGGGTAGCGAATATGCCCGGCAGTAATTCCGAATTTGGCGTGCGCCAAATCCCGCTGTAGAAAATATTTTTCTATTTTGTACAGCGGGTGCTCCCAGTGGTAATCGGCAACGTGGCCAGGTTGGCGTGTGCTGCATAGTTACCATGTGGGTAGCACGTGAGGACTTACCGCTAATTCAATGGCTGATAGTGAGGGCTCAGGCCATAAATAGACGGCGCACACTAGTTTTAATTTTTGGGCATGCTCATTTCCCGGCCCATTAAAAAATAGCCTTTTTCGCAGCCACAGTAAACAGTGGCCCAGCACGTACCCAAAAGGCGTGGTGGCGGTCAATATTTTATTTTTATTTTTATTTTTTTTATTTATAAGCATTTTAAAATACATGGAGGGGCATAATCGAACGAAAACGTCTATCTCCATGGGCGTTTATCTCCAAGAACGGGTTTGTGAAGGGGCGGACCGAATCGTATTTTCGCAAAAAATAGACGTCCATGTTTTATTCGACAATTTGTGAGCTGGGCGTGTTTGTTTTTCAGCGATAATGGAAAATGAAAGCGCCCAGCTCAAAAACGAATAAATCCAAGGCATTTGTTCGTGGGAGGGGCCAGGATTCGTAGTGCACTGGTCCCCCTCACATGCCAGGACATCAACCGGGCACCTTAGGGGGCACTTTTACAAAAACCGAAAAAAAAGGTAAAAGAGCTCCCAGGTGCATAGCACCCTTCCCTTGTGTGTTGAGCCCCCCAAATCCCCCTCAAAACCCACTGCCCACAAGTCTACACCATTATTATAGTCCTAAGGGGTGAAGGGGGGCACCTACATGTGGGTACAGTGGGTTTGGGGGGGTTGGACGACTAATAAGCATTAAGCAGCACAATTGTAAAAGGTAGGGGGGGATGGGCCTGGGTCCACCTGCCTGAAGTCCACTGCATCCCCTAACAACTGCTCCAGGGACCTGCATACTGCTGCC
Organism: Microcaecilia unicolor; assembly: GCF_901765095.1. Taxonomy (NCBI): domain Eukaryota; kingdom Metazoa; phylum Chordata; class Amphibia; order Gymnophiona; family Siphonopidae; genus Microcaecilia; species Microcaecilia unicolor. The sequence continues at coordinate 211,898,359 of NC_044033.1, forward strand.
AGGGAGGTGGGTATGACTTTTGATGGTGAAAATAAAAAGTTGTGAAACATCATTTTTTTGTGGTGGGAGGGGGTTAGTGACCACTGGGGGAGTCAGGGGAGGTCATCCCCGATTCCCTCCGATGGTCATCTGGTCATTTAGAGCACTTTTTTGGGACCTGTTTGTGTGAAAAAAGGGTCCAACAAAAGTGTCCTAAATGTTCGCTAAAAGCGCCTTAATTTTTTCGATTATCGCCCTAACGCGTACATCTCTCCTCGGCCGATAACCACGCCCCAGTTCCACTTTCGCTACACCTCTGACACGCCCCCATCAACTTTGTCCGCATCCGCGACGGAGTGCAGTTGAAAACGTCCAAAATCAGCTTTCGATTATACCGATTTGTTCGTTTTTTTGAGATAAACGTCTATCTCCCGATTTGGGTCGAAATCTAGGCGTTTTTCTCTTTCGATTATAAGGTGGATTGTATTCAAAACAGAATAATAATACACAATTTGTAATCTATCAACAGATAATTAGTAAAAGGAAAATTAACAAAACTTCCATCGTCCACAAAGAATAAGAAATGATCCAAGAATCATGAGAAAAAAAGAAAAATTATCAAGCTATAAATACCAAGCTTCAAACATTTCAATTAAACCAAAGACCGCGCTAAGCCCTGTAGATTCACTCCTAATTGCTATACAGTGTTCATTCGAGTCTAAGCTTTCGCAGTAATACTCTCTTTACTTTTCAAAAAAATATCCAACTGACTGGGTTCAAAAAATTGATATTGTTTAGTGTGAAGTAAAATTCTACACACACAAAGAAATTTCAAAAGAAAGTTTGCTCCCAAGGCAATTGCCCTTGGGCGCAAAGCAAGAAATAACTTACGACGTTTTTGGGTTTCCCTGGACAAATCCGGGAAAAATCTTATTTTTGAACCCAGAAATAAAGAATTCAAATGCCTTAAGGAAAGCCTGAGTACTGCATCTCTGTCCAACTCTAATGCAAAAGTCACCAACAGAGTAGTCCTCTGCGTGACCACCTCCAAAGAAGATTCCAGAAAAGCCGTTCATTGCATTCTGAGGGTCTAAGTTTCCTGGGGCTTGTCCAGTAATTTGAATATAATATGCCCTTGTAATTGGTGGCAATGAGTTCTCAGGCATTCCCAGAATATCAACAAGGTATTTCTTAACCATCTGTACTGGAGAGAGAATAGGTGACTTCGGAAAATTTATCATTCGCAGGTTAAGTCTTTTGGATTGGTTTTCCAGATATTCCATGTGTCTAGAAGCAAAGTTCCTTTCTTTAATTAATGTTTGATCCACAAGTTTCATTTTTTCAACTTTTTGACAGAGGATTTTTACTTCAGTCGCATGAATCTCATTAATTTGTAATTGTTTGAGAGCAGACTCTGCCAAAACTTTAATAGTTTCATTATTCTTTGAAATAGCAGACTGCAAAGTTAAGAGGGTTGTGCAGTTCAGATCCCAAAGTGACTCAAACTGCCCTACATTAAATACCAGGAAAGACGCTTGAACAACTTGTTCCAGGATACTCACTGTCGCAGAATCCACAACAGTAGCAGCTTTCTGCTCTGGGGCGGTCAGTTGTTCAGGAGATGACCTCTCTGCTGCCATCGGGTTCCCTCCCTGCTCGCTCCCTTCACCTCTTTGGGCGGATGCTGCAGGACTCGACTGGAAGCACTCACTTCCTGATTGAGGAGGCGCTGCACGAAGAACAGGGCTTAGGGAAGCCCCGTCGCCACTATCGCTCAGCGCCGAGACGCTGGCACCAGCTACTGGAGTAGAAGTCGACAGAGCACCGGACGCTATTCCGAAGTGTTCAAGCGTCGGCTGGGAGAGCGGGGGCTTACCGCCAGGGTCTGAGGGAAATTCCCTGATTTTCCCACGTCGCTTACCCATCACGGGTAAGGTAGCTCTCTCCAGGTCTGCTCTAGCACAACTTAAAACGCGTCCATAGCGCTAAGTCAAACCGTCACCATCTTGGATCTTGGCTCCCTTTCTCAGCGGTCAATATTTTTTAAACACTTACCGTTGCTGGCTGAATTACCCCCTGGCAGGGCCGCCAAGAGGGGGGGCAGGGGAGACAAAATTCCCCGAGTCTGGGCCTCCAAGGGGGGCCCGGCGCCGCTGTCTCATCCGCCCGCCCTTGGCTCCATTGACCGGCCGCCACCGGGCCAGGCCCCCTCCATTCAAATCACAGCTCCTCACCACCTCGCTCCATGTGAAAGCACAGCAGTGGCTGTCTGCAGATCGCCTCCCTTCGGGCCTTCCCTCCCTGTGTCCTGCCCTCATCTGACATAACTTCCGCGAGGGCGGGACACAGGGAGGGAAGGCCTGAAGGGAGGTGATCTGCAGACTGCCACTGCTGCGTTTTCACACAGAGCGAGGTGAGGCGCTGTGATTTGAATTCAGAGGGCCCAGCCCGGTGGTGGACGGAGGGGGGCGGGTGGAGGGGGGTGGCGGCAGCGGCGGGGCCCGGCCCAGTCTCTCAGCAGCCCTACCCCCTAGTATTCAATATCAGGACATGTCCTAGCACCGACACAGAATTTTGGGGGTTAAGTGTGGGCGGGCAGGCTGCCAGAGCTTATGCAGCCCCAGTCGAATATCGGCCAGGACCCGCATAGCTATTTTTTTTCAACTAAACACTCCCGATCCCCCTCCCAGTCTAATACCCCCTCTGACTCCTCCCCCATCACAATTTGCTAAGTCCTTCCCCTCCCTACCAAATGAACCCCCCACCCCCCTTTACTCTTCCTCCTGATGTCTATGTAGGCCTCTTCAGGCCTACCTGCTTCCCTGGTGATCTAGTGGGGACTTTGGGGGCAGGAGCACAGCCCCCTCCCTCCTTCCCCCTCATGGCTGCTTTTCAAAATGGTTGCCATGACCTCTGTTGGCAGCTCACGGTACTCAACTTTTGAGCTGTCCTAATTTAGGCTCCTTAGCTATGCAGATGCTGGCACTGAATAATGCTTGCACCAGCATAACCCCAGGCTCCTCCCCAGTGCCACCCCCAGTGCTGCCCTTGACCTGCCCGCTTTTTAGTTGTGCAGTCTGTGGGGATATTCAGTGGCACTCTCTGGTTATGTGCCGTTGAATATCTCCAGTTAGATGGGGGAAACAATTTAAGTGGGCAGGAGCTTAAATTGCTTTGAATATTGTCTTACTAGTGACTAACTGTCACGGATGTGAGCCCTTGTGCCCAAACGGAGCACAGTGATGAGGAATTGAGCCTGCGCCCTGTCGGGCAGCCGAGCAAACCCTGAGGCTTCACCTGAGAGGACCACCGTTCCCCGAGGGTTGAGCCCCCAGGTGCAGGTGGCACCCAGGACTTCCAGATACGGCAGGGGTCAGACGGCCGCAGACAGTAGGCAACGGTAGACTGGGCTCGGACAGAGGCTAGAGTGATGTCAAGTAACCAGCAATGACGAATCAGGATCAAGTAGTAGTCAGGTCAAGCAGGAAGCAGAGAGTCATCAGGTTCCAAGCGGAGGTCAGGTCAGGCGGCAAGCAGAGAGTAGAAGGGTTCCAAGCAGAGGTCAGGTCAGGCAGCAAGCAAAGAGTAGTTGGGTTCCAAGCAGAGGTCAGGTCAGGCAGCAAGCAGCAGTGGCGTAGCCAGAAGGCAATTTTTGGGTGGGCCAACAGGTTGGATGGATGGGCACTAGAGAAACACCTGCCACCTGATATGCCCTGCCCATGCCCCTACTCCTACCACACACCTACCCCACTCCCAATAACTTCAATGGGAATAGCAGTGCTGGCCTCAGTGGCTGCAGGCCATATTGAGAGCTAGGGAAACTATAAGAGGGTGCATTCTTCATCCTCCACTGAGCCACGGTCCGCCAACACACATATGCTTCCCCCAAATATGCCCTAAATATTACAGTGGGGCCCTAAAATATCAATACATCAAGAAAACTGAACAAGCCAAAGTACTAGAGAATACTACATAGAAAATTGATGCTAACAGAATACTTTGGTCACACACACAGAACACAAATGCAGAACACTCTACGCTGGCTGCAAAGAGCAAATACTCAAAAAACTCCAGACAGCCCAGAACACAGCAGCCAGACTTATATTCGGCAAACCAAAATACGAAAGCGCAAAACCCCTACGCTAAAAACTACACTGGCTCCCACTCAAAGAACGCATCACGTTCAAACTCTGTACCTTGGTCCATAAAATCATCCATGGTGACGCCCCAGCCTACATGTCAGACCTAATAGAACTACCACCCAGAAACGCGAAAAAATCCTCTTGCACATTCCTCAACCTTCATCCTCCCATGTGTAAAGGCTTGAAATACAAATCAATGCATGCATCTACTTTCTCCTATACAAGCACACAGTTCTGGAACGCGCTGCCATGCAACCTGAAAACGGTCTATGAAATGACCAACTTCCGCAAACTGCTGAAAACTTATCTCTTCGACAGAATATACCACAAAGATCAACACGTGTAACTGTTCATTCTTTAAGATATCCAGAAATGTTCTGTATGCTCTTTAATGTCTTTGCTCTAACACTACCATGTATTTCACCATCATGTACCCAAAGCTTTCTGTAAAACCAAATGTATACTCTTCTATTTCCAGTATCCACGATGAATTGTAAGCCACATTGAGCCTGCAAAGAGGTGGGATAATGTGGGATACAAATGTAATAAATAAATAAATACAGAATAAGTGACCACAAACCATAAACAAATTAAATCAAAATCCCAAGAGGCCAGACCTTGCATTTAGCACAGCACAGAGAAATACAAAGAGATGCATTTTTTCCTATACTGTGCAAAATATGATAGCACATGCAAGAGACAGTGTTAGGGGAGGTACAACTAGGGCAACTGCGTTTGGCCCCCTAGCCAGAGAGAACCCCAGGCCAGCTGAAAGCTGAAGAAGGTGCAGCCTGTTAGTAAGCTTTGAGGTCCCCTCCTAAATATGTACCTTGGGCCCCAGCCCTATTGTAACACCAGCTCTGGCAGAATGTACATTTCAAATCTGACATATTCTAGTCACAAAATAGAAAAATAAAGTTCTTTTTTCTACCTTTTGTTGTCTGCTCATTTTATTTTTCCAAGTCATGTTGGTCCCAGGCTCTGGTTTCTACATCCTTCTGTCTTCTCTTAACTCACTCACCAAGGTCTCATGTCCATTTGACATTTCTACTCTCTCTCCATGTCCACTATCCATCTTCTTCCATCTCTGTACCTCTATCTTCCTTCATGTTTAGTATCTCCCTTACTCTGTGTCCCTATATTTCTCTGTCCAGCTTCTCCCCTCTCTTTGTCCCCAGTGCCATTATATCTCTAACCTCTCTGACCCTACCCCATCCAGCTTCTCTCCCTCTCACTCCCTCCTCTTTCCAGCATCTGGTTTGGTTCCTTGATTCCCTGCCTGCCCACCCACCCTGCCCTCCCTTCCTCCCTCACACTGTATGTTTAGTATTTGTTCCCTTTTCCTTCATCTCCTTGGTCTGGTATCTCTGTTTCCCTTCCCTCCAGTTCTCCTCTCCCTCTTCCTCCCACATCCAGCAGCTCTCTCCCTTCCATCCAGATCTCCTCCTCCTCCTCCTCCCAAATCCAGCAGCTCTCTCCCTTCCACTCAGATCCCCTCCTCCTCTTCCTCCAGCAGCTCTCTCCCTTCCATCCAGTCCCCTCCTCCTCTTCCTCCCATATCCAGCAGCTCTCTCCCTTCCCTCCAGCCCCTTCTTCCTCTTCCTCCCTTGTCCAGATCTCCAGCCCCTTCCTCCTCTCTCTCCCATGTCCAGCAGCTCTGTCCCTTCCCTCCAGTCCCTTCTTCCTCTTCCTCCAGCAGCTCTCTCCCTTCCATCCAGTCCCCTCCTCCTCTTCCTCCCATGTCCAGCAGCTCTCTTTCTTCCCTCCAGCCCCTTCTTCCTCTTCCTCCCTTGTCCAGCAGCTCTCCAGCCCCTTCCTTCTCTCCCTCCCATGTCCAGCAGCTCTGTCTCTTCCCTCCAGTCCCTTCTTCCTCTTCCTCCCTTGTCCAGCAGCTCTCCAGCACCTTCCTCCTCTCCCTCCCATCATGTTCAGCAGCTCTCAACCACTTTCCCTCCAGGCCCGCCCTTCCAACATCCTTCGCTGCTGTCGCTGCCTTTTCTCCCACGGCTCCGCCGGGTACAGCCGTCCGGGAGGCAGCGTTCAGCAGCGTTGCCTGCGTGCCTGCCTTTAAAATAATTCTTCTCCCCAGGCTCCGCTGCATTCTCTTTCTCACCCGTCGCAAAGCGCTGCCATTCACACAGGCAGCTCCGCTCCCCTTTGCCGCGTCCATCTACTTAAACAGGAAGTGCATCAGAGAGGGCCGGATGGACACGGCAAAGGGGAGCGGAGCTGCCTGTGTGAACGGCAGCGCTAAGCGCTTTGTGACGGATGAAAAAGAGAATGCAGCGGAGCCTGGGGAGTTGAATTATTTTAAAGGCAGGCACGTAGGCAACACTGCTGAATGCTGCCTCCCGGACAGCCGTACCCGGCGGAGCCGCGGGAGAAAAGGCAGCGATAGCAGCGAAGGATGTTGGATGGGTGGGCCTGGAGGGAAAGTGGCTAGGCCTGGGCCCATCCAGGCCCACCCGTGGCTACACCCCTGGCAAGCAGTAGTAGACAAAGTCTTCCAGTACTACTACTACTACTACAAATCATTTCTATAGCGCTACCAATCGTACGCAGCGCTTCAAAATTGTCCAGGTAGCACTAGCAAATCTACCAAAGTAGAAGCCGAAGCAAAGTGTGTAGGGAGAAGCTGCTCCTTAAATAGCCCCCACCATCAGGGAGACCGGGAACAGCTGGCAGGGGGCAGAGAGGTCAGGAGGCAGAGCAGCCCACAGGGAACCCCGGATTGGCCAACCAACGGAAGGAGGCGGCGCCTAGCCGCGAGCGGCCAATCCAGGCGCATGGGGAGTGGCCCGAGTTCCTAGGCCCCGTGCCCAGAAGAGAAACCCATCTTAGGGGACGCCAGCGCTGCCAAGATGGCCGACGTTCCCCAGCCGCCAGGGAGAGAGAGCAGGGTGCCGGCGCTGCCCCGACAGCTGGCGAAACGCAGCGGGAGCAATGGGGGGAATGAAGCTCTGGGTCAGCCCTCCTGGCCGCTGCCTCCCCCCACAGAGGCGGAGCCGGATAGCGGCTCGGCCGAGGGGAGCGCGCCGCAGGTGAGGGACGCGACACTAACAGGCTCATTTTTGAAAGAGATGGACATCCATCTTCCGACATAAATCGGTACTTGGACGTCCATCTCTCAGAGATGTCCAAATCGGTAGAATCGAAACCCGATTTTGGATGTCTCTAACTGAAGTTCGTCTCAAGGAAGTCCAGTTTTCAAGGAGGTGTATCGGAGGCATGGTGAAGGCGGGACTTGGGCGTGCCTAAGTCTTGGATGTCTTTGAGCCATAATGGAAAAAAGGCAGAGACGTCCTAAACTAAAACTTGGATGTTTTCACCCGGACGTGTTTTTCTTACGACCAAGGCACAAAAAGGTGCCCGAAATGACCAGATGACCACCAGAGGGAATCAGGGATGACCTCCCCTTACTCCCCCAGTGGTCACCAACCCCCTCCCACCCTCAAAAAACATCTTTAAAAATATTGATTGCCAGCCTCAGATGTCATACTCAGCTCCATGACAGCAGTATGTAGGTCCCGGGAGCAGTTTTAGTGGGTGCAGTGCACTTCAGACAGGCGGACCCAGCCCCCACCCCCCCACCTGTTACATTGTGGAGGAAACAGTGAGCCCTCCAAAACCCAGCACAAACCCTCTGTACCCACATATAGGTGCCCCCCTTCACTCGTAAGGGCTATGGTAGTGGTGTACAGTTGGGGGTAGTGGGTTTTGGGGGGGGGGGTGTTGGGGGGCTCAGCACACAAGGTAAGGGAGCTGTGTACCTGGGAGCATTTTATGAAGTCCACTGCAGTGCCCCCTAGGGTGCCCGGTTGGTGTCCTGGCATGTCAGGGGGACCAGTGCACTAGAAATGCTGGCTCCTCCCACGTCCAAATGGCTTGCATTTGGACGTTTTAGACATGGACGTCTTTGGTTTCGAAAATCGCCGAAAGTCAAAGATGTCCATATCTAAGGACATCCAAATCTAAGGACGTCCTTGGTATTTTCGAAACGAAAGATGAACGTCCATCTTTTTTCAAAAATATGCTTTTCCCCGCCTCCGGATTTGGACGTTTTACAAAGATGTCCAAATCCCAACTTACACGTTTCTTTCGAAAATGCCCCTCTAAGTCTACACACCCCTTAGAGAATTAACTTCTAAAAGGGTACATTTATAACAGGGTGCCTTGTAGCAGCCTATTTTACAAAGGAACATAAGCACTTTGGGGCTAACATTCAAAGCGATTGATCCAAGCAGGAGACACTCCTGGCCAGTTAAATCACTTGTGTGAGGATATCCACTGAAATTCAGATAACTGGATAGTGACCCTGAGTATTAACACTAACCACTAAAGCCATAACTGGTGATTCTGTGTGCGGTCCGAGGGCAGAGTCAATACTTATCAAGGTTCAAGGTTGCGTTGATTGTCCACTTAGTGCCAGACCATCAAAGCGGATTACATACAATAATATTAAATGAGAAAAAAAAGGTTACAATCTGATAGAAGTAGCAGAAAATAATTTATAAAAACATAAAACAACACGAAGCTACTGTTTTCCGATAGACCCCCGGATATTCAGCACTCAAGCCCCTACGTTAACCAGACAAATCAGACCACATAAAGCACAGTCCTATCTTTATCTGATCCAGTGCCGCTGAATATCCCTGGAAATCCCCGGATAGTGATTTAAACAGCCAGGAACCTCTCCTGGCCATTTAAATTGCTTTCAGTATCGATCTTACAGGTGTATAATACGCCAGGAGAGCTGTACTTGTGAAAGAGTCCGTGCATCCTTTCCCTTTGAAAACTAACAACTTTTGCATGCATCCAATGCATAATTCAGGCATTTGTTATAAAAATGTCCCCTCTGTATATGACTTGTGCAACACCTGAACATATTAGCAAGGTGAGGAAATTTCTTGAATGTGTGGGGAAGAGAGGGAGGAATAGATGCACACAGACAGAGACCACATGGAAGTTACATTTTTCACATACAGGTCTCATATATTCTCTCTTTCCTTGTATCTCAGGTGAAGAAGGCCTGGCGGGCTGGGCCATTGCATTGGTAGTTATAGGTGCTGTCTTTACTGGAATTATCATCATAGTAGTGGTGAGTATGGACTCTGCCACCTTCACCACTGACAATTAACATTTAATCACATAGTGTGTATATTTATAACCTGGGTATCTCAGAGTATTGCTGTCTCTTCTCTTAAGGTCTTTCTTCAGATGTCCATGCTGTATTCACACTTTACGCATTTCAGGATGCTGCCTCTGTTTTCCTGGGGTCTCTCTTCAGCTGTCCTTGCTGTACTCACAATTTATGTGTTTGAGGATGCTATCCTCTCTGCTCAGTGGTGTTCCTAGGTCAGCTGCCACATGGGGTGGATCGCCGCTGTGCCCCCCCCACCCGGTGCATCACCCCCCCCCCCCCATGAATCACAACACCCCCCAGTGCACCACCTCCACCCCCCAAGCGCATTGCTCTTACTTCCTGAGGGTGCAGGAAGCAGTCACGCAGCTGTCGGCTCCGCCGGTTCCCTGTCCTGGAGCAAGAAATAACGTCAGAGGGAGCGGAGAACCGGCAGAGACAACAGCTGTGTGGCTGCTCCCTGCAACTCCTTGCAGCGTGCACCTGGGGCAGACCGCCTCTACTCTCCTGAGGACTCTCTTCAGCTGTCCATGCTGTATTCATATTTTACATGTCTGAGAATGCTGCCTTCTGCTCTCCTGAGGGCTCTCTTCAGCTGTCCGTGCTGTATTCCGTGCTCTCCTGAGGTCTCTCTTCAGCTGTCCATGCTGAATTAATATTTTACATGTCTGAGAATGCTGCCTTCTGCTCTCCTGAGGGCTCTCTTCAGCTGTCCGTGCTGTATTCCCTGCTCTCCAGAGGTCTCTCTTCACCTCTCCATGCTATATTCATAGTTTTCATAATTTTGATGTTTTAGGGTGCTGCTCTTTTTCCTTGATAGCTCTCGTCAACTTTTGTTGCCCCAGGCGCTGTCATCTTCTCTGCGCGTGAATCTAGATTTTAAGCAAAAGTTTCCATTGACCAACAGAATACTAGAGCAAAGTATACATGATTCTGGGATGATTTTCTAGCATAAACATTACTTTCTTATTCTTTTCTTTTGCGACTTTATTTATAGATTGTGTGTGTGATGAGACCTTCATTCTGAAGACTCCCAGGAAGAAGTGAAACATTCTAAATGCTATTACGATAATAAAAGCGTGGAGGAGGCGCCAAATAGAGCAGCAGGCTGAGAACCAGGAAGCCAGGGTTCAAATCCCACTACCACTCCTTGTGATCTTGGGCAAGTCACTTTGGGGTCCTTTTACTAAGGTGTGCTGAAGAATGGCCTGCGGTAGTGTAGGCACATGTTTTGGCCGTGTGCAGGATTATTTTTCAGTGCACAAAATGAAAATTGGCACGCGTCCATTTTGGACCTGAGACCTTACCGCCACCCATTGACTTAGCGGTATGGTCTCATGCGTTAACTAGGCGGTAATCGTGCATACAATGCCGATTACCGCCCCGTTAGCACCGTGTGCCGGAAAATTTCTGGCGTGCCTACTGGATGCGCGTAGAAAATGAAATTACCACCCAGGCCACGCGGTAGCCAGGCGGTAGTTCCAAATTGGCGTGCATTGGGCTCGCATAGGTGCCTGCGCAGCTTAGTAAAAGGGCCCCTTTATTTTTGCCAGGTTGAAGTAGTCTTTCATGAAGCAATAGGCCCATCTTGTGGTCATTTTCATAAACTGCAGTAAAGTTTGGCTTACTTGAATAATAAGTTTTGTACTGTAATGTCAAGTTAACCAGAAATAAAAATTAAAATGTCAAACTTGATGGAGTTTATTATTATTTTACCCCTTTCCCAGGCGTTTGTGTGCAGTACATTTTTCTTCTTCATAACCCCTCCTTCAGTCAGTGGTTCCCACATAGGGTTACCATACGTCCGGATTTCCCCGGACATGTCCTCTTTTTGAGGGCATGTCCGGGGCGTACGGCGGATTTTGCTCCCGCCCACGTTTGTCCGGATTTCTGGACAAACGTGGGCGCGGGTGCGGGCAGGCGCGTGCGTGCGGTGGGCGTGTGGGCGGGCGATCGGCGCGTGGTCTCCCGTCCCCTCCCCTCCCCTTCCTTACCATGTTCCCTGGTGGTCTAGTGACGTCTTCGGGGCAGGAAAGAGCCCCCTCTTTCCTGCCCGGAGCGCTGCCTCCCCTGTCTATCATCCTTCTCGGTCTGGCTGGGGATTCAAAATGGCCGCCGAGAGTTGAACTCTCGCGAGGCCGCTTCAACTCTTGGTGGCCATTTTGAATCCCCAGCCAGACCGAGAAGGATGATAGACAGGGGAGGCAGCGCTCCGGGCAGGAAAGAGGGGGCTCTTTCCTGCCCCGAAGAGAAGACGCTACTAGACCACCAGGGCTAGACAGTAAGTGAGGGGGGGGTATGTGATGGGGGGGAGGGGACTATGTGACGGGGGGGGGATAGGGGCGGAACCCGGACTTGAAGGGGGCGTGGCCCGGACCTGAAGGGGGCGTGGCAGGGGCGGGGCATGAGGCGGGGCGGGGGCGGGGTAGGGGGCGTGACATGTGTCCTCTTTTTCAGAGGACACAAAATGGTAACCCTATTCCCACAACCCTCCTGGTAAACTCACAGACAGCTTGATTTCAGGAGATCCGTGATGAGATTCAAGAAATAAATTTAGTTACACTGGAAGATTTTTTAAAAATTATTGTTAAAGCAACTTCTGCAGTATACTTTCTGTCTCTTTGCTATTTCCCAGATATTTGCAGGCAGCCAGGGTGAGGAAGAATTTCTTGGGAAAAACAAAATATTCCATAACTAAAAGATATAGCCAAAAAGTCAGTGATCCTGGCCATATTTGTCTTGCTTAAAAAGACAACAAAACAACAGCTCTTGAGTTTGTAGCACTGAAAAGGCTACAGTCACCTGCCATTCTCAGCACTGGCCACCTGGCGGCAGCATAGGCCAACCTCGCTCCTTCTTTCCAAACCCTTTTTGTATATTTTTGGATTGTTTGAGTAGGGGATGGGGCAAGTTTAATGAGCAAGCAGCTGTGGGATCCACAGTACTAGAAGAATTTAGGTCAGTCTGTGAAGAGTAGCCTGATGGTTAGAACAGCAGACTGAAAGAACCAGTGAAGCTAGAGTTCAAATCCCACTTGGGGTCCTTGTCTCAGGTGTAAGCCTCCTTGGCCCAGGAAAATACCTCATATACCTAAATGTAACCTGCTTTGAGCTACTAATAAAAATGTTGTGAGCCAAATCCAAATATTCCACTCCTTGGTTGCCCACTGTTTTGCTTGGGCTGTGACCAGGGTTGCCATTTAGCTCGATGTCTGCAATGGGAAGCAAGTACAGTGTGAAGCTGAAGACAAAATGGTTCTTATCTTTTTGAACAGAATAGCAAATTAATTTCTCTTCATAATTTTTTATATCCTCACTCACAGGACTCCCATTTTTCTCATCGGTCTTAAAAAAAACCTCCTTCCTTCCAATTTTTGATAATTTTTTCTTCTATAATACGCACATGAAAAATATTTAGTAATTCTGGTTATCAGTGATCCAATATGTGAGTTTGAAAGCTAAGAGCCCCTTTTACCAAGCTGCAGCAAAAGGAGAACCGCGTGTTTTTGATGTGTGCCGAGGCCCCCTTTTACCGCAGTGGGTAAAAGGTAGGTCTTTCTTTTTTTAAAGAAATGCCGTGAGGCAAGTGAAGAACTTGCTGCCCTGCCATTTCGGGGGGAAGCCCTTACCCATTGAGGTGGCAGTTAGGGTTCCCACACTAACCCAGCGGTAACTGGGCAGCGCGTGGCACTGCCTGATTACCAAAGGGAAACCAAAAGAAAAAAAGCAGATCAAAAAAGACAAAAAAATAGAACAGGAGGGTAACAGAAGAAGTGGTTTATTACAAGTTACCCGACGTGGCCACGTTTTGCCCTCAGCCTGCGTCAGGGGTAAAAAAACTACAAAATAAAAATACATAATGAGTAAAACATAAACATCACATTGTATATTTGAAAATAAAACATATGTAAAAACACTATCACATCATATAATAAAAACAGATAAAATCTAAAAACATAATAAAATATAATATCAAATCAATATCAGTTAAAAACATTCAGATTAAATATGCATGCAATAAAATAATAATTTTAATACAAGACATGATATCAACAAAAAATAATAATATCAACACTAAATGTATATCAACAGAACTGCATAGGACAGATAAGTGGAGATATACAACAGTAAAATAACTGAATGACCGTACATACTAAATATCACCTACCTAATAGGGGTAAAAAGCAAAGTGAACCCCTAAAAGTAGTCATACAACCACCTAAAAAATACAAAATAAAATAAATAAATAAAATCTCACAATGCTTGGCCTCAATTGCCGTCTTTTATGCACATTCAATGATCTAAAAATATTGAAATTAATATTCACTTTGTTAAAAAGTAAGAATCAGTAGGTTTCCATGTTCTAATAGATAGCAACTCAAATCAATAGAAATCAATACAAAGTACCTAAAAACATCATTCTATTCTATGACAATCACATATATTCTGATGATGATATCATTAAAAAACACCACAGTGGCCATGAAAAAAACTGATTACAACTCACAGGCAATCCAGCACTCATTACTGTTGTTTGAATATACAAACATCAATTGAAATTGTGCTGTTGCAACGCACCAAACGTGCTTACCCCGATACTTGTGTCATTAGAAAAAACTTTGCAGTAGATGTAGCAATACTGATTCAGAGGTGCTCAGCCAAACTCACAGGCAATCCAGTGCTTTATGCTGCTATTTGAATGGGTGGATATCCATACATAAACCCTAATAATTTTATCAGTAGAAAGAATTTAGCAATCCCACTCAGCACAACTGGCATGTAATGCAGTGCTCTTTACTGATACTTGAATAGGTAGATATACAATCTTCTGTTTCAATCATAACTGTAGCAACATCCCAAAACCCCTTTAAGTCAGTGGCGTAGCCAAGGGTGGGCCTGGATGGGCCCAGGCCCACCCACTTTGGGCTCAGCACACCTATGATGTGGCTGGCAGTGAACCCTAAGCCTCACCAGCCAAAACCTCCCAACAACTGTCCCTCCTGCATAACTTGTAAATAGCAGATCTTCTCCTGCAGCGACTGATACATACTATTCGCACCAGCCCCACAGCCTTCCCTCTGATATATTCCCACCTATGCGGAAACAGGAAGTTGCATCAGAGGGAAGGCTATGGGGCCAACATGAGCAGTGTGTATTAGTTGCTGCATGTAAGGGAGGGAGGATGTTTGAGAGACCAAATGGCATGCAGGCGAGAGAGGGAGAGACCAAATCACTTGTGGGACAGGGCAAAGTTATTCTGCCCACCCATCCTGGGCCCAGGCCCATCCAAAATTGGGTGTCTGGCTACGCCCCTGCTTTAAGTATTGAAGCTAACAACACTAAGCTGATCAGATTACACAAACTTCAATCAAACAGACATGGAGCAACAAGCAACTGGTTAAGAAAAAATACTGACTTAGAATTTGCACTGACAAAACATATTTAAAGCAAGCCACGCTGTTTAAACATAAACAATACACACCACCATCTAAATTCCATATGGAGTATCTTATATCCTACCTTACATAAGTGCTTCCCAAGCTTACTCCCCATCCGTTTTCGCATCCTGTTCAAACTTCTTCTACTAACCTATAAGTGTACTCACTCTGCTGCTCCCCAGTATCTCTCCACACTCATCCATCCCTACACCCCTTCCCGTGCACTCCGCTCCATGGATAAATCCTTCTTATCTGTTCCCTTCTCCACTACTGCCAACTCCAGACTTCGCGCCTTTTGTCTCGCTGCACCCTACGCCTGGAATAAACTTCCTGAGCCCCTACGTCTTGCCCCATCCTTGGCCACCTTTAAATCTAGACTGAAAGCCCACCTCTTTAACATTGCTTTTGACTCGTAACCACTTGTAACCACTCGCCTCCACCTACCCTCCTCTCTTCCTTCCCGTTCACATTAATTGATTTGATTTGCTTACTTTATTTATTTTTTGTCTATTAGATTGTAAGCTCTTTGAGCAGGGACTGCCTTTCATCTATGTTTGTGCAGCGCTGCGTACGTTTTGTAGCGCTATAGAAATGCTAAATAGTAGTAGTAGTAGTACTCAGCAAACTTCACAATGCTATGTTGACTGGCAGCATTATAACAAACACTCTGATTGGTCCTTTAAATATCCCCTTTGAGAGTCCAAAGGTCATAGAGAATTCTAGAACAAGAACCCACTAATCCAAATAAAAGTGTATATAAAATACTATGGACATGTCAAAAACGGATAAGTAAAAATAAAAATGGAAAAAACAAAAAAACTTTAAGAAACAGGGATAATTAAAAAAAAAAAAAAAATCTGTCATGTGACTTTTCCAGGCAAAGGATGTGGAACAAGCATGTGGAACATATACTGACCACCAGGTGGCTGATTTAAACAAACATTGGATTGAGCAGTACATAATGGCAATCTGCTGGTAGTACTATAAAAACACTGAGAGATCAGTTTCTTGATTCAACCCAAAAGGTTTAACAGTCTTAAATCTATAAATCAAACGTTGTTCAGCTTGCAATAGCAATTTGTTCACATCTCCACCTCTCCAATTTGAATATATTCTTAAGAGAACTAAAAATCTTACTGGTTAAAATCATGTTTAAATTCACACATGTGTGCCACTAAAGGATACCTACTGAGTTCATCATGGAACTTATCACTATAGCATTGAAAGAAAACTATTTCTTTTTTGAAGGTACTTTTTACAAACATATAAAAGGTACCACCATGGGTGCAACGGTAGCACCTTCATTAGCTAATCTGTTTATGGCATGTTTTGAAGAGAAATTCTTGCAGAATAATAATTTCACAGAGAATATTATGCTTTGGCGAAGATACATTGATGATATTTTTGTGGTCTGGGCTGGTAGTGAATCACGGTTGATGGATTTTTTCAAATGCTTAATACAAGAGATAGCAATTTGAAATTTCAGATTAATTTCAGTGGAAAGGAAATTTCATTTTTAGATATTAAAATTCAGTTAGAATCGGGTAGATTTATTACTTCACTATATAGAAAACCTACTGATAAGAACAAATTCCTACATTTTGATAGCTGTCATAGTCATGCCTTAAAGTGTAATCTTCCTTACAGCCAATTTTTAAGAGTAAAAAAATTATGTTCAGAGGATCGTGATTGTAAAGGGCAAATAGGAGAAATGGCTTATAGATTTACGCAAAGAGCCTATCCTGTAAAATATATTAAAAAGGTATAGCAAGAGCAAAACAGGTCCATAGAAAAGACCTTTTGCAGAATAAGGAAAAGAAACATAATGACCAAAAGGTTATTTGCACATTATATTATGATTATCTATCTTCTGATATCATTAAAATATTAAGATCTCATTGGCCGTTGATCCAGAACATTCCATCTTTTGCAAATAAAGAAATGATGATAGCATACAAAAGAAATAAGAATTTGAAGGATTTTTTGTCACCATCAGCATTACCAGTCCCACTTTATAAGGATAGAGAAAGGGGTCATTACCCATGCTTAAATTGTTCCGTTTGTCCAGTCAATTTGAAAACAAAATGTTTTGAACACCCTGTTACAGGAGAAATATATCAGTTAAAACATTACTCAAATCGCAAGACTTCACAAGTAATATATGCAGCAATTTGCCCATGCGGGCTTATTTACATTGGTAAAACTATAAGAGCATTTAATAAGCGCATCTTAGAACATAAAAGCGCAATAAAAAGAGAGGTATTAGATAAACCTTTAGTGGCACACATGTGTGAATTTAAACATGATTTTAACCAGTTAAGATTTTTAGTTCTCTTAAGAATATATTCAAATTGGAGAGGTGGAGATGTGAACAAATTGCTATTGCAAGCTGAACAACGTTTGATTTATAGATTTAAGACTGTTAAACCTTTCGGGTTGAATCAAGAAACTGATCTCTCAGTGTTTTTATAGTACTACCAGCAGATTGCCATTATGTACTGCTCAATCCAATGTTTGTTTAAATCAGCCACCTGGTGGTCAGTATATGTTACTACATGTATCCAATGCTTGTTCCACATCCTTTGCCTGGAAAAGTGACATGACAGAATTTTTTTAAAAGTTATCCCTGTTTCTTAAAGTTTTTTGTTTTTTCCATTTTTATTTTTACTTATCCGTTTTTGACATGTCCATAGTATTTTATATACACTTTTATTTGGATTAGTGGGTTCTTGTTCTAGAATTCTCTATGACCTTTGAACTCTCAAAGGGGATATTTAAAGGACCAATCAGAGTGTTTGTTATAATGCTGCCAGTCAACATAGCATTGTGAAGTTTGCTGAGTAAGCTTGGGAAGCACTTATGTAAGGTAGGATATAAGATACTCCATATGGAATTTAGATGGTGGTGTGTATTGTTTAAACAGCCTGGCTTGCTTTAAATAAGTTTTGTCAGTGCAAATTCTAAGTCAGTATTTTTTCTTAACCAGTTGCTTGTTGCTCCATGTCTGTTTGATTGAAATTTGTGTAATCTGATCAGCTTAGTGTTGTTAGCTTCAATACTTAAAGGGGGTTTGGGATGTTGCCACAGTTATGATTGAAACAGATGATTGTATATCTACCTATTCAAGTATCAGTAAAGAGCACTGCATTACATGTCAGTTGTGCTGAGTGGAATTGCTAAATTCTTTCTACTGATAAAATTATTAGGGTTTATGTATGGATATCCACCTATTCAAATAGCAGCATAAAGCACTGGATTGCCTGTGAGTTTGGCTGAGCACCTGTGAATCAGTATTGCTACATCTACTGCAAAGTTTTTTCTAATGACACAAGTATCGGGGTAAGCACGTTTGGTGCGTTGCAACAGCACAATTTCAATTGATGTTTGTATATTCAAACAACAGTAATGAGTGCTGGATTGCCTGTGAGTTGTAATCAGTTTTTTTCATGGCCACTGTGGTGTTTTTTAATGATATCATCATCAGAATATATGTGATTGTCATAGAATAGAATGATGTTTTTAGGTACTTTGTATTGATTTCTATTGATTTGAGTTGCTATCTATTAGAACATGGAAACCTACTGATTCTTACTTTTTAACAAAGTGAATATTAATTTCAATATTTTTAGATCATTGAATGTGCATAAAAGACGGCAATTGAGGCCAAGCATTGTGAAATTTTATTTATTTATTTTATTTTGTATTTTTTAGGTGGTTGTATGACTACTTTTAGGGGTTCACTTTGCTTTTTACCCCTATTAGGTAGGTGATATTTAGTATGTACGATCATTCAGTTATTTTACTGTTATATATCTCCACCTATCTGTCCTATGCAGTTCTGTTGATATACATTTAGTGTTGATATTATTATTTTTTGTTGATATCATGTCTTGTATTAAAATTATTATTTTATTGCATGCATATTTAATCTGAATGTTTTTAACTGATATTGATTTGATATTATATTTTATTGTATTATGTTTTTAGATTTGATCTGTTTTTATTATTTGATGTGATAGTGTTTTTAGATATGTTTTATTTTCAAATATACAATGTGATGTTTATGTTTTACTCATTATGTATTTTTATTTTGTAGTTTTTTTTACCCCTGACGCAGCCTGAGGGCGAAACGTGGCCATGTCGGGTAACTTGTAATAAACCACTTCTTCTGTTACCCTCCTGTTCTATTTTTTTGTCTTTTTTGATCTGCTTTTTTTCTTTTGATTTGCTATTTCTGTGGCAGATCTTTGCCTTTTTTTGTTTCTGTCTGATTACCAAAGGGTACACACTGGTACTACAAAAGTAAATATATTTTTGTAGCGCCGGATATGACAGCACGCTGGGGGTGAGAACTACTGCTACGGTAGCCCAGCAGTAATTCCTTTATAGTAAGAGGTAAGCTGCTTTGTAAAAGAGGCCCTAACTGCTTGATATATGCTGTATTTCACATATTGGATCATTGATAACAAGAATTACTAAACATTTTTCATGTGCGTATTATAGAAGTAAAACTAACAAAAATTTGAAGGCAGGGGGAAGTTTTTTATGACTGATGACGAGCCCATAAAGCACTCTCATCAGCAGAATATCTTGGGTGTCTTAGGGGTATCTTTTCTAAGGCGTGTTAGCATTTTTAACGCCCCTTTAAAGTTAAGGTGCGTTAAACACTAACATCTATCTATTCCTATGGTCGCATTAGTGTTTAACGCGTGTCCAACATTTACACATGTTAAAACCGCTAACGCACCTATAGCGCACCTTAGTAAGCTTAGGCATTAATATGCTGTATTTTTTTTCTGTTTGTATTTATGCAGATGTTATTAATTCATATTTTGATATGCGTGTATTAACAAACATATGAGTTATATTTTTTATTATTATCATTATTATATTTTATCTTATATGTGTATTATTTGCTTTAATGAAGATGATTTATGTATTTATAGGGTCTTATGATTTAACTTTGTATGTATCTATTGGGGATTCACTAGGTACTGATTGTTATAATATGTGATATATATGTGATGTTTCGATGTAGGTATGTGCTTTTAGGTTATCTGAATGGATTTTATAGTACCTTTTTGCTCGTGCAAAATTATGATTTTTATTTTATTATTTACTATGTTGTTTTGCTAAAGCCCTGATGCAGGCAGACGCTCGCCGAAACACAGCCTGTGTTTGGTCTTTTTAATAAAGAACTCTTGATTATTCCAGTCTTGAAGACCAATTTGTACTGTTTTTTGTTTGTTTGTTTGTTTGTTTATTTTGTTTGATTGGTGTATTTGTGAACCCTCTCTTTTACTTCTGCATTTATGTGATCCGCCTTGCATCTTAACGGTTAAAGGCAGAATATAAGCACTACAATACAGAGCTTGCCTGTCCCTCATTACTGAAAATGTGATAGTGAAACAGCACCACCCACTGGCAAGACTGTAGACTGAGTCATATTCTGGGACGTTGTAATGCACTGCTGACAGACATGACACACGCATTCGTGCCCCTTCTCAAGCTCACACACAGAAGTACCCTCCTCACACGTATTCTGACTTCTGGTTCCCCACCCCCACAGTATGGGCTCTCACTCACCTTGCCTTCCCTGCCTCCCATGGCACCATTCTTTCATTCCTCCTCTTCAGGCCCTTCCTCCCTCATTATTGCTCGTCAACCTTGTATTTATAGTCACAGAGCTTCAGACACATTGCTTCCAGCTGTAGGGCCTTCCCTCTACTGCGTTCTGCCTACCTGAAAGGGGAAGTTTCATCAGAGGAGGTGGGAAGTAGCAGAGGGAAGGCCCCACACAGCCAGAAGCAGTATGTCTCAAGCACTGCCAGCTACAAACACTAGGTTGGTAGATGTTGGGGGGGGGGGGGGGGAGGGAGGTGGAAGAGAGCGGAAGATATGTCAGGACTCACAGCGGTAAAAAGAAGAGAGCTACTAGCACCTGTAGGGGAAGGAGGAAGATGGAGAGATGTTAGAGGACTCACAGGATGAGGGAGAGGAACAGATACCTTAAGCTACAAAAAAATCATGCTCAGTGGGGTCACTCCTGAGATTCTAGAGAAACAAGAGATTAGGTTACATGGTGGGGAAGACTGGATACCATCAAAATGATGATAGTCCCTAAAATTACGTATGTTTTAAGTACGATCCCTCTTCTCTTCCCTTGCGCCTTTTATAGGCGACTGGAAAGGATGCTCACCAGCTTTTTATGGAATTGCAAATTGCCCAGAATCTCTCTTAGTAAACTTAAGCTTTCCAAAAGGCATGGTGGAGTCAAATTTCCCGATTTATTACTGTATCATAAAGCATTTATTTTGCATCAGGGCATGGAATGGTTTGCTCCTGTAAATGTTACCTCCTCGCCACCCAAATGGGTGGTCTTTCAGCAAGGCCTCATCGATCCATTAAGTCACTCCCATCTCCTCGGTATGCGCCTTTCTAAGAGCATTGTCTCCAACCCAATTATCAACACTACCTATAAATTAATGGCATCTTTAGATCAAACCATGGGTATCCATTGGTCTGATACGCCATTCATCCCCATATGGAACAACCCCAACTTTAAAATAGGTAATAAGCAAGTCTCGTGGTCTCAGTGGCAGCGTATAGGCATATGGTCCCTGAAAGACATAATTCACCTAAGCAGTCAGACTTGGAAAACCTTCTCAGATTTGAAATTAGAATTTGCGTTATCGGACACCCAATTTTACCAGTGGCTTCAGATTAGTACTATGTTAAAAAAGAAAAGTAAAGGCGTGTTGCAACCTCAATTTCTGGCCCAATTCCCACAGCTTCTTGATTTCAATCAGACACTTCAGTGCACTGGCCATGTGGCTTCCCACATTTACTAACATCTTCTCACCAAATCCCGTACTAATTGTAACGGTCTACGCAAATGTTGAGAAGAAGACATTCAACAACCTATCTCTGATACATTGTGGGAGTGGCTCTGGAAGTCCCTCTTCAGATGCTCTAACTCTTTCACTACAATAAGGGACTGTCCTTCTATGTTAAATTGTACAGCGCTGCGTAACCCTAGTAGCGCTTTAGAAATGTTAAGTAGTAGTAGTAGTAATACAGTCTATGTATTTCTTCATGCATAGGTCTTTCTGGACGCCATATAAGATGCATGTTATCACCCCCTCTAGCTCTGATCTATGCTGGTGTTGTCAATCTCAATTGGGTAATTTTAGGCACCTTATATATGATTGTGGTTGTATTCAGCAATACTGGTTAGAAATATGGGCGCAACTGGTAGACATCTTTCATCTCCCTGGCATAATCTCTTATAAATTTGTGACACTCAGAGACCAATGTTTCCGCAGTTTGCTGACTCCTAATGAAGGGGCTCTGGTTAACACCATGGTATCCTTAGCGTTGAAGGTAATATTCTCCCATTGGAAGACTTTGCAACAGGTTACCTACCAGGAATGGTGGAACCTGATGCTTCAAATATATAAATACGAGTTGCACCTTGCTAAGAAATCTCCCCGCTTTCCAGCTTATAGAGAAAAATGGCTACCATTTGCATCTCATTTTAGTGCTCTGCAGTGATCTGTGCAAAATTGGTTTACCTCATGTGCAAACGTTGATGTATATCCCCCAGCACCCTTTCCCTCTTTTCTTTCTCTCTTCTCATAACTGAGTGTTAACTTTGCTACTTATTAGGCTGAACTCTGGTTTTGCTTCTTATTGCTGTCTGTTGCCATGTTGTGAGCTCTTATGTATTTCTGTACTGAACACCAATAAAAGAAATTAAACTAAAAACAAAAAAAGAAAAGTCCATAAGCCATTATTAAGATGGACGTGGGAAAATCCACTACTTATTTCTAGGATAAGCAGCATAAAATCTGTTTTGCTGTTCTGGGATCTTGCCAGGTACTTGTGACCTGGATTGGCCACTGCTGGAAATGGGATACTAGACTTGATGCTCCTTTGCTCTGTCCCAGTATGATAACGCTTATAATTGAAAGGTGTGAAAAAAAATCTTTAAATACATAAAGCGAGGTCCTTGGCCTTCCCTTCTCCCAGAATAAGAGTCTCTTATGGTCTCAAATGGTATTAGTTTTCTCATTGTAACCTTTTCCACAGGGAAAGCCCCTGAAAAGGACAGAGAAGAACAGTGAATGCAGAATAAGAGATATCCTAACTTTCAAAGCTAAAATTTGCACCCTAAAACATCTCTTCCCCAGAAGAGGTTCAGGAATCTTGTTAACTAGTGTCTACCTCATGATATATGCATACTATAAAAAAACACATTCACAGCCACACACATGCATACATGTACAAACAAGCATACATTCAAACACACAAGTACATCATCTCAAACACACTGAGGAAGGGCCCTGTGTGCACCTTCAAACTTTCTTTGTCAGTTTCTCTAATTTCTCTTTGCAGTTTAATCATCTTTTCGTTCTGACCAGGTGGATGGTAGTAGACCCCCCACTGCTATTCTCTTCCCCATCTATATCCATAAAGATTCCATGGTGCGTTTTGTTTCCTGCAAAACATTTATCCTGTTTTTTTTGTTACATTTGTACCCTGTGCTTTCCCACTCATGGCAGGCTCAATGCGACTTACAGGTACCTGGGACAATGGAAGGTTAAGTGACTTGCCCAGAGTCACAAGGAGCTGCCTGTGCCTGAAGTGGGAACTGAACTCAGTTCCCCTGGACCAAAGTCCACCACCATAACCACTAGGCCATTCCTCCACTCTTAACCTAGTGCCCTCTTTAACATGTTGCACCACCTCTCCACCTGATTGATCCACCCTATAATTACAATATAATTTATAACTTGGTATTGCAGAGTCCCACTGATTATCTTCCTTCCAACAGGTCTCTAAATTGCCTATTATATCTACCTTGTCATTCAGTCTTATATATTCTAACTCTCCCATCTTACTTCATAGACTTGTACACAGACATTTCTAATTGTATTTGCAGCCTGCTTAGCAATTGACAGGAATAATCTGGAAATCTTCCAACTCTTTCTGCTCTTTACTTAAAAGCACCTACAACTTCTCCATTGTGATTACCTGTTATGTTAGTATCCTCCGAAAATACGTCTCTCTGAAGCATGTGCTGCTGAGAGTCAGCTGACTTTACCTGATGTTCTAAAGCTGCTCTATCACCTTTGTAAAAATTGGATGGAGCAGCCAGGGGTCCATCCTGGTTAGGATGGAGGCCAGCCTTCCAAAATAGGTGCCCCTTTTCCCAAAATGTTGCTCGGTGCCTATCGTATCTCAAGTCCTGTCCCCTGCCCTGGAATTGCTTTTCCTATGGACTCTACTGCCTTTCTTGTACTTAACTGCTAAGCAGGAAAAGATCTGCTGGGAATGTGAACATTTTAGATCTGAATAAGAGTTTATAACACCCCACAATTCTTGCTCACCTGAGTTTCCCTAAAGTACAAGGTTAAGAATCTCAGATATTTCCTCTGGGCATCCTGCCCAGTATTGTGTAGATTACAATAGGGAGGGGCCCTCAATTCTTCATGGTTGCATCATGGCACTGTCATATCTAACTTAGGTTTCTATGCTATGAAAAGTGCATTTCATCTTGCAAAAGCAAGGACTGTTATAAAAAGCGAGTACAGAGTTACGGCTCTGGGTCATCAATCTGGGATTGTAATGTGCACGGCCGGTCTTAACAATTACGGGGCCCTGTGCAGACCAGTTAGGTGGGCCCCCCCGCCCCACGCTTTGTTGACAAGATGCATTTTAAACATTTTTTTTATTCCAAATAAAGACAAATCAAGCAAACCTTGTACAGAAAAACTAATTCAAATATGCACGATGCTATCACAGGAAACCTTAGGGTTTAAAAAGCAAAAGCATGTGCATGTAAGGACTAGATAAATTAATTAAAACAAATCTGCTTAATATGTAATACTTGGTAGCAATGATGAAACAGTAATTGAATATTCACATAGTAAGTAGCCTGAGCCAACAGTCTCGGCAGCCATTTTTAAAGAGCGATGTGGCAACAAGGCATCAGTGCCAGCAGCGGGCTGGAAAGACTGGGGATCTTTCCTGCCCTGAAGACTCCACTACATCACCAGGGCGGCCTTGGGTATGTGCCAGGAGGGCACCCTGCGGCTCGTGGGAGGGGAGGCAAGGAGTCAGTTCACGGCAGTGGTGGGGAGCAGGAGGGAGCGCCACGGGGCCCCTGGAGGTGCATGACCCTGTGCTACCGCTCCTCTTGCTCCTGCCTAAGACTGACCCTGGTAATGTGGGAGACACAGATCAGAGGAGGAAGTCACATAGGGACCACCGAGGGTCACTGGCTGGTGCAGTGTCTCAGCCATTGGCTCTGCTATACAGGTAAAAACTTAGAAACAGAGAAAACCCAATGACAGATGAAGACCATATGGCCTATCCAGTCTGCTCATCCATGCCAACTACTAAACTCTATAATCCCTTGCTCATTTTCTGTGTTTGTCTCATGCTTTCTTGAATTCAGATACAGTCCTTATCTCCCCACTACTTCCACATGGAGGCCATTTCACGACAGTGGCATAGCCAAGGGTGGGCCCGGGTTGGCCCAGGCCCATCCACTTTGGGCTCAGGCCCACCCAGTAACAGCACACCTATGATGTAGCTGACAGGGATCCCCAAGCCCAACCAGCTGAAAACTCCCAACAACTGTTCCTCCTTCTTACCTTGTAAATAGCGGATCTTCTCCTGCAGTGAGCAGCAACTGATACATACTGTTCACACTGGCCCCACAGTCTTCCCTCTGATGTTTTCCCGCCTATGTGGAAAAAGGAAGTTGCATCAGAGGGAAGGCTGTGGGGCCAATGTGAGCAGTGTGTATTAGTTCTCTGCTTGCTGCAAATCTGCTATTTAAAAGGTATGTGGGGGAAAGGGGATGTTTGAGAGACCATATGGCATGCAGTCAAGAGAGGGAGAGACCAGATCACTTGTGGGATAAAGCGGAGTTCTTCTGCTCACCCATCTTGGGCCCAAGCCCACCCAAAATTGGGTGTCTGGCTATGTCCCTGTTCTACAAATTCACCAACCCTTTCTGTGAAGAGGTATTTTTTTTTATTTGTACCCCGCACTTTTTCCCACTCATGGCAGGCTCAATGCGGCAGGCAATGGAGGGTTAAGTGACTTGCCCAAAGTCACAAGGAGCTGCCTGGGCCGGGAATCAAACTCAGTTTCTCAGTTCCCTAGGACCATTTTTGTCTGTCCCCTTTCACTTTCATCCTGTGCTCTTTTATTCCAGAGGTATTCTAGTAGGTGTCCATAGTCCAACATGTTTATGAAGTGTCAACGAATTTCCACTTATATCCTGGAATCAAACAAAATAAAACATGGAAAAAAGAAAATAAGATGATACCTTTTTTATTGGACATAACTTAATACATTTCTTGATTAGCTTTCGAAGGTTGCCCTTCTTTGTCAGATCGGAAATAAGCAAATTTGCTTATTTCCGATCTGACGAAGAAGGGCAACCTTCAAAAGCTAATCAAGAAATGTATTAAGTTATTGTAATATATGGTAACATATATTAAATGTTTTTTCCTGGGGCTCTGGGGGGGCTTGTTCCAGGGTTTTGGTGGAGGCTGCTGGCTGGAAAAGGTTTAAAGTTTAGTTTGGGAATTGTTAATGGAGTTAGCTGAAGAAAGTGTGAGATGTTTCTTAAATTTGGTTTTATTTTTCAAGAAATAAACCATGATTAAGTGGGGATTGTACTTTAAAATGTTCCTTTCTGTTTTGGGTACAAGTCAGGTTAAAATTGACTTTGAAATTCTCTGTATAGGAAGTTTTGCATTTACTTCTACGGGGGAGGGAGATTCTAAACAGATCAGAAAAAAAACTGTCTTTCTCTGACAAGCTGATTGGTTGAGTGATGTCAGATCCTCTAGGGAGGGGGTGAGTTGCCAGGGAGACTGGAGTGAGCAGAGAGACCAGGGCAGTGTTGCCAGGTGGGCAGTTTTACCGCCCAATTGGGCGGTTTTCCGCGACCCGCCGCGGGAAATTTTTGCCCGCGGCGGGTTGCGGTTTTTTGGGCTGTTTTTGGCCTTCAGGGCGGTTTTTCGGCCGCGGGGGGGGGGGGGCGGGGTTAGTGGCGTTTTTTTGGGCGGGGTTAGTGACGTTTTGGGCGGGGTTAGTGACGTGGGAGGCGGGGCCGATGACGTGGGAGGCGGGGCCGATGACGGGGAGGCGGGGCCGATGACGTGGGAGGCGGGGCCGGTGACGGCGGGGGCGGGGTTGATGACGGCGGGGGCGGGGGTGATGACGCGGGGGTGGGGGTGTCAGGGGCGGGGTTTGTGTTTGGGCGGGTTTTGGGCTGTTTTTTGGGCTGGATTGGGCTGGAAAAAAAATTTCCACCTGGCAACCCTGGACCAGGGCTGTGAACATGGATTGAGAAAGAAAAAATGTATAGTGTGCGTCTGTGTAAAAGTAAGAATAAAAGTATGGATTTTGTGAGTTTAAAGTGAAATGTGATATTGAAAAAGGGTACTTTAATATTGAAAGTGAGTGAAGGTGAGCTTTGGTGCTGAGAATGAGATGATTTGAGCTTAAAAGTGAGTACTTCAATAAACAGACTGCCTTTTTCATGATTGTGTTGCTGAATACATGTGGGGAAAAACTGATGTATTTTGGGTGGGAGAGAGCTGTACTGATAGAAAGCTGTGAGAAGTTTTAAACCAAATTTAGTTTGGTTTGGAGTGAAACAAAGGTATGTATGTATGTCCCAGCATGCAGTGAATGGAATGGTTAAGTTCTAAGGGAATTTATGGTCATGGAAGGTGGAATGAGAGTCTGTAGGCTCAGGTATTAAGTGGACACATGGCTGCCTACTCTTTTTAGAATAGGGGAAAACAGTTGAGACTCAGGTTCTGAGAGACTGTGATTTCTGCTGGTAGTTATACTAAGTGAAAGAAACTATAAGGGTGTCAGGAAAAAGTGTGTAAGGATTTTAACTCTGACACAGGGGAAGGACTGAGAAGTGAATCTGTGATTTGAAGAAAGAAGCCATTAAGCTGTGTCTGGGGGGAAGGTGTGTTGTTTGTGAGAGTTCTGAGTTCAGTGCAAGCAAGGTTTGGAATCTGACTTCAGAATAAAGAAAATCCAGCAGTGCTGTTGTCTGAGTGTGCTGTATTCTCCAGATTGATCTGATAGCTGTGAAGGGAAAAGTTATGCTTTTATGTGAAGTCTGTGAGATGGAATGTTGAAGCCTGCTGGATCATTTTAGACTAGGGAAACAACAGTGAGAAATAGGTTTTGTAATGAGAAAACCTTTAACTTATTTTATTTCAAGTAGAGAGTTTGGCCACAGTATTGAGAATTGGTTAATAGTCACCAGAGCCTGAACAAGAACAGAGGGAGTTCAAGGGTCTTGCCTCCATTTATTTTCTTTATAAGTGAGGTTTAGGGAGAAGAAATCTGGGGGAGTCATCCTCTGAAGGGTTCCAGATGAGCTCCAACGCAAGAAAGACATCACCTAAATAAATTCAACCACAGCTAAGTGACATTGCCAAGGGTGTTGAAAGAAATATATTATTTTTTCACAACATTTTAAGAGAAAACAAAGGAACAGACCTTCAGATATTAAAAATCCATGAGATCCCTGCAAAAACACCAATAGTGCACACAAAGAGACCAATTTCTACATCAGGAAAGAGAATAACCACAAATATCTGATTTTGATAAAAGACAATTTAAATACTTATCTGAAAAGGTTCTTTTCCACCTTTTTAGGTGAAACAGACAAAGTTAAGGGTATCCATGTAGTTCTACATTTGAATGTTGAATATGTTATTGCAGTTCTATTAAGCTTCACACTAATTGTGAATTTGAGTTTATTTGAATGAAAATTTGCTTGCATTTGTATTCAATAAAGAAAGAGATAATTTGCAAATCTGAAATTTTGGTCCTTCCATTTCAGGAACAAATCCTAAATTTAGATTCTTTTCCTCCTTTATTCTTTGAGAGTAAAGGACGAGGTTAGTTTATTTGTTCCACTCCCTCGGCTGTGAGTGTGTGTTCCCTGGATATTCACCATGACTACAACCATCAGGTATCTGGGAGCACATCACTACAGTCCAGCCCAGAGGGGTGGTAACAGATTTTGGCGTAGTTGGGCAGGATTTTTCCTGATTTGGGGGTACCTGTTGGATAAATTTTGGGGTTTATTGAAGTGAACTTTAGTCCTGCAGGTCTGGTGCAAGCGGCGGAAGATTTGGAAGAATTCTGCCATTGGTAAAGTTGAAAAAAAATTTTTTTCAGTGGTTGTGTATTGTTTTGGGTAAGTGTTCTGGGTTTTTGTTCTCCCGGACATCTCTGTTTCTGAGGCAACCCCAGTCTTCATAGAAGAAAGAAGATGGAGGGTGAAGGATGTCGTGCTGTTCCCCAAATTTTGACACATATAGTGGTTATCCCGCAAAATCGAACACTACCAGATTTTTTATGGATTCCCACGAGGTCCTGAAGATTTAAATGTTGAAGACTGGATAGACAAAATGAAGTCTAGGTTGAAGATTTTACGCATCCCTGTAGAAGACCAAGTGGAAGTGATCAGGGATCATTTACAAGGAATTGCCCTGGATACAGTCAAATACTCTCTCCCAAGAGATTGTTCAGTGGAAGACATCTATGACTTGTTGAGACAAGTATACGGAGATAAAGTGGCATTGGGTCTCAGGATTCAGGAGTTTTATAACTATAGGCAAGGAGAGAAAGAGACCATTCGTGTTTTTGCCTATAAACTGCAAGAGAAATTGCAGGCAATTAAGAAGAGAGACCATAGAAGAGTGGGTAATTCTGAGGAAATGTTGAAAGAACAATTTATTATTGGGTTGCGTGATGAAGTGCTTAAGAGAGAAGTGTCCAAGAGGAATGAAGATAATCCTGATGGTTCATTTTCAGAGTTGATGCGGTCCGCAATCCGGTGGGCGGGCGAAGAAAGAGGACTTGCACCTTGGGAGTTCTCTCCCAAAAGAATTTTACAGAGAACCAGAGAGAAGACAGGTGATTGTCCCTGGTCGGAGGAATCTGTTACAGTAGCAATGATGCAACAGATGACGAACATGTTTTCTAGAATGTGTGAAAGACAAGAAGAAGAGTGGAGTCGTCAAAGGAGAGAGAGGATAATATGAGATATTCTGGCTCCAGAGGTGGAGGTTCAGGAAACAATCAAAATTGGAGGCCTTCCCGAACCAATTCAAGGGAATTAATTTGCTTCAGGTGCCAAGAACCAGGGCACATGGCACACAATTGCTTAAGTGAGAGGATAAATCGGACATATCCTGTGGTAGACAGGGCCAATGCCGAAGGTCCAAGTTCCAGTGGAGCTGGTATGAAGAGTGGGAATGATAGAGGTGAAACGTCTGGACTACAGAAGAAAAGTGATCCCAAATCTGTTGTTCTTGTGCAGAAACACATTTGTAGTGAAGAGAAGAAGGAAGAGAAACTATTTGGAGAAAGGGCTATAGGATCCAGTCCATTGTTAAAAGTGAAAATTGATGGTATTGAAACACTCTGCACTGTGGATACAGCTTCTAGCGTGTCTATAGTTTTGGCTAGCTTTTTCTATAAAAATTTCGCCAATACCAAGTGTTTGCAAGATGCAAGTCAACTGACTTTAGTGGCAGTAAATGGCACAGACCTTCCTGTCTTGGGATATATCGATGCAGATGTGCAGTGCCTGGGACAGCTAGTGCCTGAGAGATGCATTTTTGTGGTCAAAGATAACTTCTGTGATGGACAGGTGGAGAGTAACGCCATTCAAGGAATAGTTGGAATGAATGTGCTGCAACATCTGGAGGGGCTATTCAAGGATCCCTCCTGCTTCACCTTAGAACCCGTGAAGATTGCGGGGATTCTGTCTAATATATCTCAGAAGCATTCCATCAAGATTAAGGAATCTGATGGGGTGGTAAAGCTACAGGGAAACGTGGGTAAAATCATACCTGCAATGTCAGAAAATATCCTGATTGGAAAGTGTCAACAAATACGGAAGAGTACAGGAGCGGTTCTGGTTTCTGCTTCTAGAAGAATGAACTTGCCCAATAAGATTGGGGTAGTTAACACCCTGGTTACACAGAAGCGGGGGAGAAAAAACAAACAAACTGGAGAGTGGGTAAATCCTCAATGCTAACTTTAGTGGGAAGAGTGAAGAAGAGGTGATGGCAGTTGTGCTGGAAACGAGCAAGAAGGAAATGTTGCATTCTGGAAGTCACGAGAAGGAGGAAAAGCCAACAAGTAGCCCAGATACTGGATCTGGAGGGGAAGAGATGCAGAAAATGCTGTGTAATTCTGAGTCGATGGAAATAGTGAAATCTGTTGCATCATCTGAGCAAGGTCCTTCTAACTTCATTGGCATGACCAAAGAAGTTGATGAGAACAAAGAAAACAAGATCTCTGAAGGTTCCCAGAGTGATATGGACTGGCTGCAGCAGAATGAACTGGACCGTGAGAAGGATGAACAGGACCGGCAGCAGGCACTGGCACAGAGTCTCCGGGAACTTGAGGGGCAAGGTCTGAAAGAAGATGATGACCTTAAACGAGCTACAGAACCAAGTTTTCAAGACTTTAACTGCTCACTTCTAGATAGGACAGGTGATCTTCCCTATTCCAATAGCCTTGTCAGTGTGGTCAGACAGGGTCCAGCAGTTGAATCATCCCTACTCAAAGAGAAATTTAACCGGACTCTACACCAGATTGAACGTACCTTCCCTAAACACAAGAAAAAAAGTTGGTTGAGGTTCCTCCCTGAATTTCCTGGTGAATTTCTTGTGACTCCATTTCTTTCAGAATCATTGGCCCAAATCTCTCATGTCTAGCAATAGCACTGTCCTTAAATGAGTACTTCTTGTCAAGGTAGCCTGCTCGTAGTGCATTTGCAATGCAACTGTCAGTGATTTTCTCCCATGAATTCTTCACCCAAGTCACAACCTCTTGCAGTTTAGGCTTCACAAAGTTCCCATGCTGATTTCTCTCCATTCTATTTTCAATGTAGTCATTAATTTCCATGCGCAAATTGTCCTTGAATGGCTTGTTTATTGCAATATCAAGAGTCTGGAGATAGGCCGTCATTCCTGTGGGAATCATTATTTGATCTACTTTTCTTTCGTGAAGAAATTTCTTCATGTCTTTAGCGCGGTGTGTGCTGGCTGAATCCCAGACTAGCAGATCTCTTTGGCTCCCTCGCATAACAAGCGGCAGCATTAAATCGACCCACTTCCTTATAACTGCTTGTGTGGCCCAGGCATTTTCAGTTTCAAGAATAAAAATGCCTGAAACACGTTCAATCATATCCTTCTTGCCCTTAGAAATTATTAAAGGTGGGACTTTAGTGCCACCCAGACGAATTGCCAAAATACAGGTAACACGTGCACTTTCGTAAGCAGTGGAGGGAATGTACACTGAGGAGGCACCCCGCTGTTCAATTGTTGTTTGAGATGCTTGGCCCATAAACACTGCAGTTTCATCCATAGCAATCATGTTGGAAAGATTGTATTTAGAGAAGTCAGCGTCATCAATAAAGGACTTGAATGCAAATGCACGTTTAATAATTTCAGCATCTTCCAGCCTAAACAGTGTTGTGGATCTTCTTAAAGACAGTTCACT
Organism: Microcaecilia unicolor; assembly: GCF_901765095.1. Taxonomy (NCBI): domain Eukaryota; kingdom Metazoa; phylum Chordata; class Amphibia; order Gymnophiona; family Siphonopidae; genus Microcaecilia; species Microcaecilia unicolor. The sequence continues at coordinate 211,930,640 of NC_044033.1, forward strand.
TCGCTGAAGGAAACTATCCAGCCAGTGTTGTGATGCTTTGAATTCTTTGGGGGCTATTTCGAACTGTGGTGCCATTGCAAGGGCAAATTCTTGAATCTGAGCCCTATTCACAACCAAAGCCTTTGCTCTCCTGTCAACAACCCATTCCCAGATCAGGTCTTCCAGCTCGGAAAATAATGGTTGCCGACCTGATCCACACTTGCGCTTTTTAGCATTTCCGTTGTCCACTTGTTGACTGAGGTTACCGTAATCTGCTCGCCATTTTCGGACCAATCGGATGCTCAACATCTTCTCTTTGCAGAAAGCAGTAAAATTTTTACTCCGAGAATCTTCCACGATTCCTTTCTTGTACTCGACGGAATAGCTCTTTCTTTTTGCGCTCATGTCTAGGTAGGGGTAAAAATATAGACCCTTCAGCAGAAAAGCAGACACCCCCTAAAGAATCAAAGTGACACACTGGTTGCCTGACTCACACACAGGGCCACAAAAAACAAGGGCTGTAAAGTACCTGGCTCCCACACACTGTCTGGAGACTGTAATAATCTCCCGCAGCAGTTCCTGGACCACTTGTACAGCAGGGACGGTATTGCAGCTTCCGGCCACTAGGGGGAGCTCATCACAGCAGACTCGCACAGCAGGGACAGTGTACGGTATGGCGGCAGGCGATGGGATAACGGCAGACTGTGTGCAGTTCTACATCTGGCGGTAGGGGACAACGGGGATGGCGGCAGGCGACGGTCTTCATATCCTGCATGCAGCTGCTCTGCAACGGATGGTGAAGGTAAGGGACAACGGCGGCGGGCTAAAAAGAATCACAGCTGCATGCTCTGGTGTTCTGTTCGGCGGGCATACTTTCAAACAAAAACTTTGCTGGGTCTTACTTTCAGGGGAGGCCTTATATTTAGCAATTCATCAAAACCTCTACTAGGTCTTATTTTCGGGGAAACACGGTAGTATAAGCAAATTGGAATTAGATAAGCAAACATTAGAGATGAAGTCCATAAGATGTTGTTGGCATTCTTGCCAGTTTCCTGGCGGTCCATAAAACAGAATAATGTTTAGATGGTCAAATAATGTAGGATGATTGATGTTAAGTGAGACAATTTCTAGTTGTGGAGACATGGATTCTGTTATGGTTGTTACTATGAAGAATGATTTATATATTACTGCAATACCACCACCTCTCTTTCCATTTCTAGGCCAGTGAGTTATTTTGTAACCTGGAGGGCATAGATCTATTAATATTGGGTCATTTTGGAAGTGGATTCAAGTTTCATTAATGATTAAAAAAATCCAGGTTAGCACCAATGATCCAATCTGTTAATATTGTTGTCTTATTAACAGCTGATCTTGCATTTGTGTAACCAATTTGAATTTTTTGAAAGGAATCATCTCTTGTTTGTCCTGTTTGTCTGTCCTAATTAGATTGTAAGCTCTGTCGAGCAGGGACTGTCTCTTCATGTTCAGGTGTACAGCGCTGCATACGTCTAGTAGCGCTATAGAAATGATGAGTAGTAGTAGTAATATATTTTAGGGATTATGTTGATCTTTCTTAGTTGTCTGTTGATTTGTTGAAGAGGTTTATTGTGATCATTATTTCCTTTGTTTTGATGATGTTCAGGCGAGTTGATAATTCAATTATTTTGGTTGTTAATAATATTATAGCAATGAGTGTTATATTTGGATGATCGGTGACGCATACAAATTGTAGGAATGCTGTTAGTTTCTGGTAAGGGAGTGGAGAGCATGTGGTGAATTAGGGTGAGTGAGTAGATGATGAATAATAAAGTTGTAATATTCATTTTGAAATTATTTCTTGTGAGTATAGGGCTTGTAAGGATATTTCAATTAAATGCAGTTGTCTGTGGTTAGCAATTACAGAAGTTATTAGGAAGAGGTACAAAAAGGTACAGTTCTATAATATTAAATCTATCACTGAGAGTACTTTAATGGGTTGCATAACAATTTCAGAACTACCTTTTTGATTGCCAGCAGGGTCTCGGAGCGATAAAATTACAACAATAGTATTAGGTTTTACTCTGGTCCTCAATATTTAAGATGATAGTCATAGAGCTGCAGCTCAGTTCAGTCAGCCCACAGCAGAGCAAGTGCACTGATATTAAAATATGCCAGGAAAAACTATAAAGATGGCAATAACAGGAGATAAACAAATATAAAAGCAGCTAGTAACAACGCTGTAAACAATAATACAAACAAGGAGCCATGAATGGCATCAGAGCTAACAAAATAGTAATGAATTAGTACAAGGTGAACAGCAAAGCACTGTAACTCATTTATCCGCACTAACATTCATCGTGTTGTTCGACTGAAGTAAACCTGTTAACTGCGTCTTCTGGAAAGATGTGCACTAGCTTGGCAGCGCTGGCGATTCCACTCTGGGTCAGCTTCAAGAATGTCAGCAATCGCCATCTGCATCAACGTTTTCCGTGGACCTCACGCTGTACTGCCCGGTAAACGTTTAATCAGTCGGCAGTAGATCTAAGTGTTAGTAAGTTTGATTGCAGTGGCTCACAACTAAGGGCAGAAGGTGGGAGTCTTGGTCGGGAGAGCAAGAGACAATGGCGGCAGAAAGATTCTGTGATTTCCGATTCAACCTCGGTTTGGGCTTTAATAGAGGGTAACTGTTTTCTAGATGCTCTACGATGGTCAAGTCATCTGCAAAAACCTGGCTACACGTGGCAAGATGGGATCCTCTGTAATAAGTGAAGGGCTCTCAGCAAATAAAAGGAGTCATTGCAATAATAACAAAGAAGTCGTTGCAATAATAACAATGTAACCCCTTCGTGGTTAAAAATAAAGAAAAGAAAAACTTACTTGGTCAGAGGGTGGGGCGGAGAGACAGTCGCCGTCGGGCTGTCAGCTTCGGCGAATCTGGAGGCTTTTGGCTGTGTGGGAAGGGGGCGGAGCGTTGGAAACGGTGGCAGCGGCTTGTGGACCACTGCTGCTGCAAGAGACAGCCAGCATTTCATCTGGGTGAAGGAAGGAGAGGACCGGGATCGTGGAAACATTTCTGGGCCATGCGAGGAGCTGGAATCAGCTGTTCGGCGGTGCGGGGTGGCGACGTCGTTGCGGGGTTGGAGCCAGGGGAAGAGGGGAAGCCCTGGAAAGTCTGAGGGGAGTCTGGGGCTCTGATTGGCCCTGCGTCAGCGTCTGACATCGATGAGATGATGTCAGACGCTTGTTTTTGATGCAGGGCTCAGGATTCCTTACTTTTAAAGGGAACCAGCTCAAATTGAGGAGTGGAGTCGGTTCCGAAGGCAAAATAAGACCAGCAGGGGACCGGGGAAGCTGCTCCGGTGCACTTTCCCAGTGGTTTTGTTTTTAATAAGGGCAGCCAAATTTAACATTAGCGCTGCACGTGCTGAAGAGAGGGCCGAGTGCAGAGGGCACGAGCCAGATGCTAGCTCGTGGTTGGAGCTGAGCAGGAGGCTCGTGCCAGGAAGAAAGAGAAGGTTTTTGGGCTCTAAAACATAGAAAGGTACCAATGTTTGTATTTGTTTTAAAAGCTGTTTCAATGTATTTGTTTAAAACTTGTTTTATATCATTTTTTTTTTTTAATGCTGTGTTTAACTTTTGGGGCTTTAGAGTGTTGATGGCTCGTGCTTAGAGCTTGAGCTCGGGGAGGGTTAGGTAAAGTTCTAAACTGTAAAGTTGGGCAGTTGGGAGATAAGCTAAGAGCTGGGCAGACCTGTATTTGTGGTCTCTGTGCAGCCAAGTAAAGAATTTCGTTTTAAAAGAGTTTAAAGAGGATTCCTGAGTTAATTAATAGACTTGAAGTGTGACTGCATTAAATTAATTTATTCAAAAAGCCACTCGCGTTTTGTTAGAAGGCTTTAGGAGTGTGATTGTGAGCTGGGTGAGAGAGCTCCTGTCAGAGGTTTAATATAATTTAAAATATTAAAATATTTAGTAGTAATTGAAATATTTGGTGCTGTTTAAGGCACCAGAAGTTTGTCACACTGAGAAAATTGGACTTTCATAAGAACTGGTGTGAATAGTTATAATAGTGCTGTTAGAGGTTTAACTTGTAAAAAGGTTTAATTGTATACCCTCCACAGTAACCTTGAGTTGTGCTATATTAAAAAATAATAAACCACACCTGTTACTGAAATAGCTGTGAGCTATTTCCCTAGAGGAACTCCCAAGCCACTGGATTTAATAAACCTAGTGTCTGTATTAATGAAGTAATATATATATATTTTCTAAAATAATTTGGTTGGGAGAGTTAACATAGGGATATATAATTATATTTTGTTTTATCTAGGAAAAAGCTAGCTAGGGAAGTGATTGAGGAACTTTTAGGTCAGTTGGCCAGAGTTAGCTATATAGATAGGGCATAGGGTTTTTCTTTTTAAGTTGATTAAAGTTTAGAGTAGTAGGTACTCTGAGGTGTTCCTTGTTCCTGATAACATCATACATGTAATCATCAGAAGACAATATGGTACCCAACGATCAAAGAAAGGAGAAGAAAGAAGAAAATACAAGAAAGCAGAAAAAAAACATCTTTGCAAGCACATAGAGAAAGGATTCTTCAGGGACTTATTAAAGAGAGTGAAATAAAACTATAGACTTATACTTACCTTATTCGTTTTACCTGAAGAAGTATCTGAAAAGAAAAACAATCAAAGAATCAGTTCTTACAATTTAAAAGAATTTAAGAATACATTACTGCTGCGCTGTACATGTTAAATGGGGGGGGGGGGGGGGGTTATTGTGCTTAAGTAATATACTTATCTGATATTTGTCTCTGAAAGTTGTTGATAATGGCTGTGATTTATCTACAAAGAAAGAAAACTGAACTACCTTAAAGTAGTAGTAAGCAATATAAATCTTGTACAACTGATCATTTTAGTTTCATTTCCCCTCTTGTTTTTGAAGCAGGAGAGCGAGGCTAGTGAAAATAATTGCACCTCACCTCTGTCCGTTTTACAAGAGTTCACCTGAGGTATTCCTAGGGTAACTGTAGGGTGAGCAATTGTGCCAAGAGGTGGGGTCACATTTTTAATGGCGTCACGGACACAGGATTAGTTATTTCTAATTCAGGAACCTATTGTTGTGGGAAACTTCCTAAAAGCCTTGAGAACCAACTGTTTAAGTGATTGATTTGTTTTTTGAAAGTGTAAGAAAGTCTGTGTGGGTTTTGTACTGCTTTGCTTCCTAGCCAGTTCCCAATCATCCAGTGAAGATGGAGGAGATGAGAAGGGAAATGGAAGAGCTGAAGGAGATGGTGAGAAGTTTGAGGGATGTTCGACAGATGCCGGTGGTAACAAACACAATTGTCCTCAGGAAGGATAAGGAAATTCCCGATTTCTATGGATTTCCCAGGAACCCAGGTGATCCAACAGTCGAGGAGTGGGTGGAAAATACTAAAACAGCATTAAAGATACTAAGAATCCCGGAGGAGGATCAGTTAGATACTGTGAAAGATCATATTAAGGAGGCTAAGGAGACGGTTAAATATTCAGCTCCTCAGAGACACTGCACTTTGGACATCGTCTTTGAACTGTTAATTTATGTGTATGGAGATAAGGTTCCCCTGGGTTTGAGAGTTAAAGAATTCTATGACAGATGTCAGTGGCCGGGTGAGACCTTAAGGGAGTTCGCATACCAACTACAGGAAAAATTAGCAGCTATAAAGACAAGAGATGCCCATCGAGTGGGTAACCTGGAAGATGCCCTGAAAGAACAGTTGATTCTTGGTTTAAGAGATGATGTATTGCGAAATGAAATGAACTGAAGGATGGAATTGAATCGGGAATTGACATTTGAAGACTTGATGCAGGCAGATATCAACTGGGCAGAGGAAGAGCGGCATCTCTATAGGCCACAAGAGCCTTTGGTGAGAATTCTGCCAAGAGGACATGATGTTGCTGCATTTACCTCAGCTGGTGCTTCTGGGACGGTGGAAAGGGATCCTCTGGCGGACATTGTGAGGAGACTGGAAAGAATGGAGCGACTTCAGGAAGAATTTCTATTTCAGCAAGGAAGAAAGGAAGTACTAGCTGGTGAAGGATCTAGAGGATATTTGCCCCAAAGGAGGGAAATGGAGCCAGTGGGTAAAACAGTGAATTATAGAGATTTCTCTAATATAGTGTGTTACAACTGTGGTGAACCGGATCATCTAGCAAGGTTTTGTAGGAGCAAAAAAGTGTTGGGAAAATCTCCAAGAATGTCATCAGGTGAGGAACAATCCAGACCCAGTACTAGCTACCAACCGTCTGAAAAGGGACAAGGTGACATGGAAAAGACCAGAGCCATAATTCAGACCTTGGAAACAGAAATTATAGATCTGAATTGGGATGCTTTGCAAGAAAGGGCTATTGGAACAAGTCCTATTATTACTTTGTTAATTGAGGATGTAAAGACGGGTTGTACAGTGGATACAGGTTCCAATGTCTCCACTATATTAGCCAGTTATTATTACCGACATTTTAAGCATGCAGAAGCTTTGCAAGACGCTGATTGGATAAACGTGTCTGCGGCGAATGGAACACCATTACTTGTTATTGGTTGCATGTCAGCGGAGGTGCAGTGTTTGGGTCAAAAAGTGCCTGAACAGTGCGTTTTTGTAGTCCAGGATATTAAATCTACATCAGGAGAGGAAGAAATTATACCTGGAATTGTAGGAATGAATATCCTCAAGCATTTGGATGGGTTCTTCAAAGGTTTAGCGGATCTGACGAAAACAATGAGGATACAGGAGATAAAGAAAATTAGCGCTGATATACAGAGAAAGAAAACGTTTGATCAATCCGATTCTGAGAATATGGGTTATGTAAAGGTGGTAGGAAGAACACCAGTAGTAGTTCCTTCAATGTCAGAGAAGATAATACAAGGAAAATGCCAAAAGGTACATGGATTAAGAGCTTGCACGATGGTCGTGACTGCCATGAAAAACGGATACAGGCCTGAGAATCTTTTGGTGGCCAACACTCTGGTAAACCCTGAAAAGGGAAATGTGGCAGTGAGAGTGTTGAATGTCGGAGAGAAGGAGCTCGTAATTCCATCAAGAGCACGAACTGCTGAAGTATCAAAGCCAGACTCCATATTGTACCCAGAGAATTTCTTCATGGAGACTGAAAATCAGGCAGGAGTTGATCAACAGAAGTTGAATATGCTGAATGAATCCGATCTACCGAACGTAAAGATAAATTGGGAAAGTCTTACCGAACAACAGGCTAAGGATCTTAAGAAGTTGTTGGTGAAACATAAGGATGTGTTCTCTGTTAATAACCAAGACATTGGGTATACCACTCTAGAGACTCACACGATTGAGACTGGGGATGCCAAACCCATCAAAGAGCAGTACAGGAGGGTATCTCCCCATCTATATGAAGACTTGTTTTTGAACTAGTTAACCAGGGGATTCTCAGAAAAAGCAACAGTCCTTGGGCCTCACCAGCCATAGTAATAAGAAAGAAAGATGGGACACTCAGATTCTGCTGTGACTATAGAAAACTAAATGCAGTTACAGTTAAAGACGCCTTCCCGCTTCCGAGAATAAATGAGTCATTAGATGCATTGGGAAAGGCAGTATGATTCTCATCTTTGGATCTGACCTCCGGGTGCTTTCAATTAAGGATGGAGCCGTCAGCAATGAGCAAGACAGCCGTAACCACACCCTTCGGGTTGTACGAGTGGACCCGAATGCCTTTCGGCCTTTATAACGCTCCGGCCAGTTTCCAGCGATTGATAGGTACAGTGTTAGAAGAGTACGTCTTCCAAATCCTACTTCTGTACTTAGATGATATTTTGGTCTACGCCACCACCTTCGAAGAACATCTACAAAGGCTAGAGCTGGTATTCAATAGACTAAAGCAGTGTGGGCTGAAGCTTAAACCGGCCAAATGCAAATTATTTTGGAAAGAAATAAAGTTCCTGGCTTATGTGGTGTCAGAAAAAGGAATCGCTATTGACCCAAAGAAGACCAAGGCGTTGAGAAATTGGGCTATACCAAGAACTAAAACTGAGCTAAGAAGTTTTCTAGGGTTCACCAGTTTTTATAGGCGTTTTGTTAAAGACTTTGCCCAATTAGTGAGTCCCTTACTTCGTCTCATGGGAAAAGCCAAGAAACATAACGTGGATATTCCATTTACTTGGGATGAATTGTGCCAAACAGCTTTCAAGAAGTTAAAAGAAAGACTTATGACAGCTCCAGTACTTACATTTCCGGTGTTTGATACTCCATTTATTCTAACGACTGATGCAAGTTTTAAAGGATTAGGAGCTGTACTGAGTCAGCTGCAGAATGGAGAGGAATGGGTGATAGCTCATGCCAGCAGGGGGTTGAGAAGATCAGAGTGAAATGATAAGAATTACTCTGCGTTCAAGCTGGAACTTTTGGCCTTAAAATGGGCTGCCACCGAGAAATATAGAGAGTATCTATTATATAAAAAGTTCATAGTAAGGTCAGATCATAATCCCCTGAAATATTTGCAATCCGCAAAAGTACAAGCTGTTGAGCAAAGGTGGTTGGCTCAATTGGCTGAGCTGGATTTCGATGTAGAATACAAGCCGGGGAGAAACAACCAAAATGCGGACATACTATCAAGATTGCCAATTGAGGAAGAATTGGAAATGTTGGAAGAAGACCAGAATAAAGATTTTAGGGTCTTTACCAATAAAGAAAAGAATAATCGGATCCCATGTTCTAAAATGTTGGCTAAGGTACAGTCCATATATACTGACCTAGAGATTATACAACTACAGAGGGAGGATCCTGGTATACTTGAGTTTGCGGATGTTCTCGAGCACAGAGTTCAGCCTAACCTTTCCCAGTCCTCTTCTGAATTCAAAGCTTTATGAGGGCAAAGAAAATATTTGATTATAAAGAACCGTATCTTATACAGGCAAATAGAGGACCCGAGAAATCGAAATCAAATCTTTCAACTGGTAGTTCCTATGGAGGGGCATAATCTAACAGAAACGCCTATCTCCATGGGCGTTTATCTCTGAGAACGGGTCCGTGAAGGGGCGGACCCAAGCGTATTTTCGAAAAAATTAGATGTCCATGTTTTATTCGCCAAGTTGTGAGCTGGGCGTTTTTGCTTTTCAGCGATAATAGACAATGAAATCGCCCAGCTCAAAAACGAATAAATCCAAGGCATTTGTTCGTGGGAGGGGCCAGGAGTCGTAGTGCACTGGTCCCCCTAACATGCCAGGACACCAACCGGGCACCCTAGGGGGCACTTTTACAAAAACAGAACAAAAGGTAAAAGAGCTCCCAGGTGCATAGCACCCTTCCCTTGTGTGTAGAGCCCCCCAAATCCCCCTCAAAACCCACTGCCCACAAGTCTACACCATTACTATAGCCCTAAGGAGTGAAGGGGGGCACCTACATGTGGGTACAGTGGGTTCGGGGGGGGGTTGGACGACTAAGCATTAAGCAGCACAATTGTAACAGGTAGGGGGGGGGGATGAGCCTGGGTCCACCTGCCTGAAGTCCACTGCACCCCCTAACAACTGCTCCAGGGACCTGCATACTGCTGCCAGGGAGGTGGGTATGACATTTGAGGGTCAAAATAAAAAGTTGTGAAACATCATTTTTTGTGGTGGGAGGGGGTTTATGACCACTGGGGGAGTCAGGAGAGGTCATCCCCGATTCCCGCCAGTGGTCATCTGGTCATTTAGGGCACTTTTTGGGGCCTTATTCGTGAAAAAACAGGGTCCAGGAAAAGTGCCCTAAATTCTAGCTAAAAACGCATACTTTTGTCCCATTATCTGTGAAATGCGCCCATCTCTGTTCGGCAGATAACCACGCCCCAGTTCCGCCTTCGCCACACCTCTGACACGCCCCCATCAACTTTGTCCGCATCCGCGACGGAGTGCAGTTGAAAACGTCCAAAATCGGCTTTCGATTATACCGCTTTATTCGTTTTTGTGAGATAAACGCCCATCTCCCGATTTAGGTCGGAACTTGGGCGTTTTTCTCGTTCGATTATAAGCTGGATAGTCTTATAAATATAGACTCCTACATAGAAATAAATAGCGTCAAATATATGTTTAATTAATAGGGGAAAAGCCTCAATCCCGGCGTAAGCTCCTTGTGTTGTGAAACAACATAAGGGAGCACCGCCCGATCATCACTGGCTGAAAAACCCCTATTTAAGTAACCCACTTCTATTCTCCAATTTTAAAGAAATCTCAAATTAATGGTTACTTAGCTCACTGCTGGAAAAATTCTAAGCAGTTTAACCGGAACACAGTCATCTGAACCCAATCCACGGCCCGACTCAGCCCAAGTTTCGCCTTCTTCCTCAGGGTCCGCGGGTCAATCAACTGTATCTGTCAGAAAATATATATCATATATATCATATATTTGGCGCTCCTTAGTATAAACAGTACCACCTCCAACCTTAACTTGATGTTCCTTACTTCAATCGGCTTTTCGCTTTCTTCAATGTGAAATTTTCAAGATGGCGTCGGTATTTATAATGGATGACATCAGACGCGTTGTTTCGAGCTCCACCTAACCTCCTACTGGGCGGGGCTAGCTTACGTACATCCAATCCTTTATAGATCATGTATTTATAATAGTTGACGTCAGACGGAACTAATTAAAAGAACTGGTTCCATTCAATTCTCATGTTTAAACCGTCCGGTTGTAGAGAATGTAAACGATATATCCATCTTTGCTCTTGTTGTAATAAAATTAATCTTCTGTCGCCTCCTCATATGTCCCACTTGATTTGTTGTAGAATGACACATTTTAGAGTATCAAAAGTATGATTTAATTCGATGCAATGCATGGCTAAAGGAGCAGTCTTCTTCTGTGTATTGATATTGCTCTTGTGTTCTGTGAGTCTAATAGTAAATTTGCGTGATGTTTGTCCCACATAAACTTTCTGGCAAGGGCATATGATGGCGTAAACCACCCATTCTGAACTGCAGGTGGTGTTCTGATGAAGGATGTAATGTTTCTTCGTCCTAGGATCTATAAACTCCTTCATATTAATCATTGTTCCACACATATTGCATTGTCCACAGCTTCTATGTCCCATTAACTGGGAATCTGGTATATACGGTCTTTTAAGAATAGCTGGTGCCAGAATCTCTTTAAGGTTCCTACCACGACTATACGCCAGTCTTAGATTAGTATTTTGTAACTCCGGTAAAGTCTGAATTATATGCCAATTCTTCTTTAATATTTTAGAAACCTGGGTTGCTTCACTTGTGTATTTCAATACACAGGTGACATTGTCTTTTCCCTCATCTGTCTCTTTTTGTCTGGGAAGAAGTAAATATTCGCGATTGTTATATTTCGCTCTTCTGTATGCATTCTTAATTACCTTCATTGGATAGCCTCTCTCGTGTAATCGTTTTCTAAGAATTTTAGATTTCTCTTTAAATTCTGTCTCGCTCGAACATATGCGTCTATAGCGTAAAAACTGAGATATAGGTAAACTGTCTTTCAATTTCTGCGGATGACAGCTACTGTATTCCAAGAATGTGTTTCTATCAGTTGATTTACGAAAAACTGTGGTCTCCAATTTATTGTTATTCTTGGTGATTAATACATCCAAAAAAGACATACTATGGAGATCTTGTTCACAAGTAAAGCGCAATGTTGGATGGCAAGCATTCAAATATTCAAGCGCCATCTTCAATTCATGTTCGGTGCCTGTCCAAATGCAGAATACATCATCTATAAATCTTAACCAAATTTTCATTTTCGTGAACCATATAGACGTATACACATGCTTTTCTTCAAATCTGGCAACAAATAAATTGGCTACCGAGGGGGCGATTGTCACGCCCATGGCTACCCCTGTTTTTTGTTTAAATAATCGTCCCTCAAATTGAAAATAGTTGTTTTTCAAGGCTATTTCTGCCAGTTCGGTTATAAATTCTGTAGGAACATGGATCATTTCACGTGTTTCCAGAGACTGAGTTATTACTTCTAAAGCTTCTTCCTGAGGGATGATGGTATAAAGGCTTACTACATCCGTTGTGACTAATCTCCAGTGGTCTTGTATATCTTCCAACATTTGCATCCGACTCAAAAAATCTGTGGTGTCTTTAATATAGGACCTAGTTTCCTGAACAAAGGGGCATAAAAAGGTGTCTACATATATTGATAGTGGCTCTAATATAGAGTTCCGACTGGAGACTATTGGTCTTCCAGGAGGGTTCTGTAGACTTTTATGAATTTTAGGTAAAGTGTAAAAGACTGGAATGCGAGGGGCTTTTTTATTTAAAAATGCAAATTCTTTTTGTGTTATGTAGCTTCGTGCAAAGCCCACCCCAGTTTTCGAAAAGATCTCTTGCTGTAACTTCTCTGTGGGATCCTCTTCTAGTTCTTCATAATCTAGTGGGTTGTGAAGTTGTCTTAATGCCTCAGTAATGTAGTCTTGTTTATTCTGCAAAACTACCGCTCCCCCCTTGTCAGCTTTTCTAATTATTATTTCTGTATTATTCCTGAGTGCTTCTATCGCTAGTCTTTCTTGTAGAGTGCAATTATAATGTTTTTTATTTTTACTATGTTCCAATTGCTCTAACTCTTTAGTGACTAATTGTTTGAAAATAGTAATAGCTGGGTTACTTAAATAGGGGTTTTTCAGCCAGTGATGATCGGGCGGTGCTCCCTTACGTTGTTTCACAACACAAGGAGCTTACGCCGGAATTGAGGCTTTTCCCCTATTAATTAAACATATATTTGACGCTATTTATTTCTATGTAGGAGTCTATATTTATATGATTGTTGATTGATTTGACTGCCTATAGCTCCAATATTGATTATTAGTAGGAGTTCCTATAGTCTGTCATGATGAAATCATCAGAGTGCATCATGATCGCAGTGGGCACTTTGGAAGTGAGACAGTGTTGAAAGGGATGAGACAAAAATTCTATTGGGTAAAAATGGCTAAGGATGTAGATGCATGGATAAGGAATTGCTCACGTTGTATATTGGCCAAAGAATGTTGCCCGAAGGAGCATGCCCAGATGACATGTTTCAGTGTCACTAAACCTTTACAGGTGGTAGCCCTGGATTATACTTTGCTGGATAGGGATTCTAAAGGATACGAAAATGTCTTAGTGATTTGTGACATGTTCTCCCGCTTCACAATAGCGGTTCCAACCAGGAATCAATCCGCCAGAACTACGGCAAACTGCTTGATTAAGTATTAGATCGCTATTTATGGAACTCCTGAGCACATACACTCGGACCAAGGGCGATATTTTGAAGTCAATGTTATCAAGGAATTGTGTGACTGGTGTAAGATTAGGAAATCTAGAACAACTCCATACCATCCGAAAGGGAATAGCCGTTGTGAGAGATTTAACAAGACGTTGAGTCAGCTGATCAGAACACTCTCTGTAGAGAAAAAGAAACATTGGTCCGATTATCTTTGTGAAATAACACAAATTTATAACAGCACAGTTCATGGCTCCACAGGATACACACCTTCGTATCTATTTCTAGGAAGAGATTCATTATTGCCATCAACTTTGTTTAATAGTCCAGAGGAAGTTGTGTAGGATTTAGATGGCTGGATCCTGGAGAGAAGTGAAGGAGGCCCAAGAGATAGCAAATCTCGTGTCTGAGAGAGCCGGGTTGAAAAATAAGAAGATGCAAGACAAAAGAAGCTGAGGCGAAACCCTGGAGCCTGGTGATTGGGTCCTGGTTAGGAGGCAGGGTTTCAAGACTAGACACAAGTTGGAGGATATTTGGAATCCTATTCCGTATTCAATCACAGCGGTGTATGGGTCAAATGTTTTTAAAATCAAAAGGTTTTGCATAGAGACCAACTCAGGAAAGTTGCTCTGGAGATGGTTCCTAAATTAGAAATGTCCGTAGAAGAGCAAAAGACTCTCAAGGTGTCCGATACAGTTATTAGTTCCACTAATAACGTGTCCCTAATCCGAACTGAATGGTATATTATTCAAACGTGTACTAGCATAGAATCAAATGTTGACGAGACAAAGGAGACAAATGTAGCCCTTCCCACTGGTTCAGAGGAAAGAATCAGAATTTCCTCCCGAATAACCAAAGGAAAGAGGCCGGCCTTCCTAACAGAAAATTATAGTATGTAATTGTCAAATCTATTGTTTGAAAATGTAAATTTTGCTGGGGTGATTGTGTATTAAGATGTTTTTGGGGAAATTTAAGTTGTAAATTTCAGAAAAATGTGTTATGTTAAATATTTTTATTTAGCCGGTGCGAATGTAACCCCTTCGGGGTTAAAAATAAAGAAAAGAAAAACTTACTTGTCGCTTTATTGGCCTGCATCATAGCATTAACTGCCTCAGTAAGCCTAACGATTTTGTCTATCGGTAATCTGGAACACTGTTCGCTAACGTCCAACTCAATCCCTAGAAAGGTAGTTACCTGCACTGGGCCTACTGTCTTGTCTGCCGCCAATGGGATGCCGAATTTCCGCACTACCTGCATGAAAACCTGCATCACTGCGGCGCATTCCTGCACATCTTTGCCACAGAACAGGAACTCATCCAGGTAGTGCACCACCACTCCCGCTGTGGCTATCTGCTCTATTACCCAGTGTACAAAAGAGCTGAACTGTTCAAAATACGCGCATGATATTGAACAACCCATCGGGATGCATTTATCGAAGTAGAAGCGACCCTTAAAAGTAAAGCCCAGCAAGTGAAAAGACTCCGGATGTACTGGCAGCAGACTCGACGTCGGCTTTTGCTAGGTGTGCTTGCCTCCCCTGCTTGCCTCCCCTGCTGCCGAACTATTTGAATAGCCCTATCTACTGAAGCGTAATGCACTGTACAGCTATCTGGGTCCAAAAAATCACTGACAGAGGCGCCTAGCGGATAAGAGAGGTTCTTGATCAGGCGGAACTTTCCCTGCTCTTTTTTTGGTATTATCCCTATTGGAGATATTATCATGGGCGAGAATGGCGGGTCCACAAACGGGCCTGCCATTCTACCCAGCAACAATTCTTTACATATCTTATCTTCTGCTATCTGGGAGTGCGTGTTAATGGAGGCTGCATTCTTCGGGCAAGTGATGGACGTGGGCTTGGGACCTCTATAAGGAATTACGTAACCTGAACTGAAACCCGAGGTTATGGCCTTTGCACTAGCCTTATCCGGGTAGTGTGACAGCCACCACTCCATGGCCTCAAGCCTGATGGGGGATGGTGCCATTTGCTTCTGACTGAAAGTTTTGCTGCCTCCTATTCCTTGTGCTCCTGCAGTATGCTGCCGGGTGGCCTCCCCCACAATTTGTGCAGGCATGCCTGAATTTACAGGGATGCCACGTACACGTCCCACTATTAAACTGCCTGCATATTCTTTTACCCGCCTGTCCGTTATATTGACGCTGCCCTGATGTAAATGCCTGAAAGGACTGACCCTGCCGATTCCTTGCGTTATCGGCCAGGTTGAAGTCATGCGCCAAGGGCCTATTGACTGCCATCTAATCCATCCACAAGTCAAATACCCTGTGTTTCCATGAGATTGCAGGGTTTTCAGCCATACTCTTACGAAACTTAGTATCATAATTGAGCCAAGCCCATCCCCCATAACGCTTATGTGCTCTGTTAATGGTTTCCATATATCGCACTAAGTATGGCCCCAATTCTGGCTCCCTTTCGATTATTACCTTCATGAATATGTGAAAAGCTGATAACAAATTGCTAATGGATTTATAAATTTTTGGTTTTCTTTCCCGCTCCCATGGCGGGATAAGGCTGTCTTTCACTTGGCTGTTCTCCTCTTCGGTATCCCGCTGCAACAGAGAAAATATGTCAATGAACTCATTCCTCCAGATTTTCTCTTTCGTTGCCTTGGGAACACAGGTAGAAAGGGTAAATACCCCACATAGAGCATCACTGCTAGGATTGAATACATGGCCCACCCCTTCATGCATAGCTACCGACTGCGCCCCAGACTCTGCGGTGCTCGGCGTGCCCCCTGTCGCTGGGTGCACGCTCTGCCCTGCCCCAGAGTCTGTACTGCTCTCTCCTTGCTGGGGCTGGTGGTTGGGAGGCGGGGATAGTGCTGGGCAGACTTATACGCAGTGGTGTGCTGGAGCCGGCTCGCACCGGCTCGCAAGAGCCGGTTGTTAAATTTTCTTCCGGCTTGCGAGCCGGTTGTTGAAAATAGCGAGCCGGCTCTGGCTCTCCTCCCTCCTCTCTCCCTCCCTCCGGATCCGCCTCACCGCCCGCTTGTTTTTTGAATTCTTCGGGGCAGGCAGTCTTGCCTGCCCGCTTCCAGCACTGACTGTCCTCCCTTGCCGATTCGCGCTTTAAAAATGGCCGCCGAGACTTCCAGAGGTGGCCTCGCGAGACTTCGGCTGAAATCTCGGCAGCCATTTTGAAGCGCGAATCGGCAAGGGAGGACAGTCAGCGCTGGAAGCGGGCAGGCAAGACCAGGGCCGTGCCTAGGGTCTCTGGTGCCCCCCTGCAGACTATCAGTTGGCGCCCCCCCCCCCCCCGGTGTGGCACAAGATGCAAAGGAAATAGGAGCTAAAAGATGGAGTGCATCTTTGTGGGATTGCTCAACAAATAGAGGGTTTACAACCACTTAGCTTTTCGTGCTTTCATGTTAACGAAATTAGTAATTAAATCTTTGATATCTAACTGGGCACATATATCATTCTCAATAGCAATCATGGCAAGGCTTACAAGCCTTTCTTGCAAAATACTTGATGGCAAATAATTTTTTATGATTTTTAACCGTGAAAATGATCGCTCACCACTTGCCACACTGACAGGAACAAATTGCTATACATTGCAAAATAAGATAGCACATGTAAATTCTCAAAGTGGACATATTCCAAACACTAAAATGAAAATAAAATGATTTTTTTTCTACCTTTGTTGTCTGGTGACTTTCTTTTTCTGATCATGCTGGCCCAGTATCTGATTCTGCTGCTATCTGTCCTCTTAACTCCGTTTCCAGGGCTTCCTTTCCATTTATTTCTTTACTTTCCTCCTTTCTTCTTCATTTCTTGCTCTATGTCCATAAGTAAAAGCTGGGTCCTCCACAGACTTGACTGTCCAGTGGATCCAGCTTCTTCCTATTTTCTCCATCCATGTGCAGTTTTTCTCCTCTCTTCCTTTTCCCTCATCTCATCTCCTTCCTCTCTCTTCCCTCCCCTCCATCCGTGCCCAGCATTTCTTCTCTCTCCCTTCCCCTCCATCCATGTGCATCTTCTTCCTCTGTCTTCCCTTCCCTTCCCTCCATCTATGTCCAACAATTCTCCTCTCTCCCCTCCCCTCCATGTCCAGCAATTTCTCCTCTCTCCCTGGTCCCTGCCCTCCCATCCATGTTTATCCATGTCCATCCTTGTCCCTCTCTGCCCTTCCCTCCTCCATCCATATCCAGCAATTCTCCTCTCTCCCCTCCCCTCCATGTCCAGCAATTTCTCCTCTCTCCCTGGGCCCTGTCCTCCCATCCATGTCCATCCTTGTCCCTCTCTGCCCTTCCCTCCTCCATCTATATCCAGCAGTTCTCCTCTCTCCTCTCTCCCATCTCCTCTATTTCCAGCAATTTCTCCTCTCCCTGGGCCCTGCCCTCCCATCCATGTCCATCCTTGTCCCTCGCTGCCCTTCCCTCCTCCATCCATATCCACCAATTCTCCTCTCTCCCCCTCCATTTCCAGCAATTTCTCCTCTCCCTGGGCCCTGCCCTCCCATCCATGTCCCTCTTTGCCCTTCCCTCCTCCATCCATATCCAGCAATTCTCCTCTCTCCCCTCCCCTCCATTTCCAGCAATTTCTCCTCTCCCTGGGCCCTGCCCTCCCATCCATGTCCCTCTCTGCCCTTCTCTCTTCCATCCATATCCAGCAATTCTCCTCTCTCTCCTCCCCTCCATTTCCAGCAATTTCTCCTCTCCCTGGGCCCTGCCCTCCCATCCATGTCCCTCTCTGCCCTTCTCTCTTCCATCCATATCCAGCAATTCTCCTCTCTCCCCTCCCCTCCATTTCCAGCAATTTCTCCTCTCCCTGGGCCCTGCCCTCCCATCCATGTCCCTCTCTGCCCTTCCTTTACCTCAGCTCCGCGCCGCCCTGGGGGATTTAAATCTTTTACCTCTGATGGTCGCAGCAGCTGAGCAGGGTCAGTGAAAGCGCTGCTGATGTCTCCAGCCTTCCCTTCGCGCTCGCTTGTTCATTTCCTCAGTGTCCTGCCTTCTTCTGACGTCATTTCCTTGCGAGGGCAGGACACTGAGGGAACGAACGAGCGTGAAGGGAAGGCTGGAGACGTCGGCAGCGCTTTCACTGACGCTGCTCAGCTGCTGCGACCATCGGAGGTAAAAGATTTAAAGCCCCCAGGGCGGCGCGGAGCTGAGGGAAGTGGTGAGGGTAAGCACCACGGCGGCGCCCTCCAGAGGTCGGCGCCCCCCTGCGGTGCTTATCCCGCTTACTGTGTTGGCACGGCCCTGGGCAAGACTGCCTGCCCCGAAGAATTCAAAAAACAAGCGGGCGGTGAGGGACCGGATCGGGAGGGAGGGAGGGAGGATAAGAATTCGCGATACAACTTGGGAGGGGGTGGCAGGGGAGAAAAGGGAGTCGCTGCTGGACATGGGTGGAGGGGGTTGCTGGGTATGGGTGCATGCAGGGCAGGGGAGAGGAGGGTACACTGCTGGACATGGGTGCATGCAGGGCAGGGGAAAGGAGGGTCACTGCTGGACATGGGTGCATGCAGGGGAGAGGAGGGTCACTGCTGGACATCTGGGGGCATGCAGGGCAGGGCAGAGGAGGGTCGCTGGGTATGGGTGCATGCAGGGCAGGGGAGAGGAGGGGAGAGAGAAGAAATGCTGGACATGGATGGAGGGAAGAGAAGAGTGAGGAAGGAGATGAGATGAGGGAAAAGGAAGAGAGGAGAAAAACTGCACATGGATGAAGAAAATAGGCAGAAGCTGAGGACCAGAAATGAAGAAGAAAGGAGGAAAGAAATAAATGGAAAGGAAGCCCTGGAAACGGAGTTAAGAGGACAGATAGCAGCAGAATCGGATACTGGGCCAGCATGATCAGAAAAACAGTCACCAGACAACAAAGGTAGAAAAAAAATCATTTTATTTTCATTATAGCGTTTGGAATATGTTCACTTTGAGAATCAGGTGCTCAACATTAAAAGTTTATATTTATTTACTTATTTATGGCATTTTATCCCACATTAAACATGAATTAGATTGGAACCTGGGATCATTTAATTTTTTTTCCTGGAGAGAGTAATGCATTGCCCCCCCCCCCCCCCCCCCACGGCTATAGCCAGCTCTGCAATTTTGGGGGGGCGCAGAGGTGGATGGGGGAGCACAGAGGTGGACGGGGGGGGGGCGCAGAGGTGGACGGGGGGGCGCAGTGGTGGACGGGGGGGGGGGGCACCGAGGTGGACCGGAGAGAGAGCCTGTTGTTAAAAATTTACCAGCACACCACTGCTTATACGGTCTGTGCCAGAGCCGGTGGTGGGCAGCGGGACTGGTGGTTGGGAGGCAGGGATAGTGCTGGACAGACTTGTACGGTCTGTGCCAGAGCCGATGGTTGGGAGGCAGGGCTGGTGGTTGGGAGGTGAGGATAGTGCTGGGCAGACTTATACGGTCTGTGCCAGAGCCGGTGGTTGGGAGAAGGGGCTGGTGGTTGGGAGGCAGGGATAGTGCTGGGCAGACTTATACGGTCTGTGCCCTGAAAAGCACAGGTAGAAATCAAAGTAGGGTATACACAAAAAGCAGCAAATATGAGTTATCTTGTTGGGCAGACTGGATGGACCGTGCAGGTCTTTTTCTGCCATCATCTACTATGTTACTATGAATTGTGCCATAGATGAGAACTACACCACAGAGTATAAATGAGATTCTTATCGAATATGCTTAAATGTTGATATTGCTAATGTTAATACCGATTGATGATAAGACTGCTCAATGTAGATACTGCTTAAAACTACATTTACTCACTACTTATTTGTTAATAATGCTTGATGTTGACACTGCCTATTACTGACTCTGCCTAATATTCATACAAAATTTTATTCACTAATTCCATTAAGCACAACCAAGTACCACGAACCATAACCAACATGAACACCAACAAATTACTCATGATAATTTACTTCCTTCCCCTGATCTACCATGCATGGACCACCCCCAATTTAAACAACAATCTACCCACAATACACAAACCCTACAGACAACCTATTTACAACTCATCAGACCAAAAGAACAACAATCAACTAAAAGGAAGAACAAATACATACGGTCATAACCAACAGGAAAGGAAAATAGGCAACTAATAAAAATCAACACATCTACGCCCCAAACTGAGCCTTACCATTCAATCCAACGGGGTACGTAAACGCCAGATCAGTAGTAAACAAAACAGAGACCAGACTGGATTACTACAGACAATCTTGACCTTCTGTTCATCAACGAAACCTGGATCCATGACCTTAAAGACCCCATAATCCTAGATCTATGCCCACCAGGATACAAAATTACCCACTGGACAAGAAACGGAAAAAGAGGAGGTGGAATAGCCATAATATACAAATCCGAGTTTACCATCACAACCACAGCTGAATCCATTCTACCACAACTTGAAATCGCCTCGGTAAGAATCAATCACCCAAACTTGCAGGAACACCTCAACGCAATCCTACTCTACAGACCGCCAGGCAACTGGCAAGACTCCCAAACACACTTTATGGACTTCATCTCGAACACCTGTGTTTCTACCTCAAACCTTATCATAATAGGAGATATCAATTTGTACCTTGAAGATCTTACCTTAACAAGCACCCAAGAATGTAAAGAGTTCCTACAACTATAGGATCTTCATGCACCAAACACACAACCAACACACATAAAAGGACACACACTAGACATTATCACACACAAATTCGATCCAGACTCAAACCTTCTACTAACAGATACAAGATGGACACCCGCACCGTAGTCAGACCACTATAAAGCCTACATCTCCCTCCAATGGCGAACGAAAGACACAATTAATAAACAAGAACGAAAAACCTACACCACGAGAGGAAAAATAGACCCAGTAATATTCTGGCAACAGATCTACCACAACGGATGGACAACAAAAGTAGACACAACCCAATTCCTCCTAGAATGGGGCGATAGATGCAGAACAATATTAGACAAAATTGCCCTAAATCAAACCAGAATCTCACACAGGAAGAACTCAACACCATGGTTCACTGAAGAACTGAAAAAACTCAAAACAAAACTTAGAAGGTTAGAACGTGCGTGGAATAAAAAGAAAGACGACCCAACAGTTAACGCTTGGAAACAACTTCAAAGAAAATATAAATATACCATAAGATAAACTAAAAGATTATTTTATAAAAATGAAATCGGACCGAATTACAAAGACACACAAACTCTTCCAACTCGTGAATAAACTAATAAATATCACACCAATCACAACCAACAACAAAGACACACCAGGAGCAGACAAACTCGCAAGATACTTCAATGAGAAAATCATACAACTGCGACTTAAAATACTAGTCAGCACCACTGATTACGCTGTACTCCTTGACTGTCTAGACCCAGACCCTGGTGTGTGCCCAGCAGACAGGAGCTGGACTAATTTCGAGATATTATCGGAAGATCTTATCTCCCAAACGCTCAAAAGATTTGCCAAATCTCATTGCAAATTAGATATATGCCCAAACAACCTTATGACAGTTGCCCCTCATCAATTTATAACAGACCTCACGAATCACGTGAACTATATGCTACAAAATGGACTCTTTCCGAAGGAGAAAGGAAACATTCTACTCACCCCTATACCCAAAGATGCAAAGAAGAGTGCCAATGAACTAACCAGCTACAGGCCAGTAGCATCCATACCCTTAATAACCAAACTAACGGAAGGGATGGTAACCAAACAACTCACAAACTATTTAAACAAATTCTCAATACTACACGATTCCCAGTCAGGATTTCGGTCTAACCACAGCACGGAAACGGTACTAGTTACTCTCATGAATAATTTTAAACAAATGATTGCAACTGGCAAATACATACTACTGCTACAATTTGAAATGTCTAGCACCTTCGATATGGTCGATCATGGAATACTACTACATATCCTCGAGTATTTCGGAATTGGAGGAAATGTTCTCAATTGGTTCAAGGGGTTCCTAACCACACGATCATACCAAGTGACATCTAATTTGACTACATCAGCTACATGGATACCTGAATGCGGAGTTCCACAGGGATCCCCCCTCTCTCCGACTTTATTCAACTTAATGATGATACCCTTGGCGAAACTACTATCAAACCAAAACCTTAACCCATACATATAAGCAGACGATGTAACGATCTACATTCCATTTAAACAAGATCTAAAGGAAATTTCCAATGACATCAACATATCAAGCACACATGGGTGGATGCATTTAAGCTGAAACTCAATGCAGAAAAAACCCAATGCCTAATACTCACCTTGCAACACAACACAAACAAATTCACCACCATTAACACACCAAAACTGAATCTTCCAATTTCGGACACCCTAAAAATTCTTGGAGTTACCATTGATCGACATCTAACACTTGAGAGTCACGCGAAAAACACAACCAAGAAGATGTTCCACTCAATGTGGAAATTAAAAAGAGTAAGACCTTTCTTCCCAAGAACCGTCTTCCGCAACCTGGTACAATCAATGGTACTCAGTCATCTAGATTACTGCAATGCACTCTACGCAGGCTGCAAAGAGCAAATAATCAAGAAACTTCAGACAGCTCAGAACACTGCAGCTAGACTCATATTCGGTAAAACAAAATACGAAAGTGCTAAACCGTGCGAGAGAAGCTACATTGGCTCCCACTCAAAGAACGTATCATGTTCAAAATATGCACCCTAGTTCATAAAATTATTCACGGAGACGCTCCTGCCTACATTTATTTATTTTAGTTATATTTGTACCCCGCGCTTACCCACTTATGGCAGGCTCAATGCGGCATGTCAGACCTGATAGACTTACCACCCAAGAATGCTAAAAAATCATCCCGCACATTCCTTAATCTTCACTTCCCAAACTGTAAAGGTCTAAAATACAAATTAACGCATGCGTCAACTTTTTCCTTCCTGAGCACGCAATTTTGGAACGCGCTGCGGCGCAACTTAAAAACGATTTATGAACTAGCTAACTTCTGAATTCTACTGAAGACCCATCTCTTTAACAAGGCATACAACAAGGATCAACAAATATGAACTCCTGTACACATATCCAGAACTGCCTTTACAATACTTGCTTGCCAAACTACTACCATGTTTTCTCATTATCATGTTTCTGCTTCTTGCTGGCCTCCCACTTAGTCACCTCTCCCCTCTCCAGTCGGTTCAAAACTCTGCTGCCCGTCTCGTCTTCCGCCAGGGTCGCTTTACTCATTCTACCCCTCTCCTCAAGTCGCTTCACTGGCTCCCTAATCGTTTTCGCATCCTGTTCAAACTTCTTCTACTAACCTATAAATGTACTCACTCTGCTGCTCCCCAGTATCTCTCCACACTCGTCCTTCCGTACACCCCTTCCCGTGCACTCCGTTCCCTGGATAAATCCTTCTTATCTGTTCCCTTCTCCGCTACTGCCAACTCCAGACTTCGCTCCTTCTGTCTTGCTGCACCCTACGCCTGGAAAAGACTTCCTGAGCCCCTAACGTCTTGCCCCATCCTTGACCATCTTTAAATCTAGATTGAAAGCCCACCTCTTTAACATTGCTTTTGACTCGTAACCACTTGAATCCACTCGCCTCCATCTACCCTCCTCTCCTCTTTCCTCTGCATATTAATTGATTTGTTTGCTTTATTTTTTGTCTACTAGATTGTAAGCTCTTTGAGCAGGGACTGTCTTTCTTCTATGTTTGTGCAGTGCTGCGTACGCTTTGTAGCGCTATAGAAATGCTAAATAGTAGTAGTAGTAGTAGTAATGTTACCCAAGATCCTTCTGATATTACTAAATGTATATTTTCTTATATATTTCTTACATTATTTGCTTGCTAAACTACTATCATGTTTTATCATTATCATGTTAACCAAGATCCTTCTGCTATATTACTAAATGTATATTTTCTCATACATTTCCACTATTCATGATGTATTGTAAGCCACATTGAGCCTGCAAAGAGGTGGGAAAATGTGGGATACAAATGCAACAAAATAAATAAATAAATTATGGTTCCAATTATGAGTCATTATGGTATGTCATGTTAAAGAGCTGTGTTTTCAGTGCTATACGGAAATTAATTGGGTTGTGAATTATTTTCAGGTCAAGTGGTAAAGCATTCCACATTTGGGGAACTCAAGTATGAAAAGCTGGACGCATGTATTACTCTATATTTTAAACCTTTACAGCTGGGGAAATGAAGATTTAGGAATGTGCTTGCTGATCTTTTAGCATTCCTGGGTGGTAGGTCAATGAGGTCTAACATGAAGGTCGGGGCATCACCATGAATTATTTTATGCACCAGAATGTTCTTTAAGAGGAAGCCAGTGTAGGTTTTCTCTTAGGGGCTTAGCACTTTCGTATTTTGTTTTTCCAAATATAAGTCTGGCTGCAGTGTTTTGGGCAGTTTGAAGTTTTTTAACGGGAACTGGCTCAAATTGAGGAGCGGAGTCGGTTCCGAAGGCAAAATAAGACCAGCAGGGGACCGGGGAAGCTGGGGAAAGTGCTCTGGTGCAGTTTCCCAGTGGTTTTGTTTTTAATAAGGGCAGCCAATTTTAACATTAGCGCTGCACGCGCTGAAGAGAGGGCCGAGTGCAGAGGGCACAAGCCAGATGCTAGCTCATGGTTGGAGCTGAGCAGGAGGCTCATGCCAGGAAGAAAAAGATGGTTTTGGGGCTCTAAAACATAGAATGGTACCAATGTTTGTATTTGTTTTAAAAGCTGTTTCAATGTATTTGTTTAAAACTTGTTTTATATCTTTTTTTAAAAAAATGCTGTGTTTAACTTTTGGGGCTTTAGAGTGTTGATGGCTCGTGCTTAGAGCTTGAGCTCGGGGAGGGTTAGGTAAAGTTCTAAACTGTAAAGTTGGGCAGTTGGGAGGTAAGCTAAGAGCTGGGCAGACCTGTATTTGTGGTCTCTGTGCAGCCAAGTAAAGAAATTCGTTTTAAAAGAGTTTAAAGAGGTTTCCTGAGTTAATTAATAGACTTGAAGTGTGACTGCAGTAAATTAATTTATTCAAAAAGCCACTCGCGTTTTGTTAGAAGGCTTTAGGAGTGTGATTGTGTGCTGGGTGAGAGAGCTCCTGTCAGAGGTTTAATATAATTTAAAATATTAAAATATTTAGTAGTAATTGAAATATTTGGTGCTGTTTAAGGCACCAGAAGTTTGTCACACTGAGAAAATTGGACTTTCATAAGAACTGGTGTGAATAGTTAAAATAGTGCTGTTAGAGGTTTAACTTGTAAAAAGGTTTAATTGTATAACCTCCACAGTAACCTTGAGTTGTGCTATATTAAAAAATAATAAACCACACCTGTTACTGAAATAGCTGTGAGCTATTTCCCTAGAGGAACTCCCAAGTCACTGGATTTAATAAACCTAGTGTCTGTATTAATGAAGTAATATATATATATTTTTTTTCTAAAATAATTTGGTTGGGAGAGTTAACATAGGGATATATAATTATATTTTGTTTTATCTAGGAAAAAGCTAGCTAGGGAAGTGATTGAGGACCTTTTAGGTCAGTTGGCCAGAGTTACCTATATAGATAGGGCATAGGGTTTTTCTTTTTATGTTGATTAAAGTTTAGAGTAGTAGGTACTCTGAGGTGTTCCTTGTTCCTGATAACATCATACATGTAATCATCAGAAGACAATATGGTACCCAAGGATCAAAGAAAGGAGAAGAAAGAAGAAAATACAACAAAGCAGAAAAAAAACATCTTTGCAAGCACATAGAGAAAGGATTCTACAGGGACTTATTAAAGAGACTGAAATACAACTATAGACTTATACTTACCTTATTTGTATTACCTGAAGAAGTACCTGAAAAGAAAAACAAACAAAGAATCAGTTCTTACAATTTAAAAGAATTTAAGAATGCATTACTGCTGCGCTGTACATGTTAAATGGGGGGGGGGGGGGGGGGGGTTGTTGTGCTTTAGAAATATACTTATCTGATATTTGTCTCTGAAAGTTGTTGATATTGGCTGTGATTTATCTACAAAGAAAGAAAACTGAATTACCTTAAAGTAGTAGTAAGCAAATACATTTGATTAATTTGTAATATAAATCTTGTACAACTGATCATTTTAGTTTCATTTCCCCTCTTGTTTTTGAAGCAGGAGAGCGAGGTTATTGAAAATAATTGCACCTCACCTCTGTCCGTTTCACAAGAGTTCACCTGAGGTATTCCTAGGGTAACTGTAGGGTGAGCAATTGTGCCAAGAGGTGGGGTCACAACAACATATCAACATATCAAAACAACAAACAATAAATCATCTAATTCACACTAACAACTAATAAAATTGCCTCAGATGACATATAACAACATTTTTTAATGTTATTCTCATAATCTGAGATTGCAACACCAACTCTAAGGTGTCACATACAACCATCACTCATAATTTTAATCATTACACATATTTAATTTCAGTATCTACAAAAATTCAAAAACGCATAATGCAATAGAAATATAATACTCCACCATAATAAAGCATAAAAAAATATTACTTAGCTAGTGGAAATTTGAAGTGCCTGTGAGTGATGATGTCATAGAAGAACAGTCTAGGTTGCAGTCCAACTTCAACACAGATCCCCACAGGTGTTAAATTCGATTTTCATGGCATCTAGGTCAAAATTATAATACATCCCAATACAATTTTATACAAAGGTCCTCAGCATGGTCCATGTTTTGCCCTAACTGTCTCAGGGATACCAGGTAACTCAATTTCACAAAAAACAATATCATCAAATTGATTTCAAAAGCTGCAGTCCAGTAATAAAAATGGAAGCACTCAAAGATGTTTTCCATTGTTCCATAATGATGCCTTTAAGCTTCCCCCTTTCCTCCACTCTTGAGCACTACAGCTCACAACCTGTATTTTTCATTTATAAATTAGGAACCATGTCACTTAAACCTCCATTGCCTCAGCTACAAGCTTAGGGGGTCTTTTACTAAGGCATGCTCATGTTTTTAGTGTGCGCTAAAATTGGGCACACGCTAAACGTTAGAGAAGCCCATCGTGCCTTAGTAAAAGGGGGTCTTAGACTGTGACTCTCCAAGGACAGAAAAATACCTACTGTACCTGAATGTTCACTACTTTGATTGTTTTCAGGCTTGTAGACAGTGTATAATAATTTTAAAAAAATAATAAATCACTGCTACTTCTCCCTGGAGTTGGTAGCATAGAATCTTGCTACTCTTTGGGATTCTGTGTGGACTCTTGCTACTCTTTGGGATTCTAGAATCGTGCTACTCTTTTGCATTCCGGAATCTTGATGTGCTTTGGGATTCTGCCTGGAGTCTCGCTACTCTTTGGAATTCCAGAATCTTGCTACTCTTTGAGATTCCGGAATCTTGCTACTCTGGGATTCTGTATAGAATCCTACTACTCTTTGGATTCCGGAATCTTGCTGCTCTTTGGGATTCTGCAAGGTACTTGTGATCTGAACTGGCCACTGTTGGAAGCAGGATACTGGGCTAGATGGACCCAGTAGGAAGTTCTAGAGAAGATTCTAGTCCGTCATCCCCTATGCTTGCTGAATGAATTATGGCTCTGAACCTGAAGGGGCGCTTCTTTAAATTAAGCTACGAAATATGAATTGGGAACCAGGGGGCACCTCCTTCCTCCAAAAACCTGCATTCACAGAACATGACATAGTGTGTTCTTGTCTCTCTGGGACTTCCCTCTTGCCCTCTCAGAGGGCCATTATTTTCCAGTCTTGAAGGAACGCGTAGATTCCATGGCTTTTGACAAGCTTGCCACTAATTTCCATTCTGTGCCCACAAGCTGGGAGGTATTGCATGACCTCCTTAAGGAGAATGGGGGAGGGAGTCAGGGGCAGATTTTTCCTTCAGGTAAGGGGAATATACTTTCATTCTGAGTTAAGGAGGCCTCTCCATCTTCTGAAACATCCCCATTGCTGGTTCTCGTCTTGCTCCATCCGTGCATCTATCCCTGTAAGTCACAATCAAAATTCTGAGTGCTTCACTTACTGAATCCCTCCAGAAGAGATACCTCAGCTAAATTTGATGGCAGGCTGCCTCCAGTGATATTAAAATAATTTTTAACTCATGCACATCCGGAGCCTCTGCCCTCCAGCTTTAACCAAACCTTGGTCTACGGTTTTTCCTGGATCCTCTTAATACCTAAGACTACTCCTTTATCTGTAATGCGAAAGACTCATGTTCCTAAATCTGACCACACAATTTGTCCTGGGGCATGGTATAATTTGGCAATTAACCAATTAATTACAATAGTTCATCATTTCCTTGTACAATTGACTCAGCTTATTCATAGTTATTATTATTATTTATTATTTGTAGCATTTGTATCCCACATTTTCCCACCAATTTGCAGGCTCAATGTGGCTTACATTTGCTGTAATGGCGGTTGCCATTTCCGGGTAACAGAATTACAAATGGTATTGCGTTAAGGTGCATACAAACATGGTAACATACATGGAACGTAATATACATGGAACAGATCATGGTACATATATATACCATGTGCATACATACATGGTAAAGAAGAAGAATACATTATGGCATTGCATGAAGGTTCCTGAATAATAAATTGGATTGTAACATACATTAGGTCATCGACTATAAAGATCATATTCGACGTAAGGATGAAAGTATTAATGGTTGTTCATTGATAGCAAATAAGTTAATCATGGCCATAATTAATTAGGGAAACACCTATGCAAGTCTAGATAGTCAGGTATAAAACCTCTGCCACATAACACATCAGGTCGCATTCACAAGCCTGGACTCGGGACTAACTCTTATTCTGCAACAAGCACCTTCTTGCTGGATTAAGTGGATTTTGTTGAGGATGGTGAGAGGACACAAGGGGTCACCAGGCCCCATATGGAATGTAATATTTTTCCTTCTTCTCTGTGTCTCTGGTAAGAAACTAATTCACAACTGCTACTTACATAGTACTGAGAGGGGGTGCACCATATGCTACAGGTTCTAATTACTACTTCAGATCCATTGAGAATAGTTTACGTGAAGGGGCATAATCGAACGGAAACGCCTATCTCCATGGGCGTTTATCTCCGAGAACGGGTCCGTGAAGGGGAGGGCCGAAGCGTATAATGGAAACTAAAAACGCCCAGCTCAAAAACGTCCTAATCCGAGCCATTTGGTCGTGGGAGGGGCCAGGATTCGTAGTACACTGGCCCCCTGATATGCCAGGACACCAACTGGGTACCCTAGGTCAGTGCAGTGGACTTCAGAAAAAGCTCCCACATGCATAGCTCCCTTACCATGGGTGCTGAGCTCCCAACCCCCCTCCCCCAAAACCCACTACCCACAAATGTACAACACTACCATAGATCTTAGGGGTGAAGGGGGCACCTACATGTGGGTACAGTGTGTTTTGGAGGCCTCCCATTTACCAACACAAGTGTTACAGGTAGGGGGGGATGGGCCTGGGTCCACCTGGCTGAAGTGCACTGCGGTACCCACTAAAAGTGCTCCAGGGACCTGCATACATGCAGGCCTCTAGGACTTGTTGCTGATGTATAACTTTGGCACACCAGTTTACACCTGAAGACTAATCTCTCCGAAAACGTCCTTTGTTGGAATAAGCACGTTTACTCACAATTAACTGCAGATCAGAGGTTGTGCCCCACTGGCAACGAGTCTTCCTGGTACTGAGATTAGCAGTAGGTCAGAGCTGGCAGAATGCTGTACAATGCCCTCTTTCAGCCACATTCAAGGTAAGAACTAAGTTCTCTAACGTGGCTAACACATGGAAGGGATCTAAAACTGGCTTACAAAAATGGCCAGTACCTCATGGACTACCGGAAACAAAACTGTACACACTCTGACCCAGTAGGCAGGGGGGAAAGCACCATGGGAGAAGAGCCTACCAACTACCAACATCGTGAGACTGTAACACAATCTAATGAAATCACGGAGCCCAATACCTTACACCCACCACAATGCAATGCTGATGTGACCCTGTAGTGCACCTGAGAGCCACATCTGACCCAGGGAAAGACTGTCACAGGATAGAACACATTCTGCTGTCATGGAGGTGGGTACGGCATTTGAGGCTGGCATAGAGACTGGAAAAAAAGTTTTTAAAGTGGGTTTTTTTTGGTGGGAGGAGTTTACTGGCCACTGGGGGAGTCCGGGGAGGTCATCCCCGATTCCCTCTAGTGGTCATCTGGTCAGTTGGGGCACTTTTTTGGGACTTGTGCATGAAAAAAAGGGTCCAAAAAAGTGACCCAAAATTGCGGCAAAAACGCCTTTTTATTCGATTATCAGCTAAAGACGCCCATCTCTCCTCGGCTGGTAACCACGCCCCAGTCCCACCTTCACCACGCCTCCAACACGCCCCTGTCAACTTTATTCGTTTCCGCGACAGAGTGCAGTTGGAAACGCCCAAAATTGGCTTTCGATTATACCGATTTGGGCGCCTTTGCGAGAAAAACGCCCATCTCCCGATTTGGGTCAAAATATAGGCGTTTTACTCTTTCAGAAATAAGCAGGATAGTAAATGAATATTAATTTACTTTGGATTCATGTTACTCAACCGCGCTCAACTGCCACAGCATACTACACTCGGAAAATCTTTACCCAGACGAGTCACGTTATCTGCGCTTCGCTTCTAATCCCGTCCTCTGTCAACGATATAATATTTGGGGTTGATATTCACAGCAATTAATTAATTTTATTTATTTTATACCTCGGCTATTAAAAATATGTAAGCGGGTTACAGCTTTAACATACATATTCAAAACACCCAGTCTAAAATATATCAATAAACAACAATAAACAAACAGAATTAAATAAATTTACAAAAACTAACAAAGTACCAACATAAACAAATAAAAATCATATAAAAGCTTGCTAAAATAAAAAAGCTTTAAGTTGTTCTCAAAAAGATAATAAGGACAGGAGAGGCTCCTGGCTGACTAAATCACTTGTGTGAGATATGTAAATCCTGTGTTAAATACATACAAGCATGTGCTTTTACGTGGCACACAAGTATTATCTGAGTGGTGCACAGGCAGTGTTTCAATGTACATATGTTACCCATATAAGGAAGGGGTCCCAGTCACACAGTGGTCCACTGTAGAATCGCACCCCAGGGTCCTCAAAGAACACTTCTTTCTCCAGGTCCTCTCTCTTCTTCACCAGCAGCATTTACACTCTTCTCCTATGGAGCTGAGGAGAAGGGATTGAGTGGAGGAGTGGACTGTGGAACTAGATCCGATTCCCCCTTCAGCTCCTTGTGACTCTGAGCAAATCACTTAACCCTCCATTGCCCCAGGTACAAATAAGTACCTGTACATACTATGTAAACTGCTTTGAACGTAGTTGCAAAAACCAGAGAAAGCCGAGGAAGTTGTAAATGTAATTATCTGCTTTTGGGATTCCCCTCTGTTAAAGATGTTAAATAGAACTCATCAGTAACAAATTCATGTTGTGGTTGGGAGGCGGGGATAGTGCTGGGCAGACTTATACGGTCTGTGCCCTGAAGAGGAGAGGTAGGGTATACACAAAAAGTAGCACATATGAGTTTATCTTATTGGGCAGACTGGATGGACCGTGTAGGTCTTTTTCTGCCGTCATCTACTATGTTACTATGTTATGTTACTGTGTACATATTTGTCAGCGAAACTTTGGAACGACTTGTCTAATGAGATCCGCTCTTCTATGTGTTATTTTTGTTTTCGAAAGTTGGTGAAATCAAATTTATTTCCTAACATTTTCGTAATAGGGGTTTCTCTTTGTTTTATCAGTGATTATGTTAGATTGTAATTCCTAGCTACTGTACCAGTAATTATTTTTTTGTTACCCCGCTTTGAACCATATTAAGGGATTAAGCGGGTCATAAGTCCCCCAAGATAAGCTTTGGCACATAATCCCCACAAAAGGGGAAGGGATTTGAAATACTGCCTTTCTGGGGTTACAATCAAAGCAGTTTACATAGTATAGACAGGTGCTTATTTTGTACCTGGGGCAATGGAGGGTTAAGCAACTTGCTCAGAGTCACAAGGAGCTGCAGTGGAAATCGAAGCCAGTTCCCCTGGCTCTCAGGCCACTGTACTAATCACTAGACTACTTAACTGCAAATCTAGTACTTCTTTGAGGAAGACGTTTTGTCTTGAAGTTGTATGGTATTGAGTAAACACTGCAATGCTCCACACATCCTCTGTCTGAGTCTGTGATCTCCTTTAATGGCATTTATTTTTTGGGATTTATTAACCACCTTTATGAAGAGATTCATCCAAGGTGGTGTACAGCAGGTACAGTTTCTGTTCTGGCACTCCAAATTAAAAAAAACACACACAAACAAATAGGTGAAGTGGGATTCAAACCTGGGTCACCTGGGGATTACCCTACTGAGCTATCCCCTCCGCTCTGCATTATTGTGTGCAGCCATTTTATAAAATGGACATGTTTATGATCATAACTTGTACATTTCAGTTTGTAAAATGGATGTTTATTCTGCACTTCCTTTACCTGCAGGTATTTTGTCTGTGTAAAACAATGAACACTGTGCATTTTATTGATGTTCATGTTTATATTTCTATTCATGTTTATGCTTATGTTTATTTATGTTTATCTTTGTGTTTATGCTTAATGTTTATCTTATTTTTATGCTTATGTTTAATGTTTATGCTAATATTTATGTTTATTTGACTTGATACACTGCCTTTCATGACTCACAAAGCATACAAAACAAAATAAAGAAAGAAAAGGCATGCCAAATGATCAGACTCCCACCTAACCCCATTACTAGAAATAAAAGCAGGCACAATCCCACAAATTCTATACTGTGCAAGTACCTTCCATGCTAGAAAGGTAAAATGACCAAAACATGTGTAAGAGCATTTAGGTGCTAGTCTATAACTTAATGCCTAGCTGCTGTAGCAAGTAATTGAAAGGGGGTGTTAATGGGGGAGGGGAAGTTCTGCACACAAAGTGACTTATTTAGGCATGAACATTTTCACCTGTTATAGAGCAGGTGTAAGTTTTCATGTGTTATTGCTGATTTACGCTAATATTCTATAACAGATTGTAGGCGTACTAATTTGCCATTATAAAATACTAGCTTAGCGCTGATTTATTGGCACCTAAATTTTACATTAGATTCGATTTATTATTTATAATGCACCCTTATCCAGGGTGGAGCACAGTAAAAGCATAAATACAAATATACATACAAATCACATCTATAACTATAAATCAACAATAAACAAAATAACAAAATCAGCCAACACAGTTCTAAAATATCACCAGGGCGGAGCACAATAAGCACATAAAAATTTACATATACATCACATCTACAACTGCAAATCAGCAATAAGCAAAATAACAAAATCAGCCTGCATAGTTCCAAAATACCGCCAGTCCTCTTCAAGCAGATGCATAACAGGCCAGGCACAACAAGTGGTCCCTTAACTGATGCTTAAACATCCTTCAGGAAATCACTAAAAACCTACCTGTTTATAAAGGCATATCCTACTGACCCAACCTAAGTGCCTGAACTCTGCAACACAGCAACATCACAGCTCGTTAAGGACACCTTATAACCCTTCCCCTCTTCTACCCACATTGCGGTCCCATTGCATCCGAAACTCATGAACCTTATTCAACCACACCATCACCTTGTATTTATTATCTACTGGACTTGATGAACGCCTTTACAGTACTATGTAAGCTACATTGAGCCTGCAAATAAGTGGGAAAATGTGGGATACAAATGTAACAAATAAATAAAATAAATAAATAATGAGGACACAATAAGGTCACATCCCATAGCTGAGCGGTTGTACTGGTACATACCACTGCACTACATTTTTCAGATAAAAAGAAGAGTCCTGATAGAATGCAAAATGAATCATCTATAACAGCTTATACTTTATACGGTAACCTACAGGTAACCATCGCAATCGCTTCAAATAAGCCATAACATGCTCACCCCTCAGTAGGCCAAATAATAACCTCACTGCTGAGTTTGGGACAATTTTCCCTTTAAAGAGTTTACACATTGGGGAACAGCATGGCTATTCCTACACACAGTAGTGGGGACAATTCTATAACTGGACGGACGCCATAACTTAGATGCCACCATTTTCTCTAGAGTAGATATTCAGCAGGCAGCGGTCAGTCCAGCCTTGCCTACCTTGTCTCCAGTTCAGCCTTGCCTCACCTTGACTCCAGCCTTGCCTGCCTCGTCTCCAGTCCAGCCCTGCCTGCCTAGTCTTCAGTCCAGCCTTGCTTGACCTTGTGTCTAGTCCAGCCTTGCCTCACCTTATCTTAAGTCCAGCTTTGCCTGCCTCGTCTCCAGTCCAGCCTTGCCTGCCTTGTCTCCAATCCAGCTTTGCCTCACCTTGTCTCCAGTCCAGCTTTGCCTACCTTGTTTCCAGTCCAGCCTTGCCTCCCTTGTCTCCAATCCAGCTTTGACTCACTTTGTCTCCAGTCCAGCCTTGCTTCGCCTTGTCTCTAGTCCAGCCTTGCCTCGCCTGTCTCCAATCCAACTAAACCTTCATTCTTTGCCGTGCCTTGTCTCCAGTTTCTGTTGAGCCTAGTGGCTAGTCTTACCTGTCCTGAGCCTAGCCCAGGTGACTTGCCTGTCATCAATAGGGGACCGGCTAATCCTTGGGTTGACCTGGCAGTGCAAACCTGGCTGTGGCCCAAGGGCTCACCTTTCTGTGAACTGTGACAGATTGCGAAGTCCATGAGCTCAGACAAGTCATCTGCCTTGCGGCCTGTTGCAGCTTCAACACTTGTCTGGTTCTGTCCAGGACATGGCTTCTCGCATGGACCAGTTCCAGCAGCTTGCGGAGATTGTTCAGGCTCTGACCGATCAACTGAACCACCAGATGTCTTCAGCACCAATGGCATCAGCCTCTTCGCCAGACCCTGCTCCAGTGCTCACATCCACAACTCCAG
Organism: Microcaecilia unicolor; assembly: GCF_901765095.1. Classification (NCBI taxonomy): domain Eukaryota; kingdom Metazoa; phylum Chordata; class Amphibia; order Gymnophiona; family Siphonopidae; genus Microcaecilia; species Microcaecilia unicolor. The sequence continues at coordinate 211,965,687 of NC_044033.1, forward strand.
GTATTTGTCTTACGGCTTCCCCGAGGTACGACAGAAACCCCAAATACTGCAGAAGGTTTATTAACCAGTGCCAGATAATTTTTGAACGCCAAGCTAGAGATTTCTCCTCAGCAGAGCCCTGGTGGCCTACATTATTTCCTTGCTGTCTGGCCAAGCCTTTGCATGGGCTTCTTCACTCTGAGAATGAAACGACCCAGTGCTCAATGACCTCCACAGTTTCTTGGGGCAATTCAGCAGGGTCTTTAAAGAGCCTGGAAAAGTCACATGGACAACTTCCAAGCTTCTTAGGTTGAAGTAGGGGACGCAGACCCTGGGCAATTTTGCTATACAGTTCTTGCCTGTTTTGTCCCCAGCTCCAGACTTGCCTCCAGTCCCAGACTAGCTTGCCTCGCTTCCAGTTCCAGCCTTGCCTGCCTCCTCCAGTCCCAGCCTTGCCTGCCTCGTCTCCAGTCCAGCCTTGCCTGCCTTGTCTCCGTTCCAGCCTTGCTTTGCCTTATCTCCAGTCCGGTTAACTTAGGCGGTTAGGTACTGAGTATTGGCACTTAACTCCTCTTCATCACTGGCAAAAACCTTCCAAAAATCGTTATTCTATTTTATTTTTCTTTTATCAGATTTATAATTTATATCATTATACTACAGTCCTTGCTGTTTTTCAACATTCAATGTCCCTTAATGGTTAATGATACAAGTGTGGAAAAAAAACTTATCTCAAAAGGACTCATATAAAGTGCAGGGTAAGAATCAAGCCAAATTCTTTTCTACATGCCCCCGGACCAACGATGGCCTGCGTTTCGCTTAGCTGCTTCGGGGTCCCAGATGGCGGAGCATCTTTTTATAGACAACATTCCTGATCTTTCTCAAATGCCATGATTATGATATAAATGATAAAAACTGATAAAAGAAAAAGAAATAGAATAAAGTTTTTTTGAAGGTTTTTGCCAGTGATGAAGAGGAGAGCTTTCGGATCATTTCAGCTCTATAAATCTGTTGATTTTGAGCTCTTTGAGACTTTTCATTCCTTTTTTACAAAAATTGTGATTTAGTTATTTTTTCATTGAGTGGACTACTTTATGTTTGTTTATCTCTAGCGATTTTGTAATTCCACACACTATTTTTTGTTGCTGTAGTTGATTCTATATCAACATTAAGACATTAAACGCAAGGACAGAATGCATTTCACAACATCATAAACCAAAGGATTATAATTTCTGAGACATGAAGGAATGTTCTGGCAGGAGACATTAAAATAAATACGGAAAAAGCATTATTGTAAGCTGCACAGTGGCAGTTGTGGACACAGGTCTTCTCGCCTCAGGCATTGCTCAGGTTCTTTCTGTTTAGGAAAGCTTCCTTCAGATATAAAAGTTTTCTGGGTATCAGGCTATCTTTCCAGGGTGACACTGGCTGCTCAGGAGTTACTTTTTCTCAGGCTACTGTGCTTTATATACTGCAGAGTTACTCTGGAAGATAACATCTGGGATGTGTTTGGCTCCTGTCACGTGGTGGTATCCTAAGAATGTTGGGCTTCTTTAAAGAAGTCTATTAATGTGAAATATACCATTTACTGAACAACTGTTTTACTGTATGGTTTCCTTATATCTATAGGCGGACAACCTACCACAACAGCTGCAGCAACAACCATCACCACAGCAACCCCAACTACTACAACAACGGCAGCAGCCCCAACTACCACCACAGTAGCCCCAGCTACCACAACCACTGCACCAGCAGTCACAAGTACCACCAGAGCAGCCCCAACTACCACAGCAGCAGACATAACCACCACAGCAACCCAAACTACCCCAGCAGCAGACACAACCACCACAGCAGCAGACACAACCACCACAGCAGCCCAAACTACCACAGCAGCAGACACAACCACTATAGCAGCAGACACAACCACCACAGCAGCCACAACTACCACAGAAGCAGACACAACTACCACAGCAGCAGATACAACAACCACAGGAGCCCCAACTACCACAGCAGCAGAAACAAGTACCACAGCAGCCCAAACTACCACAGCAGCAGACACAACCACCACAGCAGCCCCAACTACCACAGCAGCAGACACAACCACCACAGCAGCAGACACAACCACCATAGAAGAAGACAAAACCACCACAGCAGCCCAAACTACCACAGCAGCAGACACAAGTACCACAGCAGCAGACAAAACCACCACAGCAGCCCAAACTACCACAGCAGCAGACACAAGTACCACAGCGGCAGACAAAACCACCACAGCAGCCCAAACTACCACAGCAGCAGACACAACCACTATAGCAGCAGACACAACCACCACAGCAGCCTCAACTACCACAGAAGCAGACACAACTACCACAGCAGCAGATACAACCACCACAGCAGCCCCAACTACCACAGCAGCAGAAACAACCACCACAGCAGCCCAAACTACCACAGCAGCAGACACAACCACCACAGCAGCCCCAACTACCACAGCAGCAGACACAAGTACCACAGCAGCCCCAACTACCCCAGCAGCAGACACAACCACCACATCAGCCCAAACTACCACAGCAGCAGAAACAATTACCACAGCAGACCAAACTACCACAGCAGCAGACACAATTACCACAGCAGACCAAACTACCACAGCAGCAGACACAAGTACCACAGCAGCAGACACAACCACCACAGCAGCCCCAACTACCACAGCCGCAGACACAAGTACCACAGCAGCAGACACAACCACCACAGCACCCTCAACTACCACAGCAGCAGACATAAGTACCACAGCAGCCCCAACTACCCCAGCAGCAGACATAGCCACCACAACAGACCCAACTACCACAGCAGCTGACACAAGTACCACAGCAGCAGACACAACTATCACAGCAGCAGACACAAGTACCACAACAGCAGACACAACCACCACAGCAGCCCCAACTACCACAGCAGCAGACACAAATACCACAGCAGCAGACACAAGTACCACAGCAGCAGACACAACCACCACAGCACCCTCAACTACCACAGCAGCAGACACAAGTACCACAGCAGCCCCAACTACCCCAGCAGCAGACATAGCCACCACAACAGCCCCAACTAACACAGCAGCTGACACAAGTACCACAGCAACAGACACAACTATCACAGCAGCAGACACAAGTACCACAACAGCAGACACAACCACCACAGCAGCCCCAACTACCACAGCAGCAGACACAAATACCACAGCAGCAGACAAAAGTACCACAGCAGCCCCAACTACCCCAGCAGCCCCAACTACCACAGCAGCAGACACAAGTACCACAGCAGTCCCAACTACCCCAGAAGCAGACACAACCACAGCAGCAGCCCAAACTACCCCAGTAGCAGACACAAGTACCACAGCAGCAGACACAAGTACCACAGCAGCCCCAACTACCACAGCAGCAGACACAATCACCACAGCAGCCCAAACTACCACAGCAGCAGACACAACCACCACAGCAGCCCAAACAACCACAGCAACAGACACAACCACCACAGCAGCCCCAACTACCACAGCAGCAGACACAAGTACCACAGCAGCCCCAACTACCCCAGAAGCAGACACAACCACAGCAGCAGCCCAAACTACCCCAGTAGCAGACACAAGTACCACAGCAGCAGACACAATCACCACAGCAGCCCAAACTACCACAGCAGCAGACACAACCACCACAGCAGCCCAAACAACCACAGCAGCAGACACAAGTACCACAGCAGCAGACACAACCACCACAGCAGCCGCAACTACCCCAGCAGCAAACACAACCACCACAGCAGCAGACACAACCACCATAGCAGCAGACACAACCACCACAGGAGCCCAAACTACCACAGAAGCCCCAACTACCACAGAAGCAGACACAAGTACCACAGCAGAAGATACAACCACCACAGCAGACGCAACTACCACAGCAGCAGACACAAGTACCAAAGCAGCAGACACAACCACCACAGCAGCCCCAACTAACACAGCAGCAGTCACAAGTACCACAGCAGCAGACATAACCACCACAGCAGCCCCAACCACCCCAGCAGCAGCCCCAACCACCACAGCAGCCCCAACTACCACAGCAGCAGACACAAGTACCACAGCAGCCACAACTACCCCAGCGGCAGACACAACCACCACGGCAGCCCAAACTACCACAGCAGCAGACACAAGTACCACAGCAGCAGACACAACCACCACAGCAGCCTCAACTACCACAGCAGCAGACACAAGTACAACAGCAGCCCCAACTACCCCAGCAGCAGACACAACCACCACGGCAGCCCCAACTACCACAGCAGCAGACACAAGTACCACAGCAGCAGACACAACCACCACAGCAGCCCCAACTACCACAGCAGCGGACAAAAATACCACAGCAGCCCCAACTACCCCAGCAGCAAACACAACCACCACAGCAGCAGACACAACCACCATAGCAGCAGACACAACCACCACAGGAGCCCAAACTACCATAGAAGCCCCAACTACCACAGAAGCAGACACAAGTACCACAGCAGAAGATACAACCACCACAGCAGACCCAACTACCACAGCAGCAGTCACAAGTATCACAGCAGCAGACATAACCACCACAGCAGCCACAACCACCCCAGCAGCAGCCACAACCAACACAGCAGCCCCAACTACCACAGCAGCAGACAAAAGTACCACAGCAGCCACAACTACCCCAGCAGCAGACACAACCACCACGGCAGCCCCAACTACCACAGCAGCAGACACAACCACCACAGAAGCCCCGACTACCACAGAAGCAGACACAAGTACAACAGCAGAAGATACAACCACCACAGCAGCCCCAACCACCCCAGCAGCAGACACAACCACCACAGCAGCCCCAACTACCACAGCAGCAGACACAAGTACCACAGCAGCAGACACAACCACCACAGCAGCCCCAACTACCCCAGCAGCAAACACAACCACCACAACAGCAGACACAACCACCATAGCAGCAGATACAACCACCACAGGAGCCCAAACTACCACAGCAGCAGACACAACCACCACAGCAGCCCAAACTACCACAGCAGCAGACACAACCACCACAGAAGCCCCGACTACCACAGAAGCAGACACAAGTACAACAGCAGAAGATACAACCACCACAGCAGCCCCAACCACCCCAGCAGCAGACACAACCACCACAGCAGCCCCAACTACCACAGCAGCAGACACAAGTACCACAGCAGCAGACACAACCACCACAGCAGCCAAAACTACCACAGCAGCAGACTCAACCACCACAGCAGTAGACCCAAATACCACAGCAGCAGACACCAGTACCACAGAAGCCCCAAATACCCCAGCAGCAAACACAACCACCACAGCAGCACACACTAGTACCACAGCAGCAGACACAAGTACCATAGCAGCCCCAACTACCCCAGCAGCAGACACAACCACCACAGCAGCCCCAACTACCACAGCAGCAGACACAAGTACCACAGCAGGAGACACAAGTACCACAACAGTAGACACATCCACCACAGCAGCCCCAATTACCACAGCAGCAGACACAAGTACCACAGCAGGAGACACAAGTACCACAACAGTAGACACATCCACCACAGCAGCCCCAACTACCACAGCAGCAGACACAAGTACCACGGCAGCCCCAACTACCCCAGCAGCAGACACAACCACCACAGCAGCCCCAACTACCACAGCAGCAGACTCAACCACCACAGCAGTAGACCCAAATACCACAGCAGCAGACACCAGTACCACAGAAGCCCCAAATACCCCAGCAGCAAACACAA